>NC_073247.2:9377500-10002500 GCF_029281585.2 Gorilla gorilla gorilla
TCTTAACCGCCATCTGTATGAACATGGATATATCTACACAGCCATCTGTATGAACATGGAAATATCTACACCGCTATCTGTATGAACATGGAAATAGCTACACCGCTATCTGTATGAACATGGAAATATCTTCACCGCCATCTGTATGAACATGGATATGGCTACACAGCCATCTGGATGAACATGGAAATATCTACACCGCTATCTGTATGAACATGGAAATATCTACACCGCTATCTGTGTAAACATGTATACACCTTCACCGCTATCTGTATAACCATGGAAATATCTACACCGCTCTCTGTATGAACATGGAAATATCTACACCGCTATCTGTTTGAACATGGAAATATCTAAACCGCTATCTGCATGAAAATGGAAATATCTACACAGCTACCTGCATATACATGGAAATATCTACACAGCAATCTCTCTACACGTGGAAATAACTACACCGCTATCTGTATGAACATGGAAATATCTTCACCGCCATCTGTATGAAAATGGATATACCTACACAGCCATCTGGATGAACATGGAAATATCTACACCGCTCTCTGTATGAAGATGGAAATATCTACAACGCTATCTGTGTAAACATGCATACATCTTCACCGCTATCTATATAAACTTGGAAATATCTACACTGCTATCTGTATGAACATGGAAATATCTACACCGCTATCTGTTTGAACATGGAAATATCTACACTGCTATCTGCATGAAAATGGAAATATCTACACAGTGATCTGCATATACATGGAAATATCTACAAAGCTATCTCTTTACACATGGAAATAACTACAGCGCTATCTCTATAAACATACAAATATCTACACCGCCATCTGTATGAACATGGAAATATCTGCACCGCCATCTGTATGAACATATAAATATCTACACCGCCATCTATATTAAGATGCAGATATCTACACCGCTATCTGTATAAACTTGGAAATATCTACACAGCTATCTGTATAAACATGGAAATATCTACACCGCAATCTGTATAAACATGGAAATATCTACACCGCTACCTGTATAAACATGGAAATATCAGCACCGCTAACTGTAAGAACATGGAAATATCTACACCGCTATCTCTATGAACATGGAAATTTCTACACCACTATCTATACGAACATGGAAATAGCTGCACCGCTATCTGTATGAACATGGAAATATCTACACCGCTACCTGTATGAACATGGAAATATCTACACCGCTATCTGTATGAACATGCATATATCTACACAGCCATCTGGATGAACACGGAAATATCTACACCGCTATCTGTATGAACATGGAAATATCTACACCGGTATCTGTGTAAATATGCATACATCTTCACCGCAGTCTGTATAAACATGGAAATATCTACACCGCTATCTGTATGAACATGGGAATATCTACAACGCTATCTGAACATGGAAATATCTACACCGCTATCTGCATGAAAACGGAAATATCTACACAGCCATGTGCATATACATGGAAATACCTACACAGCTATCTCTTTATACATGGAAATAACTACACCGCTATCTGTATGAACATGGAAATATCTACACAGCCATCTGTATGAACACGGAAATATCTGCACCGCCATCTGTATGAACATATAAATATCTACACGGCCGTCTGTATTAAGATGGAGATATCTACACCGCTATCTGTATGAACATGGAAATATAAGCCCCTCTATCTGCATGAACATGGAAATAGCTACACCGCTATCTGTATGAACATGGAAATATCTACACCGCTATCTGTAGGAACATGGAAATATCTTCACCGACATCTGTATGAACATCGATATATCTACACAGACATCTGGATGAACACGGAAATATCTACACCGCTATCTGTACGAACATGGAAACAGCTACACCGCTATCTGTATGAACATGGAAACATCTACACCGCTATCTGTATGAACATGGAAATATCTACACCGCTATCTGTATGAACATGGAAAAACCTTCACTGCCATCTGTATGAACATGGATATATCTACACAGCCATCTGGATGAACATTGAAATATCTACACAGCTATCTGTATGAACATGGAAATATGTACACCGCTATCTGTGTAAACATGCATACATCTTCACCGCTATCTGTATAAACATGGAAATATCTACACCGCTATCTCAACGAACATGGAAATATCTACACCGCTATCTGTTTGAACATGGAAATATCTACACCGCTATCTGAACATGGAAATATCTACACCACTATCTGTTTGAACATGGAAATATCTACACCGCTATCTGCATGAAAATGGAAATATCTACAAAGCCATCTGCATATACATGGAAATATCTACACAGCTATCTCTTTACACATGGAAATAACTACACCGCTATATCTATAAACATGGAAACATCTACACCGCCATCTGTATGATCATGGAAATATCTGCACCGCCATCTGTATGAACATATAAATATCTACACCGCCATCTGTATTAAGAAGGAAATATCTAAACCGCTATCTGTATGAACATGGAAATATCTACACCGCTATCTCTATGAACATGGAAATATCTACACCGCTATCTGTGTAAACATGCATACATCTTCACGGCTATCTGTATAAACATGGAAATATCTAAACCGCTATCTGTATGAACATGGAAATATCTACACCGCTATCTGTTTGAACATGGAATTATCTACACCGCTATCTGCATGAAAATGGAAATACCTACACAGCGATCTGCATATACATGGAAATATCCACAAAGCTATCTCTTTACACATGGAAATAACTACAGCGCTATCTCTATAGACATGCAAATAACTACAGCGCTATCTGTATGAACATGGAAATATCTACAAAGCTATCTGAATGAAGATGGAAATATCTACACCGCTATCTGTTTGAACATGTAAATATCTACACCGCTATCTGCATGAAAATGGAAATATCTACAAAGCTATCTGCATATACATGGAAATATCTACACAGCTATCTCTTTACACATGGAAATAGCTACACCGCTATCTGTATGAACATGGAAATATCTACGCCGCCATCTGTATAAAGATGGAATTATCTACACCGCTATCTCTATAAACATGGAAATATCTACACCGCCATCTGTATGAACATGGAAATATCTGAACCGCCATCTGTATGAACATATAAATATCTACACCGCCATCTGTATTAAGATGGAGATATCTACACCGCTATCTGTATAAACCTGGAAATATCTACACCGCTATCTGTATAAACATGGAAATATCTACACCGCTACCTGTATAAACATGGAAATATCAGCACCGCTATCTGTATGAACATGGAAATATCTACACCGCTGTCTGTACGAACATGGAAATATCTGCACAGCTATCAATATGAACATGGAAATAGCTACACCACTCTCTGTATGAACATGGAAATATCTACACAACTATCTGTATGAACATGGAAATATCTACACCGCTATCTGTATGAACATGGATATATCTACACAGCCATCTGGATGAACATGGAAATATCTACACTGCTATCTGTATGAACATTTTAATATCTACACCGCTATCTGTGTAAACATGCATACATCTTCACCGCTATCTGTATGAACATGGAAATATCTACACCGCTATTTGTTTGAACATGGAAATATCTACACCGCTGTCTGCATGAAAATGGAAATATCTACACAGCTATGTGCACATACATGGGAATATCTACACAGCTATCTCTTAACACATGGAAATAACTACACCGCTATCTCTATAAACATGGATATATCTACACAGCCATCTGTATGAACATGGAAATATCTACACCGCTATCTGTATGAACATGGAAATATCTACACCGCTATCCATATGAACATGGAAATATCTACACCGCTATCTGAACATGGAAATATCTACACCGCTATCTGCATGAAAATGGAAATATCTACACAGCTATCTGCTTATACATGGAAATATCTACACAGCTATCTCTTTACACATGGAAATAACTACACCGCTACCTGTATGAACATGGAAATATCTACGCTGCCATCTGTATGAACATGGAAATAGCTGCACCGACATCTGTATGAACATATAAATATCTACACGGCCGTCTGTATTGAGATGGAGATATCTACACCGCTATCTGTATAAACATGGAAATATCTACACCGCTATCTGTATAAACATGGAAATATCTACACCGCTATCTGTATAAACATGGAAATATCTACACCGCTACCTGTATAAGCATGGAAATATCAGCACCGCTTTCTGTATGAACATGGAAATATCAGCCCCTCTATCTGTATGAACATGGAAATACCTACACCGCTATCTGTATGAACATGGAAATATCTACACCGCCATCTGTATGAACACGGAAATATCTGCACCGCCATCTGTATGAACATATAAATATCTACACGGCCGTCTGTATTAAGATAGAGATATCTACACCGATATCTGTATAAACATGGAAATATCTACACCGCTATCTGTATAAACATGGAAATATCTACACCGCTATCTGTATAAACATGGAAATATCTACACCGCTACCTCTATAAACATGGAAATATCAGCACCGCTACCTCTATAAACATGGAAATATCAGCACCGCTATCTGTATGAACATGGAAATATCAGCACCGCTACCTCTATAAACATGGAAATATCAGCACCGCTATCTGTATGAACATGGAAATATCAGCCCCTCTATCTGTATGAACATGGAAATAGCTACACCGCTATCTGTATGAACATGGAAATATCTACACCGCTATCTGTATGAACATGGAAATATCTTCACCGCCATCTGTATGAACATGGATATATCTACACAGACATCTGGATGAACATGGAAATATCTACACCGCTATCTGTATGAACATGGAAATAGCTGCACCGACAACTGTATGAACATATACATATCGACACGGCCATCTGTATTAAGATGGAGATATCTACACCGATATCTGTATAAACATGGAAATATCTACACCGCTATCTGTATAAACATGGAAATGTCTACACCACTACCTGTATAAGCATGGAAATATCAGCAACGCTATCTGTATGAACATGGAAATATCTACACCGATATCTGTATGAACATGGAAATATCTACACCGCTATCTGTATGAACGTGGAAATATCTACACCGCTATCTGTATGAACATGGAAATATCTACACCGCTATCTGTATGAACATGGAAATATCTACACCGCTATCTGTGTAAATATGCATACACCTTCACCGCAATCTGTATAAACATGGAAATATCTACACCGCTATCTGTATGAACATGGAAATATCTACACCGCTATCTGTTTGAACATGGAAATATCTACACTGCTGTCTGCATGAAAATGGAAATATCTACACAGCTATCTCTTTACACATGGAAATAACTACACCACTATCTGTATGAACATGGAAATATCTACACCGCCATCTGTATGAACATGGAAATATCTGCACCGACATCTGTATGAACATATACATATCTACACGGCCATCTGTATTAAGATGGAGATATCTACACCGATATCTGTATAAACATGGAAATATCTACACCGCTATCTGTAAAAACATGGAAATATCTACACCGCTATCTGTATAAACAAGGAAATATCTACACCGCTACCTGTATAAACATGGAAATATCAGCACCGCTATCTGTATGAACATGGAAATATCAGCCCCTCTATCTCTATGAATATGGAAGTATCTACACCGCTGTCTCTATGAACATGGAAATATCTACACCGCTATCTGTTTGAACATGGAAATATCTAAACCGCTATCTGCATGAAAATGGAAATATATACACAGCTATCTGCATATACTTGGAAATATCTACACAGCTATCTCTTTACACATGGAAATAACTACACCGCTATCTGTATGAACATGGAAATATCTTCACCGCCATCTGTATGAAGATGGATATATCTACCCAGCCATCTGGATGAACATGGAAATATCTACACCGCTATCTGTATGAACATGGAAATATCTACACCGCTATCTGTGTAAACATGCATACATCTTCACCGCTATCTGTACAAACATGGAAATGTCTACAATGCTATCTGTATGAACATGGAAATATCTACACCGCTATCTGTTTGAACATGGAAATATCTACACAACTATCTGCATGAAAATGGAAATATCTACACAGCGATCTGCATATACATGGAAATATCTTCAAAGCTATCTCTTTACACATGGAAATAACTACACCGCTATCTCTATAAACATGGAAATACCTACACCGCCATCTGTATGAACATGGAAATATCTGCACCGCCATCTGTATGAACATATAAATATCTACACCGCCATCTATATTAAGATGGAGATATCTACACCACTATCTGTATAAACTTGGAAATATCTACACCGCTATCTGTATAAACATGGAAATATCTACATCGCAATCTGTACAAACATGCAAATATCTACACCACTACCAGTATAAACATGGAAATATCAGCACCGCTATCTGTATGAACATGGAAATATCTACACCGCTACCTCTATAAACATGGAAATATCAGCACCGCTATCTGTATGAACATGGAAATATCAGCCCCTCTATCTGTATGAACATGGAAATAGCTACACCGCTATCTGTATGAACATGGAAATATCTACACCGCTATCTGTATGAACATGGAAATATCTTCACCGCCATCTGTATGAACATGGATATATCTACACAGACATCTGGATGAACATGGAAATATCTACACCGCTATCTGTATGAACATGGAAATAGCTGCACCGACAACTGTATGAACATATACATATCGACACGGCCATCTGTATTAAGATGGAGATATCTACACCGATATCTGTATAAACATGGAAATATCTACACCGCTATCTGTATAAACATGGAAATGTCTACACCACTACCTGTATAAGCATGGAAATATCAGCAACGCTATCTGTATGAACATGGAAATATCTACACCGATATCTGTATGAACATGGAAATATCTACACCGCTATCTGTATGAACGTGGAAATATCTACACCGCTATCTGTATGAACATGGAAATATCTACACCGCTATCTGTATGAACATGGAAATATCTACACCGCTATCTGTGTAAATATGCATACACCTTCACCGCAATCTGTATAAACATGGAAATATCTACACAGCTATCTGTATGAACATGGAAATATCTACACCGCTATCTGTTTGAACATGGAAATATCTACACTGCTGTCTGCATGAAAATGGAAATATCTACACAGCTATCTCTTTACACATGGAAATAACTACACCACTATCTGTATGAACATGGAAATATCTACACCGCCATCTGTATGAACATGGAAATATCTGCACCGACATCTGTATGAACATATACATATCTACACGGCCATCTGTATTAAGATGGAGATATCTACACCGATATCTGTATAAACATGGAAATATCTACACCGCTATCTGTAAAAACATGGAAATATCTACACCGCTATCTGTATAAACAAGGAAATATCTACACCGCTACCTGTATAAACATGGAAATATCAGCACCGCTATCTGTATGAACATGGAAATATCAGCCCCTCTATCTCTATGAATATGGAAGTATCTACACCGCTGTCTCTATGAACATGGAAATATCTACACCGCTATCTGTTTGAACATGGAAATATCTAAACCGCTATCTGCATGAAAATGGAAATATATACACAGCTATCTGCATATACTTGGAAATATCTACACAGCTATCTCTTTACACATGGAAATAACTACACCGCTATCTGTATGAACATGGAAATATCTTCACCGCCATCTGTATGAAGATGGATATATCTACCCAGCGATCTGGATGAACTTGGAAATATCTACACCGCTATCTGTATGAACATGGAAATATCTACACCGCTATCTGTGTAAACATGCATACATCTTCACCGCTATCTGTACAAACATGGAAATGTCTACAATGCTATCTGTATGAACATGGAAATATCTACACCGCTATCTGTTTGAACATGGAAATATCTACACAACTATCTGCATGAAAATGGAAATATCTACACAGCGATCTGCATATACATGGAAATATCTTCAAAGCTATCTCTTTACACATGGAAATAACTACACCGCTATCTCTATAAACATGGAAATACCTACACCGCCATCTGTATGAACATGGAAATATCTGCACCGCCATCTGTATGAACATATAAATATCTACACCGCCATCTATATTAAGATGGAGATATCTACACCACTATCTGTATAAACTTGGAAATATCTACACCGCTATCTGTATAAACATGGAAATATCTACATCGCAATCTGTACAAACATGCAAATATCTACACCACTACCAGTATAAACATGGAAATATCAGCACCGCTATCTGTATGAACATGGAAATATCTACACCGCTATCTCTATGAACATGGAAATTTCTACACCGCTATCTGTATGAACATGGAAATATCTACACCGCTATCTGTGTAAATATGCATACATCTTCACCGCAATCTGTATAAACGTGGAAATATCTACACCGCTATCTGTATGAACATGGAAATATCTAAACCGCTATCTGTATAAACATGGAAATATCTACACCACTACCTGTATAAACATGGAAATATCAGCACCGCTATCTGTATGCACATGGAAATATCTACACCGCTATCTGTATGAACATGGAAATATCTACACCGCTATCTGTATAAACATGGAAATATCTACACCGCTACCAGTATGAACATGGAAATATCTACACCACTATCTGTATGAACATGGAAATATCTACACCGCTATCTGTATGAACATGGATATATCTACACAGCTATCTGGATGAACATGGAAATATCTACACCGCTATCTGTATATACATGGAAATATCTACACCGCTATCTGTGAAAACATGCATACATCTTCACCGCTATCTGTATAAACATGGAAATATCCACACCGCTATCTGTATGAACATGGAAATAGCTACACCGCTATCTGTATGAACATGGAAATATCTACACCGCTATCTATATGAACATGGATATATCTACACAGCCATCTGGATGAACATGGAAATATCTACACCGCTATTTGTGTAAAAATGCATACATCTTCACCGCTATCTGTATAAACATGGAAATATCTACACCGCTATCTGTATGAACAGGGAAATATCTACACCACTATCTGTATGAACATGGAAATATCTACACCGCTATCTGTGTAAATATGCATACACCTTCACCGCGATCTGTATAAACATGGAAATATCTACACCGCTATCTGCATGAAAATGGAAATATCTACAAAGCTATCTGCATATACATGGAAATATCTACACAGCTATCTCTTTACACATGGAAATAACTACACCGCTATGTCTATAAACATGGAAACATCTACACCGCCATCTGTATGAACATGGAAATATCTGCACCGACATCTTTATGAACATATAAATAACTACACCGCCATCTGTATTAAGAAGGAAATATCTAAACCGCTATCAGTATGAACATGGAAATATCTACACAGCTACCTCTTTACACATGGAAATAACTTCACCGCTATGTGTATGAACATGGAAATATCTACACCGCCATCTGTATGAACATGGAAATAGCTGCACCGACAACTGTATGAACATATACATATCGACACGGCCATCTGTATTAAGATGGAGATATCTACACCGATATCTGTATAAACATGGAAATATCTACACCGCTATCTGTATAAACATGGAAATGTCTACACCACTACCTGTATAAGCATGGAAATATCAGCAACGCTATCTGTATGAACATGGAAATATCTACACCGATATCTGTATGAACATGGAAATATCTACACCGCTATCTGTATGAACGTGGAAATATCTACACCGCTATCTGTATGAACATGGAAATATCTACACCGCTATCTGTATGAACATGGATATATCTACACAGCCCTCTGGATGAACATGGAAATATCCACACCGCTATCTGTGTAAACCTGCATACATCTTCACCGTTAGCTGTATAAACATGGAAATATCTACACCGCTATCTGTATAAACATGGAAATATCTACACCACTACCTGTATAAACATGGAAATATCAGCACCGCTATCTGTATGAACATGGAAATATCTACACCGCTATCTGTACGAATATGGAAATATCTACACAACTATCTGTATGAACATGGAAATAGCTACACAGCTATGTGTATGAACATGGAAATATCTACACCACTATCTGTATGAACATGGAAATATCTACACCGCTATCTGTATGAACATGGATATATCTACACAGCCATCTGGATGAACATGGAAATATCTACACCGCTATCTGTATGAACATGGATATTTCTACACAGCCATCTGGATGAACATGGAAATATCTACAACGCTATCTGTATGAACATGGATATATCTACACAGCCATCTGGATGAACATGGAAATATCTACACCGCTATCTGCGTAAACATGCATTCATCTTCATCGCTATCTGTATAAACATGGAAATATCTACACCGCTATCTGTATGAACATGGAAATATCTACACTACTATCTGTATGAACATGGATATATCTACACCGCTATCTGTTTGAACATGGAAATATCTACACCGCTATCTGCATGAAAATGGAAATATCTACACAGCAATCTGCATATACATGGAAATATCTACAAAGCTATCTCTTTACACATGGAAATAACTACACCGCTATCTATAAACGTGGAAATATCTACACCACCATCTGTATGAACATGGAAATTTCTGCACCGCCATCTGTATGAACATATAAACATCTACACCACCATCTGTATTAAGATGGAGATATCTACACCGCTATCTGTATAAACCTGGAAATAACTACACCGCTATCTGTATAAACATGGAAATATCTACACCGCTATCAGTATAAACATGGAAATATCTACACCACTACCTGTATAAACATGGAAATATCAGCACCGCTATCTGTATGAACATGGAAATATCTACACCGCCATCTGTATGAAAATATAAATATCTACACCGCCATCTATATTAAGATAGAGATACCTCCACTGCTATCTGTATAAACATGGAAATATCTACACCGCTATCTGTATAAACATGGAAATATCTACACCGCTATCAGTATAAACATGGAAATATCTACACCACTACCTGTATAAACATGGAAATATCACCACTGCTATCTATATGAACATGGAAATATCTACACCGCTATCTGTATGAACATGGAAATATCTACACCGCTATCTGTTTGAACATGGAAATATCTACACCGCTGTCTGTATGAACATGGAAATATCTACACCGCTATCTCTTTGAACATGGAAATATCTACACCGCTGTCTACATGAAATTGGAAATATCTACACCGCTATCAGTATGAACATGGAAATAGCTACACCGCTCTCTGTATGAACATGGAAATATCTACACAAATATCTGTATGAACATGGAAATATCTACACCGCTATCTGTATGAACATGAGTATATCTACACAGCCATCTGGATGAACATGGAAATATCTACACTGCTATCTGTATGAACATTTTAATATCTACACTGCTATCTGTGTAAACATGCATACATCTTCACCACTATCTGTATAAACATGGAAATATCTACACAGCTATCTGTATTAACATGGAAATAGCTACACCGCTATCTGTATGAACATGGAAATATCTACACCGCTATCTGTATGAACATGGATATATCTACACAGCCATCTGTATGAACATGGAAATATCTACACCGCTATCTGTGTAAACATGCATACATCTTCACCGCTATCTGTATAAACATGGAAGTATCCACACCGCTATCTGTATGAACATGGAAATATCTAAACCGCTATCTCTATGAACATGGAAATATCTACACCGCTATCTGTTTGAACATGGAAATATCTACACCGCTATCCGCATGAAAATGGAAATATCTACATTGCTATCTGCATATACATGGAAATATCTACACAGCTATCTCTTTACACATGGAAATAACCACACCGCTATCTGTATGAACATGGAAATATCTACACGGCAATCTGTAAGAACATGGAAATATCTGCACCGACATCTGTATGAACGTGTAAATATCTACACCGCCATCTGTATTAAGATGGAGATATCTACACCGCTATCTGTATAAACATGGAAATATCTACACTGCTATCTGTATAAACATGGAAATATCTACACCGCTATCTGTATAAACTTGGAAATATCTACACCGCTACCTGTATAAACATGGAAATATCAGCACCGCTATCTGTATGAACATGGAAATATCTACATCGCTATCTGTATGAACATGGAAATATCTACACCGCAATCTGTATGAACATGGAAATATCTACACCGCTATCTGTATGAACATGGAAATATCTACACCGCTATTTGTTTGAACATGGAAATATCTACACCGCTGTCTGCATGAAAATGGAAATATCTACACAGCTATGTGCATATACATGGAAATATCTACACAGCTATCTCTTAACACGTGGAAATAACTACACCGCTATCTCTATAAACATGGATATATCTACACAGCCATCTGTATGAACATGGAAATATCTACACTGCTATCTATATGAACATGGAAATATCTACACCGCTATCCATATGAACATGGAAATATCTACACCGCTATCTGAACATGGAAATATCTACACCGCTATCTGCATGAAAATGGAAATACCTACACAGCTATCTGCATATACATGGAAATATCTACACAGCTATCTCTTTACACATGGAAATAACTACACCGCTATCTGTATGAACATGGAAATATCTACACCGACATCTGCATGAACACGGAAATATCTGCACCGCCATCTGTATGAACATATAAATATCTACACGACCGTCTGTATTAAGATGGAGATATCTACACCGCTATCTGTATAAACATGGAAATATCTACACCACTATCTGTATAAACATGGAAATATCTACACCGCTATCTGTATAAACATGGAAATATCTACACCGCTACCTGTATAAGCATGGAAATATCAGCACCGCTTTCTGTATGAACATGGAAATATCAGCCCCTCTATCTGTATGAACATGGAAATACCTACACCGCTATCTGTATGAACATGGAAATATCTACACCTCCATCTGTATGAACACGGAAATATCTGCACCGCCATCTGTATGAACATATAAATATCTACACGGCCGTATGTATTAAGATAGAGATATCTACACCGATATCTGTATAAACATGGAAATATCTACACCGCTATCTGTATAAACATGGAAATATCTACGCCGCTACCTGTATAAACATGGAAATATCTACACCGCTACCTGTATAAACATGGAAATATCAGCACCGCTATCTGTATGAACATGGAAATATCAGCCCCTCTATCTGTATGAACATGGAAATATCTACACCGCTATCTGTTTGAACATGGAAATATCTACACCGCTCTCTGTATGAACATGGAAATATCTACACCGCTATCTGTTTGAACATGGAAATATCTACACCGCTGTCTGCATGAAAATGGAAATATCTACACCTCTATCTGCATATACATGGAAACATCTACAGCTATTCCTTTACACATGGAAATAACTACACCGCTATCTCTATAAACATGGAAATATCTACACCGCCATCGTATGAACATGGAAATATCTGCACCGCCATCAGTATGAACATATAAATATCTGCACCGCCATCTGTATTAAGAAGGAGATATCTACACCGCTATCTGTATAAACTTGGAAATATCTACACCGCTATCTGTATAAACATGGAAATATCTACACCACTACCTGTATAAACATGGAAATATCAGTACCGCTATCGGTATGAACATGGAAATATCTACACCGCTATCTGTATGAACATGGATATATCTACACCGCTATCTGTATGAACATGGAAATATCTTCACCGCCATCTGTATGAACATGGATATATCTACACAGCCATCTGTATGAACATGGAAATATCTACACCGCTATCTGTATGAACATGGATATGGCTACACAGCCATCTGGATGAACATGGAAATATCTACACCGCTATCTGTATAAACATGGAAATATCTACACCGCTACCTGTATAAACATGGAAATATCAGTACCGCTATCGGTATGAACATGGAAATATCTACACCGCTATCTGTATGAACATGGATATATCTACACCGCTATCTGTATGAACATGGAAATATCTTAACCGCCATCTGTATGAACATGGATATATCTACACAGCCATCTGTATGAACATGGAAATATCTACACCGCTATCTGTATGAACATGGAAATAGCTACACCGCTATCTGTATGAACATGGAAATATCTTCACCGCCATCTGTATGAACATGGATATGGCTACACAGCCATCTGGATGAACATGGAAATATCTACACCGCTATCTGTATGAACATGGAAATATCTACACCGCTATCTGTGTAAACATGTATACACCTTCACCGCTATCTGTATAACCATGGAAATATCTACACCGCTCTCTGTATGAACATGGAAATATCTACACCGCTATCTGTTTGAACATGGAAATATCTAAACCGCTATCTGCATGAAAATGGAAATATCTACACAGCTACCTGCATATACATGGAAATATCTACACAGCAATCTCTCTACACGTGGAAATAACTACACCGCTATCTGTATGAACATGGAAATATCTTCACCGCCATCTGTATGAAAATGGATATACCTACACAGCCATCTGGATGAACATGGAAATATCTACACCGCTCTCTGTATGAAGATGGAAATATCTACAACGCTATCTGTGTAAACATGCATACATCTTCACCGCTATCTATATAAACTTGGAAATATCTACACTGCTATCTGTATGAACATGGAAATATCTACACCGCTATCTGTTTGAACATGGAAATATCTACACTGCTATCTGCATGAAAATGGAAATATCTACACAGTGATCTGCATATACATGGAAATATCTACAAAGCTATCTCTTTACACATGGAAATAACTACAGCGCTATCTCTATAAACATACAAATATCTACACCGCCATCTGTATGAACATGGAAATATCTGCACCGCCATCTGTATGAACATATAAATATCTACACCGCCATCTATATTAAGATGCAGATATCTACACCGCTATCTGTATAAACTTGGAAATATCTACACAGCTATCTGTATAAACATGGAAATATCTACACCGCAATCTGTATAAACATGGAAATATCTACACCGCTACCTGTATAAACATGGAAATATCAGCACCGCTAACTGTAAGAACATGGAAATATCTACACCGCTATCTCTATGAACATGGAAATTTCTACACCACTATCTATACGAACATGGAAATAGCTGCACCGCTATCTGTATGAACATGGAAATATCTACACCGCTACCTGTATGAACATGGAAATATCTACACCGCTATCTGTATGAACATGCATATATCTACACAGCCATCTGGATGAACACGGAAATATCTACACCGCTATCTGTATGAACATGGAAATATCTACACCGGTATCTGTGTAAATATGCATACATCTTCACCGCAGTCTGTATAAACATGGAAATATCTACACCGCTATCTGTATGAACATGGGAATATCTACAACGCTATCTGAACATGGAAATATCTACACCGCTATCTGCATGAAAACGGAAATATCTACACAGCCATGTGCATATACATGGAAATACCTACACAGCTATCTCTTTATACATGGAAATAACTACACCGCTATCTGTATGAACATGGAAATATCTACACAGCCATCTGTATGAACACGGAAATATCTGCACCGCCATCTGTATGAACATATAAATATCTACACGGCCGTCTGTATTAAGATGGAGATATCTACACCGCTATCTGTATGAACATGGAAATATAAGCCCCTCTATCTGTATGAACATGGAAATAGCTACACCGCTATCTGTATGAACATGGAAATATCTACACCGCTATCTGTAGGAACATGGAAATATCTTCACCGACATCTGTATGAACATCGATATATCTACACAGACATCTGGATGAACACGGAAATATCTACACCGCTATCTGTACGAACATGGAAACAGCTACACCGCTATCTGTATGAACATGGAAACATCTACACCGCTATCTGTATGAACATGGAAATATCTACACCGCTATCTGTATGAACATGGAAAAACCTTCACTGCCATCTGTATGAACATGGATATATCTACACAGCCATCTGGATGAACATTGAAATATCTACACAGCTATCTGTATGAACATGGAAATATGTACACCGCTATCTGTGTAAACATGCATACATCTTCACCGCTATCTGTATAAACATGGAAATATCTACACCGCTATCTCAACGAACATGGAAATATCTACACCGCTATCTGTTTGAACATGGAAATATCTACACCGCTATCTGAACATGGAAATATCTACACCACTATCTGTTTGAACATGGAAATATCTACACCGCTATCTGCATGAAAATGGAAATATCTACAAAGCCATCTGCATATACATGGAAATATCTACACAGCTATCTCTTTACACATGGAAATAACTACACCGCTATATCTATAAACATGGAAACATCTACACCGCCATCTGTATGATCATGGAAATATCTGCACCGCCATCTGTATGAACATATAAATATCTACACCGCCATCTGTATTAAGAAGGAAATATCTAAACCGCTATCTGTATGAACATGGAAATATCTACACCGCTATCTCTATGAACATGGAAATATCTACACCGCTATCTGTGTAAACATGCATACATCTTCACGGCTATCTGTATAAACATGGAAATATCTAAACCGCTATCTGTATGAACATGGAAATATCTACACCGCTATCTGTTTGAACATGGAATTATCTACACCGCTATCTGCATGAAAATGGAAATACCTACACAGCGATCTGCATATACATGGAAATATCCACAAAGCTATCTCTTTACACATGGAAATAACTACAGCGCTATCTCTATAGACATGCAAATAACTACAGCGCTATCTGTATGAACATGGAAATATCTACAAAGCTATCTGAATGAAGATGGAAATATCTACACCGCTATCTGTTTGAACATGTAAATATCTACACCGCTATCTGCATGAAAATGGAAATATCTACAAAGCTATCTGCATATACATGGAAATATCTACACAGCTATCTCTTTACACATGGAAATAGCTACACCGCTATCTGTATGAACATGGAAATATCTACGCCGCCATCTGTATAAAGATGGAATTATCTACACCGCTATCTCTATAAACATGGAAATATCTACACCGCCATCTGTATGAACATGGAAATATCTGAACCGCCATCTGTATGAACATATAAATATCTACACCGCCATCTGTATTAAGATGGAGATATCTACACCGCTATCTGTATAAACCTGGAAATATCTACACCGCTATCTGTATAAACATGGAAATATCTACACCGCTACCTGTATAAACATGGAAATATCAGCACCGCTATCTGTATGAACATGGAAATATCTACACCGCTGTCTGTACGAACATGGAAATATCTGCACAGCTATCAATATGAACATGGAAATAGCTACACCACTCTCTGTATGAACATGGAAATATCTACACAACTATCTGTATGAACATGGAAATATCTACACCGCTATCTGTATGAACATGGATATATCTACACAGCCATCTGGATGAACATGGAAATATCTACACTGCTATCTGTATGAACATTTTAATATCTACACCGCTATCTGTGTAAACATGCATACATCTTCACCGCTATCTGTATGAACATGGAAATATCTACACCGCTATTTGTTTGAACATGGAAATATCTACACCGCTGTCTGCATGAAAATGGAAATATCTACACAGCTATGTGCACATACATGGGAATATCTACACAGCTATCTCTTAACACATGGAAATAACTACACCGCTATCTCTATAAACATGGATATATCTACACAGCCATCTGTATGAACATGGAAATATCTACACCGCTGTCTGTACGAACATGGAAATATCTGCACAGCTATCAATATGAACATGGAAATAGCTACACCGCTATCTGAACATGGAAATATCTACACCGCTATCTGCATGAAAATGGAAATATCTACACAGCTATCTGCTTATACATGGAAATATCTACACAGCTATCTCTTTACACATGGAAATAACTACACCGCTACCTGTATGAACATGGAAATATCTACGCTGCCATCTGTATGAACATGGAAATAGCTGCACCGACATCTGTATGAACATATAAATATCTACACGGCCGTCTGTATTGAGATGGAGATATCTACACCGATATCTGTATAAACATGGAAATATCTACACCGCTATCTGTATAAACATGGAAATATCTACACCGCTATCTGTATAAACATGGAAATATCTACACCGCTACCTGTATAAGCATGGAAATATCAGCACCGCTTTCTGTATGAACATGGAAATATCAGCCCCTCTATCTGTATGAACATGGAAATACCTACACCGCTATCTGTATGAACATGGAAATATCTACACCGCCATCTGTATGAACACGGAAATATCTGCACCGCCATCTGTATGAACATATAAATATCTACACGGCCGTCTGTATTAAGATAGAGATATCTACACCGATATCTGTATAAACATGGAAATATCTACACCGCTATCTGTATAAACATGGAAATATCTACACCGCTATCTGTATAAACATGGAAATATCTACACCGCTACCTCTATAAACATGGAAATATCAGCACCGCTATCTGTATGAACATGGAAATATCAGCCCCTCTATCTGTATGAACATGGAAATAGCTACACCGCTATCTGTATGAACATGGAAATATCTACACCGCTATCTGTATGAACATGGAAATATCTTCACCGCCATCTGTATGAACATGGATATATCTACACAGACATCTGGATGAACATGGAAATATCTACACCGCTATCTGTATGAACATGGAAATAGCTACACCGCTATATGTATGAACATGAAAATATCTACACCGCTATCTGTATGAACATGGAAATATCTACACCGCTATCTGTATGAACATGGAAAAATCTTCACTGCCATCTGTATGAACATGGATATATCTACACAGCCATCTGGATGAACATTGAAATATCTACACAGCTATCTGTATGAACATGGAAATATATACACCGCTATCTGTGTAAACATGCATACATCTTCACCGCTATCTGTATAAACATGGAAATATCTACACCGCTATCTGCATGAAAATGGAAATATCTACAAAGCTATCTGCATATACATGGAAATATCTACACAGCTATCTCTTAACACATGGAAATAACTACACCGCTATGTCTATAAACATGGAAACATCTACACCGCCATCTGTATGAACATGGAAATATCTGCACCGCCATCTTTATGAACATATAAATATCTACACCGCCATCTGTATTAAGAAGGAAATATCTAAACCGCTATCTGTATGAACATGGAAATATCTACACAGCTACCTCCTTACACATGGAAATAACTACACCGCTATCTGTATGAACATGGAAATATCTACACCGCCATCTGTATGAACATGGAAATAGCTGCACCGACATCTGTATGAACATATACATATCTACACGGCCATCTGTATTAAGATGGAGATATCTACACCGATATCTGTATAAACATGGAAATATCTATACCGCTATCTGTATAAACATGGAAATGTCTACACCGCTACCTGTATAAGCATGGAAATATCAGCAACGCTATCTGTATGAACATGGAAATATCTACACCGATATCTGTATGAACATGGAAATATCTACACCGCTATCTGTATGAACATGGAAATATCTACACCGCTATCTGTATGAACATGGAAATATCTACACCGCTATCTGTATGAACATGGATATATCTACACAGCCCTCTGGATGAACATGGAAATATCCAAACCGCTATCTGTGTAAACATGCATACATCTTCACCGCTAGCTGTATAAACATGGAAATATCTACACCGCTATCTGTATAAACATGGAAATATCTACACCACTACCTGTATAAACATGGAAATATCAGCACCGCTATCTGTATGAACATGGAAATATCTACACCGCTATCTGTACGAACATGGAAATATCTACACCACTATCTGTATGAACATGGAAATAGCTACACCGCTATGTGTATGAACATGGAAATATCTACACCACTATCTGTATGAACATGGAAATATCTACACCGCTATCTGTATGAACATGGATATATCTACACAGCCATCTGGATGAACATGGAAATATCTACACCGCTATCTGTATGAACATGGATATTTCTACACAGCCATCTGGATGAACATGGAAATATCTACAACGCTATCTGTATGAACATGGATATATCTACACAGCCATCTGGATGAACATGGAAATATCTACACCGCTATCTGTGTAAACATGCATACATCTTCATCGCTATCTGTATAAACATGGAAATATATACACCGCTATCTGTATGAACATGGAAATATCTACACTGCTATCTGTATGAACATGGATATATCTACACCGCTATCTGTTTGAACATGGAAATATCTACACTGCTATCTGCATGAAAATGGAAATATCTATACAGCGATCTGCATATACATGGAAATATCTACAAAGATATCTCTTTACACATGGAAATAACTACACCGCTATCTCTATAAACATGGAAATATCTACACCACCATCTGTATGAACATGGAAATTTCTGCACCGCCAACTGTATGAACGTATAAACATCTACACCACCATCTGTATTAAGATGGAGATATCTACACCGCTATCTGTATAAACCTGGAAATATCTACACAGCTATCTGTATAAACATGGAAATATCTACACCGCTATCTGTATGAACATGGAAATATCTACAACGCTATCTGAACATGGAAATATCTACACCGCTATCTGCATGAAAATGGAAATATCTACACAGCTGTCTGCATATACATGGAAATATCTACACAGCTATCTCTTTACACATGGAAATAACTACACCGCTATCTGTATGAACATGGAAATATCTACACCGCCATCTGTATGAACATGGAAATATCTGCACCGCCATCTGTATGAACATGTAAATATCT
This sequence comes from Gorilla gorilla gorilla, assembly GCF_029281585.2. Taxonomy (NCBI): domain Eukaryota; kingdom Metazoa; phylum Chordata; class Mammalia; order Primates; family Hominidae; genus Gorilla; species Gorilla gorilla. Next base: position 9,398,651 of record NC_073247.2, read on the forward strand.
ACACCACCATCTGTATTAAGATGGAGATATCTACACCGCTATCTGAATAAACATGGAAATATCTACACCGCTATCTGTATAAACATGGAAATATCTACACCGCTATCTGTATAAATATGGAAATATCTACACCGCTGCCTGTATAAACATGGAAATATCAGCACCGCTATCTGCATGAACATGGAAATATCTACACCGCTATCTGTTTGAACATGGATATATCTACACCGCTATCTGCATGAAAATGGAAATATCTACAAAGCTATCTGCAAATACATGGAAATATCTACACAGCTATCCCTTTACACATGGAAAAAACTACACGGCTATCTGTATGAACATGGAAATATCTACACCGCCATCTGTATAAAGATGGAATTATCTACACCGCTATCTGTATGGACATGGAAATATCTACACCGCTACCTGTATGAACATGGAAATATCTACACCGCTATCTGTTTGAACATGGATATATCTACACAGCCATCTGGATGAACACGGAAATAACTACTCCGCTATCTGTATGAACATGGAAATATCTACACCGCTATCTGTGTAAATATGCATACATCTTCACCGCAATCTGTATAAACATGGAAATATTTACACCGCTATCTCTATGAACATGGAAATATCTACACAGCTATCTCTTTACACATGGAAATAACTACACCGCTATCTGTATGAACATGGAAATATCTACACAGCTATCTCTTTACACATGGAAATAAGTACACCGCTATCTGTATGGACATGGAAATATCTACACCGCCATCTGTATGAACATGGAAATAGCTGCACCGACATCTGTATGAACATATACATATCTACACGGCCATCTGTATTAAGATGGAGATATCTACAACGCTATCTGTATAAACATGGAAATATCTACACCACTACCTGTATAAACATGGAAATATCAGCACTGCCATCTGTATGAACATGGAAATATCTACACCGCTATCTGTATGAACAAGTAAATATCTACACCGCTATATGTATGAACATGGAAATAGCTACACCGCTATCTGTATGAACATGGAAATATCTACACCACTATCTGTATGAACATGGTAATATCTACACTGCTATCTGTATGAACATAGATATATCTACACAGCCATCTGGATGAACATGGAAATATCTACACCACTATCTGTATGAACATGGATATATCTACACAGCCAACTGGATGCACTTGGAAATATCTACACCGCTATCTGTATCAACATGGATATACCTACACAGCCATCTGGATGAACATGGAAATATCTACACCGCTATCTGTGTAAACATGCATACATCTTCACCGCTATCTGTATAAACATGTAAATATCTACACCGCTATCTGTATGAACATGGAAATATCTACACCGCTATCTGTATGAACATGGAAATATCTACACCGCTATCTGTTTGAACATGGAAATATCTACCACGCTATCTGTATGAACATGGAAATATCTACGCCGCTATCTGTATGAACATGGATATATCTACACAGCCCTCTGGATGAACATGGAAATATCCACACAGCTATCTGTGTAAACATGCATACATCTTCACCGCTAGCTGTATAAACATCGAAATATCTACACTGCTATCTGTATGAACATGGAAATATCTACACCGCTATCTGTTTGAAGATGGAAATATATACACCGCTATCTGCATGAAAATGGAAATATCTTCACAGCTATCTGCATATACATGGAAATATCTACACAGCTATCTCTTTACACATGGAAATAACTGCACCACTATCTGTATGAACATGGAAATATCTACACCGCCATCTGTATGAACATGGAAATATGTGCACCGCCATCTGTATGAACATATAAATATCTACACCGCCATCTGTATTAAGATGGAGATATCTACACCGCTATCTGAATAAACATGGAAATATCTACACCACTATCTGTATAAACATGGAAATATCTATACTGCTATCTGTATAAACATGGAAATATCTACAACGCTGCCTGTATAAACATGGAAATATCAGCACCGCTATCTGTATGAACCTGGAAATATCTGCAATGCTATCTGTATGAACATGGAAATATCTACACCGCTATCTGTATGAACATGGAAATATCTACAAAGCTATCTGAATGAAAATGGAAATATCTACACCGCTATCTGTTTGAACATGTAAATATGTACACCGCTATCTGCATGAAAATGGAAATATCTACAAAGCTATCTGCATATACATGGAAATATCTACACAGCTATCTCTTTACACATGGAAATAACTACACCGCTATCTGTATGCACATGGAAATACCTACACTGCCATCTGTATAAACATGGAATTATCTACACCGCTATCTGTATGCACATGGAAATATCTACACCGCTACCTGTATGAACATGGAAATATCTACACAGCTATCTGTTTGAACATGGATATATCTACACAGCCATCTGGATGAACACGGAAATAACTACACCGCTATCTGTATGAACATAGAAATATCTACACCGCTATCTGTGTAAATATGCATACATCTTCACCGCAATCTGTATAAACATGGAAATATCTACACTGCTATCTGTATCAACATGGAAATATCTACACAGCTATCTCTTTACACATGGAAATAACTACACCGCTATCTGTATGAACATGGAAATATCTACACAGCTATCTCTTTACACATGGAAATAACTACACCGCTATCTGTATGGACATGGAAATATCTACACCGCCATCTTTTTGAACATGGAAATAGCTGCACCGACATCTGTATGAACATATACATATCTACACGGCCATCTGTATTAAGATGGAAATATCTACAACGATATCTGTATAAACATGAAAATATCTACACCACTACCTGTATAAACATGGAAATATCAGCACTGCAATCTGTATGAACATGGAAATATCTACACCGCTATCTGTACGAACATGGAAATATCCACACCGCTATATGTATGAACATGGAAATAGCTACACAGCTATCTGTATGAACATGGAAATATCTACACCACTATCTGTATGAACATGGTAATATCTACACCTCTATCTGTATGAACATGGATATATCTACACAGCCATCTGGATGAACATGGAAATATCTACGCCGCTATCTGTATGAACATAGATATATCTACACAGCCATCTGGATGAACTTGGAAATATCTACACCGCTATCTGTATGAACATGGATATACCTACACAGACATCTGGATGTACATGGAAATATATACACCGCTATCTGTGTAAACATGCATACATCTTCACCGCTATCTGTATAAACATGTAAATATCTACACCGCTATCTGTATGAACATGGAAATATCTACACCGCTATCTGTATGAACATGGAAATATCTACACCGCTATCTGTATGAACATGGAAATATCTACACCGCTATCTGTTTGAAAATGGAAATATCTACACCGCTATCAGCATGAAAATGGAAATATCTAAACTGCTATCTGCATATACATGGAAATATCTACACAGCTATCTCTTTACACATGGAAATAACTACACTGCTATCTGTATGAACATGGAAATATCTACACCGCCATCTGTATGAACATGGAAATATCTGCTCCGCCATCTTTATGAACATATAAATATCTACACCACCATCTGTATTAAGATGGAGATATCTACACCGCTATCTGTATAAACATGGAAATATCTACACCGCTATCTGTATAAACATGGAAATATCTACACCGCTATCTATATCAACATGTAAATATCTACCCCGCTACCTGTATAAGCATGGAAATATCAGCACCGCTATCTGTATGAACATGGAAATATCTACACCGATATCTGTGTGAACATGGAAATAGCTACACCGCTATCTATATGAACATGGAAATATCTACAACGCTATCTGTATGAACATGGAAATATCTACGCCGCTATCTGTATGAACATGGATATATCTACACAGCCCTCTGGATGAACATGGAAATATCCACACCGCTATCTGTGTAAACATGCATACATCTTCACCAGTAGCTGTATAAACATCGAAATATCTACACCGCTATCTGTATGAACATGGAAATATCTACACCGCTATCTGTTTGAAGATGGAAATATATACACCGCTATCTGCATGAAAATGGAAATATCTACACAGCTATCTGCATATACATGGAAATATCAACACAGCTATCTCTTTACACATGGAAATAACTACACCGCTATCTATATGAACATGGAAATATCTACACCGCAATCTGTATGAACATGGAAATATGTGCACCGCCATCTGTATGAACATATAAATATCTTCACCGCCATCTGTATTAAGATGGAGATATCTACACCGCTATCTGAATAAACATGGAAATATCTACACCGCTATCTGTATAAACATGGAAATATCTATACCGCTATCTGTATAAACATGGAAATATCTACACCGCTACCTGTATAAACATGGAAATATCAGCACCGCTATCTGTATGAACCTGGAAATATCTACAATGCTATCTGTATGAACATGGAGATATCTACACCGCTATCTGTATGAACATGGAAATATCTACAAAGCTATCTGAATGAACATGGAAATATCTACACCGCTATCTGTTTGAACATGGAAATATCTACACTGCTATGTGCATGAAAATGGAAATATCTACAATGCTATCTGCATATATATGGAAATATCTACACAGCTATCTCTTTACACATGGAAATAACTACACCGCTATATCTATAAACATGGAAACATCTACACCGCCATCTGTATGAACATGGAAATATCTGCACCGCCATGTGTATGAACATATAAATATCTACACCGCCATCTGTATTAAGAAGGAAATATCTAAACCGCTATCTGTATGAACATGGAAATATCTACACCGCTATTTGTGTAAACATGCATACATCTTCACCGCTATCTGTATAAACCTGGAAATATCTACACCTCTATCCGTATAAACATGGAAATATCAGCACCGCTATCTGTATGAACATGGAAATATATACACCGCTATCTGTGTAAACATGCATACATCTTCACCGCTATCTGTATAAACATGGAAATATCTACATTGCTATCTGTATGAACATGGAAATATCTACACCACTATCTGTTTGAACATGGAAATATCTACACCGCTATCTGCATGAAAATGGAAATATCTACACAGCGATCTGCATATACATGGAAATATCTACAAAGCTATCTCTTTACACATGGAAATAACTACAGCGCTATCTCTATAAACATGGAAATAGCTACACCGCCATCAGTATGAACGTGGAAATACCTGCACCGCCATCTGTATGAACATATGAATACCTAAACCGCCATCTATATTAAAATGGAGATATCTACACCGCTAGCTGTATAAACTTGGAAATATCTACATTGCTATCTGTAAAAACTTGGAAATATCTACAGCGCTATCTGTATAAACATGGAAATATCTACACCGCTACCTGTATAAACATGGAAATATCAGCACCGCTATCTGTATGAACATGAAAATATCTACAGCGCTATCTCTATGAACATGGAAATTTCTACACCGCTATCTGTATGAACATGGAAATAGCTAAACCGCTATCTGTATGAGCATGGAAATATCTACAGCACTTCCTGTATGAACATGGAAATATCTACACAGCTATCTGTATGAACATGGATATATCCACACAGCCATCTGGATGAACACGGAAATAACTACACCGCTGTCTGTATGAACATGGAAATATCTACACCGCTATCTGTGTAAATATGCATACATCTTCACCGCAATCTGTATAAACATGGAAATATCTACACCGCTATCTGTATGAACATGGAAATATCTACACCACAATCTGTTTGAACATGAAAATATCTACACCGCTGTCTGCATGAAAATGGAAATACCTACAAAGCTATCCGCATATACATGGAAATATCTGCACAGCTATCTCTTTTCACATGGAAATAACTACACCGCTATCTCTATAAACATGGAAAAATCTACACCGCCATCTGTATGAACATGGAAATATCTGCACCACCATCTGTATGAACATATAAATATCCACACTGCCATCTGCATTAAGAAGGAGATATCCACACCGCTATCTGTATAAACATGGAAATATCTACACCGCTGTCTGTATAAACATGGAAATATCTACACCGCTATCAGTATAAACATGGAAATATCTACACCGCTACCTGTATAAACATGGAAATATCAGCACCGCTATCGGTATGAACATGGAAATATCTACACCGCTATCTCTATGAACATGGAAATATCTACACCGCTATCTGTATGAACATGTAAATATCTTCACCGCCATCTGTATGAACATGGATATATCTACAGAGCCATCTGTATGAACATGGAAATATCTACACCGCTATCTGTATGAACATGGAAATATCTACACCGCTATCTGTATGAGCATGGAAATAACTTCACCGCCATCTGCATGAACATGGATATGTCTACACGGCCATCTGGATGAACATGGAAAGATCTACACCGCGATCTGTATGAACATGGAAATATCTACACCGCTATCTGTGTAAACATTCATACATCTTCACCGCTATCTGTATAAACATGGAAATTTCTACACCGCCATCTGTATTAACATGGAAATATCTACACCGCTATCTGTATTAACATGGAAATATCTAAACCGCTATCTGCATGAAAATAGAAATATCTACACAGCTATCTGCATATACATGAAAATATCTACAAAGCTATCTCTTTACACATGGAAATAACAACACCGCTATCTCTATAAACATGGAAATATCTACACCGCCATCTGTACGAACATTGAAATATCTGCACCGCCATCTGTATGAACTTATATATATCCACACCGCCATCTGTATTAAGATGGAGATATCTTCACCGCTATCTGTATAAACTTGGAAATATCGACACCGCTATCTGTATAAACATGGAAATATCTACACTGCTATCCGTATAAACATGCAAATATCTACACCGCTACCTGTATAAACATGGAAATATCAGCACTACTATCTGTATGAACATGGAAATATCAGCACCACTATCTGTATGAACATGGAAATATCTACACCGCTATATCTATGAACATGGAAATTTCTACACCGCTATCTGTATGAGCATGGAAATATCTACACCGCTATCTGTATGAACATGGAAATATCTACACCGCTATATCTATGAACATGGAAATTTCTACACCGCTATCTGTATGAACATGGAAATATCTACACCGCTATCTGTATGAACATGGAAATATCTACACCACTGCCTGTATGAACATGGAAATATCTACACTGCTATCTGTATGAACATGGACATATCTACACCGCCATCTGGATGAACACGGAAATATCTACACCGCTATCTGTATGAAAATGGAAATATCTACACCGCTATCTGTATGAACATGGAAATATCTACACCGCTATCTGTTTGAACATGGAAATATCTACACCGCTGTCTGCATGAAAATGGAAATATCTACACAGCTATCTGCATATACATGGAAATATCTACAAAGCTATCTCTTTACACATGGAAATAACTACACCGCTATCTCTATAAACATGGAAATATCTACACCGCCATCTGCATGAACATGGAAATATCTGCACCGACATCTGTATGAACATATACATATCTACACGGCCATCTGTATTAAGATGGAGATATCTACACCGATATCTGTATAAACATGGAAATATCTACACCGCTATCTGTATAAACATGGAAATATCTACACCGCTATCTGTATAAACATGGAAATATCTACACCGCTACCTGTATAAACATGGAAATATCAGGACCGCTATCTGTATGAACATGGAAATATCAGCACCTCTATCTCTATGAATATTGAAGTATCTACACCGCTGTCTCTATGAACATGGAAATATCTACACCGCTATCTGAACATGGAAATATCTAAACCGCTATCTGCATGAAAATGGAAATATCTACACAGCTATCTACATATACTTGGAAATATCTACACAGCTATCTCTTTACACATGGAAATAACTACACCGCTATCTGTATGAACATGGAAATATCTTCACCGCCATCTGTATGAAGATGGATATATCTACACAGCCATCTGGATGAACATGGAAATATCTACACCGCTATCTGTAATGAACATGGAAATATCTACACCGCTATCTGTGTAAACATGCATACATCTTCACCGCTATCTCTATAAACATGGAAATAGCTACACCGCCATCTGTATGAACATGGAAATATCTGCACCGCCATCACTATGAACATATAAATATCTACACCGCCATCTATATTAAGATGCAGATATCTACACCGCTATCTCTATAAACTTGGAAATATCTACACCGCTATCTGTATAAACATGGAAATATCTACACCGCAATCTGTATAAACATGGAAATATCTACACCACTACCTGTATAAACATGGAAATATCAGCACCGCTGTCTGTATGAACATGGAAATATCTACACCGCTATCTCTATGAACATGGAAATTTCTACACCGCTATCTGTATGAACATGGAAATAGCTACACCGCTATCTGTATGAACAAGGAAATATCTACACAGCTATCTGTGTAAATATGCATACATCTTCACCGCAATCTGTATAAACGTGGAAATATCTACACCGCTATCTGTATGAACATGGAAATATCTACACCGCTATCTGTTTGAACATGGAAATATCTACACCGCTCTCTGCATGAAAATGGAAATATCTACACAGCTATCTGCATATACATGGAAATATCTACACAGCTATATCTTTACACATGGAAATAACTACACCGCTATCTGTATAAACATGGAAAAATCAACACCGCCATATGTATGAACATGGAAATATGTGCACCGACATCTGTATGAACATATACATACCTACACGGCCATCTGTATTAAGATGGAGATATCTACACCGATATCTGTATAAACATGGAAATATCTACACCGCTATCTGTATAAACATGGAAATATCTACACCGCTATCTGTATAAACATGGAAATATCTACACCGCTACCTGTATAATCATGGAAATATCAGCACCGCTGTCTGTATGATCATGGAAATACCAGCCACTCTAAATGTATGAACATGGAGATATCTACACCGCTATCTGTATGAACATGGAAATATCTACAGCGCTATCTGTATGAACATGGAAATATCTTCACCGCCATCTGTATGAATATGGATATATCTACACAGCCATCTGGATGCACATGGAAATATCTACACCGCTATCTGTATGAACATGGAAGTATCTACACCGCTATCTGTATGAACATGGAAATATCTACACCGCTATCGGTATGAACATGAAAATATCTACACCGCTATCTGTATGAACATGGAAATATCTTCACCGCCATCTGTATGAACATGGATAAATCTACAGAGCCATCTGGATGAACATGGAAATATCTACACAGCTATCTGTATGAACATGGAAATATATACACCGCTATCTGTGTAAACGTGCGTACATCTTCACCGCTATCTGTATAAACATGGAAATATCTACACCGCTATCTGTATGAACATGGAAATATCTACACCGCTATCTGTGTAAACATGCATACATCTTCACCGCTATCTGTATAAACATGGAAATATCTACGCCGCTATCTGTATGAACATGGAAATAGCTACACCGCTATCTGTATGAACATGGAAATATCTACAACACTATCTGTATGAACATGGATATATCTACACAGCCATCTGGATGAAAATCGAAATATCTACACCGCTATCTGTGTAAACATGCATACATCTAAACCGCTATCTGTATAAACATGGAAATATCTACACCGCTATCTGTATGAAAATGGAAATATCTACACCGCTATCTGTATGAACATGGAAATATCTACACCGCTATCTGTATAAATATGCATACATCTTCACCGCAATCTGTATAAACATGGAAATATCTACACCACTATCTGCATGAAAATGGAAATATCTACAAAGCTATCTGCATATACATGGAAATATCTACACAGCTATCTCTTTACACATGGAAATAACTACACCGCTATATCTATAAACATGGAAACATCTACACCGCCATCTGTATGAACATGGAAATATCTGCACCGCCATCTGTATGAACATATAAATATCTACACCGCCATCTGTATTAAGAAGGAAACATCTAAACCGCTATCTGTATGAACATGGAAATATCTACACAGCTATCTCTTTACACATGGAAATAGCTACACTGCTATCTATATGAACATGGAAAAATCTACACCACTACCTGTATGAACACGGAAATATCTATACTGCTATCTGTATGAACATGGATATAGCTACACAGCCATCTGTATTAAGATGGAGATATCTCCACCGCTATCTGTATAAACATGCAAATATCTACACTGCTATCTGTATAAACATGGAAATATCTACACCGCTACCAGTATAAACATGGACATATCAGCACCGCTATCTGTATGAACGTGGAAATATCAACACCGCTATCCGTATGACCATGGAAATACCTACACCGCTATCTGTATGAACATGGAAATATCTACACCGCTATCTGTATGAACATGGAAATATCTACAAAGCTATCTGAATGAACATGGAAAAATCTACACCGCTATCTGTTTGAACATCTAAATATCTACACCGCTATCTGCATGAAAATGGAAATATCTACAAAGCTATCTGCATATACATGGAAATATCTACACAGCTATCTCTTTACACATGGAAATAACTACACCGCTATATCTATAAACATGGAAATATCTACACCGCCATCTGTATGAACATGGAAATATCTGCACCGCCATCTGTATGAACATATAAATATCTACACTGCCATCTGTATTAAGACGGAGATATCTACACCGCTATCTGTATAAACATTTAAATATTTACACCGCTATCTGTATAAACAAGGAAATATCTACACCGCTATCTGTATAAACATGGAAATATCAGCACCGCTATCTGTATGAACATGGAAATATCAGCACCGCTATCTGTATGAACATGGAAATATCTACACCGCTATCTGTATGAACATGGAAATAGCTACACCGTTATCTGTATGAACATGGAAATAGCTACACTGCTATCTGTATGAACATGGAAATATCTACACCGCTATCTCTATGAACATGGATATATCTACACAGCCATCTGGATAAACATATAAATATCTCCACCGCCACCTGTATTAAGATGGAGTTATCTACACTGCTATCTGTATAAACATGGAAATATCTACACCGCCATTTGTATGAACATATAAATATCTACACCGCCATCTCAAGAAGGAAATATCTAAACCGCTATCTGTATAAACATGGAAATTTCTACACCGCTGCCTGTACAAACAAGGAAATATCAGCACCGCTATCTGTATGAACATGGAAATATCTACACCGCTATCTGTTTGAACATGGAAATATCTACACCGATGTCTGCATGAAAATGGAAATATCTACACAGCTATCTGCATATACATGGAAATATCTACACAGATATCTCTTAACACATGGAAATAACTACACCGCTATCTCTATAAACATGGAAATATCTACACCGCCATCTGTATGAACATGGAAATACCTACACCGCTATCTGTATGAACATGGAAATATCTACACAGCTATCTGTATGAACATTGAAATATCTACACCGCTATCTGTATAAACATGGAAATATCCACACCGCTATCTGTATAAACATGGAAATATCTACACCGCTATCTGAATAAACATGGAAATATCAGCACCGCTATCTGTATGAACATGGAAATATCAGCCCCTCTCTCTGTATGAACATGGAAGTATCCACACCGCTATCTGTGTAAACATGGATACATCTTCACCGCTATCTGTATAAACATGGAAATATCTACACCACTATCTGTATAAACATGGAAATATCTACACCGCTACCTGTATAAACATGGAAATATCAGCACCGCTATCTGTATGAACATGGAATTATCTACACCGCTATCTGTATGAACATGGAAATATCTACACCGCTATCATTATGAACATGGAAATATCTACTCTGCTATCTGTATGAACATGGATATATCTACACCGCCCTCTGGATGAACATGGAAATATCCAAACCGCAATCTGTGTAAACATGCATACATCTTCACCGCTATCTGTATAAACATGGAAATATCTACACCGTTTTCTGTATAAACATGGAAATATCTACACCGCTATCTGTTTGAACATGGAAATATATACACCGCTATCTGCATGAAAATGGAAATATGTACACAGCTATCTGCATATACATGGAAATATCTACACAGCTATCTCTTTACACATGAAAATAACTACACCGCTATCTGTATGAACATGGAAATATCTACACCGCCATCTGTATGAACATGGAAATATCTGCACTGCCATCTATATGAACATATTAATATCTACACCGCCATCTGTATTAAGATGAAGATATCTACACCGCTATCTGAATAAACATGGATATATCCACGCTATCTGTATAAACATGGAAATATCTACACCGCTATCTGTATAAACATGGAAATATCTACACCGCTACCTGTATAAACATGGAAATATCAGCACCGCTATCTGTATCAACATGGAAATATCTACACCGCTATCTGTATGAACATGGAAATAGCTACACCGTTATCTGTATGAACATGGAAATAGCTACACCGCAATCTGTATAAACATGGAAATATCTACACCGCTATCTGTATGAACATGGATATGTCAACACAGCCATCTGGATTAACATGGAAATATCTACACCGCTATCTGTGTCATCATGGAAATAGCTACACCGCTATCTGTATGAACATGGATATATCTACACAGCCATCTGGATGAACATGGAAATATCTACACCGCTATCTGTGAAAACATGCATAGATCTTCACCGCTATCTATATAAACATGGAAATATCTACACCGCTATCTGTATGAACATGGAAATGTCTACACCTCTGTCTGTATGAACATGGAAATATCTACACCGCTATCTGTTTGAACATGGAAATATCTACACCGCTATCTGCATGAAAATGGAAATATCTACACTGCTATCTGCATATACATGGAAATATATACACAGCTATCTCTTTACACATGGAAATAACTACACCGCTATCTGTATGAACATGGAAATATCTACACCGCCATCTGAATGAACTTATAAATATCTACACCGCCATCTGTATTAAGATGGAGATATCTACACCGCTATCTGTATAAACATGGAAATATCTACACCGCTATCTGCATAAACATGGAAATATCTACACCGCTATCTGTATAAGCATGGAAATAGCACCGCTATCTGTATGAACATGGAAATATCTACACCGCTATCTGTACGAACATGGAAATATCTACACCGCAATCTGTATGAACATGGATATATCTACACAGCCTTCTGGATGAACATGGAAATATCCACACCGCTATCTGTGTAAACATGCATACATCTTCACCGCTATCTGTATAAACATGGAGATATCTACACCGCTATCTGTATGAACAATGAAATATCTACACCGCTATATGTTTGAAAATGGAAATGTATACACGGCTATCTGCATGAAAATGGAAATATCTACACAGCTATCTCCATATACATGGAAATATCTAGACAGCTATCTCTTTACACATGGAAATAACTACACCGCTATCTGTATGAACATGGAAATATCTACACTGCCATCTGTATGAACCTGGAAATATCTGCACCGCCATCTGTATGAACATATAAATATCTACACCGCCATCTGTAGTAAGATGGAGATATCTACACTGCTATCTGTATAAACATGGAAATATCTACACCGCCATCTGTATCAACAAACAAATATCTACGCCGCCATCTGTATTAAGAAGGAAATATCTAAACCGCTAACTGTATAAACATGGAAATCTCTACAACGCTGCCTGTATAAACATGGAAATATCAGCACCGCTATCTGAATGAACATGCAAATATCTAAACCGCTATCTGTATGAACATGGAAATAGCTACACCGTTATCTGTATGAACATGGATACATCTACATAGCCATCTCGATGAACATGGAAATATCTACACCGCTATCTGTGTAAACATGCATACATCTTCACCGCTATCTGTATAAACATGGAAATATCTACACCGCTATCTTTATGAACATGGAAATATCTACAGCGCTATCTGTATGAACATGGAAATATCTACACCGCTATCTGCATGAACATGGAAATATCTACACCACTATCTGCATGAAAATGGAAATATCTGCACTGCTATCAGCATATACATTTAAATATCTACACAGCTATCTCTTCACACATGGAAATAACTACACCGTCATCTGTATGAATATGGAAATATCTACACCGCCACCTGTATGAACATATAAATATCTACACCTCCATCTGTATTAAGAAGGAGATATCTACACCGCTATCTGTATAAACATGGAAATATTTACACCGCTATCTATATAAACATGGAAATATCTACACCACCATCGTATGAACATGGAAATATCTGCACCGCCATCTGTATGAACATACAAAAATCTGCACCACCATCTGTATTAAGAATGAGATATCTACACCGCTATCTGTATAAACATGGAAATATCTACACCGCTATCTGTATAAACATGGAAATATCTACACCGCTATCTGTATAAACATGGAAATATCAGTACCGCTATCGGTATGAACATGGAAATATCTACACCACTTTCTGTATGAACATGGATATAACTACACCGCTATCTGTATGAACATGGAAATATCTTCACCCCCATCTGTATGAACATGGATATATCTACACCGCCATCTGTATGAACATGTAAATATCTACACCGCTATCTGTATGAACATGGAAATATCTACACCGCTATCTGTATGAACATGGAAATATCTTCACCGCCATCTGTATGAACATGGATATGGCTACATAGCCATCTGGATGAACATGGAAATATCTACACCACGATCTGTATGAGCATGGAAATATCTACACCGCTATCTGTGTAAACATGTATACACCTTCTCCGCTATCTGTATAACCATGGAAATATCTACACCGCTCTCTGTATGAACATGGAAATATCTACACCTCTATCTGTTTGAACATGGAAATATCTAAACCGCTATCTGCATGAAAATGGAAATATCTACACAGCTATCTGCATATGCATGGAAATATCTTCACAGCTATCCCTTTACACGTGGAAATAACTACACCGCTATCTGTATGAACATGGAAATATCTTCACCGCCATCTGTATGAACATGGATATATCGGCACAGCCATCTGGATGAACATGGAAATATCTACACCACTATCTGTATTAAGATAGAAATATCTACAACGCTATCTGTGTAAACATGCATACATCTTCACCGCTATCTATATAAACATGGAAATATCTACACTGCTATCTGTATGAAAATGGAAATATCTACACCGCTATCTGTATGAACATGGAAATATCTACACCGCCATCTGTATGAACACAGAAATATCTGCACCGCCATCTGTATGAACATATAAATATCTACACGGCCGTCTGTATTAAGATGGAGATATCTACACCGCTATCTGTATAAACATGGAAATATCTACACCGCTATCTGTATAAAAATGGAAATATCAGCACCGCTTTCTGTATGAACATGGAAATATCAGCCCCTCTATCTGTATGAACATGGAAATACCTACACCGCTATCTGTATGAACATGGAAATATCTACACCGCCATCTGTATGAACACAGAAATAACTGCACCGCCATCTGTATGAACATATAAATATCTACACGGCCGTCTGGATGAACATGGAAATATCTACACCGCTATCTGTATGAACATGGAAATAGCTACACCGCTATCTGTATGAACATGGAAATATCTACACCGCTATCTGTATGAACATGGAAATATCTACACCGCTATCTGTATGAACATGGAAAAATCTTCACTGCAATCTGTATGAACATGGATATATCTACACAGCCATCTGGATGAACATTGAAATATCTACACAGCTATCTGTATGAACATGGAAATATCTACACCGCTATCTGTGTAAACATGCATACATCTTCACCGCTACCTGTATAAACATGGAAATATCTACACCGCTATCTGAATGAACATGGAAATAGCTACACCGCTATCTGTTTGAACGTGGAAATATCTACACCGCTATCTGCATGAAAATGGAAATATCTACACAGCTATCTGCATATACCTGGAAATATCCACAAAGATATCTCTTTACACATGGAAATAACTACACCGGACTCTCTATAAACATGGAAATATCTACACCGCCATCTGTATGAACATGGAAATATCTGCACCGCCATCTGTATGAACATATAAATATCTACACCGCCATCTGTATTAAGATGGAGATATCTACACCGCTATCTGTATAAACCTGGAAATATCTACACCGCTATCTGTATAAACATGGAAATATCTACACTGCTACCTGTATAAACATGGAAATATCAGCACCGCTATCTGTATGAACATGGAAATATCTACACCGCTGTCTGTACGAACATGGAAATATCTACACCGCTATCTGAATGAACATGGAAATAACTACACTGCTCTCTGTTTGAACATGGAAATATCTACACCACTATCTGTATGAACATGGAAATATCTACACCGCTAACTGTATGAACATGGATATATCTACACAGCCATCTGGATGAACATGGAAATATCTACACCGCCATCTGTGTAAACATGCATACATCTTCACCGCTATCTGTAGAAACATGGAAATATCTACACCGCTATCTGTATAAACATGGAAATTTCTACACCGCTACCTGTATAAACATGGAAATATCAGCACCGCTATCTGTAGGAACATGGAAATATCTACACCGCTATCTGTACGAACATGGAAATATCTACACCGCTATCTGTATGAACATGGAAATAGCTACACCGCTATCTGTATGAACATGGAAATATCTACACCACTATCTGTATGAACATGGAAATATCTACACCGCTATCTGTATGAACATGGATATATCTACACAGCCATCTGGATGAACATGGAAATATCTACACCGCTATCTCTATGAACATGGAAATATCTACACCGCTATCTGTATGAACATGGATATATCTACACCACTATCTGTATGAACATGAAAATATCCACACCGCTATCTGTGTAAACATGCATACATCTTCACAGCTATCTGTATAAACATGGAAATATCTACACCGCTATCTGTATGAACATGGAAATATCTACACCGCTATCTGTTTGAAGATGGAAATGTATACACCGCTATCTGCATGAAAATGGAAATATCTACACAGCTATCTACATATACATGGAAATATCTACACAGCTATCTCTTTACACATGGAAATAACTACACCGCTATCTGTATGAACATGGAAATATCTACACCGCCATCTGTATGAACATGGAAATATCTGCACCGCCATCTGTATGAACATATAAATATCTACACCGCCATCTGTAGTAAGATGGAGATATCTACACTGCTATCTGTATAAACATGGAAATATCTACACCGCCATCTGTATCAACATACAAATATCTACGCTGCCATCTGTATTAAGAACAAAATATCTAAACCGCTATCTGTATAAACATGGAAATATCTACAACGCTGCCTGTATAAACATGGAAATATCAGCACCGCTATCTGAATGAACATGGAAATATCTACACCGCTATCTGTATGAACATGGAAATAGCTACACCGCTATCTGTATGAACATGGATACATCTACACAGCCATCTGGATGAACATGGATATATCTACACCGCTATCTGTGTAAACATGCATACATCTTCACCGCTATCTGTATAAACATGGAAATATCTACACCGCTATCTTTATGAACATGGAAATATCTACACCGCTATCTGTATGAACATGTTAATATCTACACCGCTATCTGTTTGAACATGGAAATATCTACACCACTATCTGCATGAAAATGGAAATATCTACACTGCTACCTGCAAATACATTTAAATATCTACACAGCTATCTCTTTACACATGGAAATAATTACACCGTTATCTGTATGAACATGGAAATATCTACACCGCCACCTGTATGAACATGGAAATATCTGCACCGCCATCTGTATGAAAATATAAATATCTACACCGCCATCTGTATTAAGATAGAGATAGCTCCCCTGCTATCTGTATAAACATGGAAATATCTACACCGCTATCTGTATAAACATGGAAATATCTACACCGCTATCAGTATAAACATGGAAATATCTACACCACTACCTGTATAAACATGGAAATATCACCACTGCTATCTATATGAACATGGAAATATCTACACCGCTATCTGTATGAACATGGAAATATCTACTCCGCTATCTGTATGAACATGGAAATATCTACACCGCTATCTGTATGAACATGGAAATATCTACACCACTATATTTATGAACATGGAAAAGTCTGCACTGCCATCTGTATAAACATGGAATTATCTACACCTCTATGTGTATAAACATGGAAATATCTAAACCGCTATCTCTATAAACATGGAAATATCTACAGCGCAATCTGTATGAACATAGAAATATCTACACCGCCATCTGTATGCACATGGAAATATCTCCACCGCCATCTGTGTTAGCATGCAAATATCTTCAACGCCACATATATGAACATGGAAATATCTACACCGATATCTGTATGAACATGGAAATATCTACACAGCCATCTGTATGAACATGGAAATATCTACAACGCCATCTGTATAAACATACAGATATCCTCACCGCCATCTATATGAACATGGAAATATCTACATCGCCATCTGTATTAACATGCAAATAACACCGCTATCTGTGTACACATGGAAATGTCTACACCGCTATCTGTATAAACACGGAAATACCTAAACCGCCGTCTCTATAAACATGGAAATATCTACACCGCTGTCTGCATAAACGTGGAAATATCTACAGCGCTATCTGTGTAAACAAGGAAATAAATACACCAGCAACTGTAGGAACATGGATATATCTACACCGCTATCTCTATAAACACGGAAATCTCTTCACCGCTATCTGTATAAACATGGAAATATCTACTCAGCCATCTGTAGGAACATAGAAATGACTACAACGCTATCTCTATAAACGTGGAAATATCCACACCGCTATCTGTATGAACATGGATATATCTGCACATCTTTCTGTGTAAACATGGAAATATTTAAACCGACATCTGTATGAAAATGGGAATATCTAAACCGCTATGTGTAAATACATGGAAATATCTACACCACTTTCCATATAAACACGGAAATAGCTACACCGTTATCTGTATAAACAAGGAAATAACTGCATGGCTATATCTATAAACATGGATATATCAACACCGCTAACTGTGTAAACATGGAAATATCTACACCGCTATCTGTATAAACATGGAAATATCTACACCGCCATCTGTATAAACATGGAAATATCTACAGCACTATCTGTATGAACATGAAAATATCTACTGCGCCATCTGAATAAACATGGAAGTATCTACACCGCTACATCTATAAACATGGAAATATCTACACCACCATCTCTGTAAACATGGAAATACCTACACCGCTATCTGTATAAAGATCGAAATATCTACACCGCTATCTGAATAAAAATGGAAATATCTAAACTGCCATCTGTTTAAACATGGAAACATCTACACCGCCATGTCTATAAACATGGACATATGTAGACCGCCAACTGTATAAATAGGGACATATCTACACTGCTATCTCTATAAACATGGAAATATCTACACCGCTATCTGTATAAACATTAAAATATCTACACCGTTATCTTTATGAACACGGAAATATCCACACCTCTATCTGTATGAACATGGAAATGTCTACACCGCTTTCTGTGTAAACATGGAAATATCTACACCGCTATCTGTATGAACATGCAAATATCTACACAGCTATCTGTATATCAATGGAAATATCTACACTGCTATCTCTATAAACATGGAAATAACTACACTGCTATCTGTATAAACATGGAAATAACTACACTGCTATCTGTATAAACATGGAAATATCTACACCGCTATCTCTATAAACATGGAAATAACTACACCGCTATCTCTATAAACTTGTAAATATTTACAACACTATCTGTGTAAACCTGGAAATGCCTACACCGCTATCCGTGTAAACATGGAAATATCTACACCGATATCTGTATGAACATGGAAAAATCTACACTGCTACCTGTATGAACATGGAAATATCTACACCGCCATCTGTATGAACATGGAAATATCTGCACAGCTAACTGCATATACTTGGAAATATCTACACAGCTTTCTCTATGAACAAGGAAATAACTATACCGCAATCTGTATGAACATGGAAATATCTACACCGCCATCTCTATGAACATGGAAATATCTACACCGCCATCTCTATGAACATGGAAATATCTACACCGCCATCTCTATGAACATGGAAATATCTACACTGCCATCCGCACGAACATGGAAATATCTACAGCGCTATCTGTATGAACATGAAAATATCTACTGCGCCATCTGAATAATCATGAAAGTATCTACACCGCTATATCTATAAACATGGAAATCTCTACACCACCATCTCTGTCAACGTGGAAATACCTACACCGCTATCTGTATAAAGATCGAAATGTCTGCACCGCTATCTGAATAAAAATGGAAATATCTACACCGCCATCTGTATAAAGAAGGAAATATCTACTCCACTCTCTGTATAAACATGGAAATATCTACACCGCTATCTGTATAATCTTCAAAATATCTACACCGCTATCTATATAAACATGGAAATATCTACACCGTTATCTGTACAAACATGGAAATATCTACACCGCAATCTGTAGCATCATGGAAATCTCTACACCGCCATCTGTATGAACATGGAATTATCTACATTGCCATATGTTTGAACAAGGAAATATCTACACCGCCATCTGTAGGAACATGGCAATATCTACACGGCCATCTGTATCAACATGGAAATCTCTTCACCGCCATCTGTACGAACATGGAAATATCAACAACATCTGTATGAACGTGGAAATATATTCACCGCCATCTGTATGAACATGGAAATATCTACACCGCCATCTTTATGAACATGGAAATATCCACTCCGCCATCTGTATGAACGTGGAAATATCTACACCGCTATCTGTATGAACATAGAAATATCTACACCGCTATCTTTGCGAACATGGATATATCTACACCACCATCTATATAAACATGGAAATATCTATACCGCCATCTCTATAAACATGGAAATATCTACACCGCACCGCTATCTGTGTAAACATGGAAAAGTCTACACCGCCATCTGTATAAACATGGAAATATCTACACCTCTATGTGTATAAACATGGAAAATCTACACCGCTATCTGTGTAAACATGGAAATATCTACACTGCAATCTGTGTAAACTTGGAAATATTTACAACGCTATCTGTATAAAGATCGAAATATCTACACCGCTATCTGAATAAAAATGGAAATATCTACACCGCCATCTGTTTAAACATGGAAACATCTAAACCGCCATGTCTATAAACATAGACATATGTACACCGCCATCTGTATAAATATGGAAATATCTACACAGCTATCTCTATAAACATAGAAATATCTACAACGCTCTCTGTGTAAACATGGAAATATCTACATGGCTATCTGCATAAACATGGAAATATCTACACCGCTATCTCTATGAACATGGAAATATCTACACCGCCATCTGTACGAACATGGAAATATCTACACCGCTATCTCTATGAACATGGAAATATCTACACCGCTATCTCTATGAACATGCAAATATCTACAAAGCTATCTGTATATCAATGGAAATATCTACACTGCTATCTCTATAAACATGGAAATAACTACGCTGCTATCTGTATAAACATGGAAATAACTACACTGCTATCTGTATAAACATGGAAATATCTACACTGCCATCCGTACAAACATGGAAATATCTACACCGCCATCTGTATGAACATGTAAATATCTGCACCGCCATCTGTATGAACATGGAAATATCCACACCGCTATCTGTGTATACATGGAAATATCTACACCGCTATCGGTATAAACATAGAAATATCTACACCGCCATCTCTATAAACATGGAAGTATCTACACCGCCATCTGAATAAACATGGAAATATATACACCGCCATCTCTATAAACTTGAAAATATCTACCCCGCCATTTGTATAAACATGGAAATATCTACACCGACATTTCTATAAACATTTAAATGTCTACACCATCACTATAAACATGGAAATATCTACACTGCCATCTGTATGAACATGGAAATATCTACACCGCCATTTGTATGAACAAAGAAATATCTACACCGCCATCTGTATGAACATGAAAATATCTACACCGCCATCTGTATGAACATGGAAATATCAACAGCGCCATCTGTATAAACATGCAGATATCTTCACCGGGGTCTGTATGAACTTGGAAATATTTATAGTGCCATCTGCATGAACATGGAAATATCTACACCGCTATCTGTATCAACAAGGAAATATCTGCACTGCTTTCTGTATAAATATGGAAATATCTACACCGCTATCTCTATAAACATGGAAATATCCACACCGCTATCCGCTTAAACAAGAAAATAACACCGCTATCTCTATAAACATGGAAATATCTACATCGCTATCTGTATAAACATGAAAATATCTACACCGTTATCTTTATGAAGACGGAAATATCCACACCGCTATCTGTATGAACATGGAAATGTCTACACCGCTTTCTGTGTAAACATGGAAATATCTACACCGCTATCTGTATAAACAAGGAAATACCTACACTGTCATTTCTATAAACATGGATATATCCACACCGCCATCTGTATAAACACGGAAATATCTACACTGCCATCTCTATGAACATCGAAATATATACAGCGCCATATGTAAGAACATGGAAATACCTACACCGCCATCTGTAAGAAGTTGGAAATATCTGCACCGCTATCTGAATCAACATGGAAATATCTACACTGCTATCTGTACAAACATGGAAATATCTACACCACTATCTCTATAAACATGGAAATCTCTACACCGCTATCTATATAAACAAGGAAATATCTACACACCATTTCTATAAACATGGAAATATCTACACCGCTATCTTTATGAACATGAAAATGTCTACAACGCCATCTTGGTAAACATGGAAATATCTACAACGCCATCTGTATAAGCGTGGAAATATCTACACCGCCATCTGTATAAAGAAGGAAATATCTACTCCACTCTCTGTATAAACATGGAAATATCTACACCGCTATCAGTATAAACTTCAAAATATCTACACCGCTATCAGTATAAACATGGAAATATCTACACCACTACCTGTATAAACATGGAAATATCTACACCGCTGTCTGTAGAAACACGGAAATAACTATACCGCTACCTGTATAAACATCAAAATATCTACACCGCTATCTGTATGAACATGGAAATATCTACACCGCCATCTGTATGAACATGGAAATATCTACACTGCCATCCGTACGAACATGGAAATATCTACACCGCCATCTGTATTAAGATGGAAATATCTACACCACTATCTGTATAAACATGGAAACTTCTGCACGACTATCTGTATAAACATGTAAATAACCGCACCGCTATCTATATAAAAATGGAAATATCTACACCGCTATCTGCATAAACTTGGAAATATCCACACGGCTATCTGTGTAAACATGGAAATGTCTACACCGCTATCTGTGTAAACATGGAAATATCTACAGCGCCATCTGTGTAAACATGGAAAGATCTACACCGCTATCTGTATGAACATGGAAATATCTACACCGCTATCTGTATGAACATGGAAATATCTACACCGCTATCTGTATGAACATGCAAATATCTACACAGCTATCTGTATATCAATGGAAATATCTACACTGCTATCTCTATAAACATGGAAATAACTACACTGCTATCTGTATAAACATGGAAATATCTACACCGCCATCTCTATGAACATGGAAATATCTACACCGCCATTTGTATGAACATGGAAATATCTACACCACCATCTCTATGAACATGGAAATATCTACACCGCCATTTGTTTGAAAATGGAAATATCTACACCGCCATCTGTATGAACATGGAAATATCTTCACAACCATCTGTACGAACATGGATATATCTACACCGGCATCTGGATGAACATGGAAATATCTACTCCGCTATCTGCAAGAACATGGAAATATCTACTCAGCTATCTGAATATACATGGAAATATCTACACAGATTTCTCTATAAATATGGAAATAACTACAGCGCTATCTCTATAAACTTCGAAATATCTACAGCGCCATCTGTATGAACATGGAAATATCTACAAAGCCATCTGTACAAACATGGACATATCTACACCGCCATCTGTATTAAGATGGAAATATCTACACCGCTATCTGTATAAACATGGAAATATCTGCCCATCTATCTGTATAAACATGGATATATCCGCACCGCTATCTGTATAAACATGCAAATATCTACACCGCCACCTGTATGAACATGGAAATATCTACACTGCCATCCGTACAAACATGGAAATATCTACACCGCCATCTGTATGAACATCTACATATCTACACCGCCATCTGTATAAGAAGGGAAATATCTACACCGCTATCTGTATAAACATGGAAACATCTGCACGACTATCTGTATAAACATGGGAATAACAGCACCGCTATCTCTATAAACATGGAAATATCTACACCGCTATCTGCATAAACTTGCAAATATCCACACCGCTATCTGTGTAAACATGTAAATGTCTACACCGCTATCTTTGTAAACATGGAAATATCTACACTGCCATCTGTGTAAACATGAAAATATCTACACCGTCATCTCTATAAACACGGAAATATCTACACCGTCATCTGCATGAAGATGGAAATATCTACACCGCCATCTCAATAAACGTGGAAATATCTACACTGCTATCTGTATATACTTGGAAATATCTACACTGCTATCTGTATAAAATTGGAATTATCTACACCACTATCTCTATAAACATGGAAATATCTACACGGCTATCTGTATAAACATGGAAATATCTACACCACTATCTATATAAACATGGAAATACCTTCACCGCTATCTGTATAAACATGGAAATATCTACAATGCTGTCTCTATAAACTTTGAAATAACTATACCGCTATCTCTATAAACATGGAAATATCTAGACTGCCATCTCTATAAACCTGGAAATATCTACACCACAATCTGTATAAACATGTAAATATCTATACCGCTATCTGCAAAAAGATGTAAATATCTTCACCGCCATCTCTATGAACATGGAAATATGTACACCGCCATCTGTAAGAACATGGAAATATTTACACCGCCATCTGTATGAATATGTAAATATCTACACCGTCATCTGTATGAACATGGAAATATCTACACCGCTCTCTGTATGAACATGGAAATATCTACACAGCTATCTGTATGAACATGGAAATATCTGCACCGCCATCTGAATGAACATATAAATATTTACACCGCCATCTGCATTAAGATAGAGATATCTACACTGCTATCTGTATAAACATGGAAATATCTACGCCACTATCTCTATAAACATGGAAATATCAGCACCGCCATCTGTATGAACATGGAAATATCTACACCGCTATCTGTATGAACATGGAAATATCTACACCGCTATCTGTATGAACATGGAAATATCTACACCGCTATCTGTATGAACATGGAAATATCTACACCGCTATCTGTTTGAACATGGAAATATCTACACCGCTGACTGCATGAAAAAGGAAATATCTACACAGCTATCTGCATATACATGGAAATATCTACACAGCTATCTCTTAACACATGGAAATAACTACACTGCTATCTCTATAAACATGGAAATATCTACACCGCCATCTGTATGAACAAGGAAATATCTGCAACGCCATCTGTATGAACATATAAATATCTACACCGCCATCTGTATTAAGAAGGAAATATCTAAACCGCTATCTGTATGAACATTGAAATATCTACACCGCTATCTGTATGAACATGGAAATATCTACACCGCTATCTGTGTAAACATGCATTCATCTTCACCGCTATCTGTATAAACATGGAAATATCTACAAGACTATCTGTATGAACATGGAAATATCTACACCGCTATCTGCATGAAAATGGAAATATCTACACAGCGATCAGCATATACATTGAAATATCTACAAAGCTATCTCTTTACACATGGAAATAAGTACAGCACTATCTCTATAAACATGGAAATAGCTACACCGCCATCTGTATGAACATGGAAATATCTGCACCGCAATCTGTATGAACATATAAATATCTACACCGCGATCTATATTAAGATGGAGATATCTACACCGCTATCTCTATAAACTTGGAAATATCTACACCGCTATCTGTATAAACATGGAAATATCTACACTGCAATCTGTATAAACATGGAAATATCTACACCGCTACCTGTATAAACATGGAAATATCAGCACCGCTATCTGTATGAACATGGAAATATCTACACCGCTATCTGAATGGACATGGATATATCTACACCGCTATCTGTATGAACATGGAAATATCTACACCGCTATCTGTATGAACATGGAAATATCTACACCGCTATCTGTATGAACATGGATATATCTACACAGCCCTCTGTATGAACATGGAAATATCCACACCGCTATCTGTGTAAACATGCATACATCTTCACCGCTATCTGTAGAAACATGGAAATATCTACACCGCTATCTGTATGAACATGGAAATATCTACACCGCTATCTGTTTGAAGATGGAAATATCTATACCGCTATCTGCATGAAAATGGAAATATCTACACTGCTATCTGCATATACATGGAAATATCTACACAGCTATCTCTTTACACATGGAAATAACTACACCGCTATCTGTATGAACATGGAAATATCTACACCGCCGTCTGTATGAACATGGAAATATCTGCACCGCCATCTGTATGAACATATAAATATCTACACCGCCATCTGTATTAAGATGGAGATATCTACACCGCTATCTGAATAAACATGGAAATATCTACACCGCTATCTTTATAAACATGGAAGTATCTACTCCGCTATCTGTATAAACATGGAAATATCTACACCGCTACCTGTATAAACATGGAAATATCAGCACCGCTATCTGTATGAACACGGAAATATCTACACAGCTACCTGTATAAACATGGAAATATCAGCACCGCTATCTGTATGAACATGGAAATATCTACAAAGCTATCTGAATGAACATGGAAATATCTACACCACTATCTGTATGAACATGGAAATATCTACAAAGCTATCTGAACATGGAAATATCTACACCGCTATCTGTATGAACATGGAAATATCTACACCGCTATCTGTATGAACATGGATATATCTACACAGCCATCTGGATGAACATGGAAATATCTACACCGCTATCTGTGTAAACATCCATAGATCTTCACCGCTATCTGAATAAACATGGAAATATCTACACCGCTATCTGTATGAACATGGAAATATCTACACCGCTATCCGTATGAACATGGAAATATCTACACCGCTATCTGTTTGAACATGGAAATATCTACACCGCCATCTGCATGAAAATGGAAATATCTACACTGCGATCTGCATATACAATTAAATATCTACACAGCTATCTCTTTACACATGTAAATAACTACACCGCTATCTGTATGAACATGGAAATATCTACACCGCCATCTGTATGAACATGGAAATATCTGCACCGCCACCTGTATGAACATATAAATATCTACACCGCCACCTGTATTAAGATGGAGATATCTACACTGGTATCTGTATAAACATGGAAATATCTACACCTCCATCTGTACGAACATATAAATATCTACACCGCCATCTGTATTAAGAAGGAAATATCTAAACCGCTGTCTGTATAAACATGGAAATATCTACACCGCTGCCTGTATAAACATGGAAAAATCAGCACCGCTATCTGTATGAACATGGAAATATCCACACCACTACCTGTATGAACATGGAAATATCTGCACCGCTATCTGTATGAACATGGAAACAGCTACACCGCTATCTGTATGAACATGGATATATCTACAGAGCCATCTGGATGAACATGGAAATATCTACACAGCTATCTGTATGAACATGGAAATATATACACCGCTATCTGTTAAAACATGCATACATCTTCACCGCTATCTGTATAAACATGGTAATATCTACACCGCTATCTGTATGAACATGGAAATATCTACACCGCTATCTGTATAAACATGGAAATTTCTACACCGCTACCTGTATAAACATGGAAATATCAGCACCGCTATCTGAATGAACATGGAAATATCTACACCGCTATCTGTTTGAACATGGAAATATCTACACCACTATCTGCATGAAAATGGAAATATCTACACAGCGATCTGCATATACATGTAAATATCTACAAAGCTATCTCTTTACACATGGAAATAACTACAGCGCTATCCCTATAAACATACAAATATCTACACCGCCATCTGTATGAACATGGAAATATCTGCAATGCCATCTGTATGAACATATAAATATCTACACCGCCATCTTAATTAAGATGGAGATATCTACACCGCTATCTGCATGAAAATGGAAATATCTACACTGATATCAGCATATACATTTAAATATCTACACAGCTATCTCTTTACACATGGAAATAACTACACCGTTATCTGTATGAACATGGAAATATCTACACCGCCATCTGTATGAACATGGAAATATCTGCACCGCCATCTGTATGAAAATATAATTATCTACACCGACATCTGTATTAAGATAGAGATATCTCCACTGCTATCTGTATAAACATGGAAATATCTACACCGCTATCTGTATAAACATGGAAATATCAACACAGCTATCTGTATAAACATGGAAATATCTACACCACTACCTGTATAAACATGGAAATATCAGCACCGCTATCTGTATGAACATGGAAATATCTACACCGCTATCTGTCTGAACATGGAAATATCTACACCGCTATCTGTATGAAAATGGAAATATCTACACCGCTATCTGTATGAACATGGAAATATCTACACCGCTAACTGTATGAACATGGAAACAGCTACACCGCTATCTGTATGAACATGGAAATATCTACACCGCTATCTGTATGAACATGGAAATATCTACACCGCTATCTGTTTGAACATGGAAATATCTACACCGCTGTCTGCATGAAAATGGAAATATCTACACAGCTATCTGCATATACATGGAAATATCTACACAGCTATCTCTTTACACATGGAAATATCTACACCGCTATCTCTATAAACATGGAAATATCTACACCGCCATCGTATGAACATGGAAATATCTGCACCGCCATCTGTATGAACATACAAAAATCTGCACCACCATCTGTATTAAGAATGAGATATCTACACCGCTATCTGTATAAACATGGAAATATCTACACCGCTATCTGTAAAAACATGGAAATATCTACACCGCTACCTGTATAAACATGGAAATATCAGTACCGCTATCGGTATGAACATGGAAATATCTACACCACGTTCTGTATGAACATGGATATATCTACACCGCTATCTGTATGAACATGGAAATATCTTCACCCCCATCTGTATGAACATGGATATATCTACACAGCCATCTGTATGAACATGTAAATATCTACACCGCTATCAGTATGAACATGGAAATATCTACACCGCTATCTGTATGAACATGGAAATATCTTCACCGCCATCTGTATGAACATGGATATGGCTACATAGCCATCTGGATGAACATGGAAATATCTACACCACGATCTGTATGAGCATGGAAATATCTACACCGCTATCTGTGTAAACATGTATACACCTTCTCCGCTATCTGTATAACCATGGAAATATCTACACCGCTCTCTGTATGAACATGGAAATATCTACACCGCTATCTGTTTGAACATGGAAATATCTAAACCGCTATCTGCATGAAAATGGAAATATCTACACAGATATCTGCATATACATGGAAATATCTACACAGCTATCTCTTTACACGTGGAAATAACTACACCGCTATCTGTATGAACATGGAAATATCTTCACCGCCATCTGCATGAACATGGATATATCGGCACAGCCATCTGGATGAACATGGAAATATCTACACCACTATCTGTATGAAGATAGAAATATCTACAACGCTATCTGTGTAAACATGCATACATCTTCACCGCTATCTATATAAACATGGAAATATCTACACTGCTATCTGTATGAAAATGGAAATATCTACACCGCTATCTGTATGAACATGGAAATATCTACACCGCCATCTGTATGAACACAGAAATATCTGCACCGCCATCTGTATGAACATATAAATATCTACACGGCCGTCTGTATTAAGATGGAGATATCTACACCGCTATCTGTATAAACATGGAAATATCTACACCGCTATCTGTATAAAAATGGAAATATCAGCACCGCTTTCTGTATGAACATGGAAATATCAGCCCCTCTATCTGTATGAACATGGAAATACCTACACCGCTATCTGTATGAACATGGAAATATCTACACCGCCATCTGTATGAACACAGAAATAACTGCACCGCCATCTGTATGAACATATAAATATCTACACGGCCGTCTGGATGAACATGGAAATATCTACACCGCTATCTGTATGAACATGGAAATAGCTACACCGCTATCTGTATGAACATGGAAATATCTACACCGCTATCTGTATGAACATGGAAATATCTACACCGCTACCTGTATGAACATGGAAAAATCTTCACTGCCATCTGTATGAACATGGATATATCTACACAGCCATCTGGATGAACATTGAAATATCTACACAGCTATCTGTATGAACATGGAAATATCTACACCGCTATCTGTGTAAACATGCATACATCTTCACCGCTACCTGTATAAACATGGAAATATCTACACCGCTATCTGAATGAACATGGAAATAGCTACACCGCTATCTGTTTGAACGTGGAAATATCTACACCGCTATCTGCATGAAAATGGAAATATCTACACAGCTATCTGCATATACCTGGAAATATCCACAAAGATATCTCTTTACACATGGAAATAACTACACCGGACTCTCTATAAACATGGAAATATCTACACCGCCATCTGTATGAACATGGAAATATCTGCACCGCCATCTGTATGAACATATAAATATCTACACCGCCATCTGTATTAAGATGGAGATATCTACACCGCTATCTGTATAAACCTGGAAATATCTACACCGCTATCTGTATAAACATAGAAATATCTACACTGCTACCTGTATAAACATGGAAATATCAGCACCGCTATCTGTATGAACATGGAAATATCTACACCGCTGTCTGTACGAACATGGAAATATCTACACCGCTATCTGAATGAACATGGAAATAACTACACTGCTCTCTGTTTGAACATGGAAATATCTACACCACTATCTGTATGAACATGGAAATATCTACACCGCTAACTGTATGAACATGGATATATCTACACAGCCATCTGGATGAACATGGAAATATCTACACCGCCATCTGTGTAAACATGCATAGATCTTCACCGCTATCTGTATAAACATGGAAATATCTACACCGCTATCTGTATGAACATGGAAATATCTACACCACTACCTGTATGAACATGGAAATAGCTACACTGCTATCTGTATGAACATGGAAATAGCTACACTGCTATCTGTATGAACATGGATATATCTACAGAGCCATCTGGATGAACATGGAAATATCTACACAGCTATCTGTATGAACATGGAAATATATACACCGCTATCTGTGTAAACATGCATACATTTTCACCGCTATCTGTAGAAACATGGAAATATCTACACCGCTATCTGTATAAACATGGAAATTTCTACACCGCTACCTGTATAAACATGGAAATATCAGCACCGCTATCTGTAGGAACATAGAAATATCTACACCGCTATCTGTACGAACATAGAAATATCTACACCGCTATCTGTATGAACATGGAAATAGCTACACCGCTATCTGTATGAACATGGAAATATCTACACCACTATCTGTATGAACATGGAAATATCTACACCGCTATCTGTATGAACATGGATATATCTACACAGCCATCTGGATGAACATGGAAATATCTACACCGCTATCTCTATGAACATGGAAATATCTACACCACTATCTGTATGAACATGGATATATCTACACCACTATCTGTATGAACATGAAAATATCCACACCGCTATCTGTGTAAACATGCATACATCTTCACAGCTATCTGTATAAACATGGAAATGTCTACACCGCTATCTGTATGAACATGGAAATATCTACACCGCTATCTGTTTGAAGATGGAAATGTATACACCGCTATCTGCATGAAAATGGAAATATCTACACAGCTATCTACATATACATGGAAATATCTACACAGCTATCTCTTTACACATGGAAATAACTACACCGCTATCTGTATGAACATGGAAATATCTGCACCGCCATCTGTATGAACATATAAATATCTACACCGCCATCTGTAGTAAGATGGAGATATCTACACTGCTATCGGTATAAACATGGAAATATCTACACCGCCATCTGTATCAACATACAAATATCTACGCTGCCATCTGTATTAAGAACAAAATATCTAAACCGCTATCTGTATAAACATGGAAATATCTACAACGCTGCCTGTATAAACATGGAAATATCAACACCGCTATCTGAATGAACATGGAAATATCTACACCGCTATCTGTATGAACATGGAAATAGCTACACCGCTATCTGTATGAACATGGATACATCTACACAGCCATCTGGATGAACATGGATATATCTACACCGCTATCTGTGTAAACATGCATACATCTTCACCGCTATCTGTATAAACATGGAAATATCTACACCGCTATCTTTATGAACATGGAAATATCTACACCGCTATCTGTATGAACATGGAAATATCTACACCGCTATCTGTTTGAACATGGAAATATCTACACCACTATCTGCATGAAAATGGAAATATCTACACTGCTATCTGCAAATACATTTAAATATCTACACAGCTATCTCTTTACACATGGAAATAACTACACCGTTATCTGTATGAACATGGAAATATCTACACCGCCACCTGTATGAACATGGAAATATCTGCACCGCCATCTGTATGAAAATATAAATATCTACACCGCCATCTGTATTAAGATAGAGATACCTCCCCTGCTATCTGTATAAACATGGAAATATCTAAACCGCTATCTGTATAAACATGGAAATATCTACACCGCTATCAGTATAAACATGGAAATATCTACACCACTACCTGTATAAACATGGAAATATCACCACTGCTATCTATATGAACATGGAAATATCTACACCGCTATCTGTATGAACATGGAAATATCTACACCGCTATCTGTATGAACACGGAAATATCTACACCGCTATCTGTATGAACATGGAAATATCTACACCGCTATCTGTATGAACATGGAAATATCTACACCACTATATTTATGAACATGGAAAAGTCTGCACTGCCATCTGTATAAACATGGAATTATCTACACCTCTATGTGTATAAACATGGAAATATCTAAACCGCTATCTCTATAAACATGGAAATATCTACAGCGCAATCTGTATGAACATAGAAATATCTACACCGCCATCTGTATGCACATGGAAATATCTCCACCGCCATCTGTGTTAGCATGCAAATATCTTCAACGCCACATATATGAACATGGAAATATCTACACCGATATCTGTATGAACACGGAAATATCTACACAGCCATCTGTATGAACATGGAAATATCTACAACGCCATCTGTATAAACATACAGATATCCTCACCGCCATCTATATGAACATGGAAATATCTACATCGCCATCTGTATTAACATGCAAATAACACCGCTATCTGTGTACACATGGAAATGTCTACACCGCTATCTGTATAAACACGGAAATACCTAAACCGCCGTCTCTATAAACATGGAAATATCTTCACCGCTGTCTGCATAAACGTGGAAATATCTACAGCGCTATCTGTGTAAACAAGGAAATAAATACACCAGCAACTGTAGGAACATGGATATATCTACACCGCTATCTCTATAAACACGGAAATCTCTTCACCGCTATCTGTATAAACATGGAAATATCTACTCAGCCATCTGTAGGAACATAGAAATGACTACAACGCTATCTCTATAAACGTGGAAATATCCACACCGCTATCTGTATGAACATGGATATATCTGCACTTCTTTCTGTGTAAACATGGAAATATTTAAACCGACATCTGTATGAAAATGGGAATATCTAAACCGCTATGTGTAAATACATGGAAATATCTACACCACTTTCCATATAAACACGGAAATAGCTACACCGTTATCTGTATAAACAAGGAAATAACTCCATGGCTATATCTATAAACATGGATATATCAACACCGCTAACTGTGTAAACATGGAAATATCTACACCGCTATCTGTATAAACATGGAAATATCTACACCGCCATCTGTATAAACATGGAAATATCTACAGCACTATCTGTATGAACATGAAAATATCTACTGCGCCATCTGAATAAACATGGAAGTATCTACACCGCTATATCTATAAACATGGAAATATCTACACCACCATCTCTGTAAACATGGAAATACCTACACCGCTATCTGTATAAAGATCGAAATATCTACACCGCTATCTGAATAAAAATGGAAATATCTAAACTGCCATCTGTTTAAATATGGAAACATCTACACCGCCATGTCTATAAACATGGACATATGTAGACCGCCAACTGTATAAATAGGGACATATCTACACTGCTATCTCTATAAACATGGAAATATCTACACCGCTATCTGTATAAACATGAAAATATCTACACCGTTATCTTTATAAACACGGAAATATCCACACCTCTATCTGTATGAACATGGAAATGTCTACACCGCTTTCTGTGTAAACATGGAAATATCTACACCGCTATCTGTATGAACATGCAAATATCTACACAGCTATCTGAATATCAATGGAAATATCTACACTGCTATCTCTATAAACATGGAAATAACTACACTGCTATCTGTATAAACATGGAAATAACTACACTGCTATCTGTATAAACATGGAAATATCTACACCGCTATCTCTATAAACATGGAAATAACTACACCGCTATCTCTATAAACTTGTAAATATTTACAACACTATCTGTGTAAATCTGGAAATGCCTACACCGCTATCCGTGTAAACATGGAAATATCTACACCGCTATCTGTATGAACATGGAAAAATCTACACTGCTACCTGTATGAACATGGAAATATCTACACCGCCATCTGTATGAACATGGAAATATCTGCACAGCTAACTGCATATACTTGGAAATATCTACACAGCTTTCTCTATGAACAAGGAAATAACTATACCGCAATCTGTATGAACATGGAAATATCTACACCGCCATCTCTATGAACATGGAAATATCTACACCGCCATCTCTATGAACATGGAAATATCTACACCGCCATCTCTATGAACATGGAAATATCTACACTGCCATCCGCACGAACATGGAAATATCTACAGCGCTATCTGTATGAACATGAAAATATCTACTGCGCCATCTGAATAATCATGAAAGTATCTACACCGCTATATCTATAAACATGGAAATCTCTACACCACCATCTCTGTCAACGTGGAAATACCTACACCGCTATCTGTATAAAGATCGAAATGTCTGCACCGCTATCTGAATAAAAATGGAAATATCTACACCGCCATCTGTATAAAGAAGGAAATATCTACTCCACTCTCTGTATAAACATGGAAATATCTACACCGCTATCTGTATAATCTTCAAAATATCTACACCGCTATCTATATAAACATGGAAATATCTACACCGTTATCTGTACAAACATGGAAATATCTACACCGCAATCTGTAGCATCATGGAAATCTCTACACCGCCATCTGTATGAACATGGAATTATCTACATTGCCATATGTTTGAACAAGGAAATATCTACACCGCCATCTGTAGGAACATGGCAATATCTACACGGCCATCTGTATGAACATGGAAATCACTTCACCGCCATCTGTACGAACATGGAAATATCAACAACATCTGTATGAACGTGGAAATATATTCACCGCCATCTGTATGAACATGGAAATATCTACACCGCCATCTTTATGAACATGGAAATATCCACTCCGCCATCTGTATGAACGTGGAAATATCTACACCGCTATCTGTATGAACATAGAAATATCTACACCGCTATCTTTGCGAACATGGATATATCTACACCACCATCTATATAAACATGGAAATATCTATACCGCCATCTCTATAAACATGGAAATATCTACACCGCACCGCTATCTGTGTAAACATGGAAAAGTCTACACCGCCATCTGTATAAACATGGAAATATCTACACCTCTATGTGTATAAACATGGAAAATCTACACCGCTATCTGTGTAAACATGGAAATATCTACACTGCAATCTGTGTAAACTTGGAAATATTTACAACGCTATCTGTATAAAGATCGAAATATCTACACCGCTATCTGAATAAAAATGGAAATATCTACACCGCCATCTGTTTAAACATGGAAACATCTAAACCGCCATGTCTATAAACATAGACATATGTACACCGCCATCTGTATAAATATGGAAATATCTACACAGCTA
Source organism: Gorilla gorilla gorilla (assembly GCF_029281585.2). Lineage (NCBI taxonomy): Eukaryota > Metazoa > Chordata > Mammalia > Primates > Hominidae > Gorilla > Gorilla gorilla. The sequence continues at coordinate 9,435,686 of NC_073247.2, forward strand.
TCTCTATAAACATGGAAATATCTACAACGCTCTCTGTGTAAACATGGAAATATCTACATGGCTATCTGCATAAACATGGAAATATCTACACCGCTATCTCTATGAACATGGAAATATCTACACCGCCATCTGTACGAACATGGAAATATCTACACCGCTATCTCTATGAACATGGAAATATCTACACCGCTATCTCTATGAACATGCAAATATCTACAAAGCTATCTGTATATCAATGGAAATATCTACACTGCTATCTCTATAAACATGGAAATAACTACGCTGCTATCTGTATAAACATGGAAATAACTACACTGCTATCTGTATAAACATGGAAATATCTACACTGCCATCCGTACAAACATGGAAATATCTACACCGCCATCTGTATGAACATGTAAATATCTGCACCGCCATCTGTATGAACATGGAAATATCCACACCGCTATCTGTGTATACATGGAAATATCTACACCGCTATCGGTATAAACATAGAAATATCTACACCGCCATCTCTATAAACATGGAAGTATCTACACCGCCATCTGAATAAACATGGAAATATATACACCGCCATCTCTATAAACTTGAAAATATCTACCCCGCCATTTGTATAAACATGGAACTATCTACACCGACATTTCTATAAACATTTAAATGTCTACACCATCACTATAAACATGGAAATATCTACACTGCCATCTGTATGAACATGGAAATATCTACACCGCCATTTGTATGAACAAAGAAATATCTACACCGCCATCTGTATGAACATGAAAATATCTACACCGCCATCTGTATGAACATGGAAATATCAACAGCGCCATCTGTATAAACATGCAGATATCTTCACCGGGGTCTGTATGAACTTGGAAATATTTATAGTGCCATCTGCATGAACATGGAAATATCTACACCGCTATCTGTATCAACAAGGAAATATCTGCACTGCTTTCTGTATAAATATGGAAATATCTACACCGCTATCTCTATAAACATGGAAATATCCACACCGCTATCCGCTTAAACAAGAAAATAACACCGCTATCTCTATAAACATGGAAATATCTACATCGCTATCTGTATAAACATGAAAATATCTACACCGTTATCTTTATGAAGACGGAAATATCCACACCGCTATCTGTATGAACATGGAAATGTCTACACCGCTTTCTGTGTAAACATGGAAATATCTACACCGCTATCTGTATAAACAAGGAAATACCTACACTGTCATTTCTATAAACATGGATATATCCACACCGCCATCTGTATAAACACGGAAATATCTACACTGCCATCTCTATGAACATCGAAATATATTCAGCGCCATATGTAAGAACATGGAAATACCTACACCGCCATCTGTAAGAAGTTGGAAATATCTGCACCGCTATCTGAATCAACATGGAAATATCTACACTGCTATCTGTACAAACATGGAAATATCTACACCACTATCTCTATAAACATGGAAATCTCTACACCGCTATCTATATAAACAAGGAAATATCTACACACCATTTCTATAAACATGGAAATATCTACACCGCTATCTTTATGAACATGAAAATGTCTACAACGCCATCTTGGTAAACATGGAAATATCTACAACGCCATCTGTATAAGCGTGGAAATATCTACACCGCCATCTGTATAAAGAAGGAAATATCTACTCCACTCTCTGTATAAACATGGAAATATCTACACCGCTATCAGTATAAACTTCAAAATATCTACACCGCTATCAGTATAAACATGGAAATATCTACACCACTACCTGTATAAACATGGAAATATCTACACCGCTGTCTGTAGAAACACGGAAATAACTATACCGCTACCTGTATAAACATCAAAATATCTACACCGCTATCTGTATGAACATGGAAATATCTACACCGCCATCTGTATGAACATGGAAATATCTACACTGCCATCCGTACGAACATGGAAATATCTACACCGCCATCTGTATTAAGATGGAAATATCTACACCACTATCTGTATAAACATGGAAACTTCTGCACGACTATCTGTATAAACATGTAAATAACCGCACCGCTATCTATATAAAAATGGAAATATCTACACCGCTATCTGCATAAACTTGGAAATATCCACACGGCTATCTGTGTAAACATGGAAATGTCTACACCGCTATCTGTGTAAACATGGAAATATCTACAGCGCCATCTGTGTAAACATGGAAAGATCTACACCGCTATCTGTATGAACATGGAAATATCTACACCGCTATCTGTATGAACATGGAAATATCTACACCGCTATCTGTATGAACATGCAAATATCTACACAGCTATCTGTATATCAATGGAAATATCTACACTGCTATCTCTATAAACATGGAAATAACTACACTGCTATCTGTATAAACATGGAAATATCTACACCGCCATCTCTATGAACATGGAAATATCTACACCGCCATTTGTATGAACATGGAAATATCTACACCACCATCTCTATGAACATGGAAATATCTACACCGCCATTTGTTTGAAAATGGAAATATCTACACCGCCATCTGTATGAACATGGAAATATCTTCACAACCATCTGTATGAACATGGATATATCTACACCGGCATCTGGATGAACATGGAAATATCTACTCCGCTATCTACAAGAACATGGAAATATCTACTCAGCTATCTGAATATACATGGAAATATCTACACAGATTTCTCTATAAATATGGAAATAACTACAGCGCTATCTCTATAAACTTCGAAATATCTACAGCGCCATCTGTATGAACATGGAAATATCTACAAAGCCATCTGTACAAACATGGACATATCTACACCGCCATCTGTATTAAGATGGAAATATCTACACCGCTATCTGTATAAACATGGAAATATCTGCCCATCTATCTGTATAAACATGGAAATATCCGCACCGCTATCTGTATAAACATGCAAATATCTACACCGCCACCTGTATGAACATGGAAATATCTACACTGCCATCCGTACAAACATGGAAATATCTACACCGCCATCTGTATGAACATCTACATATCTACACCGCCATCTGTATTAGAAGGGAAATATCTACACCGCTATCTGTATAAACATGGAAACATATGCACGACTATCTGTATAAACATGGGAATAACAGCACCGCTATCTCTATAAACATGGAAATATCTACACCGCTATCTGCATAAACTTGCAAATATCCACACCGCTATCTGTGTAAACATGTAAATGTCTACACCGCTATCTTTGTAAACATGGAAATATCTACACTGCCATCTGTGTAAACATGAAAATATCTACACCGTCATCTCTATAAACACGGAAATATCTACACCGTCATCTGCATGAAGATGGAAATATCTACACCACCATCTCAATAAACGTGGAAATATCTACACTGCTATCTGTATATACTTGGAAATATCTACACTGCTATCTGTATAAAATTGGAATTATCTACACCACTATCTCTATAAACATGGAAATATCTACACGGCTATCTGTATAAACATGGAAATATCTACACCACCATCTATATAAACATGGAAATACCTTCACCGCTATCTGTATAAACATGGAAATATCTACAATGCTGTCTCTATAAACTTTGAAATAACTATACCGCTATCTCTATAAACATGGAAATATCTAGACTGCCATCTCTATAAACCTGGAAATATCTACACCACCATCTGTGTAAACATGTAAATATCTATACCGCTATCTGCAAAAAGATGTAAATATCTTCACCGCCATCTCTATGAACATGGAAATATGTACACCGCCATCTGTAAGAACATGGAAATATTTACACCGCCATCTGTATGAATATGTAAATATCTACACCGTCATCTGTATGAACATGGAAATATCTACACCGCTCTCTGTATGAACATGGAAATATCTACACAGCAATCTGTATGAACATGGAAATATCTGCACCGCCATCTGAATGAACATATAAATATTTACACCGCCATCTGCATTAAGATGGAGATATCTACACTGCTATCTGTATAAACATGGAAATATCTACACCACTATCTCTATAAACATGGAAATATCAGCACCGCCATCTGTATGAACATGGAAATATCTACACCGCTATCTGTATGAACATGGAAATATCTACACCGCTATCTGTATGAACATGGAAATATCTACACCGCTATCTGTATGAACATGGAAATATCTACACCGCTATCTGTTTGAACATGGAAATATCTACACCGCTGACTGCATGAAAAAGGAAATATCTACACAGCTATCTGCATATACATGGAAATATCTACACAGCTATCTCTTAACACATGGAAATAACTACACTGCTATCTCTATAAACATGGAAATATCTACACCGCCATCTGTATGAACAAGGAAATATCTGCAACGCCATCTGTATGAACATATAAATATCTACACCGCCATCTGTATTAAGAAGGAAATATCTAAACCGCTATCTGTATGAACATTGAAATATCTACACCGCTATCTGTATGAACATGGAAATATCTACACCGCTATCTGTGTAAACATGCATTCATCTTCACCGCTATCTGTATAAACATGGAAATATCTACAAGACTATCTGTATGAACATGGAAATATCTACACCGCTATCTGCATGAAAATGGAAATATCTACACAGCGATCAGCATATACATTGAAATATCTACAAAGCTATCTCTTTACACATGGAAATAAGTACAGCGCTATCTCTATAAACATGGAAATAGCTACACCGCCATCTGTATGAACATGGAAATATCTGCACCGCAATCTGTATGAACATATAAATATCTACACCGCGATCTATATTAAGATGGAGATATCTACACCGCTATCTCTATAAACTTGGAAATATCTACACCGCTATCTGTATAAACATGGAAATATCTACACTGCAATCTGTATAAACATGGAAATATCTACACCGCTACCTGTATAAACATGGAAATATCAGCACCGCTATCTGTATGAACATGGAAATATATACACCGCCACATCTATGAACATGGAAAAATCTACACTGCCATCCGTACGAACATGGAAATATCTACACCGCCATCTCTATGAACATGTAAATATCTACACCGCCATCTGTATGAACATGGAAATATCTACACCACTAACTGTATGAACATGGAAATATCTACACCGCTATCTGTATGAACAAAGAAATATCTACACCGCTATCTGTATGAACATAGAAATATCTACACCGCTATCTGTATGAACTTGGAAATATCTACACCACTATCTGTATGAACATGGAAATATCTACACCGCAATCTGTATAAACATGGAAATATCTACACTGCTATCTGTATAAACATGGAAATAACTTCACCGCTATCTGTATGAACATGGAAATATCTACAATGCTGTCTCTGTAAACTTTGAAATATCTACACCACTATCTCTATAAACATGGAAATATCTAGACTGCCATCTCTATGAACATGGAAATATCTACACCGCAATTTGTATGAACATGGAAATATCTACACTGCCATCTCTATGAACATGGAAATATCTACACCGCCATTTGTATGAACATGGAAATATCTACACGGACATATATATGAACATGGAAATATCTACACCGCTATATCTATAAACGTGGAAATATCTACACCGCTATCTGTATGAACTTGGAAATATCTACACTGCTATCTGTATAAAATTGAAATTATCTACACCACTATCTCTATAAACATGGAAATAACTACACTGCTATCTGTATAAACATTGAAATATCTACACCGCTATCTGTATAAACATGGAAATATCTTCACCGCTATCTGTATAAACATGGAAATATCTACAACGCTGTCTCTATAAACTGGGAAATAACAACACCACTATCTCTGTAAACATGGAAATATCTAGACCAGCATCTCTATAAACATGGAAATATCTACACCACCATCTGTATAAACATGGAAATATCTATACCGCTATCTGCATAAACATGGAAATATCTACACCGCCATCTCTATGAACATGGAAATATCTACACGGCCATCTGTACGAACATGGAAATATCTACACCGCCATCTGTATGAACATGTAAATATCTACACCGCCATCTGTATGAACATGGAAATATCTACACCGCTAACTGTATGAACATGGAAATATCTAAACCGCTATCGGTATGAACATGGAAATATCTACACCGCTATCTGTATGAACATGGAAATATCTCCACCGCTATCTGTATGAACAAGAAAATATCTACACCGCTATCTGTATGTACATGGAAATATCTACACCGCCATCTGTATGAACATGTAAATATCTACACCGCCATCTGTATGAACATGGAAATGTCTACACCGCTAACTGTATGAACATGGAAATATCTACACCGCTATCTGTATGAACATGGAAATATCTACACCGCTGTCTGTATGAACATGGAAATATCTACACCGCTATCTGTATGAACATGGAAATATCTACACCGCTATCTGTATGAACATGGAAATATCTACACCGCTATCTGTATGAACATGGAAATATCTACATCGATATCTGTATGAACATGCAAATATCTACACAGCTATCTGTATATCAATGGAAATATCTACACTGCTATCTCTATAAACATGGAAATAACTACACTGCTATCTGAATAAACATGGAAATATCTACACCGCCACCTGTATGAACATGGAAATATCTACACTGCCATCCGTACGAACATGGAAATATCTACACCACCATCTGTATGAACATGTAAATATCTACACTGCCATCTGTATGAACAGGGAAATAACTACACCGCTATCTCTATAAACGTGGAAATATCTACACCGCTATCTGTATGAACTTGGAAATATCTACACCGCTATCTGTATAAAATTGAAATTATCTACACCACTTTCCCTATAAACATGGAAATAACTACACTGCTATTTGTATAAACATGGAAATATCTACACCGATATCTGTATAAACATGTAAATACCTTCACCGCTGTCTGTATAAACATGGAAATATCTACAAGGCTGTCTCTATAAACTTGGAAATAACAATACCACTATCTCTGTAAACATGGAAATATCTAGACCGCCATCTCTATAAACATGGAAATATCTACACCACCATCTGTATAAACTTGGAAATATCTATACCGCTATCTGCATAAACATGGAAATATCTACACCGCCATCTCTATGAACATGGAAATATCTACACGGCCATCTGTACGAACATGGAAATATCTACACCGCCATCTGTATGAACATGGAAATATCTACACCGCCATCTGTATGAACATGGAAATATCTACTCCGCTAACTGTATGAACATGGAAATATCTAAACCGCTATCGGTCTGAACATGGAAATATCTACACCGCTATCTGTATGAACATGGATATATCTGCACCGCTATCTGTATGAACAAGAAAATATCTCCACCGCCATCTGTATGAACATGGAAATATCTACACCGCCATCTGTATGAACATGTAAATATCTACACCGCCATCTGTATGAACATGGAAATGTCTACACCGCTAACTGTATGAACATGGAAATATCTACACCGCTATCTGTATGAACATGGAAATATCTACACCGCTTTCTGCATGAAAATGGAAATATCAACACAGCTATCTGCATATACATGGAAATATCTACACAGATTTCTCTATAAATATGGAAATAACTACAGCACCATCTCTATAAACTTCGAAATATCAACACCACCATCTGTATGAACATGGAAATATCTACACCGCCATCTGTATGAACATCTACATATCTACACCGCCATCTGTATTAAGATGGAAATATCTACACCGCTATCTGTATAAACATGGAAACATCCGCACAACTATCTGTATAAACATGGAAATAACCTCACCGCTATCTGTATAAACATGGAAATATCTACACCGCTATCTGCATAAACTTGGAAATACCCACACCGCTATCTGTGTAAACATGGAAATGTCTCCACCGCTATCTGTGTAAACATGGAAATATCTACACCGCCATCTGTATGAACATGGAAATATCTACACCGCCATCTCTGTATACGTGGAAATATCTACACCGCTATCTGTATGAACTTAGAAATATCTACACTGCTACCTGTACAAAATTGGAATTATCTACACCACTATCTCTATAAACATGGAAATATCTACACCCCTGTCGGTATACACATGGATATATCTACACCGCTATCTGTATAAACATGGAAATATCTTCACCGCTATCTGTATGAACATGGAAATATCTACAACGCTGTCTCTATAAACTAGGAAATAACTACACCACTATCTCTATAAACATGGAAATATCTAGACTGCCATCCCAACAAACATGGAAATATCTACACCACCATCTGTAAAAACATGGAAATATCTATACCGCTTTCTGCATAAACATGGAAATATCTACACCGCCATCTCTATGAACATGGAAATATCTACACCGCCATCAGTACGAACATGTAAATATCTATACCGCCATCTGTATGAACATGTAAATATCTACAACGCCATCTGTATGAACATGGAAATATCTACACTGCTAAATGTATGAACATGGAAATATCTACACCGCTATCTGTACGAACATGGAAATATCGACACCGCTATCTGTATGTACATGCAAATATCTACACAGCTATCTGTATATCAATGGAAATATCTACATTGCTATCTGTACAAACATGGAAATAACTACACTGCTATCTGTATAAACATGGAAATACATACACCGCCACCTGTGTGAACATGGAAATATCTACACTGCCATCCGTACGAACATGGAAATACCTACACCGCCATCTCTATGGACATGTAAATATCTACACCGCCATCTGTATGAACATGGAAATATCTACACCGCCATCTGTATGAACTTGGAAATATCTACACCGCTAACTGTATGAACATGGAAATATCTACACCGATATCTGTATGAAAATGGAAATATCTACACCGCTATCTGTATGAACATGGAAATATCTAAACCGCTCTCTGTATGAACATGGAATTATCTACACCGCTATCTGTGTTAACATGGAAATGTCTACACCGCCATCTGTGTAAACATGGAAATATCTACACAGATTTCTCTATAAATATAGTAATAACTACAGTGCTCTCTCTATAAACTTCGAAATGTCTACACCGCCGTCTGTATGAACATGGAAGTATGTACATCGCCATCTGTACGAACATGGACATATCTACACCGCCATCTGTATTAAGATGGAAATATCTACACCGCTATCTATATAAACATGGAAATATCTGCCCAACTATCTGTATAAACATGGAAATATCCGCACTGCTATCTCTATAAACATGGAAATATCTACACCGCTATCTGCATAAACATGGAAATATCCACACCGCTATCTGTGTTAACATGGAAATGTCTACACCGCTATCTGTGTAAACATGGAAATATCTAAACCGCCATCTGTGTAAACATGAAAATATCTACACCGCCATCTCTATAAACATGGAAATATCTACACCGCCATCTGTATAAACTTGGAAATATCTACACTACCATCTCTATAAAGGTGGAAATATCTACACCGCTATCTGTATGAACTTGGAAATACCTACACTGCTATCTGTATAAAATAGGAATTATCTACACCACTATCTCTATAAACATGGAAATATCTACACCGCTATCTGTATAAACATGGAAATATCTACACCGCTATCTGTATAAACATGGAAATATCAACACGGATTTCTCAATAAATATGGAAATAACTACAGCGCTCTCTCTATAAACTTCAAAATGTCTACACAGCCGTCTGTATGAACATGGAAATATGTACAACGCCATCTGTACGAACATGGACATATCTACACCGCCATCTGTATTAAGTTGGAAATATCTACACCGCTTTCTGTATTAACATGGAAATATCTGCCCAACTATCTGTATAAATATGGAAATATCCGCACTGCTATCTGTATAAACATGGAAATATCTACACCGCTACCTGCATAAACATGGAAATATCCACACCACTATCTGTTTTAACATGGAAATGTCTACACCGCTATCTGTGTAAACATGGAAATATCTACACCGCCATCTGTGTAAACATGAAAATATCTACACCGCCATCTCTATAAACATGGAAATATCTACACCGCCATCTGTATGAACATGGAAATATCTACACCGCCATCTCTATAAAGGTGGAAATATCTACACCGCTATCTGTATGAACTTGGAAATATCTCCACTGCTATCTGTATAAAAAAGGAATTATCTACACCACTATCTCTATAAACATGGAAATATCTACACCGCTATCTGAATAAACATGGAAATATCTTCACCGCTATCTGTATAAACATGGAAATATCTACAACGCTGTCTCTATAAACTTGGAAAGAGCTGCACCACTATCTTTATAAACATAGATATATCTAGACCGCCATCTCCATAAACATGGAAATATCTACACCACCATCTGTATAAACATGGAAATATCTATACCACTATCTGCATAAACATGGAAATATCTACACCGCCATCTCTACAAACATGGAAATATCTACACCGCCATCTGTATGAACATGGAAATGTCTACACCCCCATCAGTATGAACATGTAAATATCTACAGCGCCATCTGTATGAACATGGAAATATCTACACCGCTAACTGTATGAATGTGGAAATATCTACACAGATATCTGTATGAACATGGAAATATCTACACCGATATCTGTATGAACATGGAAATATCTACACCACTATCTGTGTAAACATGCCTACATCTTCACCGCTATCTGTATTAACATGGAAATATCTACACCGCTATCTGTATGAACATGGAAATATCTACACCGCTATCTGTTTGAACATGGAAATATCTACACTGATATCTGAATGAACATGCAAATATCTACAGAGATATCTGTATAACAATGGAAATATCTACACTGCTATCTCAATAAAAATGGAAATAACTACACTGCTATCTGTATAAACATGGAAATATCTACACCGCCACCTGTATGAACATGGAAATATCTACACTGCCATCCGTACGAACATGGAAATGTCTACACCGACATCTGTATGAACATGGAAATATCTACACCGCCATCTGTATGAACATGGAAATATCTACACCGCTAACTGTAAGAACATGGAAATACCTACATAGCTATCTGTAAGAACATGGAAATATCTACACCGCTATCTGTATGAACATGGAAATATCTACACTGCTCTCTGTATCAACATGGAAATATCTACACCCCTATATATATGAACATGGAAATATCTACACCGCTATCTGTATGAACATGCAAATATCTACACAGCTATCTGTATATCAATGGAAATATCTACACTGCTATCTCTATAAACATGGAAATAACTACACTGCTATCTGTATAAACATGGAAATATCTACACCGCCCTCTCTATGAACATGGAAATATCTACACCGCCATTTGTATGAACATGGAAATATCTACACCGCCATCTCTATGAACATGGAAATATCTACACCGCCATTTGTGAACATGGAAATATCTACACCGCCATCTCTATGAACATGGAAATATCTACACTGCCATTTGTATGAACATGGAAATATCTACACCGCCATCTGTAAGATCATGGAAATATCTGTACAACTATCTGTATAAACATGGAAATAACCGCACCGCTATCTGTATAAACATGGAAATATCTATACCGCTATCTACATAAACTTGGAAATATCCACACCGCTGTCTGTGTAAACATGGAAATGTCTACACCGCTATCTGTGTAAACATGGAAATATCTACACCGTCATCTGTGTAAACATGAAAATATCTACACCGCCATCTCTATAAACATGGAAATATCTACACCGCCATCTGTATGAACATGGAAATATCTACACCGCCATCTCTTTGAACATGGAAATATCTACACTGCCATTTGTATGAACATGGAAATATCTACACTGCCATCTGTAAGAACATGGAAATATCTTCACCGACATCTGTATGAACACGGATATATCTACTCCGGCATCTGCATGAACATGGAAATATCTACAAAGATATCTGCATGAACATAGAAATATCTACACAGCTATCTGCATATATATGGAAATATCTACACAGATTTCCATATAAATATAGAAATATCTACAGCTCTATCTCTATAAACTTCGAAATATCTACACCGCCATCTGTATGAACGTTGAAATATCTACACCACTATCTGAATGAACATGCAAATATCTACACAGGTATCTGTATAAAAATGGAAATATCTACACTGCTATCTCTATAAACATGGAAATAACTACGCTGCTATCTGTATAAACATGGAAATATCTACACCGCCACCTGTATGAACATGGAAATATCTACACTGCCATCCGTACGAACATGGAAATATCGACACTGCCATCTGTATGAACATGTAAATATCTACACCGCCATCTGTATGAACATGGAAATATCTACACCGTTAACTGTATGAGCATGGAAATATCTACACCGCTATTGGTATGAGCATGGAAATATCTACACCGCTATCTGTATGAACATGGAAATATCTACACCGCTATCTGTATGAACATGGAAATATCTACAACGCCATCTGTATGAACATGGAAATATCTACACCGCCATCTGTATGAACATGTAAATATCTACACCGCCATGTGTATGAACATGGAAATATCTGCACCGCTAACTGTATGAACATGGAAATATCTACACCGCTATCTGTATGAACATGGAAATATATACACCGCTATCTGTATAAACATGGAAATATCTACACCGCTATCTGTATGAACAGGGAAATATCTACACCACTATCTGAATGAACATGGAAATATCTACACCGCTATCTGTATGAACATGGAAATATCTACACCGCTAACTGTATGAACATGGAAATACCTACACCGCTTTCTGTATGAACATGGAAATATCTACACCGTTATCTGTATGAACATGGAAATATCTACACCGCTATCTGTATGAACATGGAAATACCTACACCGCTATCTGTACGAACATGGAAATATCTACACCGCTATCTGTATGAACATGCAAATATCTACACAGCTATCTGTACATCAATGGAAATATCCACACTGCCATCTCTATAAACATGGAAATATCTACACTGCTATCTGTATAAACATGGAAATATCTACACCGCCACCTGTATGAACATGGAAATATCTACACTGCCATCCGTACGAACATGGAAATATCTAAACCGCCATCTGTATGAACATGTAAATATGTACACCGCCATCTGTATGAACATGGAAATATCTACACTGCTAACTGTATGAACATGGAAATATCTACACCGCTATTGGTATGAACATGGAAATATCTACAACGCTATCTGTATGAACATGGAAATATCTACACCGCTATCTGTATGAACATGGAAATATCTACAGCGCCATCTTTATGAACATGGAAATATCTACACCACCATCTGTATGAACATATAAATATCTACACCGCCATCTGTCTGAACATGGAAATATCTACACTGCTAACTGTATGAACATGGAAATATCTACACCGCTATCTGAATGAACATTTAAATATCTACACCGCTATCTGTATGAACATGGAAATATCTACACCGCTATCTGTATGAACATGGAAATATCTACACCGCTATCTGTATGAACATGGAAATATCTACACCGCTATCTGTATAAACAGGCAAATATCTACACAGCTATCTGTATATCAATGGAAATATCTACACTGCTATCTCTATAAACATGGAAATAACTACACTGCTATCTGTATAAACATGGAAATATCTACACCGCCATCTCTATGTACATGGAAATATCTACACCGCTATCTGTATAAACATGGAAATATCTACACCGCTATCTGTATAAACATGGAAATATCTACACCACTACCTGTATAAACATGGAAATATCACCACCGCTATCGGTATGAACATGGAAATATCAGCCCCTCTATCTGTACGAACATGGAAATATCTAAACCACTATCTGTATGAACATGGAAATATCTACACCACTATCTGTATGAGCATGGAAATATCTTCACCGCCATCTGTATGAACATGGATATATCTACACAGCCATCTGGATGAACATGGAAATATCTACACCGCTATCTGCATGAACATGGAAATAGCTACACCGCTATCTGTATGAACATGGAAATATCTACACCGCCATCTGTATGAACATGGAAATATCTACACCGCCATCTGTATGAACATGGAAATATCTACACCGCCATCTGTATGAACATGGAAATATCTACACCGCCATCTGTATGAACATGGAAATATCTACACCGCCATCTGTATGAACATGGAAATATCTACACCGCCATCTGTATGAACATGGAAATATCTACACCGCCATCTCTATAAACGTGGAAATATCTACACCGCTATCTGTATGAACTTGGAAATATCTACACTGCTCTCGGTATAAAATTGAAATTATCTACACCACTATCTCTATAAACATGGAAATATCTACACTGCTATCTGTATAAACATGGAAATATCTACACAGCTATTTGTATAAACATGGAAATATCTTCACCGCTATCTGTATAAACATGGAAATATCTACAACGCTGTCTCAATAAACTTGGAAATAACTACACCACTATCTCTGTAAACATGGAAATATCTAGACCGCCATCTCTATAAACATGGAAATATCTACACCACCATCTGTATAAGCATGAAAATATCTATACTGCTATCAGAATAAATATGGAAATATCTACACCGCCATCTCTATGAACATGGAATTATCTACACCGCCATCTGTACGAACATGGAAATATCTACACTGCCATCTGTATGAGCATGTAAAGATCTACACCGCCATCTGCATGAACATGGAAGTATCTACACCGCTAACTGTATGAACATGGAAATATCTCCACCGCTATTGGTATGAACATGAAAATACCTACACCGCTATCTGTATGAACATGGAAATATCTACACCGCCATCTGTATGAACATGGAAATATCTACACCGCTATCTGTATAAACATGGAAATATCTACACCGCCATCTGTTTGAACATGTAAATATCTACACCTCCATCTGTATGAACATGGAAATATCTACACCGCTAACTGTATGAACATGGAAATATCTACACCGCTATCTGTATGAACATGGAAATATCTACCCCGCTATCTGTATGAACATGGAAATATCTACACCGCTATCTTTATAAACATGGAAATATCTACACTGCTATCTGTATGAACATGGAAATATCTACACCGCTATCTGTATGAACATGGAAATATCTACACTGCTATATGTATATTAATGGAAATATCTACACTGCTATCTCTATAAACATGGAAATAACTACACTGCTATCTGAATAAACATGGAAATATCTACACCGTTCTCTGTATGAACATGGAAATATCTACACCGCCATTTGTATGAGCATGGAAATATCTACACCGCCATCTGTATGAACATAGAAATATCTTCACCGCCATTCGTATGAACATGGATATATGTACACCGGCATCTGGATGAAGATGGAATTATCAACACGGCTATCTGCATGAACATGGAAATATCTACACAGCTATCTGAATATACATGGAAATATCTACACAGATTTCTCTGTAAATATGGAAATAACTACAGCGCTATCTCTATTAACTTCGAAATATCTACACCGCCATCTGTATGAACATGGAAATATCTACACCGCCAGCTGTACAAACATGGACATATCTACACCGCCATCTGTAATAAGATGGAAATATCTACACTGCTATCTGTATAAACATGGAAATATCTGCCCAACTATCTGTATATACATGGAAATATCCGCACCGTTATCTGTATAAACATGGAAATATCTACACTGCTATCTGCATAAACATGGAAATATCCACACCGCTATCTGTGTAAACATGGAAATGTCTACAAAGCTATCTGTGTAAACATGGAAATATCTACAACGCCACCTGTATGAACATGGAAATATCTACACTGACATCCGTACCAACATGGAAATATCTACACCGCCATCTGTATGAACATGTAAATATCTACACAGCTATCTGTATATCAATGGAAATATCTACACTGCTATCTCTATAAACATGGAAATAACTATACTGCTATCTGTAAAAAGATGTAAATATCTGCACCGCAATCTGTATGGACATGGAAATATCTACACCGCTAACTGTATGAACATGGAAATATCTACACCGCTATTGGTATGAACATGGAAATATCTACACCGCTATCTGTATGAACACGGAAATATCTCCACCGCTATCTGTATGAACATGGAAATATCTACACCGCTATCTGTATGAACACGGAAATATCTACACCACCATCTGTACGAACATGTAAATAACTACACCGCCATCTGTATGAACATGGAAATATCTACACCGCTAACTGTATGAACATGGAAATATCTACACCGCTATCTGTATGAACATGGAAATATCTACACCGCTATCTGTATGAACATGGAAATATCTACACCGCTATCTGTATGAACATGGAAATATCTACACCGCTATCTGTATGAACATGGAAATATCTTCACCGCCATCTGTATGAATATGGATATATGTACACCGGCATCTGTATGAACATGGAAATATCTACATCGCTATCTGCATGAACATGGAAATATCTACACAGCTATCTGAATATACATGGAAATATCTACACAGATTTCTCTATAAACATGGAAATAACTACACTCCTATCTGTATAAACATGGAAATATCTACACCGCCATCTGTTCAAACATGGACATATCTACACCGCCATCTGTATTAAGATGGAAATATCTACACCGCTATCTGTATAAACATGGAAATATCTGCCCAACTATTTGTACAAACATGGAAATATCCGCACCGCTATCTGTATAAACATGGAAATATCTACACTGCTATCTGAATAAACATGGAAATATCCACACCGCTATCTGTGTAAACATGGAAATGTCTACACCGCTATCTGTGTAAACATGGAAATATCTACACTGCCATCTGTGTAAATATGAAAATATCTACACCGCCATCCCTATAAACATGGAAATATGTACACCGCCATCTGTATAAACATGGAAATATCTACACTGCTATCTGTATAAACATGGAAATATCTACACCGCTATCTGTATAAACATGGAAATATCTTCACCGCCATCTGTATAAACATGGAAATATCTACACTGCTATCTGTATAAACATGGAAATATGTACACCGCCATCTGTATAAACATGGAAATATCTACACTGCTATCTGTATAAACATGGAAATGTCTACACCGCTATCTGTGTAAACATGGAAATATCTACACCGCCATCTGTGTAAACTTGGAAATGTCTACACTGCTATCCATATAAACATGGAAATATCTACACCGCCACGTGTATGAACATGGAAATATCTACACTGCCATCCGTACGAACATGGAAATATCTACAACGCCTTCTGTATGAACATGCAAATATCTACACTGCCATCTGTATGAACATGGAAATATCTACACCGGTAACTGTATGAACAGGGAAATACCTACAATGCAATCTGTATGAACATGGAAGTATCTACACCGCATTTTGTATGAACATGGAAATATCTACACCGCTCTCTGTACGAACATGGAAATATCTACACCGCTATCTGTATGAACATGGAAATATCTACACCGCTATGTGTATGAACATGCAAATATCTACACAGCTATCTGTATATCAATGGAAATATCTACACTGCTATCTCTATAAACATGGAAATAACTACAGCGTTATCTGTGTAAACATGGAAATATATACACCGCCATCTCTATGAACACGGAAATATCTACACCGCCATTTGTATGAACATGGAGATATCTACACCGCCATCTCTATGAACATGGAAATATCTACACCGCCATTTGTATGAACATGGAAATAACTTCACCGCCATCCGTATGAACATGCAAATATCCTCACCGCCATCTGTATGAACATGGATATATGTACACCGGCATCTGGATGAACATGGAAATATCTACACTGCTATCTGCATGAACATGGAAATATCTACACAGCTATCTGTACGAACATGGAAATATCTACACCGCTATCTGTATGAACATGCAAATATCTGCACAGCTATCTGTATATCAATGGAAATATCTACACAGCAGTCTCTATAAACATGGAAATAACTACACTGCTATCTGAATAAACATGGAAATATCTACACCGCCACCTGTATGAACATGGGAATATCTACACTGCCATCCGTACGAACATGGAAATATCTACACCGCCATCTGTATGAACATGTAAATATCTACACCGCCACCTGTATGAACATGGGAATATCTACACTGCCATCCGTACGAACATGGAAATATCTACACCGCCATCTGTATGAACATGTAAATATCTACACCGCCATCTGTATGAACATGTAAATATCTACACCGCTATCTGTATGAACATGGAAATATCTACACCGCTATCTGTATGAACATGGAAATATCTACACCGCCATTTGTATGAACATGTAAATATCTACACCGCCATCTGTATGAACATAGAAATATCTACACCGCCAACTGTATGAACATGGAAATATCTACACCGCTATCTGTATGAACATGGAAATATCTAGACCGCTATCTGTATGAACATGGAAATATCTACACCGCTATCTGTATGAATATGGAAATATCTACACCGCAATCTCTATGAACATGGAAATATCTACACTGCTCTCTGTACGAACATGGAAATATCTACACCACTATCTGTATGAACATGGAAATATCTACACCGCTATGTGTATGAACATGCAAATATCTACACAGCTATCTGTATATCAATGGAAATACCTACACTGCTATCTATATAAACATGATAATAACTACAGTGCTATCTGTATAAACGTGGAAATATCTACACTGCCATCTCTATGAACATGGAAATATCTACACCGCCATTTGTATGAACATGGAAATATCTACACCGCCATCTCTATGAACATGGAAATATCTACACCGCCATTTGTATGAACATGGAAATAACTTCACCGCCATCTGTATGAACATGGAAATATCCTCACCGCCATCTGTATGAACATGGATATATGTACACCGGCATCTGTATGAACATGGAAATATCTACACTGTTATCTGCATGAACATGGAAATATCTACACAGCTATCTGAATATACATGGAAATATCTACACAGATTTCTCTATAAATATGGAAATAACTACAGCGCTATCTCTATAAACTTCGAAATATCTACACCGCCATCTGTATGAACATGGAAATATCTACACCGCCATCAGAACAAACATGGACATATCTACACAGCCATCTGTATTAAGATGGAAATATCTACACCGCAATCTGTATAAACATGGAAATATCTGCCCAACTATCTGTAAAAACTTGGAAATATCCGCACCGCTATCTGTATAAACATGGAAATATCTACACCGCCATCTGTATGAACATGGAAATGTCTACCCCGCTAACTGTATGAACGTGGAAATATCTACACCGCAATCTGTATGAACATGGAAATATCTACACCGCTATCTGTATGAACATGGAAATATCTACACCGCTATCTGTATGAACATGGAAATATCTACACCGCTATCTGTATGAACATGCAAATATCCACACAGCTATCTTTATATCAATGGAAATATTAAACACTGCTATCTCTATAAACATGGAAATAACTACACTGCTATCTGTATAAACATGGAAATATCTACACCGTCATCTCTATGAACATGGAAATATCTACACCGCCATTTGTATGAACATGGAAATATCTACACCGCCATCTCTATGAACATGGAAATACCTTCACCGCCATCTGTATGAACATAGATATATGTACACCGGCATCTCGATGAACATGGAAATATCTACACCGCTATCTGCATGAACATGGAAATATCTACACAGCTATCTGAATATACATGGAAATATCTACACAGATTTCTCTATAAATATGGAAATAACTACAGCGCTATCTCTATAAACTTCGAAATATCTACACCGCCATCTGTATGAGCATGGAAATATCTACACCGCCATCTGTACAAACGTGGACATATCTACACCGCCATCTCTATTAAGATGGAAATATCTACACCGCTATCTGTATAAACATGGAAATATCCGCACCGCTATCTGAATAAACATGGAAATATCTACACTGCTATCTGCATATACATGGAAATATCCACAGGGCTCTCTGTGTAAACATGTAAATGTCTACAACGCTATCTGTGTAAACATGGAAATATCTACACCGCCATCTGTGTAAACATGAAAATATCTTCACGGCCATCCCTATAAACATGGAAATATCTACACCGCCATCTGTATGAACATGGAAATATCAACACCGCCATCTCTATAACCGTGGAAATATCTACACCGCCACCTGTATGAACATCGAAATATCTACACTGCCATCCGTACAAACATGGAAATATCTACACCGCCATCTGTATGAACATGTAAATAACTTCTCCGCCATCTGTGTAAACATGGAAATATCTATACCGCTATCTCTATAAACATGGACATATCTACACCACCGTCTGTATAAAAATGGAAATATCTATACCGCTATCTGCATAAACATGGAAATATCTACACTGCCATCTCTATGAACATGGTAATATCTACACCGCCATCGGTACGAACATGGAAATATCTATACCGCCATCTGTATGAAGATGTAAATACACCGCCATCTGTATGAACATGGAAATATCTACACCGCTATCTGTATGAACATGGAAATATCTACACGGTTATCTGTATGAACATGGAAATATCTACACCGCTATCTGTATGAACATGGAAATATCTACACCGCTATCTGTACGAACATGGAAATATCTACACCACCACCAGTATGAACATGGAAATATCTACACTGCCATCCGTACGAATATGGAAATATCTACACCGCCATCTGTATGAACATGTAAATAACTTCACCGCCATCTGTATAAAAATGGAAACATCTAAACCGCTAACAGTAAGAACATGGAAATATCTACACCACCATCTCTATGAACATGGAAATATCTACACCGCCATTTGTATGATCATGGAAATGTCTACACCGCCATCTGTATGAACATGGAAATATCTTCACCGCCATCTCTATGAACATGGATATATCCACACCGGCATCTGGATGAACATGGAAATATCTACACCGCTTTCTGCATGAACATGAAAATATCTACACAGCTATCTGCATATACATGGAAATATCTACACAGATTTCTCTATAAATATGGAAATAATTGCAGCACTATCTCAATAAACTTCGAAATATCTACACCACCATCTGTATGAACATGGAAATATCTTCACCGCCATCTGTACGAACATGGACATATCTACACCGCCATCTGTTTTAAGATGGAAATATCTACACCGCTATCTGTATAAACATGGAAATATCTGCACGACTATCAGTATAAACATGGAAATAACCGCACCGCTATCTGTATAAACATGGAAATATCTACACCACTATCTGCATAAACATGGAAATATTCACACCGCTATCTGTGTAAACATGGAAATGTCTACACCGCTATCTGTGTAAACTTGGAAATATCTACACTGCCATCTGCGTAAACATGAAAATATCTACACCGCCATATCAATAAACATGGAAATATCTACACCGCCATCTGTATGAACATTGAAACATCTACACCGCCATCTCTATAAACGTGGAAATATCTACACCGGTATCTGTATGAACTTGGAAATATCAACAATGCTATCTGTATAAAATTGGAATTATCTACACCACTATCTCTATAAACATGGAAATATCTACACCGCTATCTGTATAAACATGGAAATATTTACACCGCTATCTGTATGAACATGCAAATATCTACACAGCTATATGTATATCAATGGAAATATCTACACTGCTATCTCTGTAAACATGGAAATAACTACACTGCTATCTGTATAAACATGGAAATACCTACACCGCCACCTGTTTGAACATGGATGTATCTACACCGCTATCTGGATGAACACGGAAATATCTACACAGCTATCTGCATATACATGGAAATATCTACACAGATTTCTATATAAATATAGAAATATCTACAGCGCTATCTCTATAAACTTCAAAATATCTACACCGCCATCTGTATGAACATGGACACATCTACACCACCATCTGTATAAACATGGAAATATCTATACCGCCATCTGCATAAACATGGAAATATCTACACCACCATCTGTATAACCGTGGAAATATCTATACCGCTATCTGCATAAACATGGAAATATCTACACCGCCATCTGTATTAAGATGGAAATATCTACACTGCTATCTGTATAAACATGGAAATATCTGCACCACTATCTGCATAAACATGGAAATATCCACACCGCTATCTCTGTAAAAATGGAAATGTCTACACCGCTATCTGTGTAAACATGAAAATATCTACACTGCCAACTCTATAAACATGGAAATATCTACACCGCCATCCGTAAGAACATGGAAATATCTACACCGCCATCTCTGTAAACGTGGAAATATTTACACCGCTATCTGTGTGAACTTGGATATATCTACACTGCCATCTGTATAAAATTGGAATTATCTATACCACTATCTATATCAACATGGAAATATCTACACCGCTATCTGTATAGACATGGAAATATCTACACCGCTATCTGTATAAACATGGAAATATCTTCACCGCTATCTCTTTAAACATGGAAATATCTACAACGCTGTCTCTATAAACATGGAAATATCTACAACGCTGTCTCTATAAACTTGGAAATAACTACACTACTATCTCTATAAACATGGAAATATCTAGACCGCCATCTATATAAACACGGAAATATCTACACAACCATCTGTATAAACATGGAAATATCTATACCGCTATCTGCATAAAGATGGAAATAACTACACCGCCATCTGTACAAACATGGAAATATCAGCACCGCCATCTGTATGAACATGTAAATATCTACACTTCCATCTGTATGAATATGGAAATATCTACACCGCTTACTGTAGGAACATGGAAATATCTGTACCGCTATCTGTATGAAGATGTAAATATCTACACCGTTATCTCCATGAACATTTAAATATCTACACCGCTATCTGTATGAACATGGAAATATCTACACCGCTATCTGTATGAACATGGAAATATCTACACCGCTATCTGTATGAACATGCAAATATCTACACAGCTATCTGTATATCAATGGAAATATCTACACTGCCATCTATATAAACATGGAAATAACTACACTGCTATCTATATAAACATGGAAATATCTACACCGCCATCTCTATGAACATGGAAATATCAACACCGCCATCTGCATGAACATGGAAATATCTTCACCGCCATCTGTATGAACATGGATATATCTACACCGGCATCTGGATGAACATGGAAATATCTTCACCGCTATCTGCATGAACATGGAAATATCTACACAGCTATCTGCATATACATAGAAATATCTACACAGATTTCTCTATAAATATAGAAATAACTACAGCGCTATCTCTATAAACTTCGAAATATCTACACCGCCATCTGTATGAACATGGAAATATCTACACCGCCATCTGTACGAACATGGACATATCTACACCGCCATCTGTAATAAGATGGAAATATCTACACCGCTATCTGTATAAACATAGAAATATCTCCACCACTATCTGTATAAACATGGAAATAACCGCACCGCTATCTGTATAAACATGGAAATATCTACACCGCTATCTGCATAAACATGGAAATATCCACACCGCTATCTGTATGAACATGGAAATATCTACACCGCTATCTGTGTAAACATGAAAATATCTACACAGCCATCTGGATGAACATGGAAATGTCTACACTGCTATCTGTGTAAACATGGAAATATCTACACCGATATCTGTGTAAACATGAAAATATCTACACCGCCATCTCTATAAACATGTAAATATCTACACCGCTATCTGTATGAACTTGGAAATATCTACACCGCCACCTGTATGAACATCGAAATATCTACACTGCCATCCATACAAACATGGAAATATCTACACCGCCATCTGTATGAACATGTAAATATCTTCTCCGCCATCTGTATAAACATGGAAATATCTATACCGCTATCTCTATAAACATGGAAATATCTACACCACCATCTGTATAAAAATGGAAATATCTATACCGCTATCTACATAAACATGGAAATATCTACACTGCCATCTCTATGAACATGGTAATATCTACACCGCCATCTGTACGAACATGGAAATATCTATACCGCCATCTGTATCAAGATGTAAATACACCGCCATATGTATGAACATGGAAATATCTACACCGCTAACTGTATGAACATGGAAATATCTACACCGCTATCTGTATGAACATGGAAATATCTACACGGTTATCTGTATGAACATGGAAATATCTACACCGCTATCTGTATGAACATGGAAATATCTACACCGCTATCTGTACGAACATGGAAATATCTACACCACCACCAGTATGAACATGGAAATATCTACACTGCCATCCGTACGAATATGGAAATATCTACACCGCCATCTGTATGAACATGTAAATAACTTCACCGCCATCTGTATAAAAATGGAAACATCTAAACCGCTAACAGTAAGAACATGGAAATATCTACACCACCATCTCTATGAACATGGAAATATCTACACCGCCATTTGTATGATCATGGAAATGTCTACACCGCCATCTGTATGAACATGGAAATATCTTCACCGCCATCTCTATGAACATGGATATATCCACACCGGCATCTGGATGAACATGGAAATATCTACACCGCTTTCTGCATGAACATGAAAATATCTACACAGCTATCTGCATATACATGGAAATATCTACACAGATTTCTCTATAAATATGGAAATAATTGCAGCACTATCTCAATAAACTTCGAAATATCTACACCACCATCTGTATGAACATGGAAATATCTTCACCGCCATCTGTACGAACATGGACATATCTACACCGCCATCTGTTTTAAGATGGAAA
This sequence comes from Gorilla gorilla gorilla, assembly GCF_029281585.2. Lineage (NCBI taxonomy): Eukaryota > Metazoa > Chordata > Mammalia > Primates > Hominidae > Gorilla > Gorilla gorilla. The sequence continues at coordinate 9,460,872 of NC_073247.2, forward strand.
TATCTACACCGCTATCTGTATAAACATGGAAATATCTGCACGACTATCAGTATAAACATGGAAATAACCGCACCGCTATCTGTATAAACATGGAAATATCTACACCACTATCTGCATAAACATGGAAATATTCACACCGCTATCTGTGTAAACATGGAAATGTCTACACCGCTATCTGTGTAAACTTGGAAATATCTACACTGCCATCTGCGTAAACATGAAAATATCTACACCGCCATATCAATAAACATGGAAATATCTACACCGCCATCTGTATGAACATTGAAACATCTACACCGCCATCTCTATAAACGTGGAAATATCTACACCGGTATCTGTATGAACTTGGAAATATCAACAATGCTATCTGTATAAAATTGGAATTATCTACACCACTATCTCTATAAACATGGAAATATCTACACCGCTATCTGTATAAACATGGAAATATTTACACCGCTATCTGTATGAACATGCAAATATCTACACAGCTATATGTATATCAATGGAAATATCTACACTGCTATCTCTGTAAACATGGAAATAACTACACTGCTATCTGTATAAACATGGAAATACCTACACCGCCACCTGTTTGAACATGGATGTATCTACACCGCTATCTGGATGAACACGGAAATATCTACACAGCTATCTGCATATACATGGAAATATCTACACAGATTTCTATATAAATATAGAAATATCTACAGCGCTATCTCTATAAACTTCAAAATATCTACACCGCCATCTGTATGAACATGGACACATCTACACCACCATCTGTATAAACATGGAAATATCTATACCGCCATCTGCATAAACATGGAAATATCTACACCACCATCTGTATAACCGTGGAAATATCTATACCGCTATCTGCATAAACATGGAAATATCTACACCGCCATCTGTATTAAGATGGAAATATCTACACTGCTATCTGTATAAACATGGAAATATCTGCACCACTATCTGCATAAACATGGAAATATCCACACCGCTATCTCTGTAAAAATGGAAATGTCTACACCGCTATCTGTGTAAACATGAAAATATCTACACTGCCAACTCTATAAACATGGAAATATCTACACCGCCATCCGTAAGAACATGGAAATATCTACACCGCCATCTCTGTAAACGTGGAAATATTTACACCGCTATCTGTGTGAACTTGGATATATCTACACTGCCATCTGTATAAAATTGGAATTATCTATACCACTATCTATATCAACATGGAAATATCTACACCGCTATCTGTATAGACATGGAAATATCTACACCGCTATCTGTATAAACATGGAAATATCTTCACCGCTATCTCTTTAAACATGGAAATATCTACAACGCTGTCTCTATAAACATGGAAATATCTACAACGCTGTCTCTATAAACTTGGAAATAACTACACTACTATCTCTATAAACATGGAAATATCTAGACCGCCATCTATATAAACACGGAAATATCTACACAACCATCTGTATAAACATGGAAATATCTATACCGCTATCTGCATAAAGATGGAAATAACTACACCGCCATCTGTACAAACATGGAAATATCAGCACCGCCATCTGTATGAACATGTAAATATCTACACTTCCATCTGTATGAATATGGAAATATCTACACCGCTTACTGTAGGAACATGGAAATATCTGTACCGCTATCTGTATGAAGATGTAAATATCTACACCGTTATCTCCATGAACATTTAAATATCTACACCGCTATCTGTATGAACATGGAAATATCTACACCGCTATCTGTATGAACATGGAAATATCTACACCGCTATCTGTATGAACATGCAAATATCTACACAGCTATCTGTATATCAATGGAAATATCTACACTGCCATCTATATAAACATGGAAATAACTACACTGCTATCTATATAAACATGGAAATATCTACACCGCCATCTCTATGAACATGGAAATATCAACACCGCCATCTGCATGAACATGGAAATATCTTCACCGCCATCTGTATGAACATGGATATATCTACACCGGCATCTGGATGAACATGGAAATATCTTCACCGCTATCTGCATGAACATGGAAATATCTACACAGCTATCTGCATATACATAGAAATATCTACACAGATTTCTCTATAAATATAGAAATAACTACAGCGCTATCTCTATAAACTTCGAAATATCTACACCGCCATCTGTATGAACATGGAAATATCTACACCGCCATCTGTACGAACATGGACATATCTACACCGCCATCTGTAATAAGATGGAAATATCTACACCGCTATCTGTATAAACATAGAAATATCTCCACCACTATCTGTATAAACATGGAAATAACCGCACCGCTATCTGTATAAACATGGAAATATCTACACCGCTATCTGCATAAACATGGAAATATCCACACCGCTATCTGTATGAACATGGAAATATCTACACCGCTATCTGTGTAAACATGAAAATATCTACACAGCCATCTGGATGAACATGGAAATGTCTACACTGCTATCTGTGTAAACATGGAAATATCTACACCGATATCTGTGTAAACATGAAAATATCTACACCGCCATCTCTATAAACATGTAAATATCTACACCGCTATCTGTATGAACTTGGAAATATCTACACCGCCACCTGTATGAACATCGAAATATCTACACTGCCATCCATACAAACATGGAAATATCTACACCGCCATCTGTATGAACATGTAAATATCTTCTCCGCCATCTGTATAAACATGGAAATATCTATACCGCTATCTCTATAAACATGGAAATATCTACACCACCATCTGTATAAAAATGGAAATATCTATACCGCTATCTACATAAACATGGAAATATCTACACTGCCATCTCTATGAACATGGTAATATCTACACCGCCATCTGTACGAACATGGAAATATCTATACCGCCATCTGTATCAAGATGTAAATACACCGCCATATGTATGAACATGGAAATATCTACACCGCTAACTGTATGAACATGGAAATATCTACACCGCTATCTGTATGAACATGGAAATATCTACACGGTTATCTGTATGAACATGGAAATATCTACACCGCTATCTGTATGAACATGGAAATATCTACACCGCTATCTGTACGAACATGGAAATATCTACACCGCCACCAGTATGAACATGGAAATATCTACACTGCCATCCGTACGAATATGGAAATATCTACACCGCCATCTGTATGAACATGTAAATAACTACACCGCCATCTGTATAAACATGGAAACATCTACACCGCTAACAGTATGAACATGGAAATATCTACACCGCCATCTCTATGAACATGGAAATATCTACACCGCCATTTGTATGATCATGGAAATGTCTACACCGCCATCTGTATGAACATGGAAATATCTTCACCGCCATCTCTATGAACATGGATATATCCACACCGGTATCTGGATGAACATGGAAATATCTACACCGCTTTCTGCATGAACATGGAAATATCTACACAGCTATCTGCATATACATGGAAATATCTACAGAGATTTCTCTATAAATATGGAAATAATTGCAGCACTATCTCAATAAACTTCGAAATATCTACACCACCATCTGTATGAACATGGAAATATCTTCACCGCCATCTGTACGAACATGGACATATCTACACCGCCATCTGTTTTAAGATGGAAATATCTACACCGCTATCTGTATAAACATGGAAATATCTGCACGACTATCTGTATAAACATGGAAATAACCGCACCGCTATCTGTATAAACATGGAAATATCTACACCGCTATGTGCATAAACATGGAAATATTCACACCGCTATCTGTGTAAACATGGAAATGTCTACACCGCTATCTGTGTAAACTTGGAAATATCTACACTGCCATCTGCGTAAACATGAAAATATCTACACCGCCATATCTATAAACATGGAAATATCTACACCGCCATCTGTATGAACATTGAAACATCTACACCGCCATCTCTATAAACGTGGAAATATCTACACCGGTATCTGTATGAACTTGGAAATATCAACAATGCTATCTGTATAAAATTGGAATTATCTACACCACTATCTCTATAAACATGGAAATATCTACACAGCTATCTGTATAAACATGGAAATATCTACACCGCTATCTGTATGAACATGCAAATATCTACACAGCTATATGTATATCAATGGAAATATCTACACTGCTATCTCTGTAAACATGGAAATAACTACACTGCTATCTGTATAAACATGGAAATACCTACACCGCCACCTGTATGAACATGGATGTATCTACACCGCTATCTGGATGAACACGGAAATATCTACACAGCTATCTGTATATACATGGAAATATCTACACAGATTTCTATATAAATATAGAAATATCTACAGCGCTATCTCTATAAACTTCAAAATATCTACACCGCCATCTGTATGAACATGGACACATCTACACCACCATCTGTATAAACATGGAAATATCTATACCGCCATCTGCATAAACATGGAAATATCTACACCACCATCTGTATAACCGTGGAAATATCTATACCGCTATCTGCATAAACATGGAAATATCTACACCGCCATCTGTATTAAGATGGAAATATCTACACCGCTATCTGTATAAACATGGAAATATCTGCACCACTATCTGCATAAACATGGAAATATCCACACCGCTATCTCTGTAAACATGGAAATGTCTACACCGCTATCTGTGTAAACATGAAAATATCTACACTGCCATCTCTATAAACATGGAAATATCTACACCGCCATCCGTAAGTACATGGAAATATCTACACCGCCATCTCTGTAAACGTGGAAATATTTACACCGCTATCTGTATGAACTTGGATATATCTACACTGCCATCTGTATAAAATTGGAATTATCTATACCACTATCTATATCAACATGGAAATATCTACACCGCTATCTGTATAGACATGGAAATATCTACACCGCTATCTGTATAAACATGGAAATATCTTCACCGCTATCTCTTTAAACATGGAAATATCTACAACGCTGTCTCTATAAACATGGAAATATCTACAATGCTCTCTCTATAAACTTGGAAATAACTACACTACTATCTCTATAAACATGGAAATATCTAGACCGCCATCTCTATAAACATGGAAATATCTACACCACCATCTGTATAAACATGGAAATATCTATACCGCTATCTGCATATGCATGGAAATAACTACACCGCCATCTGTACAAACATGGAAATATCTGCACCGCCATCTGTATGAACATGTAAATATCTACACTGCCATCTGTATGAATATGGAAATATCTACACCGCTTACTGTATGAACATGAAAATATCTGTACCGCTATCTGTATGAAGATGTAAATATCTACACCGTTATCTCCATGAACATTTAAATATCTACACCGCTATCTGTATGAACATGGAAATATCTACACCGCTATCTGTATGAACATGGAAATATCTACACCGCTATCTGTATGCACATGCAAATATCTACACAGCTATCTGTATATCAATGGAAATATCTACACTGCCATCTATATAAACATGGAAATAACTACACTGCTATCTATATAAACATGGAAATATCTACACCGCCATCTCTATGAACATGGAAATATCTACACCGCCATCTGCATGAACATGGAAATATCTACACAGCTATCTGCATATACATAGAAATATCTACACAGATTACTCTATAAATATAGAAATAACTACAGCGCTATCTCTATAAACTTCGAAATATCTACACCGCCATCTGTATGAACATGGAAATATCTACACCGCCATCTGTACGAACATGGGCATATCTACACCGCCATCTGTAATAAGATGGAAATATCTACACCGCTATCTGTATAAACATAGAAATATCTCCACCACTATCTGTATAAACATGGAAATAACCGCACCGCTATCTGTATAAACATGGAAATATCTACACCGCAATCTGCATAAACATGGAAATATCCACACCGCTATCTGTATAAACATGGAAATATCTACACCGCTATCTGTGTAAACATGAAAATATCTACACAGCCATCTGGATGAACATGGAAATGTCTACACTGCTATCTGTGTAAACATGGAAATATCTACACCGATATCTGTGTAAACATGAAAATATCTACACCGCCATCTCTATAAACATGTAAATATCTACAGCGCTATCTGTATGAACATGTAAATATCTACACCGCCATCTGTATGAACATGGAAATATCTACACCGCTAACTGTATGAACATGGAAATATCTACACCGCTATCTGTATGAACAGAGAAATATCTACACCGCTATCTGTATGAACATGGAAATATCTACAGCGCTATCTGTATGAACATGGAAATATCTACACCGCTATCTGAATGAACATATAAATATCTACACCGCCATCTGTATTAATATGGAGATATCTACACTGCTATCTGTATAATCATGGAAATATCTACACAGCTATCCGTATGAACATGGAAATATCTACACCGCTATCTGTATGAACATGGAAATATCTACACCGCTATCTGTATGAACATGGAAATATCTACACCGCTATCTATATGAACATGCAAATATCTACACAGCTATCTGTATATCAATGGAAATATCTACACTGCTATCTCTATAAACATGGAAATAACTACACTGCTCTCTGTATAAACATGCAAATATCTACACCACCATCTCTTTGAACATGGAAATATCTACACCGCCTTTTGTATGAACATGGAAATATCTACACCGCCATCTCTATGAACACAGACATATCTACACCACCTTTTGTATGAACATGGAAATATCTACACCGCCATCTGCATGAACATGGAAATGTCTACACTGCCATCTCTATAGACGTGGAAATATCTACACCGCCATCTGTATGAACTTGGAAATATCTAAACTGCTCTCGGTATAAAATTGAAATTATCTACACCACTATCTCTATAAACATGGAAATATCTACACCGCTATCTATAAAAATATGGAAATATCTTCACAGCTATCTGTATAAACATGGAAATATCTACAACGCTGTCTCTATAAACTTGGAAATAACTACACCACTATCTCTGTAAACATGGAAATATCTAGACCGCCATCTCTATAAACATGGAAATATCTACACCACCATCTGTATAAATATGGAAATATCTATACCGCTATCTGCATAAATATGGAAATATCTACACCGCCATTTCTATTAACATGGAAATATCTACACCGCCATCTGTACGAACATGGAAATATCTACACCACCATCTCTATCAGCATGTAAATATCTACACCGCCACCTGTATGAACATGGAAATATCTACACCGCTATCTGTATGAACATGGAAATATCTACACCGCTATCTGTATGAACATGGAAATATCCACACCGCCATCTGTATGAACATGTAAATATCTACACCGCCATCTGTATGAACATGTAAATATCTACACGGCTAACTGTATGAACATGGAAATATCTACACCGCTATCTGTATGAACATGGAAATATCTACACCGCTATCTGTATGAACATGGAAATATCTACAGCGCTATCTGTATGAACATGGAAATATCTACACCGCTAACTGTATGAACATGGAAATATCTACACCGCCATCTGTATGAACATGCAAATATCCACACAGCTATCTGTATATCAATGGGAATATCTACACTGCTATCTCTATAAATATGGAAATAACTACACTGCTATCTGTATAAACATGGAAATATCTACACCGCCATCTCTTTGAACATGGAAATATCTACACCGCCGTTTGTATGAACATGGAAATATCTACACCGCCATCTCTATGAACATGGAAATACCTACACCGCCATTTCTATGAACATGGAAATATCTACACTGCCATCCGTACGAACATGGAAATATCTAAACCGCCATCTGTATGAACATGTAAATATGTACACCGCCATCTGTATGAACATGGAAATATCTACACTGCTAACTGTATGAACATGGAAATATCTACACCGCTATTGGTATGAACATGGAAATATCTACAACGCTATCTGTATGAACATGGAAATATCTACACCGCTATCTGTATGAACATGGAAATATCTACAGCGCCATCTTTATGAACATGGAAATATCTACACCACCATCTGTATGAACATATAAATATCTACACCACCATCTGTCTGAACATGGAAATATCTACACTGCTAACTGTATGAACATGGAAATATCTACACCGCTATCTGAATGAACATTTAAATATCTACACCGCTATCTGTATGAACATGGAAATATCTACACCGCTATCTGTATGAACATGGAAATATCTACACCGCTATCTGTATGAACATGGAAATATCTACACCGCTATCTGTATAAACAGGCAAATATCTACACAGCTATCTGTATATCAATGGAAATATCTACACTGCTATCTCTATAAACATGGAAATAACTACACTGCTATCTGTATAAACATGGAAATATCTACACCGCCATCTCTATGTACATGGAAATATCTACACCGCTATCTGTATAAACATGGAAATATCTACACCGCTATCTGTATAAACATGGAAATATCTACACCGCTACCTGTATAAACATGGAAATATCAGCACCGCTATCGGTATGAACATGGAAATATCAGCCCCTCTATCTGTACGAACATGGAAATATCTAAACCACTATCTGTATGAACATGGAAATATCTACACCACTATCTGTATGAGCATGGAAATATCTTCACCGCCATCTGTATGAACATGGATATATCTACACAGATATCTGGATGAACATGGAAATATCTACACCGCTATCTGCATGAACATGGAAATAGCTACACCGCTATCTGTATGAACATGGAAATATCTACACCGCCATCTGTATGAACATGGAAATATCTACACCGCCATCTGTATGAACATGGAAATATCTACACTGCCATCTGTATGAACATGGAAATATCTACACCGCCATCTGTATGAACATGGAAATATCTACACCGCCATCTGTATGAACATGGAAATATCTACACCGCCATCTGTATGAACATGGAAATATCTACACCGCCATCTCTATAAACGTGGAAATATCTACACCGCTATCTGTATGAACTTGGAAATATCTACACTGCTCTCGGTATAAAATTGAAATTATCTACACCACTATCTCTATAAACATGGAAATATCTACACTGCTATCTGTATAAACATGGAAATTTCCACACCGCTATTTGTATAAACATGGAAATATCTTCACCGCTATCTGTATAAACATGGAAATATCTACAACGCTGTCTCAATAAACTTGGAAATAACTACACCACTATCTCTGTAAACATGGAAATATCTAGACCGCCATCTCTATAAACATGGAAATATCTACACCACCATCTGTATAAGCATGAAAATATCTATACTGCTATCAGAATAAATATGGAAATATCTACACCGCCATCTCTATGAACATGGAATTATCTACACCGCCATCTGTACGAACATGGAAATATCTACACTGCCATCTGTATGAGCATGTAAAGATCTACACCGCCATCTGCATGAACATGGAAGTATCTACACCGCTAACTGTATGAACATGGAAATATCTCCACCGCTATTGGTATGAACATGAAAATACCTACACCGCTATCTGTATGAACATGGAAATATCTACACCGCCATCTGTATGAACATGGAAATATCTACACCGCTATCTGTATAAACATGGAAATATCTACACCGCCATCTGTTTGAACATGTAAATATCTACACCTCCATCTGTATGAACATGGAAATATCTACACCGCTAACTGTATGAACATGGAAATATCTACACCGCTATCTGTATGAACATGGAAATATCTACCCCGCTATCTGTATGAACATGGAAATATCTACACCGCTATCTTTATAAACATGGAAATATCTACACTGCTATCTGTATGAACATGGAAATATCTACACCGCTATCTGTATGAACATGGAAATATCTACACTGCTATCTGTATATTAATGGAAATATCTACACTGCTATCTCTATAAACATGGAAATAACTACACTGCTATCTGAATAAACATGGAAATATCTACACCGTTCTCTGTATGAACATGGAAATATCTACACCGCCATTTGTATGAGCATGGAAATATCTACACCGCCATCTGTATGAACATAGAAATATCTTCACCGCCATTCGTATGAACATGGATATATGTACACCGGCATCTGGATGAAGATGGAATTATCAACACGGCTATCTGCATGAACATGGAAATATCTACACAGCTATCTGAATATACATGGAAATATCTACACAGATTTCTCTGTAAATATGGAAATAACTACAGTGCTATCTCTATTAACTTCGAAATATCTACACCGCCATCTGTATGAACATGGAAATATCTACACCGCCAGCTGTACAAACATGGACATATCTACACCGCCATCTGTAATAAGATGGAAATATCTACACCGCTATCTGTATAAACATGGAAATATCTGCCCAACTATCTGTATAAACATGGAAATATCCGCACCGTTATCTGTATAAACATGGAAATATCTACACTGCTATCTGCATAAACATGGAAATATCCACACCGCTATCTGTGTAAACATGGAAATGTCTACACAGCTATCTGTGTAAACATGGAAATATCTACAACGCCACCTGTATGAACATGGAAATATCTACACTGCCATCCGTACCAACATGGAAATATCTACACCGCCATCTGTATGAACATGTAAATATCTACACAGCTATCTGTATATCAATGGAAATATCTACACTGCTATCTCTATAAACATGGAAATAACTATACTGCTATCTGTAAAAAGATGTAAATATCTGCACCGCAATCTGTATGGACATGGAAATATCTACACCGCTAACTGTATGAACATGGAAATATCTACACCGCTATTGGTATGAACATGGAAATATCTACACCGCTATCTGTATGAACACGGAAATATCTCCACCGCTATCTGTATGAACATGGAAATATCTACACCGCTATCTGTATGAACACGGAAATATCTACACCACCATCTGTACGAACATGTAAATAACTACACCGCCATCTGTATGAACATGGAAATATCTACACCGCTAACTGTATGAACATGGAAATATCTACACCGCTATCTGTATGAACATGGAAATATCTACACCGCTATCTGTATGAACATGGAAATATCTACACCGCTATCTGTATGAACATGGAAATATCTACACCGCTATCTGTATGAACATGGAAATATCTTCACCGCCATCTGTATGAACATGGATATATGTACACCGGCATCTGTATGAACATGGAAATATCTACATCGCTATCTGCATGAACATGGAAATATCTACACAGCTATCTGAATATACATGGAAATATCTACACAGATTTCTCTATAAACATGGAAATAACTACACTGCTATCTGTATAAACATGGAAATATCTACACCGCCATCTGTTCAAACATGGACATATCTACACCGCCATCTGTATTAAGATGAAAATATCTACACCGCTATCTGTATAAACATGGAAATATCTGCCCAACTATTTGTACAAACATGGAAATATCCGCACCGCTATCTGTATAAACATGGAAATATCTACACTGCTATCTGAATAAACATGGAAATATCCACACCGCTATCTGTGTAAACATGGAAATGTCTACACCGCTTTCTGTGTAAACATGGAAATATCTACACTGCCATCTGTGTAAATATGAAAATATCTACACCGCCATCCCTATAAACATGGAAATATGTACACCGCCATCTGTATAAACATGGAAATATCTACACTGCTATCTGTATAAACATGGAAATATCTACACCGCTATCTGTATAAACATGGAAATATCTTCACCGCCATCTGTATAAACATGGAAATATCTACACTGCTATCTGTATAAACATGGAAATATGTACACCGCCATCTGTATAAACATGGAAATATCTACACTGCTATCTGTATAAACATGGAAATGTCTACACCGCTATCTGTGTAAACATGGAAATATCTACACCGCCATCTGTGTAAACTTGGAAATATCTACACTGCTATCCGTATAAACATGGAAATATCTACACCGCCACGTGTATGAACATGGAAATATCTACACTGCCATCCGTACGAACATGGAAATATCTACAACGCCTTCTGTATGAACATGCAAATATCTACACTGCCATCTGTATGAACATGGAAATATCTACACCGGTAACTGTATGAACAGGGAAATACCTACAATGCAATCTGTATGAACATGGAAGTATCTACACCGCATTTTGTATGAACATGGAAATATCTACACCGCTCTCTGTACGAACATGGAAATATCTACACCGCTATCTGTATGAACATGGAAATATCTACACCGCTATGTGTATGAACATGCAAATATCTACACAGCTATCTGTATATCAATGGAAATATCTACACTGCTATCTCTATAAACATGGAAATAACTACAGTGTTATCTGTGTAAACATGGAAATATATACACCGCCATCTCTATGAACACGGAAATATCTACACCGCCATTTGTATGAACATGGAAATATCTACACCGCCATCTCTATGAACATGGAAATATCTAAACCGCCATTTGTATGAACATGGAAATAACTTCACCGCCATCCGTATGAACATGCAAATATCCTCACCGCCATCTGTATGAACATGGATATATGTACACCGGCATCTGGATGAACATGGAAATATCTACACTGCTATCTGCATGAACATGGAAATATCTACACAGCTATCTGTACGAACATGGAAATATCTACACCGCTATCTGTATGAACATGCAAATATCTGCACAGCTATCTGTATATCAATGGAAATATCTACACAGCAGTCTCTATAAACATGGAAATAACTACACTGCTATCTGAATAAACATGGAAATATCTACACCGCCACCTGTATGAACATGGGAATATCTACAATGCCATCCGTACGAACATGGAAATATCTACACCGCCATCTGTATGAACATGTAAATATCTACACCGCCATCTGTATGAACATGTAAATATCTACACCGCTATCTGTATGAACATGGAAATATCTACACCGCCATTTGTATGAACATGTAAATATCTACACCGCCATCTGTATGAACATAGAAATATCTACACCGCCAACTGTATGAACATGGAAATATCTACACCGCTATCTGTATGAACATGGAAATATCTAGACCGCTATCTGTATGAACATGGAAATATCTACACCGCTATCTGTATGAATATGGAAATATCTACACCGCAATCTCTATGAACATGGAAATATCTACACTGCTCTCTGTACGAACATGGAAATATCTACACCACTATCTGTATGAACATGGAAATATCTACACCGCTATGTGTATGAACATGCAAATATCTACACAGCTATCTGTATATCAATGGAAATACCTACACTGCTATCTATATAAACATGATAATAACTACAGTGCTATCTGTATAAACGTGGAAATATCTACACTGCCATCTCTATGAACATGGAAATATCTACACCGCCATTTGTATGAACATGGAAATATCTACACCGCCATCTCTATGAACATGGAAATATCTACACCGCCATTTGTATGAACATGGAAATAACTTCACCGCCATCTGTATGAACATGGAAATATCCTCACCGCCATCTGTATGAACATGGATATATGTACACCGGCATCTGTATGAACATGGAAATATCTACACTGTTATCTGCATGAACATGGAAATATCTACACAGCTATCTGAATATACATGGAAATATCTACACAGATTTCTCTATAAATATGGAAATAACTACAGCGCTATCTCTATAAACTTCGAAATATCTACACCGCCATCTGTATGAACATGGAAATATCTACACCGCCATCAGAACAAACATGGACATATCTACACAGCCATCTGTATTAAGATGGAAATATCTACACCGCAATCTGTATAAACATGGAAATATCTGCCCAACTATCTGTAAAAACTTGGAAATATCCGCACCGCTATCTGTATAAACATGGAAATATCTACACCGCCATCTGTATGAACATGGAAATGTCTACCCCGCTAACTGTATGAACGTGGAAATATCTACACCGCAATCTGTATGAACATGGAAATATCTACACCGCTATCTGTATGAACATGGAAATATCTACACCGCTATCTGTATGAACATGGAAATATCTACACCGCTATCTGTATGAACATGCAAATATCCACACAGCTATCTTTATATCAATGGAAATATTAAACACTGCTATCTCTATAAACATGGAAATAACTACACTGCTATCTGTATAAACATGGAAATATCTACACCGTCATCTCTATGAACATGGAAATATCTACACCGCCATTTGTATGAACATGGAAATATCTACACCGCCATCTCTATGAACATGGAAATACCTTCACCGCCATCTGTATGAACATAGATATATGTACACCGGCATCTGGATGAACATGGAAATATCTACACCACTATCTGCATGAACATGGAAATATCTACACAGCTATCTGAATATACATGGAAATATCTACACAGATTTCTCTATAAATATGGAAATAACTACAGCGCTATCTCTATAAACTTCAAAATATCTACACCGCCATCTGTATGAGCATGGAAATATCTACACCGCCATCTGTACAAACGTGGACATATCTACACCGCCATCTCTATTAAGATGGAAATATCTACACCGCTATCTGTATAAACATGGAAATATCCGCACCGCTATCTGAATAAACATGGAAATATCTACACTGCTATCTGCATATACATGGAAATATCCACAGGGCTCTCTGTGTAAACATGGAAATGTCTACAACGCTATCTGTGTAAACATGGAAATATCTACACCGCCATCTGTGTAAACATGAAAATATCTTCACGGCCATCCCTATAAACATGGAAATATCTACACCGCCATCTGTATGAACATGGAAATATCAACACCGTCATCTCTATAACCGTGGAAATATCTACACCGCCACCTGTATGAACATCGAAATATCTACACTGCCATCCGTACAAACATGGAAATATCTACACCGCCATCTGTATGAACATGTAAATAACTTCTCCGCCATCTGTGTAAACATGGAAATATCTATACCGCTATCTCTATAAACATGGACATATCTACACCACCATCTGTATAAAAATGGAAATATCTATACCGCTATCTGCATAAACATGGAAATATCTACACTGCCATCTCTATGAACATGGTAATATCTACACCGCCATCGGTACGAACATGGAAATATCTATACCGCCATCTGTATGAAGATGTAAATACACCGCCATCTGTATGAACATGGAAATATCTACACCGCTATCTGTATGAACATGGAAATATCTACACGGTTATCTGTATGAACATGGAAATATCTACACCGCTATCTGTATGAACATGGAAATATCTACACCGCTATCTGTACGAACATGGAAATATCTACACCACCACCAGTATGAACATGGAAATATCTACACTGCCATCCGTACGAATATGGAAATATCTACACCGCCATCTGTATGAACATGTAAATAACTTCACCGCCATCTGTATAAAAATGGAAACATCTACACCGCTAACAGTAAGAACATGGAAATATCTACACCACCATCTCTATGAACATGGAAATATCTACACCGCCATTTGTATGATCATGGAAATGTCTACACCGCCATCTGTATGAACATGGAAATATCTTCACCGCCATCTCTATGAACATGGATATATCCACACCGGCATCTGGATGAACATGGAAATATCTACACCGCTTTCTGCATGAACATGAAAATATCTACACAGCTATCTGCATATACATGGAAATATCTACACAGATTTCTCTATAAATATGGAAATAATTGCAGAACTATCTCAATAAACTTCGAAATATCTACACCACCATCTGTATGAACATGGAAATATCTTCACCGCCATCTGTACGAACATGGACATATCTACACCGCCATCTGTTTTAAGATGGAAATATCTACACCGCTATCTGTATAAACATGGAAATATCTGCACGACTATCGGTATAAACATGGAAATAACCGCACCGCTATCTGTATAAACATGGAAATATCTACACCACTATCTGCATAAACATGGAAATATTCACACCGCTATCTGTGTAAACATGGAAATGTCTACACCGCTATCTGTGTAAACTTGGAAATATCTACACTGCCATCTGCGTAAACATGAAAATATCTACACCGCCATATCAATAAACATGGAAATATCTACACCGCCATCTGTATGAACATTGAAACATCTACACCGCCATCTCTATAAACGTGGAAATATCTACACCGGTATCTGTATGAACTTGGAAATATCAACAATGCTATCTGTATAAAATTGGAATTATCTACACCACTATCTCTATAAACATGGAAATATCTACACCGCTATCTGTATAAACATGGAAATATTTACACCGCTATCTGTATGAACATGCAAATATCTACACCGCCATCTGTATGAACATGTAAATATCTACACCGCTATCTGTATGAACATGGAAATATCTACACCGCCATTTGTATGAACATGTAAATATCTACACCGCCATCTGTATGAACATAGAAATATCTACACCGCCAACTGTATGAACATGGAAATATCTACACCGCTATCTGTATGAACATGGAAATATCTAGACCGCTATCTGTATGAACATGGAAATATCTACACCGCTATCTGTATGAATATGGAAATATCTACACCGCAATCTCTATGAACATGGAAATATCTACACTGCTCTCTGTACGAACATGGAAATATCTACACCACTATCTGTATGAACATGGAAATATCTACACCGCTATGTGTATGAACATGCAAATATCTACACAGCTATCTGTATATCAATGGAAATACCTACACTGCTATCTATATAAACATGATAATAACTACAGTGCTATCTGTATAAACGTGGAAATATCTACACTGCCATCTCTATGAACATGGAAATATCTACACTGCCATCCGTACGAACATGGAAATATCTAAACCGCCATCTGTATGAACATGTAAATATGTACACCGCCATCTGTATGAACATGGAAATATCTACACTGCTAACTGTATGAACATGGAAATATCTACACCGCTATTGGTATGAACATGGAAATATCTACAACGCTATCTGTATGAACATGGAAATATCTACACCGCTATCTGTATGAACATGGAAATATCTACAGCGCCATCTTTATGAACATGGAAATATCTACACCACCATCTGTATGAACATATAAATATCTACACCGCCATCTGTCTGAACATGGAAATATCTACACTGCTAACTGTATGAACATGGAAATATCTACACCGCTATCTGAATGAACATTTAAATATCTACACCGCTATCTGTATGAACATGGAAATATCTACACCGCTATCTGTATGAACATGGAAATATCTACACCGCTATCTGTATGAACATGGAAATATCTACACCGCTATCTGTATAAACAGGCAAATATCTACACAGCTATCTGTATATCAATGGAAATATCTACACTGCTATCTCTATAAACATGGAAATAACTACACTGCTATCTGTATAAACATGGAAATATCTACACCGCCATCTCTATGTACATGGAAATATCTACACCGCTATCTGTATAAACATGGAAATATCTACACCGCTATCTGTATAAACATGGAAATATCTACACCACTACCTGTATAAACATGGAAATATCACCACCGCTATCGGTATGAACATGGAAATATCAGCCCCTCTATCTGTACGAACATGGAAATATCTAAACCACTATCTGTATGAACATGGAAATATCTACACCACTATCTGTATGAGCATGGAAATATCTTCACCGCCATCTGTATGAACATGGATATATCTACACAGCCATCTGGATGAACATGGAAATATCTACACCGCTATCTGCATGAACATGGAAATAGCTACACCGCTATCTGTATGAACATGGAAATATCTACACCGCCATCTGTATGAACATGGAAATATCTACACCGCCATCTGTATGAACATGGAAATATCTACACCGCCATCTGTATGAACATGGAAATATCTACACCGCCATCTGTATGAACATGGAAATATCTACACCGCCATCTGTATGAACATGGAAATATCTACACCGCCATCTGTATGAACATGGAAATATCTACACCGCCATCTCTATAAACGTGGAAATATCTACACCGCTATCTGTATGAACTTGGAAATATCTACACTGCTCTCGGTATAAAATTGAAATTATCTACACCACTATCTCTATAAACATGGAAATATCTACACTGCTATCTGTATAAACATGGAAATATCTACACAGCTATTTGTATAAACATGGAAATATCTTCACCGCTATCTGTATAAACATGGAAATATCTACAACGCTGTCTCAATAAACTTGGAAATAACTACACCACTATCTCTGTAAACATGGAAATATCTAGACCGCCATCTCTATAAACATGGAAATATCTACACCACCATCTGTATAAGCATGAAAATATCTATACTGCTATCAGAATAAATATGGAAATATCTACACCGCCATCTCTATGAACATGGAATTATCTACACCGCCATCTGTACGAACATGGAAATATCTACACTGCCATCTGTATGAGCATGTAAAGATCTACACCGCCATCTGCATGAACATGGAAGTATCTACACCGCTAACTGTATGAACATGGAAATATCTCCACCGCTATTGGTATGAACATGAAAATACCTACACCGCTATCTGTATGAACATGGAAATATCTACACCGCCATCTGTATGAACATGGAAATATCTACACCGCTATCTGTATAAACATGGAAATATCTACACCGCCATCTGTTTGAACATGTAAATATCTACACCTCCATCTGTATGAACATGGAAATATCTACACCGCTAACTGTATGAACATGGAAATATCTACACCGCTATCTGTATGAACATGGAAATATCTACCCCGCTATCTGTATGAACATGGAAATATCTACACCGCTATCTTTATAAACATGGAAATATCTACACTGCTATCTGTATGAACATGGAAATATCTACACCGCTATCTGTATGAACATGGAAATATCTACACTGCTATATGTATATTAATGGAAATATCTACACTGCTATCTCTATAAACATGGAAATAACTACACTGCTATCTGAATAAACATGGAAATATCTACACCGTTCTCTGTATGAACATGGAAATATCTACACCGCCATTTGTATGAGCATGGAAATATCTACACCGCCATCTGTATGAACATAGAAATATCTTCACCGCCATTCGTATGAACATGGATATATGTACACCGGCATCTGGATGAAGATGGAATTATCAACACGGCTATCTGCATGAACATGGAAATATCTACACAGCTATCTGAATATACATGGAAATATCTACACAGATTTCTCTGTAAATATGGAAATAACTACAGCGCTATCTCTATTAACTTCGAAATATCTACACCGCCATCTGTATGAACATGGAAATATCTACACCGCCAGCTGTACAAACATGGACATATCTACACCGCCATCTGTAATAAGATGGAAATATCTACACTGCTATCTGTATAAACATGGAAATATCTGCCCAACTATCTGTATATACATGGAAATATCCGCACCGTTATCTGTATAAACATGGAAATATCTACACTGCTATCTGCATAAACATGGAAATATCCACACCGCTATCTGTGTAAACATGGAAATGTCTACAAAGCTATCTGTGTAAACATGGAAATATCTACAACGCCACCTGTATGAACATGGAAATATCTACACTGCCATCCGTACCAACATGGAAATATCTACACCGCCATCTGTATGAACATGTAAATATCTACACAGCTATCTGTATATCAATGGAAATATCTACACTGCTATCTCTATAAACATGGAAATAACTATACTGCTATCTGTAAAAAGATGTAAATATCTGCACCGCAATCTGTATGGACATGGAAATATCTACACCGCTAACTGTATGAACATGGAAATATCTACACCGCTATTGGTATGAACATGGAAATATCTACACCGCTATCTGTATGAACACGGAAATATCTCCACCGCTATCTGTATGAACATGGAAATATCTACACCGCTATCTGTATGAACACGGAAATATCTACACCACCATCTGTACGAACATGTAAATAACTACACCGCCATCTGTATGAACATGGAAATATCTACACCGCTAACTGTATGAACATGGAAATATCTACACCGCTATCTGTATGAACATGGAAATATCTACACCGCTATCTGTATGAACATGGAAATATCTACACCGCTATCTGTATGAACATGGAAATATCTACACCGCTATCTGTATGAACATGGAAATATCTTCACCGCCATCTGTATGAATATGGATATATGTACACCGGCATCTGTATGAACATGGAAATATCTACATCGCTATCTGCATGAACATGGAAATATCTACACAGCTATCTGAATATACATGGAAATATCTACACAGATTTCTCTATAAACATGGAAATAACTACACTCCTATCTGTATAAACATGGAAATATCTACACCGCCATCTGTTCAAACATGGACATATCTACACCGCCATCTGTATTAAGATGGAAATATCTACACCGCTATCTGTATAAACATGGAAATATCTGCCCAACTATTTGTACAAACATGGAAATATCCGCACCGCTATCTGTATAAACATGGAAATATCTACACTGCTATCTGAATAAACATGGAAATATCCACACCGCTATCTGTGTAAACATGGAAATGTCTACACCGCTATCTGTGTAAACATGGAAATATCTACACTGCCATCTGTGTAAATATGAAAATATCTACACCGCCATCCCTATAAACATGGAAATATGTACACCGCCATCTGTATAAACATGGAAATATCTACACTGCTATCTGTATAAACATGGAAATATCTACACCGCTATCTGTATAAACATGGAAATATCTTCACCGCCATCTGTATAAACATGGAAATATCTACACTGCTATCTGTATAAACATGGAAATATGTACACCGCCATCTGTATAAACATGGAAATATCTACACTGCTATCTGTATAAACATGGAAATGTCTACACCGCTATCTGTGTAAACATGGAAATATCTACACCGCCATCTGAGTAAACTTGGAAATGTCTACACTGCTATCCATATAAACATGGAAATATCTACACCGCCACGTGTATGAACATGGAAATATCTACACTGCCATCCGTACGAACATGGAAATATCTACAACGCCTTCTGTATGAACATGCAAATATCTACACTGCCATCTGTATGAACATGGAAATATCTACACCGGTAACTGTATGAACAGGGAAATACCTACAATGCAATCTGTATGAACATGGAAGTATCTACACCGCATTTTGTATGAACATGGAAATATCTACACCGCTCTCTGTACGAACATGGAAATATCTACACCGCTATCTGTATGAACATGGAAATATCTACACCGCTATGTGTATGAACATGCAAATATCTACACAGCTATCTGTATATCAATGGAAATATCTACACTGCTATCTCTATAAACATGGAAATAACTACAGCGTTATCTGTGTAAACATGGAAATATATACACCGCCATCTCTATGAACACGGAAATATCTACACCGCCATTTGTATGAACATGGAGATATCTACACCGCCATCTCTATGAACATGGAAATATCTACACCGCCATTTGTATGAACATGGAAATAACTTCACCGCCATCCGTATGAACATGCAAATATCCTCACCGCCATCTGTATGAACATGGATATATGTACACCGGCATCTGGATGAACATGGAAATATCTACACTGCTATCTGCATGAACATGGAAATATCTACACAGCTATCTGTACGAACATGGAAATATCTACACCGCTATCTGTATGAACATGCAAATATCTGCACAGCTATCTGTATATCAATGGAAATATCTACACAGCAGTCTCTATAAACATGGAAATAACTACACTGCTATCTGAATAAACATGGAAATATCTACACCGCCACCTGTATGAACATGGGAATATCTACACTGCCATCCGTACGAACATGGAAATATCTACACCGCCATCTGTATGAACATGTAAATATCTACACCGCCACCTGTATGAACATGGGAATATCTACACTGCCATCCGTACGAACATGGAAATATCTACACCGCCATCTGTATGAACATGTAAATATCTACACCGCCATCTGTATGAACATGTAAATATCTACACCGCTATCTGTATGAACATGGAAATATCTACACCGCTATCTGTATGAACATGGAAATATCTACACCGCCATTTGTATGAACATGTAAATATCTACACCGCCATCTGTATGAACATAGAAATATCTACACCGCCAACTGTATGAACATGGAAATATCTACACCGCTATCTGTATGAACATGGAAATATCTAGACCGCTATCTGTATGAACATGGAAATATCTACACCGCTATCTGTATGAATATGGAAATATCTACACCGCAATCTCTATGAACATGGAAATATCTACACTGCTCTCTGTACGAACATGGAAATATCTACACCACTATCTGTATGAACATGGAAATATCTACACCGCTATGTGTATGAACATGCAAATATCTACACAGCTATCTGTATATCAATGGAAATACCTACACTGCTATCTATATAAACATGATAATAACTACAGTGCTATCTGTATAAACGTGGAAATATCTACACTGCCATCTCTATGAACATGGAAATATCTACACCGCCATTTGTATGAACATGGAAATATCTACACCGCCATCTCTATGAACATGGAAATATCTACACCGCCATTTGTATGAACATGGAAATAACTTCACCGCCATCTGTATGAACATGGAAATATCCTCACCGCCATCTGTATGAACATGGATATATGTACACCGGCATCTGTATGAACATGGAAATATCTACACTGTTATCTGCATGAACATGGAAATATCTACACAGCTATCTGAATATACATGGAAATATCTACACAGATTTCTCTATAAATATGGAAATAACTACAGCGCTATCTCTATAAACTTCGAAATATCTACACCGCCATCTGTATGAACATGGAAATATCTACACCGCCATCAGAACAAACATGGACATATCTACACAGCCATCTGTATTAAGATGGAAATATCTACACCGCAATCTGTATAAACATGGAAATATCTGCCCAACTATCTGTAAAAACTTGGAAATATCCGCACCGCTATCTGTATAAACATGGAAATATCTACACCGCCATCTGTATGAACATGGAAATGTCTACCCCGCTAACTGTATGAACGTGGAAATATCTACACCGCAATCTGTATGAACATGGAAATATCTACACCGCTATCTGTATGAACATGGAAATATCTACACCGCTATCTGTATGAACATGGAAATATCTACACCGCTATCTGTATGAACATGCAAATATCCACACAGCTATCTTTATATCAATGGAAATATTAAACACTGCTATCTCTATAAACATGGAAATAACTACACTGCTATCTGTATAAACATGGAAATATCTACACCGTCATCTCTATGAACATGGAAATATCTACACCGCCATTTGTATGAACATGGAAATATCTACACCGCCATCTCTATGAACATGGAAATACCTTCACCGCCATCTGTATGAACATAGATATATGTACACCGGCATCTCGATGAACATGGAAATATCTACACCGCTATCTGCATGAACATGGAAATATCTACACAGCTATCTGAATATACATGGAAATATCTACACAGATTTCTCTATAAATATGGAAATAACTACAGCGCTATCTCTATAAACTTCGAAATATCTACACCGCCATCTGTATGAGCATGGAAATATCTACACCGCCATCTGTACAAACGTGGACATATCTACACCGCCATCTCTATTAAGATGGAAATATCTACACCGCTATCTGTATAAACATGGAAATATCCGCACCGCTATCTGAATAAACATGGAAATATCTACACTGCTATCTGCATATACATGGAAATATCCACAGGGCTCTCTGTGTAAACATGTAAATGTCTACAACGCTATCTGTGTAAACATGGAAATATCTACACCGCCATCTGTGTAAACATGAAAATATCTTCACGGCCATCCCTATAAACATGGAAATATCTACACCGCCATCTGTATGAACATGGAAATATCAACACCGCCATCTCTATAACCGTGGAAATATCTACACCGCCACCTGTATGAACATCGAAATATCTACACTGCCATCCGTACAAACATGGAAATATCTACACCGCCATCTGTATGAACATGTAAATAACTTCTCCGCCATCTGTGTAAACATGGAAATATCTATACCGCTATCTCTATAAACATGGACATATCTACACCACCGTCTGTATAAAAATGGAAATATCTATACCGCTATCTGCATAAACATGGAAATATCTACACTGCCATCTCTATGAACATGGTAATATCTACACCGCCATCGGTACGAACATGGAAATATCTATACCGCCATCTGTATGAAGATGTAAATACACCGCCATCTGTATGAACATGGAAATATCTACACCGCTATCTGTATGAACATGGAAATATCTACACGGTTATCTGTATGAACATGGAAATATCTACACCGCTATCTGTATGAACATGGAAATATCTACACCGCTATCTGTACGAACATGGAAATATCTACACCACCACCAGTATGAACATGGAAATATCTACACTGCCATCCGTACGAATATGGAAATATCTACACCGCCATCTGTATGAACATGTAAATAACTTCACCGCCATCTGTATAAAAATGGAAACATCTAAACCGCTAACAGTAAGAACATGGAAATATCTACACCACCATCTCTATGAACATGGAAATATCTACACCGCCATTTGTATGATCATGGAAATGTCTACACCGCCATCTGTATGAACATGGAAATATCTTCACCGCCATCTCTATGAACATGGATATATCCACACCGGCATCTGGATGAACATGGAAATATCTACACCGCTTTCTGCATGAACATGAAAATATCTACACAGCTATCTGCATATACATGGAAATATCTACACAGATTTCTCTATAAATATGGAAATAATTGCAGCACTATCTCAATAAACTTCGAAATATCTACACCACCATCTGTATGAACATGGAAATATCTTCACCGCCATCTGTACGAACATGGACATATCTACACCGCCATCTGTTTTAAGATGGAAATATCTACACCGCTATCTGTATAAACATGGAAATATCTGCACGACTATCAGTATAAACATGGAAATAACCGCACCGCTATCTGTATAAACATGGAAATATCTACACCACTATCTGCATAAACATGGAAATATTCACACCGCTATCTGTGTAAACATGGAAATGTCTACACCGCTATCTGTGTAAACTTGGAAATATCTACACTGCCATCTGCGTAAACATGAAAATATCTACACCGCCATATCAATAAACATGGAAATATCTACACCGCCATCTGTATGAACATTGAAACATCTACACCGCCATCTCTATAAACGTGGAAATATCTACACCGGTATCTGTATGAACTTGGAAATATCAACAATGCTATCTGTATAAAATTGGAATTATCTACACCACTATCTCTATAAACATGGAAATATCTACACCGCTATCTGTATAAACATGGAAATATTTACACCGCTATCTGTATGAACATGCAAATATCTACACAGCTATATGTATATCAATGGAAATATCTACACTGCTATCTCTGTAAACATGGAAATAACTACACTGCTATCTGTATAAACATGGAAATACCTACACCGCCACCTGTTTGAACATGGATGTATCTACACCGCTATCTGGATGAACACGGAAATATCTACACAGCTATCTGCATATACATGGAAATATCTACACAGATTTCTATATAAATATAGAAATATCTACAGCGCTATCTCTATAAACTTCAAAATATCTACACCGCCATCTGTATGAACATGGACACATCTACACCACCATCTGTATAAACATGGAAATATCTATACCGCCATCTGCATAAACATGGAAATATCTACACCACCATCTGTATAACCGTGGAAATATCTATACCGCTATCTGCATAAACATGGAAATATCTACACCGCCATCTGTATTAAGATGGAAATATCTACACTGCTATCTGTATAAACATGGAAATATCTGCACCACTATCTGCATAAACATGGAAATATCCACACCGCTATCTCTGTAAAAATGGAAATGTCTACACCGCTATCTGTGTAAACATGAAAATATCTACACTGCCAACTCTATAAACATGGAAATATCTACACCGCCATCCGTAAGAACATGGAAATATCTACACCGCCATCTCTGTAAACGTGGAAATATTTACACCGCTATCTGTGTGAACTTGGATATATCTACACTGCCATCTGTATAAAATTGGAATTATCTATACCACTATCTATATCAACATGGAAATATCTACACCGCTATCTGTATAGACATGGAAATATCTACACCGCTATCTGTATAAACATGGAAATATCTTCACCGCTATCTCTTTAAACATGGAAATATCTACAACGCTGTCTCTATAAACATGGAAATATCTACAACGCTGTCTCTATAAACTTGGAAATAACTACACTACTATCTCTATAAACATGGAAATATCTAGACCGCCATCTATATAAACACGGAAATATCTACACAACCATCTGTATAAACATGGAAATATCTATACCGCTATCTGCATAAAGATGGAAATAACTACACCGCCATCTGTACAAACATGGAAATATCAGCACCGCCATCTGTATGAACATGTAAATATCTACACTTCCATCTGTATGAATATGGAAATATCTACACCGCTTACTGTAGGAACATGGAAATATCTGTACCGCTATCTGTATGAAGATGTAAATATCTACACCGTTATCTCCATGAACATTTAAATATCTACACCGCTATCTGTATGAACATGGAAATATCTACACCGCTATCTGTATGAACATGGAAATATCTACACCGCTATCTGTATGAACATGCAAATATCTACACAGCTATCTGTATATCAATGGAAATATCTACACTGCCATCTATATAAACATGGAAATAACTACACTGCTATCTATATAAACATGGAAATATCTACACCGCCATCTCTATGAACATGGAAATATCAACACCGCCATCTGCATGAACATGGAAATATCTTCACCGCCATCTGTATGAACATGGATATATCTACACCGGCATCTGGATGAACATGGAAATATCTTCACCGCTATCTGCATGAACATGGAAATATCTACACAGCTATCTGCATATACATAGAAATATCTACACAGATTTCTCTATAAATATAGAAATAACTACAGCGCTATCTCTATAAACTTCGAAATATCTACACCGCCATCTGTATGAACATGGAAATATCTACACCGCCATCTGTACGAACATGGACATATCTACACCGCCATCTGTAATAAGATGGAAATATCTACACCGCTATCTGTATAAACATAGAAATATCTCCACCACTATCTGTATAAACATGGAAATAACCGCACCGCTATCTGTATAAACATGGAAATATCTACACCGCTATCTGCATAAACATGGAAATATCCACACCGCTATCTGTATGAACATGGAAATATCTACACCGCTATCTGTGTAAACATGAAAATATCTACACAGCCATCTGGATGAACATGGAAATGTCTACACTGCTATCTGTGTAAACATGGAAATATCTACACCGATATCTGTGTAAACATGAAAATATCTACACCGCCATCTCTATAAACATGTAAATATCTACACCGCTATCTGTATGAACTTGGAAATATCTACACCGCCACCTGTATGAACATCGAAATATCTACACTGCCATCCATACAAACATGGAAATATCTACACCGCCATCTGTATGAACATGTAAATATCTTCTCCGCCATCTGTATAAACATGGAAATATCTATACCGCTATCTCTATAAACATGGAAATATCTACACCACCATCTGTATAAAAATGGAAATATCTATACCGCTATCTACATAAACATGGAAATATCTACACTGCCATCTCTATGAACATGGTAATATCTACACCGCCATCTGTACGAACATGGAAATATCTATACCGCCATCTGTATCAAGATGTAAATACACCGCCATATGTATGAACATGGAAATATCTACACCGCTAACTGTATGAACATGGAAATATCTACACCGCTATCTGTATGAACATGGAAATATCTACACGGTTATCTGTATGAACATGGAAATATCTACACCGCTATCTGTATGAACATGGAAATATCTACACCGCTATCTGTACGAACATGGAAATATCTACACCACCACCAGTATGAACATGGAAATATCTACACTGCCATCCGTACGAATATGGAAATATCTACACCGCCATCTGTATGAACATGTAAATAACTTCACCGCCATCTGTATAAAAATGGAAACATCTAAACCGCTAACAGTAAGAACATGGAAATATCTACACCACCATCTCTATGAACATGGAAATATCTACACCGCCATTTGTATGATCATGGAAATGTCTACACCGCCATCTGTATGAACATGGAAATATCTTCACCGCCATCTCTATGAACATGGATATATCCACACCGGCATCTGGATGAACATGGAAATATCTACACCGCTTTCTGCATGAACATGAAAATATCTACACAGCTATCTGCATATACATGGAAATATCTACACAGATTTCTCTATAAATATGGAAATAATTGCAGCACTATCTCAATAAACTTCGAAATATCTACACCACCATCTGTATGAACATGGAAATATCTTCACCGCCATCTGTACGAACATGGACATATCTACACCGCCATCTGTTTTAAGATGGAAATATCTACACCGCTATCTGTATAAACATGGAAATATCTGCACGACTATCAGTATAAACATGGAAATAACCGCACCGCTATCTGTATAAACATGGAAATATCTACACCACTATCTGCATAAACATGGAAATATTCACACCGCTATCTGTGTAAACATGGAAATGTCTACACCGCTATCTGTGTAAACTTGGAAATATCTACACTGCCATCTGCGTAAACATGAAAATATCTACACCGCCATATCAATAAACATGGAAATATCTACACCGCCATCTGTATGAACATTGAAACATCTACACCGCCATCTCTATAAACGTGGAAATATCTACACCGGTATCTGTATGAACTTGGAAATATCAACAATGCTATCTGTATAAAATTGGAATTATCTACACCACTATCTCTATAAACATGGAAATATCTACACCGCTATCTGTATAAACATGGAAATATTTACACCGCTATCTGTATGAACATGCAAATATCTACACAGCTATATGTATATCAATGGAAATATCTACACTGCTATCTCTGTAAACATGGAAATAACTACACTGCTATCTGTATAAACATGGAAATACCTACACCGCCACCTGTTTGAACATGGATGTATCTACACCGCTATCTGGATGAACACGGAAATATCTACACAGCTATCTGCATATACATGGAAATATCTACACAGATTTCTATATAAATATAGAAATATCTACAGCGCTATCTCTATAAACTTCAAAATATCTACACCGCCATCTGTATGAACATGGACACATCTACACCACCATCTGTATAAACATGGAAATATCTATACCGCCATCTGCATAAACATGGAAATATCTACACCACCATCTGTATAACCGTGGAAATATCTATACCGCTATCTGCATAAACATGGAAATATCTACACCGCCATCTGTATTAAGATGGAAATATCTACACTGCTATCTGTATAAACATGGAAATATCTGCACCACTATCTGCATAAACATGGAAATATCCACACCGCTATCTCTGTAAAAATGGAAATGTCTACACCGCTATCTGTGTAAACATGAAAATATCTACACTGCCAACTCTATAAACATGGAAATATCTACACCGCCATCCGTAAGAACATGGAAATATCTACACCGCCATCTCTGTAAACGTGGAAATATTTACACCGCTATCTGTGTGAACTTGGATATATCTACACTGCCATCTGTATAAAATTGGAATTATCTATACCACTATCTATATCAACATGGAAATATCTACACCGCTATCTGTATAGACATGGAAATATCTACACCGCTATCTGTATAAACATGGAAATATCTTCACCGCTATCTCTTTAAACATGGAAATATCTACAACGCTGTCTCTATAAACATGGAAATATCTACAACGCTGTCTCTATAAACTTGGAAATAACTACACTACTATCTCTATAAACATGGAAATATCTAGACCGCCATCTATATAAACACGGAAATATCTACACAACCATCTGTATAAACATGGAAATATCTATACCGCTATCTGCATAAAGATGGAAATAACTACACCGCCATCTGTACAAACATGGAAATATCAGCACCGCCATCTGTATGAACATGTAAATATCTACACTTCCATCTGTATGAATATGGAAATATCTACACCGCTTACTGTAGGAACATGGAAATATCTGTACCGCTATCTGTATGAAGATGTAAATATCTACACCGTTATCTCCATGAACATTTAAATATCTACACCGCTATCTGTATGAACATGGAAATATCTACACCGCTATCTGTATGAACATGGAAATATCTACACCGCTATCTGTATGAACATGCAAATATCTACACAGCTATCTGTATATCAATGGAAATATCTACACTGCCATCTATATAAACATGGAAATAACTACACTGCTATCTATATAAACATGGAAATATCTACACCGCCATCTCTATGAACATGGAAATATCAACACCGCCATCTGCATGAACATGGAAATATCTTCACCGCCATCTGTATGAACATGGATATATCTACACCGGCATCTGGATGAACATGGAAATATCTTCACCGCTATCTGCATGAACATGGAAATATCTACACAGCTATCTGCATATACATAGAAATATCTACACAGATTTCTCTATAAATATAGAAATAACTACAGCGCTATCTCTATAAACTTCGAAATATCTACACCGCCATCTGTATGAACATGGAAATATCTACACCGCCATCTGTACGAACATGGACATATCTACACCGCCATCTGTAATAAGATGGAAATATCTACACCGCTATCTGTATAAACATAGAAATATCTCCACCACTATCTGTATAAACATGGAAATAACCGCACCGCTATCTGTATAAACATGGAAATATCTACACCGCTATCTGCATAAACATGGAAATATCCACACCGCTATCTGTATGAACATGGAAATATCTACACCGCTATCTGTGTAAACATGAAAATATCTACACAGCCATCTGGATGAACATGGAAATGTCTACACTGCTATCTGTGTAAACATGGAAATATCTACACCGATATCTGTGTAAACATGAAAATATCTACACCGCCATCTCTATAAACATGTAAATATCTACACCGCTATCTGTATGAACTTGGAAATATCTACACCGCCACCTGTATGAACATCGAAATATCTACACTGCCATCCATACAAACATGGAAATATCTACACCGCCATCTGTATGAACATGTAAATATCTTCTCCGCCATCTGTATAAACATGGAAATATCTATACCGCTATCTCTATAAACATGGAAATATCTACACCACCATCTGTATAAAAATGGAAATATCTATACCGCTATCTACATAAACATGGAAATATCTACACTGCCATCTCTATGAACATGGTAATATCTACACCGCCATCTGTACGAACATGGAAATATCTATACCGCCATCTGTATCAAGATGTAAATACACCGCCATATGTATGAACATGGAAATATCTACACCGCTAACTGTATGAACATGGAAATATCTACACCGCTATCTGTATGAACATGGAAATATCTACACGGTTATCTGTATGAACATGGAAATATCTACACCGCTATCTGTATGAACATGGAAATATCTACACCGCTATCTGTACGAACATGGAAATATCTACACCGCCACCAGTATGAACATGGAAATATCTACACTGCCATCCGTACGAATATGGAAATATCTACACCGCCATCTGTATGAACATGTAAATAACTACACCGCCATCTGTATAAACATGGAAACATCTACACCGCTAACAGTATGAACATGGAAATATCTACACCGCCATCTCTATGAACATGGAAATATCTACACCGCCATTTGTATGATCATGGAAATGTCTACACCGCCATCTGTATGAACATGGAAATATCTTCACCGCCATCTCTATGAACATGGATATATCCACACCGGTATCTGGATGAACATGGAAATATCTACACCGCTTTCTGCATGAACATGGAAATATCTACACAGCTATCTGCATATACATGGAAATATCTACAGAGATTTCTCTATAAATATGGAAATAATTGCAGCACTATCTCAATAAACTTCGAAATATCTACACCACCATCTGTATGAACATGGAAATATCTTCACCGCCATCTGTACGAACATGGACATATCTACACCGCCATCTGTTTTAAGATGGAAATATCTACACCGCTATCTGTATAAACATGGAAATATCTGCACGACTATCTGTATAAACATGGAAATAACCGCACCGCTATCTGTATAAACATGGAAATATCTACACCGCTATGTGCATAAACATGGAAATATTCACACCGCTATCTGTGTAAACATGGAAATGTCTACACCGCTATCTGTGTAAACTTGGAAATATCTACACTGCCATCTGCGTAAACATGAAAATATCTACACCGCCATATCTATAAACATGGAAATATCTACACCGCCATCTGTATGAACATTGAAACATCTACACCGCCATCTCTATAAACGTGGAAATATCTACACCGGTATCTGTATGAACTTGGAAATATCAACAATGCTATCTGTATAAAATTGGAATTATCTACACCACTATCTCTATAAACATGGAAATATCTACACAGCTATCTGTATAAACATGGAAATATCTACACCGCTATCTGTATGAACATGCAAATATCTACACAGCTATATGTATATCAATGGAAATATCTACACTGCTATCTCTGTAAACATGGAAATAACTACACTGCTATCTGTATAAACATGGAAATACCTACACCGCCACCTGTATGAACATGGATGTATCTACACCGCTATCTGGATGAACACGGAAATATCTACACAGCTATCTGTATATACATGGAAATATCTACACAGATTTCTATATAAATATAGAAATATCTACAGCGCTATCTCTATAAACTTCAAAATATCTACACCGCCATCTGTATGAACATGGACACATCTACACCACCATCTGTATAAACATGGAAATATCTATACCGCCATCTGCATAAACATGGAAATATCTACACCACCATCTGTATAACCGTGGAAATATCTATACCGCTATCTGCATAAACATGGAAATATCTACACCGCCATCTGTATTAAGATGGAAATATCTACACCGCTATCTGTATAAACATGGAAATATCTGCACCACTATCTGCATAAACATGGAAATATCCACACCGCTATCTCTGTAAACATGGAAATGTCTACACCGCTATCTGTGTAAACATGAAAATATCTACACTGCCATCTCTATAAACATGGAAATATCTACACCGCCATCCGTAAGTACATGGAAATATCTACACCGCCATCTCTGTAAACGTGGAAATATTTACACCGCTATCTGTATGAACTTGGATATATCTACACTGCCATCTGTATAAAATTGGAATTATCTATACCACTATCTATATCAACATGGAAATATCTACACCGCTATCTGTATAGACATGGAAATATCTACACCGCTATCTGTATAAACATGGAAATATCTTCACCGCTATCTCTTTAAACATGGAAATATCTACAACGCTGTCTCTATAAACATGGAAATATCTACAATGCTCTCTCTATAAACTTGGAAATAACTACACTACTATCTCTATAAACATGGAAATATCTAGACCGCCATCTCTATAAACATGGAAATATCTACACCACCATCTGTATAAACATGGAAATATCTATACCGCTATCTGCATATGCATGGAAATAACTACACCGCCATCTGTACAAACATGGAAATATCTGCACCGCCATCTGTATGAACATGTAAATATCTACACTGCCATCTGTATGAATATGGAAATATCTACACCGCTTACTGTATGAACATGAAAATATCTGTACCGCTATCTGTATGAAGATGTAAATATCTACACCGTTATCTCCATGAACATTTAAATATCTACACCGCTATCTGTATGAACATGGAAATATCTACACCGCTATCTGTATGAACATGGAAATATCTACACCGCTATCTGTATGCACATGCAAATATCTACACAGCTATCTGTATATCAATGGAAATATCTACACTGCCATCTATATAAACATGGAAATAACTACACTGCTATCTATATAAACATGGAAATATCTACACCGCCATCTCTATGAACATGGAAATATCTACACCGCCATCTGCATGAACATGGAAATATCTACACAGCTATCTGCATATACATAGAAATATCTACACAGATTACTCTATAAATATAGAAATAACTACAGCGCTATCTCTATAAACTTCGAAATATCTACACCGCCATCTGTATGAACATGGAAATATCTACACCGCCATCTGTACGAACATGGGCATATCTACACCGCCATCTGTAATAAGATGGAAATATCTACACCGCTATCTGTATAAACATAGAAATATCTCCACCACTATCTGTATAAACATGGAAATAACCGCACCGCTATCTGTATAAACATGGAAATATCTACACCGCAATCTGCATAAACATGGAAATATCCACACCGCTATCTGTATAAACATGGAAATATCTACACCGCTATCTGTGTAAACATGAAAATATCTACACAGCCATCTGGATGAACATGGAAATGTCTACACTGCTATCTGTGTAAACATGGAAATATCTACACCGATATCTGTGTAAACATGAAAATATCTACACCGCCATCTCTATAAACATGTAAATATCTACAGCGCTATCTGTATGAACATGTAAATATCTACACCGCCATCTGTATGAACATGGAAATATCTACACCGCTAACTGTATGAACATGGAAATATCTACACCGCTATCTGTATGAACAGAGAAATATCTACACCGCTATCTGTATGAACATGGAAATATCTACAGCGCTATCTGTATGAACATGGAAATATCTACACCGCTATCTGAATGAACATATAAATATCTACACCGCCATCTGTATTAATATGGAGATATCTACACTGCTATCTGTATAATCATGGAAATATCTACACAGCTATCCGTATGAACATGGAAATATCTACACCGCTATCTGTATGAACATGGAAATATCTACACCGCTATCTGTATGAACATGGAAATATCTACACCGCTATCTATATGAACATGCAAATATCTACACAGCTATCTGTATATCAATGGAAATATCTACACTGCTATCTCTATAAACATGGAAATAACTACACTGCTCTCTGTATAAACATGCAAATATCTACACCACCATCTCTTTGAACATGGAAATATCTACACCGCCTTTTGTATGAACATGGAAATATCTACACCGCCATCTCTATGAACACAGACATATCTACACCACCTTTTGTATGAACATGGAAATATCTACACCGCCATCTGCATGAACATGGAAATGTCTACACTGCCATCTCTATAGACGTGGAAATATCTACACCGCCATCTGTATGAACTTGGAAATATCTAAACTGCTCTCGGTATAAAATTGAAATTATCTACACCACTATCTCTATAAACATGGAAATATCTACACCGCTATCTATAAAAATATGGAAATATCTTCACAGCTATCTGTATAAACATGGAAATATCTACAACGCTGTCTCTATAAACTTGGAAATAACTACACCACTATCTCTGTAAACATGGAAATATCTAGACCGCCATCTCTATAAACATGGAAATATCTACACCACCATCTGTATAAATATGGAAATATCTATACCGCTATCTGCATAAATATGGAAATATCTACACCGCCATTTCTATTAACATGGAAATATCTACACCGCCATCTGTACGAACATGGAAATATCTACACCACCATCTCTATCAGCATGTAAATATCTACACCGCCACCTGTATGAACATGGAAATATCTACACCGCTATCTGTATGAACATGGAAATATCTACACCGCTATCTGTATGAACATGGAAATATCCACACCGCCATCTGTATGAACATGTAAATATCTACACCGCCATCTGTATGAACATGTAAATATCTACACGGCTAACTGTATGAACATGGAAATATCTACACCGCTATCTGTATGAACATGGAAATATCTACACCGCTATCTGTATGAACATGGAAATATCTACAGCGCTATCTGTATGAACATGGAAATATCTACACCGCTAACTGTATGAACATGGAAATATCTACACCGCCATCTGTATGAACATGCAAATATCCACACAGCTATCTGTATATCAATGGGAATATCTACACTGCTATCTCTATAAATATGGAAATAACTACACTGCTATCTGTATAAACATGGAAATATCTACACCGCCATCTCTTTGAACATGGAAATATCTACACCGCCGTTTGTATGAACATGGAAATATCTACACCGCCATCTCTATGAACATGGAAATACCTACACCGCCATTTCTATGAACATGGAAATATCTACACTGCCATCCGTACGAACATGGAAATATCTAAACCGCCATCTGTATGAACATGTAAATATGTACACCGCCATCTGTATGAACATGGAAATATCTACACTGCTAACTGTATGAACATGGAAATATCTACACCGCTATTGGTATGAACATGGAAATATCTACAACGCTATCTGTATGAACATGGAAATATCTACACCGCTATCTGTATGAACATGGAAATATCTACAGCGCCATCTTTATGAACATGGAAATATCTACACCACCATCTGTATGAACATATAAATATCTACACCACCATCTGTCTGAACATGGAAATATCTACACTGCTAACTGTATGAACATGGAAATATCTACACCGCTATCTGAATGAACATTTAAATATCTACACCGCTATCTGTATGAACATGGAAATATCTACACCGCTATCTGTATGAACATGGAAATATCTACACCGCTATCTGTATGAACATGGAAATATCTACACCGCTATCTGTATAAACAGGCAAATATCTACACAGCTATCTGTATATCAATGGAAATATCTACACTGCTATCTCTATAAACATGGAAATAACTACACTGCTATCTGTATAAACATGGAAATATCTACACCGCCATCTCTATGTACATGGAAATATCTACACCGCTATCTGTATAAACATGGAAATATCTACACCGCTATCTGTATAAACATGGAAATATCTACACCGCTACCTGTATAAACATGGAAATATCAGCACCGCTATCGGTATGAACATGGAAATATCAGCCCCTCTATCTGTACGAACATGGAAATATCTAAACCACTATCTGTATGAACATGG
Organism: Gorilla gorilla gorilla; assembly: GCF_029281585.2. Taxonomy (NCBI): domain Eukaryota; kingdom Metazoa; phylum Chordata; class Mammalia; order Primates; family Hominidae; genus Gorilla; species Gorilla gorilla. The sequence goes on from NC_073247.2 coordinate 9,498,547, forward strand.
AAATATCTACACCACTATCTGTATGAGCATGGAAATATCTTCACCGCCATCTGTATGAACATGGATATATCTACACAGATATCTGGATGAACATGGAAATATCTACACCGCTATCTGCATGAACATGGAAATAGCTACACCGCTATCTGTATGAACATGGAAATATCTACACCGCCATCTGTATGAACATGGAAATATCTACACCGCCATCTGTATGAACATGGAAATATCTACACTGCCATCTGTATGAACATGGAAATATCTACACCGCCATCTGTATGAACATGGAAATATCTACACCGCCATCTGTATGAACATGGAAATATCTACACCGCCATCTGTATGAACATGGAAATATCTACACCGCCATCTCTATAAACGTGGAAATATCTACACCGCTATCTGTATGAACTTGGAAATATCTACACTGCTCTCGGTATAAAATTGAAATTATCTACACCACTATCTCTATAAACATGGAAATATCTACACTGCTATCTGTATAAACATGGAAATTTCCACACCGCTATTTGTATAAACATGGAAATATCTTCACCGCTATCTGTATAAACATGGAAATATCTACAACGCTGTCTCAATAAACTTGGAAATAACTACACCACTATCTCTGTAAACATGGAAATATCTAGACCGCCATCTCTATAAACATGGAAATATCTACACCACCATCTGTATAAGCATGAAAATATCTATACTGCTATCAGAATAAATATGGAAATATCTACACCGCCATCTCTATGAACATGGAATTATCTACACCGCCATCTGTACGAACATGGAAATATCTACACTGCCATCTGTATGAGCATGTAAAGATCTACACCGCCATCTGCATGAACATGGAAGTATCTACACCGCTAACTGTATGAACATGGAAATATCTCCACCGCTATTGGTATGAACATGAAAATACCTACACCGCTATCTGTATGAACATGGAAATATCTACACCGCCATCTGTATGAACATGGAAATATCTACACCGCTATCTGTATAAACATGGAAATATCTACACCGCCATCTGTTTGAACATGTAAATATCTACACCTCCATCTGTATGAACATGGAAATATCTACACCGCTAACTGTATGAACATGGAAATATCTACACCGCTATCTGTATGAACATGGAAATATCTACCCCGCTATCTGTATGAACATGGAAATATCTACACCGCTATCTTTATAAACATGGAAATATCTACACTGCTATCTGTATGAACATGGAAATATCTACACCGCTATCTGTATGAACATGGAAATATCTACACTGCTATCTGTATATTAATGGAAATATCTACACTGCTATCTCTATAAACATGGAAATAACTACACTGCTATCTGAATAAACATGGAAATATCTACACCGTTCTCTGTATGAACATGGAAATATCTACACCGCCATTTGTATGAGCATGGAAATATCTACACCGCCATCTGTATGAACATAGAAATATCTTCACCGCCATTCGTATGAACATGGATATATGTACACCGGCATCTGGATGAAGATGGAATTATCAACACGGCTATCTGCATGAACATGGAAATATCTACACAGCTATCTGAATATACATGGAAATATCTACACAGATTTCTCTGTAAATATGGAAATAACTACAGTGCTATCTCTATTAACTTCGAAATATCTACACCGCCATCTGTATGAACATGGAAATATCTACACCGCCAGCTGTACAAACATGGACATATCTACACCGCCATCTGTAATAAGATGGAAATATCTACACCGCTATCTGTATAAACATGGAAATATCTGCCCAACTATCTGTATAAACATGGAAATATCCGCACCGTTATCTGTATAAACATGGAAATATCTACACTGCTATCTGCATAAACATGGAAATATCCACACCGCTATCTGTGTAAACATGGAAATGTCTACACAGCTATCTGTGTAAACATGGAAATATCTACAACGCCACCTGTATGAACATGGAAATATCTACACTGCCATCCGTACCAACATGGAAATATCTACACCGCCATCTGTATGAACATGTAAATATCTACACAGCTATCTGTATATCAATGGAAATATCTACACTGCTATCTCTATAAACATGGAAATAACTATACTGCTATCTGTAAAAAGATGTAAATATCTGCACCGCAATCTGTATGGACATGGAAATATCTACACCGCTAACTGTATGAACATGGAAATATCTACACCGCTATTGGTATGAACATGGAAATATCTACACCGCTATCTGTATGAACACGGAAATATCTCCACCGCTATCTGTATGAACATGGAAATATCTACACCGCTATCTGTATGAACACGGAAATATCTACACCACCATCTGTACGAACATGTAAATAACTACACCGCCATCTGTATGAACATGGAAATATCTACACCGCTAACTGTATGAACATGGAAATATCTACACCGCTATCTGTATGAACATGGAAATATCTACACCGCTATCTGTATGAACATGGAAATATCTACACCGCTATCTGTATGAACATGGAAATATCTACACCGCTATCTGTATGAACATGGAAATATCTTCACCGCCATCTGTATGAACATGGATATATGTACACCGGCATCTGTATGAACATGGAAATATCTACATCGCTATCTGCATGAACATGGAAATATCTACACAGCTATCTGAATATACATGGAAATATCTACACAGATTTCTCTATAAACATGGAAATAACTACACTGCTATCTGTATAAACATGGAAATATCTACACCGCCATCTGTTCAAACATGGACATATCTACACCGCCATCTGTATTAAGATGAAAATATCTACACCGCTATCTGTATAAACATGGAAATATCTGCCCAACTATTTGTACAAACATGGAAATATCCGCACCGCTATCTGTATAAACATGGAAATATCTACACTGCTATCTGAATAAACATGGAAATATCCACACCGCTATCTGTGTAAACATGGAAATGTCTACACCGCTTTCTGTGTAAACATGGAAATATCTACACTGCCATCTGTGTAAATATGAAAATATCTACACCGCCATCCCTATAAACATGGAAATATGTACACCGCCATCTGTATAAACATGGAAATATCTACACTGCTATCTGTATAAACATGGAAATATCTACACCGCTATCTGTATAAACATGGAAATATCTTCACCGCCATCTGTATAAACATGGAAATATCTACACTGCTATCTGTATAAACATGGAAATATGTACACCGCCATCTGTATAAACATGGAAATATCTACACTGCTATCTGTATAAACATGGAAATGTCTACACCGCTATCTGTGTAAACATGGAAATATCTACACCGCCATCTGTGTAAACTTGGAAATATCTACACTGCTATCCGTATAAACATGGAAATATCTACACCGCCACGTGTATGAACATGGAAATATCTACACTGCCATCCGTACGAACATGGAAATATCTACAACGCCTTCTGTATGAACATGCAAATATCTACACTGCCATCTGTATGAACATGGAAATATCTACACCGGTAACTGTATGAACAGGGAAATACCTACAATGCAATCTGTATGAACATGGAAGTATCTACACCGCATTTTGTATGAACATGGAAATATCTACACCGCTCTCTGTACGAACATGGAAATATCTACACCGCTATCTGTATGAACATGGAAATATCTACACCGCTATGTGTATGAACATGCAAATATCTACACAGCTATCTGTATATCAATGGAAATATCTACACTGCTATCTCTATAAACATGGAAATAACTACAGTGTTATCTGTGTAAACATGGAAATATATACACCGCCATCTCTATGAACACGGAAATATCTACACCGCCATTTGTATGAACATGGAAATATCTACACCGCCATCTCTATGAACATGGAAATATCTAAACCGCCATTTGTATGAACATGGAAATAACTTCACCGCCATCCGTATGAACATGCAAATATCCTCACCGCCATCTGTATGAACATGGATATATGTACACCGGCATCTGGATGAACATGGAAATATCTACACTGCTATCTGCATGAACATGGAAATATCTACACAGCTATCTGTACGAACATGGAAATATCTACACCGCTATCTGTATGAACATGCAAATATCTGCACAGCTATCTGTATATCAATGGAAATATCTACACAGCAGTCTCTATAAACATGGAAATAACTACACTGCTATCTGAATAAACATGGAAATATCTACACCGCCACCTGTATGAACATGGGAATATCTACAATGCCATCCGTACGAACATGGAAATATCTACACCGCCATCTGTATGAACATGTAAATATCTACACCGCCATCTGTATGAACATGTAAATATCTACACCGCTATCTGTATGAACATGGAAATATCTACACCGCCATTTGTATGAACATGTAAATATCTACACCGCCATCTGTATGAACATAGAAATATCTACACCGCCAACTGTATGAACATGGAAATATCTACACCGCTATCTGTATGAACATGGAAATATCTAGACCGCTATCTGTATGAACATGGAAATATCTACACCGCTATCTGTATGAATATGGAAATATCTACACCGCAATCTCTATGAACATGGAAATATCTACACTGCTCTCTGTACGAACATGGAAATATCTACACCACTATCTGTATGAACATGGAAATATCTACACCGCTATGTGTATGAACATGCAAATATCTACACAGCTATCTGTATATCAATGGAAATACCTACACTGCTATCTATATAAACATGATAATAACTACAGTGCTATCTGTATAAACGTGGAAATATCTACACTGCCATCTCTATGAACATGGAAATATCTACACCGCCATTTGTATGAACATGGAAATATCTACACCGCCATCTCTATGAACATGGAAATATCTACACCGCCATTTGTATGAACATGGAAATAACTTCACCGCCATCTGTATGAACATGGAAATATCCTCACCGCCATCTGTATGAACATGGATATATGTACACCGGCATCTGTATGAACATGGAAATATCTACACTGTTATCTGCATGAACATGGAAATATCTACACAGCTATCTGAATATACATGGAAATATCTACACAGATTTCTCTATAAATATGGAAATAACTACAGCGCTATCTCTATAAACTTCGAAATATCTACACCGCCATCTGTATGAACATGGAAATATCTACACCGCCATCAGAACAAACATGGACATATCTACACAGCCATCTGTATTAAGATGGAAATATCTACACCGCAATCTGTATAAACATGGAAATATCTGCCCAACTATCTGTAAAAACTTGGAAATATCCGCACCGCTATCTGTATAAACATGGAAATATCTACACCGCCATCTGTATGAACATGGAAATGTCTACCCCGCTAACTGTATGAACGTGGAAATATCTACACCGCAATCTGTATGAACATGGAAATATCTACACCGCTATCTGTATGAACATGGAAATATCTACACCGCTATCTGTATGAACATGGAAATATCTACACCGCTATCTGTATGAACATGCAAATATCCACACAGCTATCTTTATATCAATGGAAATATTAAACACTGCTATCTCTATAAACATGGAAATAACTACACTGCTATCTGTATAAACATGGAAATATCTACACCGTCATCTCTATGAACATGGAAATATCTACACCGCCATTTGTATGAACATGGAAATATCTACACCGCCATCTCTATGAACATGGAAATACCTTCACCGCCATCTGTATGAACATAGATATATGTACACCGGCATCTGGATGAACATGGAAATATCTACACCGCTATCTGCATGAACATGGAAATATCTACACAGCTATCTGAATATACATGGAAATATCTACACAGATTTCTCTATAAATATGGAAATAACTACAGCGCTATCTCTATAAACTTCAAAATATCTACACCGCCATCTGTATGAGCATGGAAATATCTACACCGCCATCTGTACAAACGTGGACATATCTACACCGCCATCTCTATTAAGATGGAAATATCTACACCGCTATCTGTATAAACATGGAAATATCCGCACCGCTATCTGAATAAACATGGAAATATCTACACTGCTATCTGCATATACATGGAAATATCCACAGGGCTCTCTGTGTAAACATGGAAATGTCTACAACGCTATCTGTGTAAACATGGAAATATCTACACCGCCATCTGTGTAAACATGAAAATATCTTCACGGCCATCCCTATAAACATGGAAATATCTACACCGCCATCTGTATGAACATGGAAATATCAACACCGTCATCTCTATAACCGTGGAAATATCTACACCGCCACCTGTATGAACATCGAAATATCTACACTGCCATCCGTACAAACATGGAAATATCTACACCGCCATCTGTATGAACATGTAAATAACTTCTCCGCCATCTGTGTAAACATGGAAATATCTATACCGCTATCTCTATAAACATGGACATATCTACACCACCATCTGTATAAAAATGGAAATATCTATACCGCTATCTGCATAAACATGGAAATATCTACACTGCCATCTCTATGAACATGGTAATATCTACACCGCCATCGGTACGAACATGGAAATATCTATACCGCCATCTGTATGAAGATGTAAATACACCGCCATCTGTATGAACATGGAAATATCTACACCGCTATCTGTATGAACATGGAAATATCTACACGGTTATCTGTATGAACATGGAAATATCTACACCGCTATCTGTATGAACATGGAAATATCTACACCGCTATCTGTACGAACATGGAAATATCTACACCACCACCAGTATGAACATGGAAATATCTACACTGCCATCCGTACGAATATGGAAATATCTACACCGCCATCTGTATGAACATGTAAATAACTTCACCGCCATCTGTATAAAAATGGAAACATCTACACCGCTAACAGTAAGAACATGGAAATATCTACACCACCATCTCTATGAACATGGAAATATCTACACCGCCATTTGTATGATCATGGAAATGTCTACACCGCCATCTGTATGAACATGGAAATATCTTCACCGCCATCTCTATGAACATGGATATATCCACACCGGCATCTGGATGAACATGGAAATATCTACACCGCTTTCTGCATGAACATGAAAATATCTACACAGCTATCTGCATATACATGGAAATATCTACACAGATTTCTCTATAAATATGGAAATAATTGCAGCACTATCTCAATAAACTTCGAAATATCTACACCACCATCTGTATGAACATGGAAATATCTTCACCGCCATCTGTACGAACATGGACATATCTACACCGCCATCTGTTTTAAGATGGAAATATCTACACCGCTATCTGTATAAACATGGAAATATCTGCACGACTATCGGTATAAACATGGAAATAACCGCACCGCTATCTGTATAAACATGGAAATATCTACACCACTATCTGCATAAACATGGAAATATTCACACCGCTATCTGTGTAAACATGGAAATGTCTACACCGCTATCTGTGTAAACTTGGAAATATCTACACTGCCATCTGCGTAAACATGAAAATATCTACACCGCCATATCAATAAACATGGAAATATCTACACCGCCATCTGTATGAACATTGAAACATCTACACCGCCATCTCTATAAACGTGGAAATATCTACACCGGTATCTGTATGAACTTGGAAATATCAACAATGCTATCTGTATAAAATTGGAATTATCTACACCACTATCTCTATAAACATGGAAATATCTACACCGCTATCTGTATAAACATGGAAATATTTACACCGCTATCTGTATGAACATGCAAATATCTACACCGCCATCTGTATGAACATGTAAATATCTACACCGCTATCTGTATGAACATGGAAATATCTACACCGCCATTTGTATGAACATGTAAATATCTACACCGCCATCTGTATGAACATAGAAATATCTACACCGCCAACTGTATGAACATGGAAATATCTACACCGCTATCTGTATGAACATGGAAATATCTAGACCGCTATCTGTATGAACATGGAAATATCTACACCGCTATCTGTATGAATATGGAAATATCTACACCGCAATCTCTATGAACATGGAAATATCTACACTGCTCTCTGTACGAACATGGAAATATCTACACCACTATCTGTATGAACATGGAAATATCTACACCGCTATGTGTATGAACATGCAAATATCTACACAGCTATCTGTATATCAATGGAAATACCTACACTGCTATCTATATAAACATGATAATAACTACAGTGCTATCTGTATAAACGTGGAAATATCTACACTGCCATCTCTATGAACATGGAAATATCTACACCGCCATTTGTATGAACATGCAAATATCCACACAGCTATCTGTATATCAATGGGAATATCTACACTGCTATCTCTATAAATATGGAAATAACTACACTGCTATCTGTATAAACATGGAAATATCTACACCGCCATCTCTTTGAACATGGAAATATCTACACCGCCGTTTGTATGAACATGGAAATATCTACACCGCCATCTCTATGAACATGGAAATACCTACACCGCCATTTCTATGAACATGGAAATATCTACACTGCCATCCGTACGAACATGGAAATATCTAAACCGCCATCTGTATGAACATGTAAATATGTACACCGCCATCTGTATGAACATGGAAATATCTACACTGCTAACTGTATGAACATGGAAATATCTACACCGCTATTGGTATGAACATGGAAATATCTACAACGCTATCTGTATGAACATGGAAATATCTACACCGCTATCTGTATGAACATGGAAATATCTACAGCGCCATCTTTATGAACATGGAAATATCTACACCACCATCTGTATGAACATATAAATATCTACACCACCATCTGTCTGAACATGGAAATATCTACACTGCTAACTGTATGAACATGGAAATATCTACACCGCTATCTGAATGAACATTTAAATATCTACACCGCTATCTGTATGAACATGGAAATATCTACACCGCTATCTGTATGAACATGGAAATATCTACACCGCTATCTGTATGAACATGGAAATATCTACACCGCTATCTGTATAAACAGGCAAATATCTACACAGCTATCTGTATATCAATGGAAATATCTACACTGCTATCTCTATAAACATGGAAATAACTACACTGCTATCTGTATAAACATGGAAATATCTACACCGCCATCTCTATGTACATGGAAATATCTACACCGCTATCTGTATAAACATGGAAATATCTACACCGCTATCTGTATAAACATGGAAATATCTACACCGCTACCTGTATAAACATGGAAATATCAGCACCGCTATCGGTATGAACATGGAAATATCAGCCCCTCTATCTGTACGAACATGGAAATATCTAAACCACTATCTGTATGAACATGGAAATATCTACACCACTATCTGTATGAGCATGGAAATATCTTCACCGCCATCTGTATGAACATGGATATATCTACACAGATATCTGGATGAACATGGAAATATCTACACCGCTATCTGCATGAACATGGAAATAGCTACACCGCTATCTGTATGAACATGGAAATATCTACACCGCCATCTGTATGAACATGGAAATATCTACACCGCCATCTGTATGAACATGGAAATATCTACACTGCCATCTGTATGAACATGGAAATATCTACACCGCCATCTGTATGAACATGGAAATATCTACACCGCCATCTGTATGAACATGGAAATATCTACACCGCCATCTGTATGAACATGGAAATATCTACACCGCCATCTCTATAAACGTGGAAATATCTACACCGCTATCTGTATGAACTTGGAAATATCTACACTGCTCTCGGTATAAAATTGAAATTATCTACACCACTATCTCTATAAACATGGAAATATCTACACTGCTATCTGTATAAACATGGAAATTTCCACACCGCTATTTGTATAAACATGGAAATATCTTCACCGCTATCTGTATAAACATGGAAATATCTACAACGCTGTCTCAATAAACTTGGAAATAACTACACCACTATCTCTGTAAACATGGAAATATCTAGACCGCCATCTCTATAAACATGGAAATATCTACACCACCATCTGTATAAGCATGAAAATATCTATACTGCTATCAGAATAAATATGGAAATATCTACACCGCCATCTCTATGAACATGGAATTATCTACACCGCCATCTGTACGAACATGGAAATATCTACACTGCCATCTGTATGAGCATGTAAAGATCTACACCGCCATCTGCATGAACATGGAAGTATCTACACCGCTAACTGTATGAACATGGAAATATCTCCACCGCTATTGGTATGAACATGAAAATACCTACACCGCTATCTGTATGAACATGGAAATATCTACACCGCCATCTGTATGAACATGGAAATATCTACACCGCTATCTGTATAAACATGGAAATATCTACACCGCCATCTGTTTGAACATGTAAATATCTACACCTCCATCTGTATGAACATGGAAATATCTACACCGCTAACTGTATGAACATGGAAATATCTACACCGCTATCTGTATGAACATGGAAATATCTACCCCGCTATCTGTATGAACATGGAAATATCTACACCGCTATCTTTATAAACATGGAAATATCTACACTGCTATCTGTATGAACATGGAAATATCTACACCGCTATCTGTATGAACATGGAAATATCTACACTGCTATCTGTATATTAATGGAAATATCTACACTGCTATCTCTATAAACATGGAAATAACTACACTGCTATCTGAATAAACATGGAAATATCTACACCGTTCTCTGTATGAACATGGAAATATCTACACCGCCATTTGTATGAGCATGGAAATATCTACACCGCCATCTGTATGAACATAGAAATATCTTCACCGCCATTCGTATGAACATGGATATATGTACACCGGCATCTGGATGAAGATGGAATTATCAACACGGCTATCTGCATGAACATGGAAATATCTACACAGCTATCTGAATATACATGGAAATATCTACACAGATTTCTCTGTAAATATGGAAATAACTACAGTGCTATCTCTATTAACTTCGAAATATCTACACCGCCATCTGTATGAACATGGAAATATCTACACCGCCAGCTGTACAAACATGGACATATCTACACCGCCATCTGTAATAAGATGGAAATATCTACACCGCTATCTGTATAAACATGGAAATATCTGCCCAACTATCTGTATAAACATGGAAATATCCGCACCGTTATCTGTATAAACATGGAAATATCTACACTGCTATCTGCATAAACATGGAAATATCCACACCGCTATCTGTGTAAACATGGAAATGTCTACACAGCTATCTGTGTAAACATGGAAATATCTACAACGCCACCTGTATGAACATGGAAATATCTACACTGCCATCCGTACCAACATGGAAATATCTACACCGCCATCTGTATGAACATGTAAATATCTACACAGCTATCTGTATATCAATGGAAATATCTACACTGCTATCTCTATAAACATGGAAATAACTATACTGCTATCTGTAAAAAGATGTAAATATCTGCACCGCAATCTGTATGGACATGGAAATATCTACACCGCTAACTGTATGAACATGGAAATATCTACACCGCTATTGGTATGAACATGGAAATATCTACACCGCTATCTGTATGAACACGGAAATATCTCCACCGCTATCTGTATGAACATGGAAATATCTACACCGCTATCTGTATGAACACGGAAATATCTACACCACCATCTGTACGAACATGTAAATAACTACACCGCCATCTGTATGAACATGGAAATATCTACACCGCTAACTGTATGAACATGGAAATATCTACACCGCTATCTGTATGAACATGGAAATATCTACACCGCTATCTGTATGAACATGGAAATATCTACACCGCTATCTGTATGAACATGGAAATATCTACACCGCTATCTGTATGAACATGGAAATATCTTCACCGCCATCTGTATGAACATGGATATATGTACACCGGCATCTGTATGAACATGGAAATATCTACATCGCTATCTGCATGAACATGGAAATATCTACACAGCTATCTGAATATACATGGAAATATCTACACAGATTTCTCTATAAACATGGAAATAACTACACTGCTATCTGTATAAACATGGAAATATCTACACCGCCATCTGTTCAAACATGGACATATCTACACCGCCATCTGTATTAAGATGAAAATATCTACACCGCTATCTGTATAAACATGGAAATATCTGCCCAACTATTTGTACAAACATGGAAATATCCGCACCGCTATCTGTATAAACATGGAAATATCTACACTGCTATCTGAATAAACATGGAAATATCCACACCGCTATCTGTGTAAACATGGAAATGTCTACACCGCTTTCTGTGTAAACATGGAAATATCTACACTGCCATCTGTGTAAATATGAAAATATCTACACCGCCATCCCTATAAACATGGAAATATGTACACCGCCATCTGTATAAACATGGAAATATCTACACTGCTATCTGTATAAACATGGAAATATCTACACCGCTATCTGTATAAACATGGAAATATCTTCACCGCCATCTGTATAAACATGGAAATATCTACACTGCTATCTGTATAAACATGGAAATATGTACACCGCCATCTGTATAAACATGGAAATATCTACACTGCTATCTGTATAAACATGGAAATGTCTACACCGCTATCTGTGTAAACATGGAAATATCTACACCGCCATCTGTGTAAACTTGGAAATATCTACACTGCTATCCGTATAAACATGGAAATATCTACACCGCCACGTGTATGAACATGGAAATATCTACACTGCCATCCGTACGAACATGGAAATATCTACAACGCCTTCTGTATGAACATGCAAATATCTACACTGCCATCTGTATGAACATGGAAATATCTACACCGGTAACTGTATGAACAGGGAAATACCTACAATGCAATCTGTATGAACATGGAAGTATCTACACCGCATTTTGTATGAACATGGAAATATCTACACCGCTCTCTGTACGAACATGGAAATATCTACACCGCTATCTGTATGAACATGGAAATATCTACACCGCTATGTGTATGAACATGCAAATATCTACACAGCTATCTGTATATCAATGGAAATATCTACACTGCTATCTCTATAAACATGGAAATAACTACAGTGTTATCTGTGTAAACATGGAAATATATACACCGCCATCTCTATGAACACGGAAATATCTACACCGCCATTTGTATGAACATGGAAATATCTACACCGCCATCTCTATGAACATGGAAATATCTAAACCGCCATTTGTATGAACATGGAAATAACTTCACCGCCATCCGTATGAACATGCAAATATCCTCACCGCCATCTGTATGAACATGGATATATGTACACCGGCATCTGGATGAACATGGAAATATCTACACTGCTATCTGCATGAACATGGAAATATCTACACAGCTATCTGTACGAACATGGAAATATCTACACCGCTATCTGTATGAACATGCAAATATCTGCACAGCTATCTGTATATCAATGGAAATATCTACACAGCAGTCTCTATAAACATGGAAATAACTACACTGCTATCTGAATAAACATGGAAATATCTACACCGCCACCTGTATGAACATGGGAATATCTACAATGCCATCCGTACGAACATGGAAATATCTACACCGCCATCTGTATGAACATGTAAATATCTACACCGCCATCTGTATGAACATGTAAATATCTACACCGCTATCTGTATGAACATGGAAATATCTACACCGCCATTTGTATGAACATGTAAATATCTACACCGCCATCTGTATGAACATAGAAATATCTACACCGCCAACTGTATGAACATGGAAATATCTACACCGCTATCTGTATGAACATGGAAATATCTAGACCGCTATCTGTATGAACATGGAAATATCTACACCGCTATCTGTATGAATATGGAAATATCTACACCGCAATCTCTATGAACATGGAAATATCTACACTGCTCTCTGTACGAACATGGAAATATCTACACCACTATCTGTATGAACATGGAAATATCTACACCGCTATGTGTATGAACATGCAAATATCTACACAGCTATCTGTATATCAATGGAAATACCTACACTGCTATCTATATAAACATGATAATAACTACAGTGCTATCTGTATAAACGTGGAAATATCTACACTGCCATCTCTATGAACATGGAAATATCTACACCGCCATTTGTATGAACATGGAAATATCTACACCGCCATCTCTATGAACATGGAAATATCTACACCGCCATTTGTATGAACATGGAAATAACTTCACCGCCATCTGTATGAACATGGAAATATCCTCACCGCCATCTGTATGAACATGGATATATGTACACCGGCATCTGTATGAACATGGAAATATCTACACTGTTATCTGCATGAACATGGAAATATCTACACAGCTATCTGAATATACATGGAAATATCTACACAGATTTCTCTATAAATATGGAAATAACTACAGCGCTATCTCTATAAACTTCGAAATATCTACACCGCCATCTGTATGAACATGGAAATATCTACACCGCCATCAGAACAAACATGGACATATCTACACAGCCATCTGTATTAAGATGGAAATATCTACACCGCAATCTGTATAAACATGGAAATATCTGCCCAACTATCTGTAAAAACTTGGAAATATCCGCACCGCTATCTGTATAAACATGGAAATATCTACACCGCCATCTGTATGAACATGGAAATGTCTACCCCGCTAACTGTATGAACGTGGAAATATCTACACCGCAATCTGTATGAACATGGAAATATCTACACCGCTATCTGTATGAACATGGAAATATCTACACCGCTATCTGTATGAACATGGAAATATCTACACCGCTATCTGTATGAACATGCAAATATCCACACAGCTATCTTTATATCAATGGAAATATTAAACACTGCTATCTCTATAAACATGGAAATAACTACACTGCTATCTGTATAAACATGGAAATATCTACACCGTCATCTCTATGAACATGGAAATATCTACACCGCCATTTGTATGAACATGGAAATATCTACACCGCCATCTCTATGAACATGGAAATACCTTCACCGCCATCTGTATGAACATAGATATATGTACACCGGCATCTGGATGAACATGGAAATATCTACACCGCTATCTGCATGAACATGGAAATATCTACACAGCTATCTGAATATACATGGAAATATCTACACAGATTTCTCTATAAATATGGAAATAACTACAGCGCTATCTCTATAAACTTCAAAATATCTACACCGCCATCTGTATGAGCATGGAAATATCTACACCGCCATCTGTACAAACGTGGACATATCTACACCGCCATCTCTATTAAGATGGAAATATCTACACCGCTATCTGTATAAACATGGAAATATCCGCACCGCTATCTGAATAAACATGGAAATATCTACACTGCTATCTGCATATACATGGAAATATCCACAGGGCTCTCTGTGTAAACATGGAAATGTCTACAACGCTATCTGTGTAAACATGGAAATATCTACACCGCCATCTGTGTAAACATGAAAATATCTTCACGGCCATCCCTATAAACATGGAAATATCTACACCGCCATCTGTATGAACATGGAAATATCAACACCGCCATCTCTATAACCGTGGAAATATCTACACCGCCACCTGTATGAACATCGAAATATCTACACTGCCATCCGTACAAACATGGAAATATCTACACCGCCATCTGTATGAACATGTAAATAACTTCTCCGCCATCTGTGTAAACATGGAAATATCTATACCGCTATCTCTATAAACATGGACATATCTACACCACCATCTGTATAAAAATGGAAATATCTATACCGCTATCTGCATAAACATGGAAATATCTACACTGCCATCTCTATGAACATGGTAATATCTACACCGCCATCGGTACGAACATGGAAATATCTATACCGCCATCTGTATGAAGATGTAAATACACCGCCATCTGTATGAACATGGAAATATCTACACCGCTATCTGTATGAACATGGAAATATCTACACGGTTATCTGTATGAACATGGAAATATCTACACCGCTATCTGTATGAACATGGAAATATCTACACCGCTATCTGTACGAACATGGAAATATCTACACCACCACCAGTATGAACATGGAAATATCTACACTGCCATCCGTACGAATATGGAAATATCTACACCGCCATCTGTATGAACATGTAAATAACTTCACCGCCATCTGTATAAAAATGGAAACATCTACACCGCTAACAGTAAGAACATGGAAATATCTACACCACCATCTCTATGAACATGGAAATATCTACACCGCCATTTGTATGATCATGGAAATGTCTACACCGCCATCTGTATGAACATGGAAATATCTTCACCGCCATCTCTATGAACATGGATATATCCACACCGGCATCTGGATGAACATGGAAATATCTACACCGCTTTCTGCATGAACATGAAAATATCTACACAGCTATCTGCATATACATGGAAATATCTACACAGATTTCTCTATAAATATGGAAATAATTGCAGCACTATCTCAATAAACTTCGAAATATCTACACCACCATCTGTATGAACATGGAAATATCTTCACCGCCATCTGTACGAACATGGACATATCTACACCGCCATCTGTTTTAAGATGGAAATATCTACACCGCTATCTGTATAAACATGGAAATATCTGCACGACTATCGGTATAAACATGGAAATAACCGCACCGCTATCTGTATAAACATGGAAATATCTACACCACTATCTGCATAAACATGGAAATATTCACACCGCTATCTGTGTAAACATGGAAATGTCTACACCGCTATCTGTGTAAACTTGGAAATATCTACACTGCCATCTGCGTAAACATGAAAATATCTACACCGCCATATCAATAAACATGGAAATATCTACACCGCCATCTGTATGAACATTGAAACATCTACACCGCCATCTCTATAAACGTGGAAATATCTACACCGGTATCTGTATGAACTTGGAAATATCAACAATGCTATCTGTATAAAATTGGAATTATCTACACCACTATCTCTATAAACATGGAAATATCTACACCGCTATCTGTATAAACATGGAAATATTTACACCGCTATCTGTATGAACATGCAAATATCTACACCGCCATCTGTATGAACATGTAAATATCTACACCGCTATCTGTATGAACATGGAAATATCTACACCGCCATTTGTATGAACATGTAAATATCTACACCGCCATCTGTATGAACATAGAAATATCTACACCGCCAACTGTATGAACATGGAAATATCTACACCGCTATCTGTATGAACATGGAAATATCTAGACCGCTATCTGTATGAACATGGAAATATCTACACCGCTATCTGTATGAATATGGAAATATCTACACCGCAATCTCTATGAACATGGAAATATCTACACTGCTCTCTGTACGAACATGGAAATATCTACACCACTATCTGTATGAACATGGAAATATCTACACCGCTATGTGTATGAACATGCAAATATCTACACAGCTATCTGTATATCAATGGAAATACCTACACTGCTATCTATATAAACATGATAATAACTACAGTGCTATCTGTATAAACGTGGAAATATCTACACTGCCATCTCTATGAACATGGAAATATCTACACCGCCATTTGTATGAACATGGAAATATCTACACCGCCATCTCTATGAACATGGAAATATCTACACCGCCATTTGTATGAACATGGAAATAACTTCACCGCCATCTGTATGAACATGGAAATATCCTCACCGCCATCTGTATGAACATGGATATATGTACACCGGCATCTGTATGAACATGGAAATATCTACACTGTTATCTGCATGAACATGGAAATATCTACACAGCTATCTGAATATACATGGAAATATCTACACAGATTTCTCTATAAATATGGAAATAACTACAGCGCTATCTCTATAAACTTCGAAATATCTACACCGCCATCTGTATGAACATGGAAATATCTACACCGCCATCAGAACAAACATGGACATATCTACACAGCCATCTGTATTAAGATGGAAATATCTACACCGCAATCTGTATAAACATGGAAATATCTGCCCAACTATCTGTAAAAACTTGGAAATATCCGCACCGCTATCTGTATAAACATGGAAATATCTACACCGCCATCTGTATGAACATGGAAATGTCTACCCCGCTAACTGTATGAACGTGGAAATATCTACACCGCAATCTGTATGAACATGGAAATATCTACACCGCTATCTGTATGAACATGGAAATATCTACACCGCTATCTGTATGAACATGGAAATATCTACACCGCTATCTGTATGAACATGCAAATATCCACACAGCTATCTTTATATCAATGGAAATATTAAACACTGCTATCTCTATAAACATGGAAATAACTACACTGCTATCTGTATAAACATGGAAATATCTACACCGTCATCTCTATGAACATGGAAATATCCACACCGCCATTTGTATGAACATGGAAATATCTACACCGCCATCTCTATGAACATGGAAATACCTTCACCGCCATCTGTATGAACATAGATATATGTACACCGGCATCTGGATGAACATGGAAATATCTACACCGCTATCTGCATGAACATGGAAATATCTACACAGCTATCTGAATATACATGGAAATATCTACACAGATTTCTCTATAAATATGGAAATAACTACAGCGCTATCTCTATAAACTTCGAAATATCTACACCGCCATCTGTATGAGCATGGAAATATCTACACCGCCATCTGTACAAACGTGGACATATCTACACCGCCATCTCTATTAAGATGGAAATATCTACACCGCTATCTGTATAAACATGGAAATATCCGCACCGCTATCTGAATAAACATGGAAATATCTACACTGCTATCTGCATATACATGGAAATATCCACAGGGCTCTCTGTGTAAACATGGAAATGTCTACAACGCTATCTGTGTAAACATGGAAATATCTACACCGCCATCTGTGTAAACATGAAAATATCTTCACGGCCATCCCTATAAACATGGAAATATCTACACCGCCATCTGTATGAACATGGAAATATCAACACCGCCATCTCTATAACCGTGGAAATATCTACACCGCCACCTGTATGAACATCGAAATATCTACACTGCCATCCGTACAAACATGGAAATATCTACACCGCCATCTGTATGAACATGTAAATAACTTCTCCGCCATCTGTGTAAACATGGAAATATCTATACCGCTATCTCTATAAACATGGACATATCTACACCACCATCTGTATAAAAATGGAAATACCTATACCGCTATCTGCATAAACATGGAAATATCTACACTGCCATCTCTATGAACATGGTAATATCTACACCGCCATCGGTACGAACATGGAAATATCTATACCGCCATCTGTATGAAGATGTAAATACACCGCCATCTGTATGAACATGGAAATATCTACACCGCTATCTGTATGAACATGGAAATATCTACACGGTTATCTGTATGAACATGGAAATATCTACACCGCTATCTGTATGAACATGGAAATATCTACACCGCTATCTGTACGAACATGGAAATATCTACACCACCACCAGTATGAACATGGAAATATCTACACTGCCATCCGTACGAATATGGAAATATCTACACCGCCATCTGTATGAACATGTAAATAACTTCACCGCCATCTGTATAAAAATGGAAACATCTACACCGCTAACAGTAAGAACATGGAAATATCTACACCACCATCTCTATGAACATGGAAATATCTACACCGCCATTTGTATGATCATGGAAATGTCTACACCGCCATCTGTATGAACATGGAAATATCTTCACCGCCATCTCTATGAACATGGATATATCCACACCGGCATCTGGATGAACATGGAAATATCTACACCGCTTTCTGCATGAACATGAAAATATCTACACAGCTATCTGCATATACATGGAAATATCTACACAGATTTCTCTATAAATATGGAAATAATTGCAGCACTATCTCAATAAACTTCGAAATATCTACACCACCATCTGTATGAACATGGAAATATCTTCACCGCCATCTGTACGAACATGGACATATCTACACCGCCATCTGTTTTAAGATGGAAATATCTACACCGCTATCTGTATAAACATGGAAATATCTGCACGACTATCGGTATAAACATGGAAATAACCGCACCGCTATCTGTATAAACATGGAAATATCTACACCACTATCTGCATAAACATGGAAATATTCACACCGCTATCTGTGTAAACATGGAAATGTCTACACCGCTATCTGTGTAAACTTGGAAATATCTACACTGCCATCTGCGTAAACATGAAAATATCTACACCGCCATATCAATAAACATGGAAATATCTACACCGCCATCTGTATGAACATTGAAACATCTACACCGCCATCTCTATAAACGTGGAAATATCTACACCGGTATCCGTATGAACTTGGAAATATCAACAATGCTATCTGTATAAAATTGGAATTATCTACACCACTATCTCTATAAACATGGAAATATCTACACCGCTATCTGTATAAACATGGAAATATTTACACCGCTATCTGTATGAACATGCAAATATCTACACAGCTATCTGTATATCAATGGAAATATCTACACTGCTATCTCTGTAAACATGGAAATAACTACACTGCTATCTGTATAAACATGGAAATACCTACACCGCCACCTGTTTGAACATGGATGTATCTACACCGCTATCTGGATGAACACGGAAATATCTACACAGCTATCTGCATATACATGGAAATATCTACACAGATTTCTATATAAATATAGAAATATCTACAGCGCTATCTCTATAAACTTCAAAATATCTACACCGCCATCTGTATGAACATGGACACATCTACACCACCATCTGTATAAACATGGAAATATCTATACCGCCATCTGCATAAACATGGAAATATCTACACCACCATCTGTATAACCGTGGAAATATCTATACCGCTATCTGCATAAACATGGAAATATCTACACCGCCATCTGTATTAAGATGGAAATATCTACACTGCTATCTGTATAAACATGGAAATATCTGCACCACTATCTGCATAAACATGGAAATATCCACACCGCTATCTCTGTAAACATGGAAATGTCTACACCGCTATCTGTGTAAACATGAAAATATCTACACTGCCATCTCTATAAACATGGAAATATCTACACCGCCATCCGTAAGAACATGGAAATATCTACACCGCCATCTCTGTAAACGTGGAAATATTTACACCGCTATCTGTGTGAACTTGGCTATATCTACACTGCCATCTGTATAAAATTGGAATTATCTATACCACTATCTATATCAACATGGAAATATCTACACCGCTATCTATATAGACATGGAAATATCTACACCGCTATCTGTATAAACATGGAAATATCTTCACCGCTATCTCTTTAAACATGGAAATATCTACAACGCTGTCTCTATAAACATGGAAATATCTACAACGCTGTCTCTATAAACTTGGAAATAACTACACTACTATCTCTATAAACATGGAAATATCTAGACCGCCATCTATATAAACACGGAAATATCTACACAACCATCTGTATAAACATGGAAATATCTATACCGCTATCTGCATAAAGATGGAAATAACTACACCGCCATCTGTACAAACATGGAAATATCTGCACCGCCATCTGTATGAACAAGTAAATATCTACACTTCCATCTGTATGAATATGGAAATATCTACACCGCTTACTGTAGGAACATGGAAATATCTGTACCGCTATCTGTATGAAGATGTAAATATCTACACCGTTATCTCCATGAACATTTAAATATCTACACCGCTATCTGTATGAACATGGAAATATCTACACCGCTATCTGTATGAACATGGAAATATCTACACCGCTATCTGTATGAACATGCAAATATCTACACAGCTATCTGTATATCAATGGAAATATCTACACTGCCATCTATATAAACATGGAAATAACTACACTGCTATCTATATAAACATGGAAATATCTACACCGCCATCTCTATGAACATGGAAATATCAACACCGACATCTGCATGAACATGGAAATATCTTCACCGCCATCTGTATGAACATGGATATATCTACACCGGCATCTGGATGAACATGGAAATATCTTCACCGCTATCTGCATGAACATGGAAATATCTACACAGCTATCTGCATATACATAGAAATATCTACACAGATTTCTCTATAAATATAGAAATAACTACAGCGCTATCTCTATAAACTTCGAAATATCTACACCGCCATCTGTATGAACATGGAAATATCTACACCGCCATCTGTACGAACATGGACATATCTACACCGCCATCTGTAATAAGATGGAAATATCTACACCGCTATCTGTATAAACATAGAAATATCTCCACCACTATCTGTATAAACATGGAAATAACCGCACCGCTATCTGTATAAACATGGAAATATCTACACCGCTATCTGCATAAACATGGAAATATCCACACCGCTATCTGTATGAACATGGAAATATCTACACCGCTATCTGTGTAAACATGAAAATATCTACACAGCCATCTGGATGAACATGGAAATGTCTACACTGCTATCTGTGTAAACATGGAAATATCTACACCGATATCTGTGTAAACATGAAAATATCTACACCGCCATCTCTATAAACATGTAAATATCTACACCGCTATCTGTATGAACTTGGAAATATCTACACCGCCACCTGTATGAACATCGAAATATCTACACTGCCATCCATACAAACATGGAAATATCTACACCGCCATCTGTATGAACATGTAAATATCTTCTCCGCCATCTGTATAAACATGGAAATATCTATACCGCTATCTCTATAAACATGGAAATATCTACACCACCATCTGTATAAAAATGGAAATATCTATACCGCTATCTACATAAACATGGAAATATCTACACTGCCATCTCTATGAACATGGTAATATCTACACCGCCATCTGTACGAACATGGAAATATCTATACCGCCATCTGTATCAAGATGTAAATACACCGCCATCTGTATGAACATGGAAATATCTACACCGCTAACTGTATGAACATGGAAATATCTACACCGCTATCTGTATGAACATGGAAATATCTACACGGTTATCTGTATGAACATGGAAATATCTACACCGCTATCTGTATGAACATGGAAATATCTACACCGCTATCTGTACGAACATGGAAATATCTACACCGCCACCAGTATGAACATGGAAATATCTACACTGCCATCCGTACGAATATGGAAATATCTACACCGCCATCTGTATGAACATGTAAATAACTACACCGCCATCTGTATAAACGTGGAAACATCTACACCGCTAACAGTATGAACATGGAAATATCTACACCGCCATCTCTATGAACATGGAAATATCTACACCGCCATTTGTATGATCATGGAAATGTCTACACCGCCATCTGTATGAACATGGAAATATCTTCACCGCCATCTCTATGAACATGGATATATCCACACCGGCATCTGGATGAACATGGAAATATCTACACCGCTTTCTGCATGAACATGGAAATATCTACACAGCTATCTGCATATACATGGAAATATCTACACAGATTTCTCTATAAATATGGAAATAATTGCAGCACTATCTCAATAAACTTCGAAATATCTACACCACCATCTGTATGAACATGGAAATATCTTCACCGCCATCTGTACGAACATGGACATATCTACACCGCCATCTGTTTTAAGATGGAAATATCTACACCGCTATCTGTATAAACATGGAAATATCTGCACGACTATCTGTATAAACATGGAAATAACCGCACCGCTATCTGTATAAACATGGAAATATCTACACCGCTATGTGCATAAACATGGAAATATTCACACCGCTATCTGTGTAAACATGGAAATGTCTACACCGCTATCTGTGTAAACTTGGAAATATCTACACTGCCATCTGCGTAAACATGAAAATATCTACACCGCCATATCTATAAACATGGAAATATCTACACCGCCATCTGTATGAACATTGAAACATCTACACCGCCATCTCTATAAACGTGGAAATATCTACACCGGTATCTGTATGAACTTGGAAATATCAACAATGCTATCTGTATAAAATTGGAATTATCTACACCACTATCTCTATAAACATGGAAATATCTACACAGCTATCTGTATAAACATGGAAATATCTACACCGCTATCTGTATGAACATGCAAATATCTACACAGCTATCTGTATATCAATGGAAATATCTACACTGCTATCTCTGTAAACATGGAAATAACTACACTGCTATCTGTATAAACATGGAAATACCTACACCGCCACCTGTATGAACATGGATGTATCTACACCGCTATCTGGATGAACACGGAAATATCTACACAGCTATCTGTATATACATGGAAATATCTACACAGACTTCTATATAAATATAGAAATATCTACAGCGCTATCTCTATAAACTTCAAAATACCTACACCGCCATCTGTATGAGCATGGACACATCTACACCACCATCTGTATAAACATGGAAATATCTATACCGCCATCTGCATAAACATGGAAATATCTACACCACCATCTGTATAACCGTGGAAATATCTATACCGCTATCTGCATAAACATGGAAATATCTACACCGCCATCTGTATTAAGATGGAAATATCTACACCGCTATCTGTATAAACATGGAAATATCTGCACCACTATCTGCATAAACATGGAAATATCCACACCGCTATCTCTGTAAACATGGAAATGTCTACACCGCTATCTGTGTAAACATGAAAATATCTACACTGCCATCTCTATAAACATGGAAATATCTACACCGCCATCCGTAAGAACATGGAAATATCTACACCGCCATCTCTGTAAACGTGGAAATATTTACACCGCTATCTGTATGAACTTGGATATATCTACACTGCCATCTGTATAAAATTGGAATTATCTATACCACTATCTATATCAACATGGAAATATCTACACCGCTATCTGTATAGACATGGAAATATCTACACCGCTATCTGTATAAACATGGAAATATCTTCACCGCTATCTCTTTAAACATGGAAATATCTACAACGCTGTCTCTATAAACATGGAAATATCTACAATGCTGTCTCTATAAACTTGGAAATAACTACACTACTATCTCTATAAACATGGAAATATCTAGACCGCCATCTCTATAAACATGGAAATATCTACACCACCATCTGTATAAACATGGAAATATCTATACCGCTATCTGCATATGCATGGAAATAACTACACCGCCATCTGTACAAACATGGAAATATCTGCACCGCCATCTGTATGAACATGTAAATATCTACACTGCCATCTGTATGAATATGGAAATATCTACACCGCTTACTGTATGAACATGAAAATATCTGTACCGCTATCTGTATGAAGATGTAAATATCTACACCGTTATCTCCATGAACATTTAAATATCTACACCGCTATCTGTATGAACATGGAAATATCTACACCGCTATCTGTATGAACATGGAAATATCTACACCGCTATCTGTATGCACATGCAAATATCTACACAGCTATCTGTATATCAATGGAAATATCTACACTGCCATCTATATAAACATGGAAATAACTACACTGCTATCTATATAAACATGGAAATATCTACACCGCCATCTCTATGAACATGGAAATATCTACACCACCATCTGCATGAACATGGAAATATCTACACAGCTATCTGCATATACATAGAAATATCTACACAGATTACTCTATAAATATAGAAATAACTACAGCGCTATCTCTATAAACTTCGAAATATCTACACCGCCATCTGTATGAACATGGAAATATCTACACCGCCATCTGTACGAACATGGGCATATCTACACCGCCATCTGTAATAAGATGGAAATATCTACACCGCTATCTGTATAAACATAGAAATATCTCCACCACTATCTGTATAAACATGGAAATAACCGCACCGCTATCTGTATAAACATGGAAATATCTACACCGCAATCTGCATAAACATGGAAATATCCACACCGCTATCTGTATAAACATGGAAATATCTACACCGCTATCTGTGTAAACATGAAAATATCTACACAGCCATCTGGATAAACATGGAAATGTCTACACTGCTATCTGTGTAAACATGGAAATATCTACACCGATATCTGTGTAAACATGAAAATATCTACACCGCCATCTCTATAAACATGTAAATATCTACAGCGCTATCTGTATGAACATGTAAATATCTACACCGCCATCTGTATGAACATGGAAATATCTACACCGCTAACTGTATGAACATGGAAATATCTACACCGCTATCTGTATGAACAGAGAAATATCTACACCGCTATCTGTATGAACATGGAAATATCTACAGCGCTATCTGTATGAACATGGAAATATCTACACCGCTATCTGAATGAACATATAAATATCTACACCGCCATCTGTATTAATATGGAGATATCTACACTGCTATCTGTATAAACATGGAAATATCTACACAGCTATCCGTATGAACATGGAAATATCTACACCGCTATCTGTATGAACATGGAAATATCTACACCGCTATCTGTATGAACATGGAAATATCCACACCGCTATCTATATGAACATGCAAATATCTACACAGCTATCTGTATATCAATGAAAATAACTACACTGCTATCTCTATAAACATGGAAATAACTACACTGCTATCTGTATAAACATGCAAATATCTACACCACCATCTCTTTGAACATGGAAATATCTACACCGCCTTTTGTATGAACATGGAAATATCTACACCGCCATCTCTATGAACACAGACATATCTACACCACCATTTGTATGAACATGGAAATATCTACACCGCCATCTGCATGAACATGGAAATGTCTACACTGCCATCTCTATAGACGTGGAAATATCTACACCGCAATCTGTATGAACTTGGAAATATCTAAACTGCTCTCGGTATAAAATTGAAATTATCTACACCACTATCTCTATAAACATGGAAATATCTACACCGCTATCTATAAAAATATGGAAATATCTTCACAGCTATCTGTATAAACATGGAAATATCTACAACGCTGTCTCTATAAACTTGGAAATAACTACACCACTATCTCTGTAAACATGGAAATATCTAGACCGCCATCTCTATAAACATGGAAATATCTACACCACCATCTGTATAAATATGGAAATATCTATACCGCTATCTGCATAAATATGGAAATATCTACACCGCCATTTCTATTAACATGGAAATATCTACACCGCCATCTGTACGAACATGGAAATATCTACACCACCATCTCTATCAGCATGTAAATATCTACACCGCCACCTGTATGAACATGGAAATATCTACACCGCTATCTGTATGAACATGGAAATATCTACACCGCTATCTGTATGAACATGGAAATATCCACACCGCCATCTGTATGAACATGTAAATATCTACACCGCCATCTGTATGAGCATGTAAATATCTACACGGCTAACTGTATGAACATGGAAATATCTACACTGCTATCTGTATGAACATGGAAATATCTACACCGCTATCTGTATGAACATGGAAATATCTACAGCGCTATCTGTATGAACATGGAAATATCTACACCGCTAACTGTATGAACATGGAAATATCTACACCGCCATCTGTATGAACATGCAAATATCTACACAGCTATCTGTATATCAATGGGAATATCTACACTGCTATCTCTATAAATATGGAAATAACTACACTGCTATCTGTATAAACATGGAAATATCTACACCGCCATCTCTTTGAACATGGAAATATCTACACCGCCGTTTGTATGAACATGGAAATATCTACACCGCCATCTCTATGAACATGGAAATACCTACACCGCCATTTCTATGAACATGGAAATATCTACACCGCCATCTGTATGAACATGGAAATATCTTCACTGCCATCTGTATGAACATGGATATATCTTCACCGGCATCTGGATGAACATGGAAATATCTACACCGCTATCTGCATGAACATGGAAATATCTACACAGCTATCTGAATATACATGGAAATATCTACACAGATTTATCTATAAATACGGAAATAACTACAGCGCTATCTCTATAAACTTCGAAATGTCTACACCGCCATCTGTATTAACATGGAAATATCTACACCGCCATCTGTACAAACATGGACATATCTACACCGCCATCTGTATTAAGATGGAAATATCTACACCGCTATCTGCATAAACATGGAAATATCTGCCCAACTATCTGTATAAACATGGAAATATCCGCACCGCTATCTGTATAAACATGGAAATATCTACACCGCCATCTGTATGAACATGTAAATATCTACACCACTATCTGTATGAACATGGAAATGTATACACCGCTATCTGTGTAAACATGGAAATATCTACTCCGCCATCTGTGTAAACATGAAAATATCCACACTGCCATCCCTATAAACTTGGAATTATCTACACCGCCATCTGTATGAATATGGAAATATCTACACCGCCATCTCTTTAAACGTGGAAATATCTACACCGCTATCTGTATGAAGTTGGAAATATCTACACTGCTCTCTGTATAAAATTGAAATTATCTACACCACTATCTCTATAAACATGGAAATATTTACACTGCCACCTGTATAAACATGGAAATATCTACACTGCTATCTGTATAAACATGGAAATATCTTCACCGCCATCTGTATGAACATGGATATATGTACACCGGCATCTGGATGAACATGGAAATATCTACACCGCTATCTGCATGAACATGGATATGTCTACACAGCTATCTGAATATACATGGAAATATCTACACAGATTTCTCTATAAATATGGAAATAACTACAGCGCTATCTCTATAAACTTTGAAATATCTACAGCGCCATCTGTATGAACATGGAAATATCTACACCGCCATCTGTATGATCATGGACATATCTACACCGCCACCTGTATTAAGATGGAAATATCTACACCGCTATCTGTATAAACATGGAAATATCCGCACAGCTATCTGAATAAACTTGGAAATATCTACACTGCTATCTGCATAAACATGGAAATATCCACAGGGCTGTCTGTGTAAACATGGAAATGTCTACAACGCTATCTGTGTAAACATGGAAATATCTACAAAGCCATCTGTGTAAACATGAAAATATCTACACCGCCATCACTATAAACATGGAAATACCTACACCGCCATCTGTATGAACATGGAAATATCTACACCGCCATCTCTATAAACGTGGAAATATCTACACCGCTTTCTGTATGAACTTGGAAATATCTACACTGCTCTCTGTATAAAATTGAAATTATCTACACCACTATCTCTATAAACATGGAAATATCTACACTGCTATCTGTATAAACATGGAAATATCTACACCGCCATCTGTATGAACATGGAAATATCTACACCACCATCTGTATGAATATGGAAATACCTAAACTTCCATCCGTATTAACATAGAAATGTCTACACCGCCATTTGTATCAGCATGGAAATACCTACACCGCCATCTGTATAAGCATGCAAATATCTTCACCGCCATCTGTATGAACATGGAAATATCTACACCTCTCTGTGTATAAACAGAGAAATATCTACACCGCTATCTCTATAAACATGGAAATAACAACACCAATATCTCAATAAACAAGGAAATATCTAGACTGCCATCTCTATAAACATGGAAATATCTACACCGCTATCTGTATGAACTTGGAAATATCTACACCACTACCTGTATAAACATGGAAATATCAGCAACGCTATCTGTATGAACATGAAAATATCTACACCTCTATATTTATGAACATGGAAAAGTCTGCACTGCCATCTGTATAAACATGGAATTATCTACACCTCTATGTGTATAAACATGGAAATATCTAAACCGCTATCTCTATAAACATGGAAATATCTACAGCGCAATCTGTATGAACATAGAAATATCTACACCGCCATCTCTATGCACATGGAAATATCTCCACCGCCATCTGTGTTAGCATGCAAATATCTTCAACGCCACATATATGAACATGGAAATATCTACACCGATATCTGTATGAACATGGAAATATCTACACAGCCATCTGTATGAACATGGAAATATCTACAACGCCATCTGTATAAACATACAGATATCCTCACCGCCATCTATATGAACATGGAAATATCTACATCGCCATCTGTATTAACATGCAAATAACACCATCTGTGTACACATGGAAATGTCTACACCGCTATCTGTGTAAACATGGAAATGTCTACACCGCCATCTGTATAAACACGGAAATACCTAAACCGCTGTCTCTATAAACATGGAAATATCTACATCGCTATTTCTATAAACATGGAAATATCTACACCGCTATCTGTATAAACAAGGAAATATCTACACCGCCATCTCTATAAACATGGAAATATCTACACCGCTATCTGTATAAACATGAAAATATCTACACCGTTATCTTTATGAAGACGGAAATATCCACACCGCTATCTGTATGAACATGGAAATGTCTACACCGCTTTCTGTGTAAACATGGAAATATCTACACCGCTATCTGTATAAACATGGAAATATCTACACCGCTATCTGTATAAACATGGAAATATCTACACCGCTATCTGTATAAAGAAGGAAATACCTACACTGTCATTTCTATAAACATGGATATATCCACACCGCCATCTGTATAAACACGGAAATATCTACACTGCCATCTCTATGAACATCGAAATATATACAGCGCCATATGTAAGAACATGGAAATACCTACACCGCCATCTGTAAGAAGTTGGAATTATCTGCACCGCTATCTGAATCAACATGGAAATATCTACACTGCTATCTGTACAAACATGGAAATATCTACACCACTATCTCTATAAACATGGAAATCTCTACACCGCTATCTATATAAACAAGGAAATATCTACACACCATTTCTATAAACATGGAAATATCTACACCGCTATCTTTATGAACATGAAAATGTCTACAACGCCATCTCGGTAAACATGGAAATATCTACAACGCCATCTGTATAAGCGTGGAAATATCTACACCGCCATCTGTATAAAGAAGGAAATATCTACTCCACTCTCTGTATAAACATGGAAATGTCTACACCGCTATCTGTATAAACTTCAAAATATCTACACCGCTATCAGTATAAACATGGAAATATCTACACCACTACCTGTATAAACATGGAAATATCTACACCGCTGTCTGTAGAAACACGGAAATAACTATACCGCTACCTGTATAAACATCGAAATATCTACACCGCTATCTGTATAAACATGGAAATATCTACACCGCTATCTATATGAACATGGAAATATCTACACCGCTCTCTGTAGGAACATGGAAATATCTACAGCGCTATCTGTATGAACTTGGAAGTATCTACACCGCTATCTGTATAAACATGGAAATAACTACACCACTATCTGTATATACTTCGAAATAACTACAACACTATCTGAATAAACATAGAAATATCTACACCGCTATCTCTATAAACATGGAAATATCTACACTGCTATCTCTATAAACCTGGAAATATCTGCACCACTATCTCTATAAATGTAGAAATATCTAAAACGCTATCTCTATAAACATGGAAATATCTACACCGCTATCTCTATAAACACGGAAATATCTAGACCGCTATCTCTAAAAACATGGAAATATCTACAAAGCTATCTCTATAAACATGAAAATATCTACAACGCTACCTGTATAAACATGGAAATAACAAAACAGCTATCTCTATTAACATGGAAATATCTACACTGCTATCTCTATATACATGGAAATATCTACACCACTGTCTGTATAAACACGGAAATATCTACATCGCTCTCTGTGTAAACATGGAAATATCTACAGCGCTATCTGTATAAACATGGAAATACCTACACAGCTATCACTATAAACATGGAAATATCTACACTGCTATCTGCATAAACATAGAAATATCTACACCGCTATCTGCATAAACATGGAAATATCTACACTGTTATCTGTATAAATATGGAAATATCTACACCGCTATCTGTGCAAACATTGAAATTTCCACACCGCTATCTGTGTAAACATGGAAATACCTACACCGCTCTCTGTATAAACATGGAAATATCTACACAGCTATATGTATAAACATGGAAATATCTACATCGCTACCTGTATAAACATGGAAATACCTACACTGCTGTCTGTATAAACATGGAAATAACTACACCACTACCTGTATAAACCTGGAAATATCTACACTGCTAACTGTATGAACATGGAAATATCTACACCTCTATCTGCATGACCATGGACCTATCTACACCGCTATCTGTATAAACATGGAAACATCTACACCACTACGTGTATAAACATGGAAACATCTACACCGCTACCTGTATAAACATGAAAATATCTACACCGCTACATGTATAAACATGGAAATATCTGCACCGCTATCTGCATAAACATGGAAATATCTACACCACTATCTGTTTAAACTTGGAAATATCTACACCGCTATCTGTATAAACATGAAAATATGTACATCGCTATCTGTATAAACATGGAAATATCTACACCGCTCTCTGAACATGGAAATATCTACCCCGCTATCTGTAACAACATGGATATATCTACTCCGCTATCTATATGAACATGGAAACATCTACACCGCTACCTGAATAAACATGGAAACATCTACACTGCTACCTGTATGAAGAAGGAATCATCTGCACCGCTTTCTGTATAAACATGGAAATATCTACACCTCTACCGGTATAAACATGGAAATATCTACACCCTTATCTGTATAAACATGGAAATATCTTCGCTGCTATCTGTATGAACATGGAAATACCTACACCGCTATCCATATGAACATGGAAATATCTACTCCGCTATCTGTATGAACATGGAAACATCTCCACCGCTACCTGTGTAAACAAGGAAACATCTACACCGCTATCTGTATAAACATGGATATATGTACACCGCTACCTGTATAAACATGAAAATATCTACACCACTATCTGTATAAACATGGAAATATTTACACCGCTATCTTTATAAACGTGGAAATATCTACACTGCTATCTGTATAAACTTGGAAATAACTACACCGCTATCTATATATACATGGAAATAACTACACCGCAACCTGTATTAACATGTAAATATCTACTCTGCTATCTGTATAAACATAGAATTATCTACAGCTTTATCGGTATAAACATGGAAACATCTACACCGCTACGTGTATAAACATGGAAACATCTAAACCGCTATCTGTATAAACATGGTAATATCTACACCGCTGTCGGTATCAACATGGAAATTACTTCACCTCTACTTGTATAAACATCGAAATATCTACACCGCTATCTGTATAAACATGGAAATATCTACACCGCTGTCTGTATAAACTTGAAAATATCTACACCGCTATCGGTATAAACATGGAAATAACTACACCGCTATCTGTTTAAACTTGGAAATATCTACACCGCTATCTGTATAAACTTGGAAAATCTACACCGCTGTCTCTATAAACATGGAAATACCTATACCGCTCTCTGTATAAACATGGAAAATCTTAACTGCTGTCTGTATAAACATGGAAATAACTACACCGCTGTCTCTATAAACATGGAAATATCTACACCACTGTCTGTATAAACATGGAAATATCTACACCTCTGTCTCTATAAACATGGAAATATCTACACCGCTGTCTCTATAAACATGGAAATATCTACACCGCTATCTGTATAAACATGGAAATATCTACACCACTGTCTGTATGAACATGGAAATATCTACGCTGCTGTCTGTATAAACGTGGAAATATCTACACCTCTGTCTCTATAAACATGGAAATATCTACACCGCTGTCTCTATAAACGTGGAAATATCTACACCGCTGTCTGTATAAACATGGAAATATCTACACCACTGTCTGTAAAAACATGGAAATATCTACACCGCTATCTGTATAAACATGGAATCATCTACACCGCTATCTTTATAAACATGGAAATTTCTACACCCTTATCTGTATAAACATGGAATTTTCTACACCGCTACCTGTGTAAACATGGAAATATCTACACTGCTCTCTGTATAAACATGGAAATATCTACACCACTATATGTATAAACATGGAAATATCTACACCTCTATCTCTATAAACATGTAAACATTTACACCGCTATCTGTATAAACATGGAAATATCTACACCGTTATGTCTATACCCATGAAAATATCTACACCGCTATCTCCATAAACATGGAAATATTTACACCGCTATCTGTATAAACATTGAAATATTTACACCGCTATCTCTAAAAACATGGAAATATGTACACCGCTATCTCTATAAACATTGAAATATCTACACCACTATCTCTATAAACACAGAAATATTTAAACCGCTATCTCTATAAACCTGGAAATATTTACACCGCTATCTCTATAAACATGGAAATATTTACACCGCTATCTCTATAAACATGGAAATATCTACACAGCTATCTCTATAAACTTGGAAACATCTACACCGCTATCTGTATAAACATGGAAATATTTACACCACTATCTATATAAACATGGAACTGTCTACACCGCTATCTCTATAAACATGGAAACATCTTCACCGCTATCTATATCAACGTGGAAATATATGCACCGCTATCTGTATAAACATGGAAATATCTACAGCAGTATCTCTATAAACATATAAACATTTACACCGCTATCGGTATATACATGGAATCACCTACACCGCTATCTGTATAAACATGGAAATATCTACAATGCTATCTGTATAAACATGTAAACATTTACACTGCTATCTCTATAAACATGGAAATGTCTTCACCGCTACCTGTATAAACATGGAAATATCTACTCCACTATCTCTATAAAATGTAAATATCTACACCGCTATCAGAATAAACATGGAAATATCTACACCGTTACCTGTAGAAACATGGAAACATCCACACCGCTGTCTGTAAAACATGGAAATATCTACACCGTTATCTCAATAA
The DNA here is from genome assembly GCF_029281585.2 of Gorilla gorilla gorilla. Taxonomy (NCBI): domain Eukaryota; kingdom Metazoa; phylum Chordata; class Mammalia; order Primates; family Hominidae; genus Gorilla; species Gorilla gorilla. The sequence continues at coordinate 9,533,841 of NC_073247.2, forward strand.
ACATGGAAATATCTACACCGTTATCTGTATAAACATGGAAATATCTACACTGCTATCTCTATAAACATTTAAACATTTACACCGCTATCTGTATAAGCATGGAATTACCTACACCGCTATCTGTATAAACATGGAAATATCTACAACGCTATCTCTATAAACATGTAAACATTTACACCGCTATCTGTATAAACGTGGAAACATCCACACCGCTGTCTGTATAAACATGGAAATATCTACACCGCTACCTGTAGAAACATGGAAACATCTAAACCGCTGTCTGTATAAACATGGAAATAACTCCACCGCTCTCTGTATAAACATGGAAATATGTACACCGCTATCAGTATAAACATGGAAATATCCACACCGCTATCTCTATAAACCTGGAAATATCTACACTGCTATCTGTATAAACATGGAAATATCCACACCGCTACCTGTATAAACATGGAAATATCTACACCGCTACCTGTATAAACATGTAAATATCTACACTGCTGTCTGTATAAACATGGAAACAACTACACAGCTACCTGTATAAACATCGAAATATCTACACCGCTATCTGTATAAACATCGAAATATCTACACTGCTATCTTTATAAACATTGAGATATCTACACCGCTATCTGTATAAACATTGAAATATCTACACCGCTATCTGTATAGACATGAAAATATCTACACCGCTCTCTGTATAAACGTGGAAATATCTACTCCGCTATCTCTATAAACATTTAAACATTTACACCACTATCTGTATAAACATGGAATTACCTACACCGCTATCTGTATAAACATGGAAATATCTACAATGCTATCTCTATAAACATGTAAACATTTACACCGCTACCTGTATAAACATCGAAATATCTACACCGCTGTCTGTATAATCATGGAAAGGTCTACACTGCTATCTCTATAAACATGGAAATATCTACACCGTTATCTGTATAAACATGGATATATCTACACCGCTATCTCTATAAACACGGAAATATCTACACTGCTGTCTCTATAAACCTTAAAACATTTACACCACTATCTGTATAAACATGGAAATATCTACACCGCTATCTGTGTAATCATGGAAATATCTACACCGCTACCTGTAGAAACATGGAAACATCTGCAACGCTGTCTGTATAGACATGGAAATATCTACACCGCTGTCTGTATAAACATGGAAATATCTACAACGCTATCTCTATAAACGTGGAAATATCCACACCGCTATCTCTATAAACATGGAAATATCCACACCGCTATCTGTATAAACACGGAAATATCCACACCGCTATCTGTATAAACATGGAAATATCTACACCGCTATCGGTATAAACATGGAAATATCTACACCGCCATCTGTATAAACATGGAAATATCTACACCTCTATGTGTATAAACATGGAAAATCTACACCGCTATCTGTGTAAACATGGAAATATCTACACCGCAATCTCTGTAAACTTGGAAATATTTACACCGCTATCTGTGTAAACATAGAAACATCTACACCGTTATCTGTATAAACATGGAAACACCTACACCGCCATCTGTATAAACGTGGAAATCTCTATACCGCCATCTGTATGAACATGGAAATCCCTACACCGCTATCTATGAACATGGAAATATCTACACCGCCATCTGTATGAACATGTAAATATCTACACGGCCATCTGTATGAACATGGAAATTTCTTCACCGCCATCTGTATGTACATGGAATTATCTACACCACAATCTGTATGAACATGGAAATATTTACCGCTATCTGTATGAACATGGAAATATCTACACCACTATATTTATGAACACGGAAAAGTCTACACTGCCGTCTGTATAAACATGGAAATATCTACACCTCTATGTGTATAAACATGGAAATATCTACACCGCTATCTTTATAAACATGGAAATATCTACAGCGCAATCTGTATGAACATAGAAATATCTACACCGCCATCGATAAGCACATGGAAATATCTCCACCGCCATCTGTGTTAGCATGCAAATATCTTCACCGCCATATGTATGAACATGGAAATATCTACACCGCCATCTGTATGAACATGGAAATATCTACAACGCCATCTGTATAAACATACAGATATCCTCACCACCATCTATATGAACATGGAAATATCTACATCGCCATCTGTATTAACATGGAAATATCAACGCCGCTATCTGTGTCCACATGGAAATATCTACACCGCTATCTGTGTACACATGGAAATGTCTACACCGCTATCTGTATAAACATGGAAATGTCTACACCGCCATCTGTATAAACATGGAAATACCTAAACCGCCATCTCTATAAACATGGAAATATCTACACCGCTGTCTGCATAAACGTGGAAATATCTACAGCGCTATCTGTGTAAACAAGGAAATAAATACACCGCCAACTGTAGGAACATGGATATATCTACACCGCTATCTCTATAAACACGGAAATCTCTTCACCGCTCTCTGTATAAACATGGAAATATCTACTCAGCCATCTGTAGGAACATAGAAATAACTACAACGCTATCTCTATAAACGTGGAAATATCCACACCGCTATCTGTATGAACATGGATATATCTACACATCTATCTGTGTAAACATGGAAATATTTAAACCGGCATCTGCATGAAAATGGGAATATCTAAACCGCTATGTGTAAATACATGGAAATATCTACACCACTTTCCATATAAACACGGAAATAGCTACACCCTTATCTGTATAAACAAGGAAATAACTGCACGGCTATATCTATAAACATGGATATATCAACACCGCTAACTGTGTAAACATGGAAATATCTACACCGCTATCTGCATAAACATGGAAATATCTACACCGCCATCTGTATAACCATGGAAATATCTACAGCGCTATCTGTATGAACATGAAAATATCTACTGCGCCATCTCAATAAACATGGAAGTATCTACACCGCTATATCTATAAACATGAAAATATCTACACCACCATCTCTGTAAACATGGAAATACCTACACCGCTATCTGTATAAAGATCAAAATATCTACACCGCTATCTGAATAAAAATGGAAATATCTACACCGCCATCTGTTTAAACATGGAAACATCTACACCGCCATGTCTATAAACATGGACATATGTACACCGCCATCTGTATGAACATGGAAATATCTACACCGCCATCTGTATGAACATGGAAATATCCACTCCGCCATCTGTATGAACGTGGAAATATCTACACCGCTATCTGTATGAACATAGAAGTATCTACACCGCTATCTTTGTGAACACGGATATATCTAAACCACCATCTGTATAAACATGGAAATATCTACACCGCCATCTGTATAAACGTGGAAATCTCTATACCGCCATCTGTATGAACATGGAAATCCCTACACCGCCATCTGTATGAACATGGAAATATCTGCACCGCCATCCGTATGAACATATAAATATCTACACCGCCATCTGTATTAAGATGGAGATATCTACACCGCCATCTGTATGAACATGTAAATATCTACACCGCTATCTGTATAAACATGAAAATATCTACACGGTTATCTTTATGAACACGGAAATATCCACACCTCTATCTGTATGAACATTGAAATGTCTACACCGCTTTCTGTATAAACATGGAAATATCTACACCGCTATGTCTATACCCATGAAAATATCTACACCGCTATCTCCATAAACATGGAAATATTTACACCGCTATCTGTATAAACATTGAAATATTTACACCGCTATCTCTAAAAACATGGAAATATGTACACCGCTATCTCTATAAACATTGAAATATCTACACCACTATCTCTATAAACACAGAAATATTTAAACCGCTATCTCTATAAACCTGGAAATATTTACACCGCTATCTCTATAAACATGGAAATATTTACACCGCTATCTCTATAAACATGGAAATATCTACACAGCTATCTCTATAAACTTGGAAACATCTACACCGCTATCTGTATAAACATGGAAATATTTACACCGCTATCTATATAAACATGGAACTATCTACACCGCTATCTCTATAAACATGGAAACATCTTCACCGCTATCTATATCAACGTGGAAATATATGCACCGCTATCTGTATAAACATGGAAATATCTACAGCAGTATCTCTATAAACATATAAACATTTACACCGCTATCGGTATATACATGGAATCACCTACACCGCTATCTGTATAAACATGGAAATATCTACAATGCTATCTGTATAAACATGTAAACATTTACACTGCTATCTCTATAAACATGGAAATGTCTTCACCGCTACCTGTATAAACATGGAAATATCTACTCCACTATCTCTATAAAATGTAAATATCTACACCGCTATCTGAATAAACATGGAAATATCTACACCGTTACCTGTAGAAACATGGAAACATCCACACCGCTGTCTGTATAAACATGGAAATATCTACACCGTTATCTCAATAAACATGGAAATATCTACACCGTTATCTGTATAAACATGGAAATATCTACACTGCTATCTCTATAAACATTTAAACATTTACACCGCTATCTGTATAAGCATGGAATTACCTACACCGCTATCTGTATAAACATGGAAATATCTACAACGCTATCTCTATAAACATGTAAACATTTACACCGCTATCTGTATAAACGTGGAAACATCCACACCGCTGTCTGTATAAACATGGAAATATCTACACCGCTACCTGTAGAAACATGGAAACATCTAAACCGCTGTCTGTATAAACATGGAAATAACTCCACCGCTCTCTGTATAAACATGGAAATATGTACACCGCTATCAGTATAAACATGGAAATATCCACACCGCTATCTCTATAAACCTGGAAATATCTACACTGCTATCTGTATAAACATGGAAATATCCACACCGCTACCTGTATAAACATGGAAATATCTACACCGCTACCTGTATAAACATGTAAATATCTACACTGCTGTCTGTATAAACATGGAAACAACTACACAGCTACCTGTATAAACATCGCAATATCTACACCGCTATCTGTATAAACATCGAAATATCTACACTGCTATCTTTATAAACATTGAGATATCTACACCGCTATCTGTATAAACATTGAAATATCTACACCGCTATCTGTATAGACATGAAAATATCTACACCGCTCTCTGTATAAACGTGGAAATATCTACTCCGCTATCTCTATAAACATTTAAACATTTACACCACTATCTGTATAAACATGGAATTACCTACACCGCTATCTGTATAAACATGGAAATATCTACAATGCTATCTCTATAAACATGTAAACATTTACACCGCTACCTGTATAAACATCGAAATATCTACACCGCTGTCTGTATAATCATGGAAAGGTCTACACTGCTATCTCTATAAACATGGAAATATCTACACCATTATCTGTATAAACATGGATATATCTACACCGCTATCTCTATAAACACGGAAATATCTACACTGCTGTCTCTATAAACCTTAAAACATTTACACCACTATCTGTATAAACATGGAAATATCTACACCGCTATCTGTGTAATCATGGAAATATCTACACCGCTACCTGTAGAAACATGGAAACATCTGCAACGCTGTCTGTATAGACATGGAAATATCTACACCGCTGTCTGTATAAACATGGAAATATCTACAACGCTATCTCTATAAACGTGGAAATATCCACACCGCTATCTCTATAAACATGGAAATATCCACACCGCTATCTGTATAAACACGGAAATATCCACACCGCTATCTGTATAAACATGGAAATATCTACACCGCTATCGGTATAAACATGGAAATATCTACACCGCCATCTGTATAAACATGGAAATATCTACACCTCTATGTGTATAAACATGGAAAATCTACACCGCTATCTGTGTAAACATGGAAATATCTACACCGCAATCTCTGTAAACTTGGAAATATTTACACCGCTATCTGTGTAAACATAGAAACATCTACACCGTTATCTGTATAAACATGGAAACACCTACACCGCCATCTGTATAAACGTGGAAATCTCTATACCGCCATCTGTATGAACATGGAAATCCCTACACCGCTATCTGTATGAACATGGAAATATCTACACCGCCATCTGTATGAACATGTAAATATCTACACGGCCATCTGTATGAACATGGAAATTTCTTCACCGCCATCTGTATGTACATGGAATTATCTACACCACCATCTGTATGAACATGGAAATATTTACCGCTATCTGTATGAACATGGAAATATCTACACCACTATATTTATGAACACGGAAAAGTCTACACTGCCGTCTGTATAAACATGGAAATATCTACACCTCTATGTGTATAAACATGGAAATATCTACACCGCTATCTTTATAAACATGGAAATATCTACAGCGCAATCTGTATGAACATAGAAATATCTACACCGCCATCGATAAGCACATGGAAATATCTCCACCGCCATCTGTGTTAGCATGCAAATATCTTCACCGCCATATGTATGAACATGGAAATATCTACACCGCCATCTGTATGAACATGGAAATATCTACAACGCCATCTGTATAAACATACAGATATCCTCACCACCATCTATATGAACATGGAAATATCTACATCGCCATCTGTATTAACATGGAAATATCAACGCCGCTATCTGTGTCCACATGGAAATATCTACACCGCTATCTGTGTACACATGGAAATGTCTACACCGCTATCTGTATAAACATGGAAATGTCTACACCGCCATCTGTATAAACATGGAAATACCTAAACCGCCATCTCTATAAACATGGAAATATCTACACCGCTGTCTGCATAAACGTGGAAATATCTACAGCGCTATCTGTGTAAACAAGGAAATAAATACACCGCCAACTGTAGGAACATGGATATATCTACACCGCTATCTCTATAAACACGGAAATCTCTTCACCGCTCTCTGTATAAACATGGAAATATCTACTCAGCCATCTGTAGGAACATAGAAATAACTACAACGCTATCTCTATAAACGTGGAAATATCCACACCGCTATCTGTATGAACATGGATATATCTACACATCTATCTGTGTAAACATGGAAATATTTAAACCGGCATCTGCATGAAAATGGGAATATCTAAACCGCTATGTGTAAATACATGGAAATATCTACACCACTTTCCATATAAACACGGAAATAGCTACACCCTTATCTGTATAAACAAGGAAATAACTGCACGGCTATATCTATAAACATGGATATATCAACACCGCTAACTGTGTAAACATGGAAATATCTACACCGCTATCTGCATAAACATGGAAATATCTACACCGCCATCTGTATAACCATGGAAATATCTACAGCGCTATCTGTATGAACATGAAAATATCTACTGCGCCATCTCAATAAACATGGAAGTATCTACACCGCTATATCTATAAACATGAAAATATCTACACCACCATCTCTGTAAACATGGAAATACCTACACCGCTATCTGTATAAAGATCAAAATATCTACACCGCTATCTGAATAAAAATGGAAATATCTACACCGCCATCTGTTTAAACATGGAAACATCTACACCGCCATGTCTATAAACATGGACATATGTACACCGCCATCTGTATGAACATGGAAATATCTACACCGCCATCTGTATGAACATGGAAATATCCACTCCGCCATCTGTATGAACGTGGAAATATCTACACCGCTATCTGTATGAACATAGAAGTATCTACACCGCTATCTTTGTGAACACGGATATATCTAAACCACCATCTGTATAAACATGGAAATATCTACACCGCCATCTGTATAAACGTGGAAATCTCTATACCGCCATCTGTATGAACATGGAAATCCCTACACCGCCATCTGTATGAACATGGAAATATCTGCACCGCCATCCGTATGAACATATAAATATCTACACCGCCATCTGTATTAAGATGGAGATATCTACACCGCCATCTGTATGAACATGTAAATATCTACACCGCTATCTGTATAAACATGAAAATATCTACACGGTTATCTTTATGAACACGGAAATATCCACACCTCTATCTGTATGAACATTGAAATGTCTACACCGCTTTCTGTATAAACATGGAAATATCTACACCGCTATGTCTATACCCATGAAAATATCTACACCGCTATCTCCATAAACATGGAAATATTTACACCGCTATCTGTATAAACATTGAAATATTTACACCGCTATCTCTAAAAACATGGAAATATGTACACCGCTATCTCTATAAACATTGAAATATCTACACCACTATCTCTATAAACACAGAAATATTTAAACCGCTATCTCTATAAACCTGGAAATATTTACACCGCTATCTCTATAAACATGGAAATATTTACACCGCTATCTCTATAAACATGGAAATATCTACACAGCTATCTCTATAAACTTGGAAACATCTACACCGCTATCTGTATAAACATGGAAATATTTACACCGCTATCTATATAAACATGGAACTATCTACACCGCTATCTCTATAAACATGGAAACATCTTCACTGCTATCTATATCAACGTGGAAATATATGCACCGCTATCTGTATAAACATGGAAATATCTACAGCAGTATCTCTATAAACATATAAACATTTACACCGCTATCGGTATATACATGGAATCACCTACACCGCTATCTGTATAAACATGGAAATATCTACAATGCTATCTGTATAAACATGTAAACATTTACACTGCTATCTCTATAAACATGGAAATGTCTTCACCGCTACCTGTATAAACATGGAAATATCTACTCCACTATCTCTATAAAATGTAAATATCTACACCGCTATCTGAATAAACATGGAAATATCTACACCGTTACCTGTAGAAACATGGAAACATCCACACCGCTGTCTGTATAAACATGGAAATATCTACACCGTTATCTCAATAAACATGGAAATATCTACACCGTTATCTGTATAAACATGGAAATATCTACACTGCTATCTCTATAAACATTTAAACATTTACACCGCTATCTGTATAAGCATGGAATTACCTACACCGCTATCTGTATAAACATGGAAATATCTACAACGCTATCTCTATAAACATGTAAACATTTACACCGCTATCTGTATAAACGTGGAAACATCCACACCGCTGTCTGTATAAACATGGAAATATCTACACCGCTACCTGTAGAAACATGGAAACATCTAAACCGCTGTCTGTATAAACATGGAAATAACTCCACCGCTCTCTGTATAAACATGGAAATATGTACACCGCTATCAGTATAAACATGGAAATATCCACACCGCTATCTCTATAAACCTGGAAATATCTACACTGCTATCTGTATAAACATGGAAATATCCACACCGCTACCTGTATAAACATGGAAATATCTACACCGCTACCTGTATAAACATGTAAATATCTACACTGCTGTCTGTATAAACATGGAAACAACTACACAGCTACCTGTATAAACATCGCAATATCTACACCGCTATCTGTATAAACATCGAAATATCTACACTGCTATCTTTATAAACATTGAGATATCTACACCGCTATCTGTATAAACATTGAAATATCTACACCGCTATCTGTATAGACATGAAAATATCTACACCGCTCTCTGTATAAACGTGGAAATATCTACTCCGCTATCTCTATAAACATTTAAACATTTACACCACTATCTGTATAAACATGGAATTACCTACACCGCTATCTGTATAAACATGGAAATATCTACAATGCTATCTCTATAAACATGTAAACATTTACACCGCTACCTGTATAAACATCGAAATATCTACACCGCTGTCTGTATAATCATGGAAAGGTCTACACTGCTATCTCTATAAACATGGAAATATCTACACCGTTATCTGTATAAACATGGATATATCTACACCGCTATCTCTATAAACACGGAAATATCTACACTGCTGTCTCTATAAACCTTAAAACATTTACACCACTATCTGTATAAACATGGAAATATCTACACCGCTATCTGTGTAATCATGGAAATATCTACACCGCTACCTGTAGAAACATGGAAACATCTGCAACGCTGTCTGTATAGACATGGAAATATCTACACCGCTGTCTGTATAAACATGGAAATATCTACAACGCTATCTCTATAAACGTGGAAATATCCACACCGCTATCTCTATAAACATGGAAATATCCACACCGCTATCTGTATAAACACGGAAATATCCACACCGCTATCTGTATAAACATGGAAATATCTACACCGCTATCGGTATAAACATGGAAATATCTACACCGCTATCTGTATAAACATGGAAATATCTTCACCGCTGTCTACACCTTCTTTCTACACCTTCTATCTACACCTTCTTTCTATGACCCACTGACTCTCTTTTAATCTGATCTTCCATTCAGACTTCCCTCCCAGGCATTGTTTAGTTTCATCTGCAAGCTACTCTCTACACAGTATTTCTGAAAAGGATTTCTTCATTCTTACAAAGTGATGTCAGTCTTCTAGAGTGAATTTATTTTGGAGGTGTTTGTCAAGACCGAATGCTGCCAGGGAGCCCCCTGGAGCTCAGACTCATGTCCTTACGCAGGCATTGGAATTGGATTTGTTGTCAATGGCGTTTTACAAAACTCTGATTTTTTTTGTTTTTGTTTTTGTTTTTTTGAGACAGAGTCTTACTCTGTCGCCCAGACTGGAGTGCAGTGGTGCGATCTCGGCTCACTGTAACCTCCAACTCCTGGGTTCAAGCGATTTTCCTGCCTCAGCTGGGACTACAGCACACGCCACCATGCCTGGCTAATTTCTTGTATTTTTAGTAGAGACGGGGTTTCACCTTGTTAGCAAGGATGGTCTCGATCTCCTGACCTCGTGATCCGCCCGGCTTGGCCTCCCAAAGTGCTGGGATTACAGGTGTGAGCCACTGCGCCTGGCCTGCAAAGCTCTTTCTTAATAAAAGCTGAGAATGGTCTCAGAGAATGCAACAGCAAGAAGAGAAAAATTCATCCCTGGTTCAAGGACCACACAGGCAGGGATCAAGGTGGAAAGAGATGGTTGTTGGAGATAATGTCATAGAGACCCATGTTTAACTCATTCATGTCCTCAAGTTGAACAGTGCTTTGTTGTTGGGGGGCCGAATGCCTCAGGTCTCCAGGATGTGCAGTTCAGATGCCCAACACTTTCCAGACAGTAGATTAAAAGTCTCTGCTTAAATATTGAGGCTGGTGGTTCTGTTACTGAGAGCTGTACACTTAAGAGCCTCCAACACATGATTGTGGGTGTCCCCCAATAAAACACTTGCTGCAATATTCAACCCCAGACTTGGCTTGAAGAGGAAGATCCCTTCTGATGGTGAGGAGGAGGATACCGAACCATCCAAGGTCAAGGTGGAGACCCTGCATAAGCTGTGCTAGTCAATACAGGCAGGACTCCTTGCACCTCAGATAATTATCTGATTGGGACTCCATAGGCCGTAAGTTTAAAGAAGGTACTGCTCAAACCCAGGTGGATCATTTCTTGGGCAAAACTTAAAGACCCAATGAAGTGAAAACACCTATTATTTTGCTCTGGTTATGGGAAAGAGGATATCTCCTGTTAGCATTCGGCAATGGTATACCTAGCAATTCAGATACTAGTTTGTCTGGGAGCAGTCAGGAAACATGAACAGGAAGCAGAAGAGTCACCCCATTCCCTTGAATAAATGGGCTCTGATGACCCTGGAGGATGGAGCTCTAAATGAAAAAAATGGAACAATCAGACTGGGTGCCAGATGTCAGCAGTGAGACAGATGGTGAGGCCAGGTAAAGTCACATGCAGCACCCAACAACCTCTCTCATTCCTAATAAAAAGATAGTAAGGGCTCCTTTGACTCTCAGCTTATAAAGATTAGCCTACATCTGGCAGGCTCTCCAGAGGTGAGATTCTGGGACTCTGAGTCTGGAAAAAACATTACTGGAGACTAGGATCAGGGAAGAAGCTGTCCCCTCTCGTCATCCTCAGCCTTCATTCATGCTGCCACTGTAGAGCAGTCATATAGACTCTGAGCATGACATCCTCAGTGTTAGACAGAGCTTGTCTGGGGTCACAGCATGGTGAGAAAAGGAGCCAGAGCTGGATAGAGAGGCGCTGGAGAGGACAGAGGGAGAGATGTTGGTTAACACTCAGTAAGGAGGGCTGCCCAATCCATACTTGAGCATGCGAAGCCTGGTATCACCTCATATATAGAAATATGACCCTGGGGACAGAGTTCTGAGACACAGCAGAGCAAAAAACCATGTCGTCTTTACCTCCCAGAAGAAAAGTTTAAGTGAAGTTGGAAGAGACTTTTGCAGGTACTGTGAAGAACACACTAGGGAGAAAGAGAAATAAACATTCTCTGCACTCTCTTGGAGGCTTTATTCTTCCAGATGCTTAGATTGCAAGTAATAATAACCCAGACTACATTAACAGGAAAAAGAATAATGTATTAGCTCATAGAACTGAAAGCCCAGGAATAAGTGCCTGTTTCAGGCAAAATTAGATCCAAGGCCTCCAACAATGTTTTCTGGAAATTGTTGCTCTGATTCTGCTTTCCTCTTGATGTGATTTGGATGTGTGTCACTGCCCAAATCTCATTTTGAATTATAATCTCCAATGTTAGCAGTAGGGCCTGGTGGGAAGTGATTTAAATCATGGGGGCAAATTTCTCATGAATTGTTCGGCACAGTCCCCTTGGTGCTGTCCTCAAAATAGTGAGCAAGTTCTCGAGAGATCTGGCCATTTAAAAGTGTATGAAACCGAGACAGCCAGGTGTAAAGGGGTCCCCAGAGAAACTCCAAATGGCCTGCGCACTGGGAGGGGTGCACACTGGGGTGGAGCCTCGGGAAGTTGGTGCTGTTTGAAGCCGGAAGGAGCCTGGCCCCTCCTCTTCCTGGGCGGAACGTGGGATTCAGTCTGCGAGGCGGGAAGAACACTAGCAGGGTTCTGGCTTTGTAGAAGGTCCCTGTTGGGGTTTTTTTCCCTTTTGCCCAATAATTTCCATTTATTCTCAGCCTTCAAAGTGTCTGCAAGCCTGATCTCTCATGGCCATGTGACAAGAACCCAGCTCTTAGCTGAACTAAGGGAAAAGTCCTACAACAAAACCTCCCTCCCCACTCTCTATCTCTCTTCCTCCTGCTCCAACTATGAGAGAAGCCTGCTCTCCTTTCACCTTCCCCCATGATTGTGCAGCCTGAAGAACCATGAGCCAATTAAACCTCTTTTCTTATAAATTATCCAGTCTTAGGTATTTATTTATAGCAATGTGAGAATGAACTAATAGACTTCTCTATTAAGCTTCATTTTCAGGCAGGCTCCCTCACCCCTTCTGGAGACCATCAGCTACTCTAGGCTTACAGTCTACAGTTTAACAATCCCAGGGAAAAAAACAAGACTCTTTTTCAATATTTCCAGCAAAAGTCCAGGCATTGATACCAATTGGTACAGCTTGGTCCTGTGCCCATCACTGGTTGGGCCAATTAGTGTGTCTAGAAGGACATGTGGTCTGATACATTAAGCTCACATCATGACCTTGCCTCTGACACCTGTAGGAGGGATGAGAGCTCCTCTTTATAGGACTGAATTGAGAGTGGGAGGGCTTAGCTCCCCAGAAGAAAACAGGTGCACTGTTCCTCAAAGAAGGAGTGTTGGGAAGGTGAAACAAGTGTTCACTCACCCAGTGGCCTAGGAAGCCACTTCTGCCATAAAATTGCAATACGGGTAAATGCTGGCACTCTGAACACAGGCAGGGGTGGGGCTTGAGTCCTTATGACTTATTAGTATGAGCTCAGTGAATGATTTCACTCCTCTAGGCCTCAGGTTTCTCACTGTAAAGTGAGAATACTGCCTTCTTTGTGGGTATACTGGGAGAGTGAAATGAAACAATATTAAATATTCATTCAAAGCTAAAATTAATAGTACCTTCTCCCAACCTCCCCTAGCAGCTTCAGCTTAGATTAAACTGAAAGTAGATTTTGTCTGCTTTCTTCATAACTATTTCCCTATTCTTTATAGAAAGTAGGCATCCTTGTATACAGTTGCCATAGTGTCAACATTTGTTGAATAAATGAATGAATGATGACAAAATTAATACATTTCTGGAGAATTTCTACTTTTCAAATATCAGCTCCCAAGCCCTAGCAAACAGAATGAATTATCCCCTCCTCTGTGTCTGCTGGTATTTTTAATTAACTCCTCTTCCAGCTCTTATCAGCCAGAATGTCAACCAGGACTGTGTGTGACTCAACTCAAGCTCCTACTGCCTAGCACCCAGCCCAGTTTATGTTGCTGAATAAAAAAGATCAGCTAGTCCAAACGCCTCACTTTGCAGATGTTCTAATAGAGCCCCAGAGAGGTTAATTTGCCAGAAGCCCCACAGCTTACCGAGTGATCCATGACTTCTAGTCTGTTCTTTTTTCTACTTCATACTCAGGACTCTGTTTTTTTCATGCTGCCATGAGCAATGCACACTGCCAGGAATAAAGCGAAGTTCTTGGTCCTCTAGAAAGGAAGGGGCATCGTCAGTATGAAAAGTCATCATCCTTAAAGAGTGGCATCAAGTACCAAATGCAAGTGTAAGGGTCATTCACTTGCTTCATACCACATATAAACACATTTTTAGTTTCAACATTTTTGTTTTTATTTTTGTTTTTGCAACCTTTGCTTCTTTCCAATAACTCAGGCAAGGCTCAGCCATTCCTACCCATCCTCCCCACACGTGCATACCCAATTCCCAACTATGGTTGGAGGAGGCCAACAGGCCTTATTCGGGCTGGAGACTGAATGCTAAGCCCACAGCAGTGGGTTGTTAACCTCCTCACACTATGCCATCCCTTTTTCTATCTGAAGGAAGAGGTCCCAGCAGGTACTAAGCTAGCATCTCCCCTTCCCTGACTGCTCCTAAACCCAGTTTCCCAAGATCCACGTACCCTGCCCAGTTAAATTCTATTCAAACAGAATCCACCAGAAACACATTCAAGATTATTTATGCTATTTTCCTTACTGGAGACTATGAAAAGACATTTCTCTTATTCATTTACTAATTCGACAAACATTTTAGCAGATACCTGTACTATGTGTCAGGCACTGAGCGTACGAGAACAAATAAATGAATCATGAAGAATGTATGCAGGGCTAAGGCAACTATGTAATCCCTTAATAGTTTTTGTATCAGAATCCCCAAAGCAGAACTTTCTCATTCACCAACCTCTCCCCGCACCCCTCCCCCCACAAACACCAATATTTAACTCAAAGAGCATGTCGTTAATAGCTTTTTAATTAAGAGGAAAGTTTCTTTCAAGGTAAGCTAAATCTTCTGGCTGCAAAAAGGTGTTCTTATAAAAATAAAAAAAAACAGCATGTAGGTCTCTCATATTGATAGAAAGAAGGTTGATGGTGATGTATTCACTGCTTCCTTAATACCAGGAGGAAGGGCTGAATCTAAACTCAAAGTACGTGGAATGTTTTGATGTGAGAAGAAAGCAAAACATGTAAGACTCCATCAAAAATCCCGTTTGGAGGAGCTCAGAGGAACAAGACATTTCTCCAAGACTCAGGTGCACAGCTAATATATCTGAATGAATTAACTCGGCTATGCATATTTTTCTTCCTCTCTTATTCCTAATGAATTCATTCATTTTGAAAATTTAATGACCCTAACTTAGTAGTGTTAAGCCAGGCTTCTAGAATGTTCCCTAGTATTCCAAAGCTCCTTCCTTGCTAATTGTAAAAAAGTTTCCTTTTCAATTTATAAAAAGAGACATCTTGGCTTCTCATTTGTGCAAATATGTCATTTTCGAGTGAGGAAACTGAGACCCAGAGTACACAGCTAAGTAGCTCCAGATCCAAGACCCAAGCCTCTTAACTACAAATTGAGAATTACACTTAAAGAAGTCCATTCGATAACTGTATTCCTTGAAACTTACATAATAGTCTACCAGTTATTAAGGGTCTATTATGTACTAGGTACTTTACATATTTTTTTCTTTTAAGCCTCAAGTAAAACCTCCAAGATAGGGGTCACTAATGGATGCTGTTGAAGTGTTTAAATAATACCATTATATAGCACTTAGGGTGTACTGAATACTTCCTACATATTATCTCCAATTTTCACAAAAACCCTGCAAAGTATCATCAACCTTGTTTCATAGATACAAGACCTGGGTCTCGGAGGGATAAAGCAATTTGCGAAGCTCATGCAGCTAAGACATGAGTAGGGCTGCATCCAGATCTCAAAGCCTGTGTGCTACCCCTGAAATGCTGCCCATGTAGGCAGCCATAGACCTATCTCAGCCCAAATAAATAGCATCAAAGACTCTTTCTCTCAGCGGGCCTATTGTACACCATAGAAACACTCCCCAGCATGAGGTAGCTAACTAGAATGATGGTGCAACTGATAAGGTAGGTGACACTTCCAGGCAGGGCCGAGCTCTCAGCATAGTAGTGCCACGTAAGGGGACCTTGCATTATGGTTCTATCTGGGCCTTGGCTTGTCAGAGCCTGGAATTTCGCCCTAACATTTCATTTAGGGGTGGCCGGTATCCTTAAATTTTGTTTAATTTTAGCTGTATCACAAAACAACTATCATATAATGATTATAACGATGATGATGCTGATAACTACCATTTATTGAGTCCTATGTCACATGATGTGCTTTATGTACTTTGTCTCTAATTACTACGGAGATTGACTTACCCACCTAAAATGAAGCTCATTTCTCTTTCAGGCACATCCCCCTGTTGAATTGTGGTGTTTAAGAGATTTTTTTTCAGAACTGTTGCAGACAGAGGTGAGTTCCTATCTCCTTCTGCAATTACCTGCTGAATATCCTTGAGTGAGAGGTCATTGCCATAAAAATAACTTGCCAAAAGTTAATTTTCCTTATGCATAAGTCGTTGTTTTAGTCTGTTCAAGCTGCTATAACAAAATGCCATAGGCAGAAATTAATTACTCATGGTCCTAGAGGCTGGAAGTGCAAAGTCAAGACACTGGCAGATTTGGAGTCTGGTGAGGGTCTGCTTCCTGGATCATAGATGGCTGTCTTTTTCTGTGTTTTCACATGGTAAAAGGGGTGAGGAATCTTCTTTCTGGGGTCTCTTTTATAAGGCCACTTGCTCTTTTAAATAAGGGTCCCACGTTGTTGCCAAGTGTACAAAAATAGCAGAAAAGCTAAAATCAAAATGTTGGACTAAGATTAGATGCAGGAAAAGATATAGACAGGATGTAAAAAAAACAAGTATGTAGAGTCATGAATGGCTCAAAGTCAGACACAACAGCATCACAAATAACAGTCTAAACACTGGTCATCTCTGAGATGTCTTCCACAGATTAATCTCACCCATTGCATACAGATGCTTCCATTTTATCTTAACATTTCGAGGTGATTCATTTTATTTTGAGGACCTACTTGCCATTCATTTTCTTCCACAGCTGCACCAACATACACACACATGCTCAAACATTAGTCTCAACCAAAAATTATATACACAAACAGACTGAAGCTGGGGATGCAGTCAGTCAGCCAGAAGTTGTTTGGTAAATTATCTATTCATTTGGAAGAAAAATAAAGTTAGATCCCTATCTCAAGCTACTGAATGAACAAAATTAAAACTCCAAAATGTAAACATTAAAAAAAGCTATAAACATACCAGAGATGATACTTCAAGTTAGAGCAGCCTAAAAAGGTGGACAAATCCTCTCCCCGCCAAAACAAATATAAAAGTATAAAGTTGTTTTGCTCACTTCAGCAGCACGTGAACTAAAATTGGAATGATACAGAGAAGATTAGCATGGCCCCTGCACAAGGATGACACGCAAATTCATGAAGCATTTCATTTTTAAAAAAGTATAAAATTGTTTAAACAAGCGTTTTAGGACTGGAAATCAACCAAAAGCAAATAATAAACTAAAAAGGGTCTATTCATGAAATCTACCCAAATGTCATATAAGAACAGCAAGAGTCTGAACTTACTGATTATTTCCTTCTATCATCTCACATCTATAGACATAGATAGATGAGTAGAAATTATCCTTTCTGCAGCCAGGCGAGGTGGTTCACACCTGTAATCCCTGCACTTTGGGAGGCCGAGGCAGGTGGATCACCTGAGGTCAGGAGTTCGAGACCAGCCTGGCCAACAATGATGAAACCCCACCTCTACTAAAAATACAAAAATTAGTCGGGCATGATGGCGGGTGCCTGTAATCCCAGCTACTTGGGAGGCTGAGGCAGGAGAATCACTTGAACACAAGAGGCAGAGGTTGCAGTGAGCCAAGATAGTGCCACTGCATTGTGGGCGACAAGAGCAAAACTCTACCTCAAAAAAAAGAAAGAAAGAAAGAAAGAAAAATTATCCTTTCTGAAGAACACAGAAAAAAAAGGCTGGGGAAAAATGATCAGAGCCTCAGAGACCTCTGGGACAACATCAAGCACACAAACATACATATAATAAGAGTCCTGAAGGGGAGGAGAGCAGAAAAAAGGTTAAAAAATTTTTTTTGAAGAAATAATGCCCTGAAAACCTCCCAACTATGCTGAAAAACATTAATCAGTAGGTTCAAGAAGCCCCACAAACCTAGGTAAGAAAAACACAAAGAGATTTGCACATCATAGTTAAATTGCTAAAAGCCAAAGACAATTTAAAAATCTTGAATGCAGTAAGAGAAAAATAACTCCCATGTACAGAAGAACAACAACATATTTAACAGCTGAGTTTCCATCAGAATCAATAGAGGCCAAAAGGCAGTAGAACAACATATTCAAAAGACTCAAAGAAAACAGTGTCAACCAATATGTCCAGCAAAATCCAGCCTATAAACAGAACCAAAGACAAAAACCACATGATTATCTCAATAAATGCAGAAAAGGCCTTTGACAAAATTCAACAGCACTTCATGCTAAAAACGCTCAATAAATTAGGTATTGATGGGACGTATCTCAAAATAATAAGAGCTATCTATGACAAACCCACAGCCAATATCATACTGAATGGGTAAAAACTGGAAGCATTCCCTTTGAAAACTGGCACAAGACAGGGATGCCCTCTCTCACCACTCCTAGTCAACATAGTTCTGGCCAGGGCAATCAGGCAGGAGAAAGAAATAAAAGGTATTCAATTAGGAAAAGAGGAAGTCAAATTGTCCCTGTTTGCAGATGACATGATTGTATATCTAGAAAACCCCATCGTCTCAACCCAAAGTCTCCTTAAGCTGATAAGCAACTTCAGCAAAGTCTCAGGATACAAAATCAATGTGCAAAAATCACAAGCATTCTTATACACCAATAACAGACAAACACAGAGCCAAATCATGAGTGAACTCCCATTCACAATTGCTTCAAAGAAAATAAAATACCTAGGAATCCAACTTACAGGGGATGTGAAGGACCTCTTCAAGAAGAACTACAAACCACTGCTCAATGAAATAAAAGAGGATACAAACAAATGGAAGAACATTCCATGCTCATGGATAGGAAGAATCAACATTATGAAAATGGCCATACTGCCTAAGGTAATTTATAGATTCAATGCCATCCCCATCAAGCTACCAATGATTTTCTTCACAGACTTGGAAAAAACTACTTTAAATTTTATATGGAACCAAAAAAGAGCCTGCATTGCCAAGTCAATCCTAAGCCAGAAGAACAAAGCTGGATGCATCCCACTACCTGACTTCAAACTACACTACAAGGCTACAGTAACCAAAACAGCATGGTACTGGTACCAAAACAGAGATATAAACCAATGGAACAGAGCAGAGCCCTCAGAAATAATACCACACATCTACAACTATCTGATATTTGACAAACCTGACAAAAACAAGAAATGGGAAAAGGATTTCCTATTCAACAAATAGTGCTGGGAAAACTGGCTAGCCTTATGTAGAAAGCTGAAACTGGATCCCTTCCTTACACCTTATACAAAAATTAATTCAAGATGGATTAAAGACTTAAATGTTAGACCTAAAACCATAAAAACCCTAGTAGAAAACCTAGGCAGTACCATTCAGGACATAGGCATAGGCAAGGACTACATGCCTAAAACACCAAAAGCAACGGCAACAAAAGCCACAATTGACAAATAGGATCTAATTAAACTAAAGAGCTTCTGCACAGCAAAAGAAACTACCATCAGAGTGAACAGGCAACCTACAGAATGGGAGAAAATTTTTACAATCTACCCATCTGACAAAGTGCTAATATCCAGAATCTACAAAGAACTCAAACAAATTTACAAGAAAAAAAAACCCCATCAACAAGTCAGCAAAGGATATGAACAGACACTTCTGAAAAGAAGACATTTATGCAGCCAACAGACACATGAAAAAATGCTCATCATCACTGGCCATCAGAGAAATGCAAATCAAAACCACAATGAGATACCATCTCACACCAGTTAGAATGGCGATCATTAAAAAGTCAGGAAACAACAGGTGCTAGAGAGGATGTGGAGAGATAGGAACACTTCTACACTGTTGGTGGGAATGTAAACTAGTTCAACCATTGTGGAAGTCGGTGTGGCGATTCCTCAGGGATCTAGAACTAGAAAAACCATTTGACCCAGCCATCCCATTACTGGGTATATACCCAAAGGACTATAAATCATGCTGCTATAAAGACACATGCACAAGTATGTTTATTGTGGCACTATTCATAATAGCAAAGACTTAGAACCAACCCAAATGTCCAACAATGATAGACTGGATGAAGAAAATGTGGCACATGTACACCATGGAATACTATGCAGCCATAAAAAATGATGAGTTCATGTCCTTTGTAGGGATATGGATGAAGCTGGAAACCATCATTCTCAGCAAACTATCGCAAGGACAAAAAACCAAACACTGCATGTTCTCACTCATAGGTGGGAATTGAACAACGAGAACACGTGGACACAGGAAGGGGAACATCACACACTGGGGCCTGTTGTGGGGTGGGGGGAGGGGGGAGGGATAGCATTGGGAGATATACCTAATGTTAAATGACGAGTTAATGGGTGCAGCACACCAACATGGCACATGTATACATATGTAACAAACCTGCATGTTGTGCACATGTACCCTATAACTTAAAGTATAATAAAAAAATATATATATATAAAGAAGCTAAAATAAATTCATTCAAAGATATACAAAAACAGGCCGGGCACAGCAGCTCACGCCTGTTATCCCAGCATTTTGGGAGGCCGAGGCGGATGGGTCACTTCAGCTCAGGAGTTTGAGATCAGCCTGGCCAACATGGTGAAACCCCATCTCTACAAAAAATACAAAAATTAGCTGGGCGTGGTGGCAGTCACCTATAGTCCCAGCTACTCTGCAGACTGAGGCACAAGAATCACTTCAACTCCGGAGGTGGAGGTTGCAGTGAGCCAAGATCGTGCCACTGCACTCCAACCTGGGTGACAGAGCGAGATTCTGCTCAAAAGAAAGATGAACAAAAACAGAATCTGTAGCTAGCAGAACTGTCCCATGAGAAATACTAAAGGAAGACTTTCAGGTTGAAAGAAAATGGTACCAGAAAATGAATCCGCAGAAAGAAATGAAGAGCAATGGAAATGATAAATATGTGGGTTAGCATAAAGGGCTGTATGAACAGGTTTTTTTCTCTTTTTTTTATATGAGTTTGTTTTAAATGTTCTGTTTAAATATATATTTATAGATTATGTAAGTTCTTATGATATATATATACATTTGTTAATATAAAATAGTTTAAAATGTTTGTTTAAATATTATATGACTGCATAAGGCAATCACTCTATCACTGTTCTGTCGGATTTATGGCATATATAAGTATAATAAATATAGCATTAATGGCTCAAAGAATGGGGAAATGGAGCTATATTAGAACAAAGTGGTTATATTTTTCAAAATTCCCAGCATTAAGCTAAAGTAGATTGTGATAAGATATGTATTATAATCCCTAGAGTAACCACAAAGAAAATTAAATTTCAAAATAGTTAATAAAATAACCTAGGACTTAAAATGCCTCACACTTAAAAAAAAAAAAAAAGGATGTGTTTAACACAAGAGAAGGCAGCAAAATAGGATGGGGGGAAAAAAGACATGGGACATACAAAAACAAATAGTAAAATGGCAAATGTAAATCCAAAGATATCAACAATTAAATTAAATGTAATGGATTAAACACTCCAATCAAAAGGCAGTCATTATCAACATGTACGAAAAAGCACGGTACAATACAGTCGTGTGCTACACCATGACATTTCAGTCAATGACAGGCCGCATATAGGACGGTGGTCCCATAGGATTATAAAGAAGCTGAAAAATTTCTGTTGCCTCATGATGTCATATCTGTGGTAACGCTGCAGCACAAAGCATTACTCATGAGTCTCTGGTGAAGCTGGTGTAAACAAATCTACTACCAGTCATATAAAAGTATAGCCCACATAATTATAGTTGCAGTCTCTAATGCTTGATAAAGATAATAAATGACTACGCTACTGGTTTATGTATACACCGTACTATACCTTTTTTTGTTGCTATTTTAGAGTGTACACCTACTTATTTTTTTTTAACTGTAGAGCAGCCTCAGGCAGGTCCTTCAGGAGATATTCCCAAAGAAATTATTGCTGTCATAGGAAGTGACAGCTCCGTCCATGTTACTGACCCTGAAGACCTTCCAGTGGGACAAGATGAGGAGGTGGGAAACAGTGATATTGATGATCCTGACCCTCCCTGTAGAGCCCTAGACTAATGTGTGTGTTTGTCTCTTCGTTTTTAACAAAGAAGTTTGAAAAGTAGGAAAAAAAATTACAAATTTTAAAAATAAAAATTAAATAAGGCTATAAAGAAAGAAAATACTTTTGTACAGCTGTACAATATATGCTTTAAGCTAAGTGTTATTGCAAAAAAGTCAAAAAGTTAAAATATTAAAAAGGATAAAAGCCAAGCTTGGTGGCTCATGCCTGTAATCCCTGCACTTTGGGAGGCCGAGGTGGGCAGATCACAAGGTCAGGAGATTAAGATTATCCTGGCCAACATGGTGAAACCCCATCTCTACTAAAAATACAAAAATTAGCTGGGAGTGGCGCCACCTGCCTGTAATTCCAGCTACTCAGGAGGCTGAGGCAGGAGAATCGCTTGAACCCAGGAGGCAGAGGCTGCAGTGAGCCAAGATCACACCACTGCACTCCAGCTTGGCAACAGAGCTAGACTCTGCCTCAAAAAAATAAAAGGGTATAAATTTAAAAAGTTGTAGTATGTAATGTTATTTTATTATCGAAGAAAGAAAACCATTTTTAATAAATTAAGTGTAGCCTAAGTGTACAGTGTGTATAAAGTCTGCAGTAGGGTACAGTAATGTCCTAGGCATTCACATTCAATTACCATTCACTCACTGACTCACCCAAAGCAACTTTAGTCCTACAAGCTCCATTCATGGGAAGTGCTCTATACAGGTGTTACATTTTTTATCTTTTATATCATATTTTTACTCTATCTCTTCTATCTTTAGAAATGTTTATATACACAAATAGTCATGATTATGTTACAATTTCCTGCAGTGTTGAGTACAGTAACATGCCGTACAGGTTTGTAGCCTAGGATCACTAGGTTATACCCTATAGTCTAGGTGTGTAGCAGGCTATACCATCTAGGTTTCTGGAAAGGTACATTTCTCAAAACATCCCTGTCGTTAATTGACACATGACTACATAAGCTGTCTTCAAGAAAAGCACTTTTAATTCAGACAAAAGTAGTTACAAAGTAAAAGAATGGGGAAAATATAGCTGGCTCATGCCTGTAATCCCAGCTCTTTGGGAGGACCAGGTGGGCGAATCGCTTGAAGTCAGGAGTTCGAGACCAGCCTGGCCAACATGGTGAAACCCCATCTCTACTAAAAATACAAAAATTAGCTGGGCCTGGTGGTGCACACTTGTAATCTCAGCTACTCAAGAGGCAGGAGGCTGAGGCAAGAGAATCGCTTGAACGTGGGAGGCGGAGGTTGCAGTGAGCTGAGATTGCACCAGTGCACTCCAGCCTGGGTGACAGAGAGAGACTCTGTCTCAAAAAAAAAAAAAAAAGAATGGAGAAAATATATGTAAATCATACAAAATGTTACCATAAGGGAGTTGAAGTACTTATGTTAATATCAGAAAAAAATAGAATTTAAATCAAGAAATATTGGTAGGGATAAATAGCAACAATATTTCATAATGATAAAAGTATCAAAACATCAGAAACATAAAACAATTATAAAGACATAGGCATTGAATAACACATACATGCAGCAAACACTGACAGAATGGAAAGGAGAAATGGACAATTTAGTAATTGTAATTAGAAATTTTAAGTCCCTTCTCTAAGTAACTGATAGAATGGCTAGGCATAAAATGAATAAGGATATATAAATCTTGCACAACTGTCAACCAACTTTACCCAGCTAACATATAGAATGCTCCCACCCAACAGCAGGGTATACAGTCCTTTCACATCCACATGGAACATTTTCCAGGATAGAGCCTTTGCTGGATCACGAAACTAGTCTCAATAAACTTAAAAGGATTGAAGTCATCTGAAGTATGTCCTCCAACCCTGATGGAACTAAATTGAAAATTAACGACAGAAAGAAATTTGGTAAACCCTCAAACATTTGAAAAACATACTTCTAAATAACCATGGAGGCCAGGAGCGGTGGCTCATGCCTGTAATTTCAACAATATGGGAGGCTGAGGAGGGTAGATTACCTGAGGTGAGGAGTTCGAGACCAGCCTGGCCAACATGGCGAAACCCCATATCTACTAAAAATACAAAAATTAGCCAGCATGGTGGCACGCACCTGTAGTCGCAGCTACTCAGGAACCTGAGGCAGGAGAATTACTTGAACTGGGAGGCAGAGGTTGCAGTGAGCTGAGACTGAGCCACTGCACTCCAGTCTGGAAGACAGCATGAGACTCCGTCTGTGAAACCCCGTATCTACAAAAAATACAAAAATTATCTGGCATGGTGGCACACGCCTGTAGTCACAGCTACTCAGGAGGCTGAGGCAGGAGAATCACTTGAACCTGGAAAGTGGATGCTGCAGTGAGCCGAGGTCATGCTATTGCACTCCTGTCTGGCCAATAAGAGCAAAACACCACCCCCCCCAAAAAATAAAATAATAAATAAATAAATAATTTAATAACCATGGGTCAAAGAAAAAAATCATAAGGTTAATTAGAAAACATTTCAAACTGAATTAAAACAAAACCACTGAAATCTCTGAGGGTAGCTAATGCAAGGCCTAAAAGAAAGTTTATAGCTTTACATGCTTAAATTAGAAGGAAGAAAGATCTATAATCCATAATCTAATCTTTCACTTCAAAAGGTAGAAAAAGAAGGGCAAATTAAACCCAAAGTAAATTGAAGGAAACAATAGCGATCAAAATACAAATCAATAAAATAAAAACAGTAAGGAAGAAAGTCAAAAGCTGATTATTTGAAAAGAGAAATACAGTTGATAAAATTTTCTCTAGACTGACAAAGAAAAAAAGAAATAAGACATAAATTATGAAAATCAGGAATGAAAAGGGAATGTAGCTACTGACCCTACAGAAAGGATTTTAAGAGAATACTATGAACAGCTTTATGCCAGCAAATTACACAACATAGATGAAATGTATAAATTCCTAGAAAGACAAAAATTACCAAAACTGACTCAATCAGAAATTTAAAATCTGAGGAGACTGATAACAAATAAGAAATTGAATTAGTAACTTAAAATCTTCCCACAAAAAAAACTCTAGGCCCAGATGACTTTACTGGTCAATTGTATCCAATATTTAAGGAAGCAATCTTGCCAATCCTATACAAACTCTTCAGAAAATCTGTGTATATGTTTATGAGGGCTGCCATCACAAAGTACTGCACTATGTGGCTTAAACTATGGAAATTTACTGTCTCACAGTTCTAGAGGCTACAAGTCCAAGACCAAGGTGTTGGTAGGTTGGTTCCTTCCAAGGACTGTGAGGGAAGGGTCTGTTCCAGGCCTCTTTCACTGGCTTGCAGAGTCATCTTCCGCCTGTCTTCACATTCTCTCCCCTCTGTCTGTGTCTGTGTCCAAATTTCCGCTTCTTACAAGGACACCAGTCGTATTGGATTGGGACCCACCCTAAAGGCCTCATTTTAACTTGATTACCTCTATAGAAACCTCATCTCCAAATAAGAGCACATTCTGAGGCACTGGCACTTAGCATTTTAACGTATACATTTGGGAAGGAGGGCACAGTTCAACCGATACCAATAGGTGAGAAGGAAATATTTCCTAACTCATTCGATGAGGCCAGTATCATTACCCAGATACCAACACAATACAAAGATATCAGAAGTAGGAAAAACTATCAACTAAAATCTCTCATAAAAATAGATGCAAAAACTCTTTAAAAATAATACTAGCAAACTGAATACATAAACATATATTTTTAAGTACCCACCATGACAAAGTGGGAATTACCCCAGGAAAGTAAGGTTAGATTAACATCTTAAAATATATTAATATTACATACCATATTAATAGAATAAAGAAAAATCGCATGATTATCTCAATAGATATAGGAAAATCATTTGACAAAATCCATGATAAAATAAAAAGAACTTTCCACAAAGTAGAAAAAAGCAGAACTTCTTCAACCTTATAAAGAGCTTTTCTCAAGAAACCTGTATCTATGTGATATTTGATGGTGAAAGACTGAGATCAGAAACAAGACAAGCATGTCCATTCTTAACACTTCTACTGAAAATTTTACTGAAAGTTATAGCCAGGGATAGACTGGAAAAAAATAATAAAAGGCATCCAGACTGGGAAAAAAGAAATAAAACTGTCCTTAATCACAGAAGATGTGTGTAGAAAATCTGATGGAATCTATTTTAAAAAACCTGCTAGAACTAATGAGTAAGTTTAGGAAGGTTGCAGGATATAAAACCAATATAAAAAATCAATTGTATTTTATATGCTAGCAATGAACAATCTAAAATGATATTAAGGAAAAAAATTGCACTCACAATACAATAAAAAATAATAAAACACTTGGGAAAATATCAACAGAAGAAGTGTAAGACTCATACACTGAAAATTTCGAAACAATGTTTTGTGAAGATCTAAATAAATGGAGAAATATGTTATGTTCCACGGCATTTTATTATATTTATAGCATAGTTTTATCATAGTTATAAAATCAGGTTTTTTTCTTTTTAATGGAGTTCTTTTTCAAGTTTGATTTTTTCTTTTTTCTTTTCTTTTTTTTTTGTGTGTGTGTTTGTTTGTTTGTTGAGACAGGGTTTCACTCTGTCACCTAGGCTGGAGTGCAGTGGCACGACCTCAGCTCACTGCAACCTCCACCTCCTGGGTTCAAGCCATTCTCCTACCTTAGCCTCCAGAGTAGCTGGGACTAAAGGTAGGCACCACTACGCCTGGCTAATTTTTGTATTTTTTTGTAGAGACAGGGTTTCACCATGTTGGTCAGGCTGGTCTCGAACCCCTGACCTCAAGTGATCCACCCACCTTGGCCTTCCAAAATGCTGGGATTACAGGCGTGAGCTACTATGCCCAGCCCCGAATTTGATTTTATTATACCAATATTATCTTCTCCCCCTCCCACAGTTCCCCAATCACTTCTCTACACACTCTGGTCTGGCACAGTTTCAAATTTGTGGAGTTGACATCTGGGGCTCCTACTGGAAGGAGGATAAAAACAGAAGGAATTTGGCACGGGGCTCCTCCATCTTCCACACATGCGGCATTTGTTCTGAGAATGTCACCTCCCTCACAGTGCATGTCAGAATGGCACGCCAGCATGGGCCTCTGGTCTAGCACACAGAAAGGGTAAAAAGTACACATGGTGACCATTGTCACTTTGCAGATTTCCTGCCTCCCACTCACATGTCTGAGACCAGTTTTGCTACTGTTGCACCGCTAACCACAGAAGCCAGAAAGGGAAACTACTTTCTTTCTCTTTTTTCTTTTTTTTTTTTTTTTTTGAGATGAAGTCTCACTTTGTCGCCAGGCTGGAGTGCAGTGGCACGATCTCGGCTCACCGCAACCTCCAACTCCCTGGTTCAAGCTATTCTCCTGCCTCAGCCTCCCAAGTAGCTGGGATTACAGGCATGCACCACCACACCCAGCTAATTTGGGTATTTTTAGTAGAGACAGGATTTCACCATGTTGGCCAGGCTGGTCTTGATCTCCTGACTGTGTGATCCACCCGCCTTGGCCTGTCAAAGTGATGAGATTACAGGCGTGAGCCACTGCGCCCAGCCAGGGAAAATAAGTTTTCAATAGAGAATTTTCTATTAAGGAAGAGAGTGTTCTTTCAGCAAAGACAGGCTTTAGCCACACCTGTTTTTATAAGGATTTGAGGGGAGGGAAATATGCCAAGAGACAACTTCAGAAGTTTATAAAGACAAGAGCGACCTCTCCAAAACAGCTAGGAGAGTGGGTCTTTAGTGGTGAGGTCTTCATCTCTGTCTGATCTCTCTAGGCTGAAGGACAGATGTGAATTTGCTGTGAAGGGATATTCTTCTCAAGGACACTTACCGTCTGTTTCCTGGGGATAGGAAGGTAAGTCATCAGTGTCAAGAACCTTACTGGTAAAACAATAAAACAATGTATTCATTCGGATTTGTGCTCTTTAAGTGAGAGGGGTTCTAGAACAGCCTTTCTGTCTGGACCCCTCGATGGTAAACCATCCCGTGTGAGGTCTGCTCTTTACTGTGTGGACGAGGCCAGGGCTGTCATTTGACATCCGTGGCCACAGCCCGGAGTCGGCCAGCTCCGGTGCGATTGTACTTAGTACATCAGTAGTCACGAGAAAACTGGCTAAGAAAACACGGAGCTTCAACTGGAACAAAATGTTATACGTGCAACACCCATGACCGTGTGGCTGTTTTATCCCCATTGCTCCTTTCTTTTCTGCAGAAGGTTCTTTTTAAATTTTAACGTATATTTGTCCAATTGTTTGGTAATGCATTTCCATGTTTTCAGAAATAGTGAATCAAATCTGGACTGGAACAACACTCCCTCACTTACCTCCTGCACCCAGCGCCTGCCTCGCTGTGGGAATGCCCCATCCTTGGTGTCTTAAAATTTGCAGAGCGTCTTTACTTGTACATGAGACATGTGCATATACAGAGCAAAAATTCTACATGACCTCACTTACGTGTGGACTCTAAAAATGTCACACTCACAGAAGTGGAGAGTAGAATGATGGTTACCAGAGGCTGGAGGGAGGGGCGGGCAGGGAAAGGGGAGAGGTTGGTCAATGGGTACAAAGTTATCATCAGTTAGAAGGATTAAGTTCTGGTGCTCTATTGCACCGCGTGATGACTATAGTTAATACTAATGTATTGTGTATTTGAAAAGACCTGAAGGAGAGGATTTTCAATGTTCTCACCACAAAGAAATGGTAACTATCGGAGGTGATGGATATGCTAATTAGCCTGGTTGTATCATTCCCCAGTGTATATGTGTATCAAAGCATCACACTGTATCCCATAAATACATGCAATTATTTTTTAATTAAATTTTTTTTTAAACTTAGGCCAGGCTTGGTGGCTCATGCCTGTAATCCCAGCACTTTGGGAGGCTGAGGAGGGGGGATCATTTGAGGTCAGGAGTTTGAAACCAGCCTGACCAACACAGGGAAACCCCCTCTGTACTAAAAATACAAAAATCAGCCAGGAGTGGTGGCATGTG
This sequence comes from Gorilla gorilla gorilla, assembly GCF_029281585.2. Classification (NCBI taxonomy): domain Eukaryota; kingdom Metazoa; phylum Chordata; class Mammalia; order Primates; family Hominidae; genus Gorilla; species Gorilla gorilla. The sequence continues at coordinate 9,563,558 of NC_073247.2, forward strand.
CCTGTAATCCTAGCTACTCAGGAGGCTGAGGCAGGAGAATCACTTGAACCCAGGAGGCAGAGGTTTCAGTGAGCCGAGATCACACCACTGTACTCCAGCTTGAGTGACAGAGCGCAGACTCTGTCTCAAAAAAAAAAAAAAACCTAAAAACTTCAAAAATAAATGTGTATCTTATTGTCCCAAATGTTTCACACACCAAAAAACCATTCTGTTCTAAACCTTGTTTTTCTTTTCATTGAACAATAATTTTTGGAGAGCTTTCCAAAGCAGCACATACAGAAATTCATTTTTTGTAGCCCTATAGTATTTTATCTTTGCACAGTTTATTTCAAAGCCTCTATTGAGGGACACGTGGACTGTTTACATTGCTTTACTATTATTAAAAAAAAAAAGAATGCTGCAGTGAATTACCTTACACATATATCTTTTGCGTTGTATCTATGGAATAAATTCCTAGAAATAGAATTGGGAGAGATATACATTTGCAATAAATATCACCAGACTGTCCTTTGTAGGCTTTGGCTTATCACTTTATAACATAAAAATTTTTATAAGATATATCCTTACCTCATACCGTATAAAAAATTAACTCAAAATGAAACAAAAGCCTACATGTAAGAGAATACACAGGGATAAATCCTGATGATCTCAGATTTGGCAATGGGTTCTTTGTTCTGAGAATCCTGACTCCCTCACAGTGTGTGTCAGAAGCTCAAGCAACAAGAGAAAAACATAGATGAAACGAATTTCTACAAAATTTTAAACTTTTGTGCATTGAAGAACTCTATCAAAAAAGTGAAATGACAACCCACAGAATGAGAGAATATGTTTGCGAACTGTATATATCTGTTCAGGGTCTGTCTAATGTTGTCCTGTGATTTCCCAGATTTTTTTTTTTTTTCAGATGGAGTCTCGCTCTGTTGCCCAGGTGGGAGTGCAGTGGCACGATCTCAGCTCACTGAAACCTCCGCCTCCCATGTTCAAGCCATTCTCCCACCTCAGCCCCGCAATTAGCTGGGATTACAGGCACACGCCACCACACCTGGCTAATTTCTGTATGTTTAGTAGAGATGGGGTTTCACCATTTTGACCAGGCTGGTCTCAAACTCCTGACCTCAAGTGATTTGATCTCAAGTGATCTGCCCGCCTTGGCCTCCCAAAGTGCTGGGATTACAGGCGTGAGCCACTGCGCCTGGCCTTAAATTCTTTATGTCTATTTGGCATCTAGTAACTGCAAGGCCAGCAGACAAGTGTTTACCTCTCTCCTTCAAGAAGGGGCATTCCCCTCCAAGGATGGGGCATTCCCACACTGAGGCAAGGCTGGGTGCAGGAGGCAAGTGAGGGAGACTTGTTCCCGTCCACGTTTGATTCACTGTTTCCAAAAACATGGAAATGCATTATCAAACAATTGTATAAATATACGTCAAGTTGCCTGGAATTCTCCTTTCGTGTGCAGACAGGCTGATCCAAGTCTGTGCCTCCACCTACCTTTTATATAACTCTCACACACCAAACCAATACTTCCCTTATCCTAAATCATCCCAAGGCCAGGTTCCAGGCAACTAGAGACCACCCCCTATAGCTCAGGCTCACCCATGTTATTCAAAGTAGCCAGTCCTAAACTGATGGCCCGGCCCTGCCTTGCCTTTCCTGCAGAAACTCCAGTAAGGGCTATGGCCCATGCCTTCTCACTCATCTTTTGCCTCTTGACCATCCTAACGCTTTCGCTGTGGCCCTGCGTGTTGTGGCATGTCCCCTCCTCTCAGGAACTGTAAGAAAACTCTTCTTTCAGTAACATTGGCCTCTCCACATCATCATTCAGTCACCTCCATAAACTAAAATCCTGCCGTTACAATTGAGACAAGTATCCATAATATATAAAGAATAGTCACAACTCAACAATAAAAACACAACCCAAATCAAACATGAGCAAAGATCTTGAACAGACAGTTCTCCAAGGAGGATATACAAACGGCCAGCAAGCCCAGGAAAAAGATGCCCAACATCATTAATCATCAGGGAAATGCAAACCAAAACCACCATGATGCGAACAATATGAATGTCATGAAGGCCGCTGAGCTGTACAATTAAAAATGCCTCAAATAGGCCAGGTGCAGTGGTTCACACCTGTAATCCCCGCTCTTTTGGAGGCCAAAGTGAAAGGATTCCTTGAGCCCAGGAGTTCAAGACCAGCCTGGGCAACATGGGGAGAACCCAGCTCTACAAAAAATAAAAAATTAGCTGGGTGTAGTTGTACATGCCAGTAGTCCCAGCTATTCGGAAGGCTGAGGTGGGAGGATCACTTGAGCCTGGGAAGTTGAGGCTGCAGTGAGCTGTGACTGCACCACTGCACTCCAGCCTGGGCAAGAGTGAGACTTTGTCTCACAACAACAACAACAACAGGCTAAAATTATAACTTTTATGTGCTGCATATTTTACCACGGTAAGAAAAAAATAATTAAAGCATTGTGTTAGTCAGGGTTCTCCAGAGAAATAGAACCAGTAGAATTTGTTTGCTTGTTTATAAGCTATTGATTGGCTCATCTAGAACCAGAAATACCATTTGACCTAGCAATCCCATTACTGGGTATACTATAAATCATTTTACTATAAAGGCACATGCACACGTGTGTTTACTGCAGCCCTATTTACAATAGTAAAGACTCGGAACCAACCCAAATGCCCATCAATGACAGACTGGATAAAGAAAATGTGAGACATATATATCATGGAATACTATGCAGCCATGAAAAAGAATGAGTTCATGTCTTTGGAGGGTCATGGATAAAGCTGGAAACCATCATTCTCAGCAAACTAACATAGGAACAAAAAACTAAACACCACATGTCTCACTCATGAGTGGGAGTTGAACAATAAGAACACATGGACACAGGGAGGGGAACATCACACACCAGGGCCTATTGGGGGTGGGGGGAAAGGGGAGGGAGAGCATTAGGAGAAATACCTAATGCATGTGGGGCTTAAAACCTAGATGACAGGTTGATAGGTGCAGCAAACCACCGTGGCACATGTATACCTACGTAGCAAACCTGCATGTTCTATGCATATATCCCAGAATTTAAGTAAAATTAAATTAAATTAAATTAAAGAGATATTGATTGGATCACATCATTCTGGAGGCTAAGTCCCGCTGCGAACCACCTGTGAACTGGACCCCCAGGAAAGCCTGTGGTGTCCCAAAGTCCAAGAGGTGGAGAATCAATAGTGTAGATTCTAGTCCAGGTCTTAAGGCCTGAGAACCAGGAGTGGTGAGGGCTGGAGAAGATTGATGTCCCACCTCAGTAGTCAAGCAGAGTTAATTCAACCTTCCTCTGCCTTCTTGTTTTATTCAGGCCCTCAGTAGATTGATAATGCCCACCCATGTTGACCATCTTCTTTACTCAGTCCAACCATTCAAATGCTAATCTTTTCTGGGAACACCCTCACAAACACACCAGAAATAAGGTTTAACCAACCAGCCGGGTATCCCATCACCCAGTCAAGTTGACACCTAAGAGTAACTATATCAAGCATAGACCATAAAAACGAAACCAAAACATCACAGTGATATACCACTTCGACTTACGAGTAAGGCTGTATGAAAACAAGAAAGCCCCTAAAAAACAGAGCATAACAAATGTTGTTGAGGATGTGGAGAAACTGAGACACTCATACATTGCTGGTGGAAAGGAAAAATGGTGCAGCCACTGTAGAACAGCTGGGCAGTTCCTCAAAACATTAAATACTGAGTTACCGTTCGATCCAGCAATTCTACTCCCAGGTATATATCCAGGAGAAATAAAAACGTGTCCACACAAAAACTTGAACACGAACATTCGCAGCAGCACTATTCATAATAGCCAAAAGGTGGAAACAACCCGAACACCCAACAACTAATGAATAGATCAACAAAATGTAGTTTGTCCACACAATGGAGTATTATTTGGTCATAAAAATAGGCCAGGTGCGGTGGCTCATGCCTGTAATCCCAGCACTTTGGGAGGCTGAGGCGGGTGGATCACTTGAGGTCAGCAGTTCAAGACCAGCCTGGCCAAATGGGGAAACCCCGTCTCTACTAAAAATACAAAAATTAGCTGGGCGTGGTGGCGCATGCCTGTAATCCCAGCTACTCAGGAGGCTGAGGCAGAAGAATCGCTTGAACCTGGGAGGTGGAGGCTGCAGTGAGCCGAGATCAAGCCACTGCACTCCAGCCTGGGCGACAGAGCGAGACTCTATCTCAGAAACAAACAAACAAACAAAACCCGTAAGATTCCAACCTTTTGGGCTCAGCAATTACACTCCCAGAAGTCATGCCTCAAATGCACTTTTCTGTCTTCTAGGTCTTTTCTCCTCTCTGTCCTAATCTCCTCTCCATGCCTCAAGTGATGCCAATAAATGGGTAATAATTCCCTTAAACTCCGTGGAATCAATTTCTTTTTGACTACAGGAATTCACAGTTCAAAACAAAATAACCCCAGATTCCTTAATAAATAGAAACCTTAAAGTTCCTTCTAAAAAGATTCACAGCTATAAAAGTAATAAATGAATCGCCCAAAATACTGCACTGTGGGTCGGGTTAATAATCCTACTGGACAGGAGCTGGCATGACTCAGTTTGGGCGGCCGAGCCCAGACATCAGCATATGTGCTACTGTAGTGTCCTCTTCTGGCCGAATACAAAATCAAATTTATGTGGCCGCTTTTAGTCAAGTTTTCCATAGCTGCTTACAGGCACTGAGTTTCCTGCAACTTCCTGTTTATTGCCTCTGCTCTCCTCAAGTTCTCAGCTTTTTCTTGCATCAGCTAGGCTTGCCTCCTCCTCCTCAGGGAAGATCAAGATCCCCTGATATTCCTAATCTCAGCTCCCAAGATTTGCCCCTTCCACTACCCTGTTTCCTGGCTGTTTGCACCATAGCCTCCCACCTTGAGTAAGTCTAGTTCCATCTGTTCTCTCTTATCTATCTGCCTCCGTACTGGCCATTTACCATGTGCCAACATTGCATCTGGGCCTCTGCACTCATGACCTACCTGCCGTTCCCTCACTCACTGCCCCATCTCACCTACACTTGCCTGAGCACTCTCCGTTGATTCCTTGATCCGGGTTTTATAAAATGAGGTCTGTGGACAATCTACATTCTCTCCACCTGGCTGCTTGCTACCGGGCAGATTCCTGAGCTCCCTGAATCAGACCTTCTGGAATCCTGGAACCCGCATTTATAATAAATACCCTAAATAATTTTTATGTACATGCACACACATACACACAAACACACATATAACATAAAAACCACCCTGGGCTGGGCACAGTGGCTCACGCCTGTAATCCCAGCACTTTGGGAGGCCAAGGCGGGTGGATCATGAGGTCAGGGGATCGAGAACATCCTGGCTAACACGGTGAAACCCCGTCTCTACTAAAATACAAAAAATTAGCCGGGCGTGGTGGCGGGCACCTGTGGTCCCAGCTACTCGGGAGGCTGAGGCAGGAGAATGGCGTGAACCCGGGAGGCGGAGCTTGAAGTGAGCCGAGATCGCGCCACTGCATTCCAGCCTGGGTGACAGAGCGAGACTCTGTCTCAAACAACAACAACAACAACAACAACAACAACAACAACAAACACCCTGATGTTTTTGTTTGTTTGTTTTACTAAGCCATATTATCTTGTCCAGAAACTTGTCATGGCTCCAAGCCATCTAAAGATTTAAATGCAAAAGACTCAGATTGGCTTTCAAGGCTTTTGGTAAATTGTTTTATATATTTTTTGTCCTTTCCTGTAAGAGGATTATATTTCCCCTTTCCCAGGGATGGCAGGCATGGCCAAGTGACTTGCTTTGGCCAATGAAACGTGAACAGCTGTAACATATGCCACAGTCAAGCGGACACTACGAAAACCATTGAACAGTTCTCCCATATTTTCTTTCCCTTGGCCAGAATTGATGATAACCCAGATCGAAGCTGCCTCTGCAGCCTGACCCCAGAACAAAGGAGCCATGGAGCAGAGCTACAGATACCCAAAAGGGAAATGTAATGTAAGAGAGAAATAACCTTGTAGTATTGCTGTGATTTGGAGAGTCCTTTGTTACTGCAGTTTAACTGCCTAAGCCGACTGATACACAGTATTTCACAATTTGTTTTTCTAACTCTATTTCCCATTATTCCCTAACACTTATTCCAACTCCTGCCAAACTGAACTACTTGCTTTTCCCCAAAGACCAACAAATTTCTCCAACTCGATGCAGTTATTAGCTTCCTATCTCCTGCCTGCCAACAATACCTCTCAAAGTTTAATTTCAACCTTCAAGTTCATCTCAAGCGCTACTTTCTCTGTGCAGGGGTGTCTGATCTTTTGGCTTTCTGGGCCACACATAAGATACACTAACACTAATGATGACTGGTGAGCTTAAAAAAAAAAAAAAAAAAAAAAAATCTCATAATGTCTAAAGAGAGTTTATGAATTTGTGTTGGCCCACATGCAGCCTGCGGTACACAAGCTAGACAAGCTTGGTAAAAAGCCCTTCCCCATTCCTTTGATGCCAACTACTGTAAACTATGTTTATTGTTTTTACATATTTTCTTATCACCTCCGCCAAGAAAAAAAATCATAAACTCCTTGACATTAAAGACTATCTTATTTGCCAAGTGCAGTCTCTCACACCTGTAATCCCAGCACTTTGGGAGGCCGAGACAGGCGGGATCACTTGAACTCAGGAGTTCGAGACCAGCCTGGCCAACATGGTGAAACTATGTCTACTAAAAATACAAAAATTAGCCAAGAATGGTAACGTGCTTCTGTAATCTAAGCTACTTGGGAGGCTGAAGCAGGAGAATCACTTGAAATCCAGGAAGCGGAGGTTGCAGTGAGCCGAGATCACACCACTGCACTCCAGCCTGGGAGACAGAGCAAAAAAAAAAAGACTATCTTACTCACCACTGTATTCCTTGAAGCTTTGCAAATAGTAGGTATCCACTCAAATATTCATCAAATTAGCACATTCAATTAGAGAACTGCTGTTTAATATGTTTATGATTTTTTTACAGGAAGATTTTAAAGAACATTTAACATACTCATTGGGGAAGCAAAATTAACATGCAAGAAGAATTAAAAATCATAGCAAATAGCAAAGATTCCTACTGAGTAAAATATGGGCCAGGCACGGTGGCTCACATCTGTAATCCTAGCACTTTGGGAAGCCAAGGCAGGCAGATTGCTTGAGGCCAGGAGTTCGAGACCAGCCTAGGCAAAATAGCAAGACCTCATCGCTACTAAAAATCAAAAAACTTAGCCAGGCTTGTTGGTGTGCACCTGTAGTCCCAGCAACTTGAGAGGCTGAGGTGGGAGAATCACTTGAGCCCTGGTAGTGGAGGTTGCAATGAGCCAAGATCATGCCACTGTACTCCAGCCTGGGTGACAGAGCAAGACCCCATCTCAAAAAAATAAAAAAATAAAAATAAAGTATAACTCAAAGTTTAATGAATCTCTTTCTCTCTCTCTCTGTAAAAATAAGCATGTCTTGACCTTCATCTCTCTCCCTGGATATACTCAACAGATCTTAAAGTAAAACTTCACCAAAGGGAAACAATGTGTCACACGACTCATGAGTTACGACCCCTATTGTTACAGTACATATGCTAAAAGCAAGGATTTTTCTAATTATGGAACAAATTAGCTTATGTAAATTCTTAGGCGTAGGAAAAATGTATTTCCCTGCTTTTGATTAAAAGCCAACAAAATATAATTCCAATTTTAAAACAAATCCCCTTACCAAACCCCAACAGCAAAGAGCTGCCCCTACAAACCTCACAGCAAATAGTCCTTATTCTCAGTGACCAGCAGCTGCCTCTTTTCTCACTCCTCTCCAGCTTCAATTAACCTAATGCCCTCTGAGACATTTTGGCAGTAATTGCAAAGCTTCTTCAGGTTTGGGAATCTAATTTAATTAGATTGGCGAGATTTGATTTTAGATGATTCTCCTCAATACCAATTCAAAACTTAATACTTACTTTGCTTTTGTTTCCTGGTAATAACTGGTTTACGGCCCTGAGAAGAAAAATTGGGGCCAATAAAACAAGCTGGATTAGCCTGGTTCTTCACTGACTCCACAATCGGCCTACCATTTGTGCAAAGTCCACTCCAGGAGAAAAATGCTTTGAAGGTAGGACTCTAACATCCTAATGTGTCCGGACTCAGTGGATTCTTGGTCTCACTGACTTCCAGAATGAAGCCATGGCCCCTCGCGGTGAGTGTTACAGTTCTTAAAGGCGGCATGTCCGGAGTTTCTTCCTTCTGGTGGGGTTCGTGGTCTCGCCGGCTCAGGAGTGAAGCTGCGGACCTTCGCGGTGAGTGTTGCAGCTCTTAAGGCGGCGCGTCTGGAGTTGTTCATTCCTCCTGGTGGGTTCGTGCCCCCGCTGGCTTTAGGAGTGAAGCTACCGACCTTCACCGTGAGTGTTACAGCTCATAAAGGCAGTGTGGACCCAAAGAGTGAGCAGCAGCAAGATTTATTGCAAAAAGCGAAAGAACAAAGCTTCCACAGCTTGGTAAGGGAACCCCGGCGGGTTGCCACTGCTGGCTCCGGCAGCCTGCTTTTATTCTCTTATCTGGCCCCACCCACATCCTGCTGATTGGTCCATTTTACAGAGAGCCAGTGGTCTGTTTTGACAGGGCACTGATTGGTGCGTTTACAATCCCTGAGCTAGACACAAAGGTTCTCCATGTCCCCACTAGATTGGCCAGATACAGAGTGTGGATTGATGCATTCACAAACCCTGAGCTAGACACAGGGTGCTGATTGGTGTGTTTACGAACCTTGAGCTAGATACAGAGTGCCGATTGCTGTATTTACAATCCTTTAGCTAGACATAAAAGCTCTCCAAGTCCCCACCAGAGGCAGGAGCCCAGCTGGCTTCACCCAGCGGATCCCGCACAGGGGCCACAGGTGGAGCTGCCCGCCAGTCCCGCGCCCTGCGCCCGCACTCCTCAGCCCTTGGGTAGTTGATGGGACTGGGCACCGTGGAGCAGGGGGCGCTCTGGCCACACAGGAGCCCACGGAACTGGGAAGGCTCAGGCATGGCTGGCTGCAGGTTCCAAGCCCTGCTCCGCGGGGAGGCAGCTAAGGCCCGGCGAGAAATCGAGCGCAGCGCCGGTGGGCCGGCACTGCTGGGGGACCCAGCACACCCTCCGCAGCCGCTGGCCCGGGTGCTGCACTCGATTTCTTGCCGGGCCTCTCTAAAGAGGCCATTGTAACGATGGAGCTGTGCCTGTGGAGGCTGTTGTGAGGCAGTAGGCTCATCTGCGGAGACTGCCCTGAGGTAGGGTATGGGCCTAAATAGGCCATTGTGAGTCATGAGCTTCATCTGTAGAGGCTGACTGGAGAGAGTTCTGGGCCTGGCGAGGCTGCTGGGAGGTAGAAGCTGGGCCAAAAGATTTAAGCACATTTACATTTATTAGGCACTTCATTTCCATTATTACACTGTAATATGTAATAAAATAATTATAGAACTCACCATAATGTAGAATCAGTGGGCGTGTTAAGCTTGTTTTCCTGAAACTGGATGGTCCCACCTGAGCGTGATGGGAGAAAGTGACAGATCAATAGGTATTAGATTCTCATAAGGACAGCGCAACCTAGATCCTTCACATGCACGGTTCACAACAGGGTGCGTTCTCCTATGAGAATCTAATGCTGCTGCTCATCTGAGAAGGTGGAGCTCAGGCGGGAATGTGAGCAAAGGGGAGTGGCTGTAAATACAGACGAAGCTTCCCTCACTCCCTCACTCGACACCACTCACCTCCAGCTGTGTGGCTCCCTACGGCTCCATGGCTCAGGGGTTGGGGACCCCTGCTCAAGTGCATCCAAAGCGACCCTTCCCACACCAGTCTTCATAGTGGTCAAGGGCAGCAACCACTTAGCTCCCAAGGCATGTGCCTCAGCTGGCATTTCGTCACAATCAACAGTAAGTGGTAGCTTGAGTCATTGTGAGGTCACTTCCTGGAAATCACCAGCATCCCATTTCCCACTGGCAAAGAGCTCAGCACTGCCCCCTGGGAAACAAAACCTATGCCCAAATCCCATCTGTGTGGGTTTATCTCCTAGGACCCTTCCTAACATATTAGTCAGAGTCCAATCAGGAAGCATAAACCACTCAAAAGTTTAAAGTGGTAAAATTTAATACGGAGAATTATTCATTATAACAGGTGAACAGCATAATGAGAGATTGGCTAGCACAAAGTAAAGAGAACTCTAGAGAATACAGGACTAGCCCAGGCCAGGCATGGTGGCTCATGCCTGAAATTCCAGCAATTTGAGAAGCTAATGCGGGAGGATTGCTTAAGGCCAGGAGCTAGAGACCGGTCTGGACAACACAGTGAGACCCTGTCTCTATCCAAAAGAAGAAAAAAGTTAGCTGGGAGTGGTGGTGCACACTTGTAGTCCCAGCTACTCGGAATGCTGAAGTTTGAGCCTGGGAGGTCAAGGCTGCAGCGAGGCATGATTATGCCACTACAGTCCAGCCTGGTGACAGAGCAAGACCCTGTCTCAAAGAACAAAACAACAACAACCGTTTACAGACAGAAAAGAGATAGAGCTAATAAGCTGAGGAAAGATGTTGAAATGTGACAAGTAAAGTAACATGAGGTCTTTTGTCTATTTAAAATAATCAAACAAAAAATGACTTACTAAATTATAATACCCTGTGCTGGCAAAGGTGCAGTGAAATGGGCACTTTCTTATACTATGAGGGGTGTTTAAATTGTGTATAAGCCTTCCTGGGTAAAGCCTGTCAATTTTTTAAAATAATGGAGACAGGGTCTCACCATACTGCCATACTGCCTCCTCCAACTCTTGGCCTCAAGCAATCCTCCTCTCTTAGCCTCCCAAAGTGCTAAGATTATAGCTGGGAGGCACCCAAAACCCTGTCAATTTACATCAAGGGTAATGAGAATGTCCATTCACCATGACTCACAGTAATCTTACTTCTGGGGAGACAATTCAATCTAAACAAAAGGTCATCTGTACACACACAGTAAAAATCTGGGAGTAACTGAAGACAGAGTTGGTAAGTGAAATAAGAAACAGTTCTAAGAAATTAAACCATGGTATCAATAGGCACCTGGTATAAAAGGTCAGTTGATGTTAGCTGCTACTTTTTTGTTGTTTTGAGACAGGGTCTCACTCTGTCACCCAGGCTGGAGTGCAGAGGCCTGATCATGACTCACTGCAGTCTCAGCCTCCCTGGGCTCAAGTGATCCTCCCACCTCAGCCTCCCAAGTAGCTGGGACTACAGGAACATGCCACCACACTAGGCTAATTCATGTATTTTCCTGTAGGGATGGTGACTCCCCCTTTGTTTCCAAGGCCTATCGCAAACTCTTGGCCTCAAGCCATCCTCCTGCGTCAGCCTCCCAAAGTGTTGCGATTACCAGTGTGAGCCACCACACCTGGCCAGCTGCTACTTTTAGCAATATTATTATTATTATTCCACTCAATTAAAAATTATTATTTTCAAGACTATGCAACAGTATGTATCCTACAGCGTAATTGTAAAAACATATACAGTCTCCGTCCCTCAGTATACAGAATTAGTTCCAGCCCCCCCATCTCTGCATATACCAAAATCCATGCTTACTCGTGTTTCGCTGTCACCCCTCTGGAATCCACGTATACGAAAATTCCAAATATTAGTTGGGCATAGTGGCAAGCACCTGTAGTCTCAGCCAATTGGGAGGCTGAGATGGGAGGATCGCTTCAGCCTGGAAGGTTGAGGCTGCAGTCAGCTGCGATAGCACTACTACCCTCCAGCCTTGGACAACAGAGGGAGACCCTGTCTCAGAAAAAAAAAACAAAATAAAACAGGTTAGAAATTGTAATGAGGTCTGTTGGGCAAAATTCCATATAAGCAAAGTATAAATAAATAAAGCAAATCGTGATAAATTAGTACGACTGACTTTCTGGAGTTTCTGACAATAAAAGTAAGGAAAATGCAAAACACAAAGACAGAGAGTAAAAAGAGAAATTAGGAAAGCATTCTACATGTTTAATAGGAAGACACTGGTCATGTTCGTGCAGCGGCAGTATGTCGTGACATGACATACCTTGGAGAGAAGTTAACAGATGAGGAAGTTGATAAAAATCATCAGAGAAGCAAAATACTGGTAGCGACACTGAAGTAAACCACGAAATTTCCATAACTTATGTCAGCAAAGTGGGAATATTGTACAGTGTGTGTTGAAGTTCCTATACAACGTTGTTTATCTGCCGTTTGTTTGTTTGTAAGGAATGTATATACTAAAAGTTCTTCTTGCTGTCATAAGAATATGTGTGAATAAGTCATTTTAACTTATTCTTCTGTTTTTCTTTTATCTTCCTGCCATCATCCCACAGCCTTACTTTAGAAATTTTTTCTTTAGAAAATTGAACAAGTGCTCCTTGTGGTGGCACATACCTCTAGGATGGGAGGCAGGGGTGGAAGGGTCACTTGAGGCCATTAGTTTGACACCAGCCTGGCCAACAAAGTGAGACCCCATGTCTACAAAACAATTTAAAAATTAGCCAAGTATCGTCATGTATACCTACAGTCCTAGCTACTCAGGAGGCTCAGGTAGGAGTACCCTTAGCCCAGGAGTTCAAGGCTGCAGTGAGCTGTGATAGCACTACTGTACTCAAGCCTGGGTGACAGGGTGAGACCCCATCTCCTAAAATAAAAAACAAAGAAAAAAAGTAGTTCAAGTAGCAAGCTGTATGTGGCTTAGTCTGAATATTTGTAAACTAGAAATTCTCAATCTTTTGGGGTCTAACATCCCTTTACCTTTTTTAACTTTATTGAAGATCTCTAAGACTATTTCTTTCTGTAGATAATTATATGAAAACTAGAAAATAAGACCCAAATTTTTAAATATTATTCATCACATATTAAAGCCATTACATGTTGATATGATTTTAAAAATATTTAATATTCATTACGTATTAATAATAAAACCATTACATGTTGATATAATACTTTTTTTTCTTTGAGACAAAGTCTTGTTCTCTTGCCCAGGCTGGAGTGAAGTGGCTCAATCTCAGCTCATTGCAACCTCCGCCCCACAGGTTCAAGTGATTCTCCTACCTCAGCCTCCCAAGTAGCTTGGATTACAGGCCTCCACTACCATGTGCAGCTAATTATTGTATTTTCTTTGTAGAGAAGGAGTTTCACCATGTTGGAAAGGCTTGTCTTGAACTCTTGACCTCAGGTGATCCACCCGCCTGGGTCTCCCTAAGTGCTGGGATTACAGGTGTGAGCCACCGCGCCCACCCCGATTAATGTATGTTTTAAAACACTGATTAGTCAGGCAACAACACCGGGCAGGGGTCTCCTCATTCCCAGCGACGCAAACCCCACTGCACGGCTGAGGGGTTGCAAGGGCTGCAGAGCCAAAAGGCTCTGACTTGAGATATTATTTTACTTGTATTTTTATTTGTATTGTGAGACAGGTACTGCTCTGTCACCCAGACTGGAGTGCAGCTGTGCATTTACAGCTCGCTGCAGCCTCGACCTCCTGGGCTCAAGCCATCTTCCTGCCTCAGTTCCCCAGTAGCTGGTAGTACAGTTGAGTGTCACCATGCCTGGTTATTTTTTTAATTTTTTTGTAGAGTGAGGGTTCTTGCTATGTTGCCCAAGCTGGCCTCAAACTCCTGACCTCAAGAGATCTGCCCACTTCAGCCTCCTGAGTAGCTGAAACTACAAGTACACATCACCATGCCTAGCTACATTTATTTAATTTTGAAAAATATTTTTGTAAAGAGCAGATCTTGCTGTGTTGTCCAGGCTGGTCTTGAACACCTGCCCTTAAAAGATACTCGCACCTCTGCTTACCAAAGAGCTGGGACTACAGGCATGAGCCGTTGCAATGAGCCTGAAGAGATTTCTTTAATCTAGCATCCCATACTTGGTAGGATTGGGAAAGGCAGTAGTGTTTTTTAAAATTACTTAATAATTTCAGTAACAATCAAACTCAACCTTGACCACTGCCTTCTCTCACACCCCATATCCAGTCTGTCAGGAAATCCTGTTGATTGTCTTCGACATCTACTAAAGATCCACACCCAGCAACTCCCTGGCCTCCTCCCCTACTTCTCCCCTCTGACCATCTCTCAACACCACGACGACCCTGGTCAGGACCACCATCATCTCCCGCCTGGATGTTGCCAAAGCTTGGCCCCCATGCTTCTATCACATCTTCCCACAGTCTTTCTCAACTCAGCAGCCAGAGAATGCTTTTAAATCGGGAGACAGATCATGTCACCTCTCTGCTCAGAACCCTCCCGCAGTTCCCATCTGAGTCAGAGTAAAAGCCAAAGCCCCACCAATAACCTCCCAGGGCTTATGTGATCTGTACTGATCCCCACCCAGCAACTCCCTGGCTCCCTCCCCTAATTCTCTTCCTCTCTCCATCTGCTCCATGGGCCTCCTTCCAGAGCCAGAGACACACCTCAGACAGTTTATTCTATTGTTTCTGCCTACAACACTCTTCCCTCAGCACCTTGGCCACCTCCTTCCCTTCCTTCAAATCTTTACTCAATTTTCACTTAGGAGGCCACCCCTGACCATTCTATTTAACATTGCCATCTGTCCCTATGCCCACCATGCTCATTTCTTCTTTCTTTACTTTCTTCTTTCTTTTTTTCAAGATCTCACTGTCACCAAGGCTGGAGTGCAGTGGCAAAATCACAGCTCACTGCAACCTCAAATTTCCAGGCTCAAGCGATCCTCCCACCTCAGCCTCCCGAGTACCTGGGACTCCAGGTTCATGCCACCATGCCTGGCTAAATTTTTTAGTATTTTATTTTATTTTATTTTATTTTATTTTATTTTATTTTATTTTATTTTATTTTATTTTGAGACAGAGTTTCACTCTTCTTGCCCAGGCTGTAGTGCAACGGTGCGATCCCGGCTCACTGCAACCTCCACCTCCCAGATTCAAGTGATTCTCCTGCCTCACCCTTCCAAGTAGCTGGGATTACAGGTGTGTGCCACCACGCCCAGCTAATTTTTGTATTTTTAGTAGAGCCGGGGTTTCACAATGTTGGCCAGGCTGGTGTCGAACTCCTGACCTCAGGTAATCTGCCCGCTTCGGCATCCCAAAGTGCTGGAATTACAGGCGTGAGCCACCATGCCTGGCCAATTTTTTCATTTTTTGTAGAGACAAGGTCTTACTATGTTGCCCAGACTGGTCTTGAACTCCTGGCCTCAAGTGATCCTCCTGCCTAAATTCCTAAAGTGCTGGGATTACCGGCATGAGCCATCATGCCTGGCTTCATGTTCATTTCTTCTTGCTGCTGCAACATAGTTTGCAGTTTCCTACATTTAGTGGCTTAAAGCACCACAAATCTACCATCTTACAGTTCTAGGGGCCAGAAACCCAAACTAGGTCTATTAAGGCTAAAGTCAAGGTGTCAGCAGGGCTGCATTCCTTCTGGAGACTCTAATATGTTCCCTTGGCTTTTCCAGCTTCTAGAAGCCACCCCCATTCCTTGGATCATGGCCCCTGACTCCATCTTCAAAGCCAGAGGTGAAGCATCTTCAAATCTCCCTCTCTTACCTCTGCTTTCATCACCACATCTCCTGCTCCAATTCTGAGTCTCCTACTCTCTTTTTTTTATAAAGACCCTTGTGATTGCTGGGCATGGTGGCTCCCACCCAGAATCCCAACACTTTGGGAGGTCAAGGCAGGAGGAACACTTGAGGCCCGAAGTTTGAAACTAGCATGAAAAACACAGTGAGACATCCCACCTCTAGAAAAAAATAAAAATAAATATTAGCCCGACATGGTGGTATGCGCCTGTAGTCCCAGCTCCTTGAGAGGCTGAGGTGAGGCAATCGATTTAGCCCAGGAGTTTGAGATCAGCCTGGACGACATAACTCAATCTCATCTCTACAAGGACGAGGTGGGAGGATCACTTGAGCCCAGGAATTTGTGGCCAGCCTGGGCAACAAAAGAAGACCCCATCTGGCCAACACGGCCAACCTGGCCACCATGGCAAAACTCTGACTCTACAAAAATGAGCTTGGCATGGGTGACATGCATGTGTAGTCCTAGCTACTTGGGAGGTTGAGATGGGAGGATTGCCTGATCTCAGGAGGCCAAAGCTATAGTGAGCTATGATCACAACACTGCACTCCAGCCTGGATGACACAGGAGATTCTGTCTCAAAAAAAAGAAAAGAAATATATATGTAATCTCTGTCCCTGGTTCCTGGCACAGAGCTTCTAAAGCTCTTACAAAGACCTCAGTGATAGATGTGACAGGAACATCTTTTGTTTTAATATTTGGTCTTGGTCCCAGGTTTCTAACACAAGAGCCTCTAAGAACTTTGGGATCTCCAGCATGGTAAGAATGCATTTGGGGATGTTGTTGAGATGACTGGGTGACTGCAAGCTCCTAAATTTCTTCAAGAGGAGGGCTGATTACCATGCAACCACATGGTAAGAGGCTTGGATCTTTCAGCCTCATGCACTGAACTCCAGGAGGAAGAGGGGCTGGAGACCGACTTAATCACCAACAGCCAAAGATTTTATCAATCATGCTTGCATAATAAAGCCTCCATAAACACCCTGAACAGGGTTTGCAGAGCTTTCAGGGTTGCTGGACACAGGAGATGCTGGGAGGGTCGCAAGTTCAACAGAGGGCATGGGAGCTCTGTGCCCCTCCGAACTTAACTTGCCCTGGGTATCTTTCTTTTTTTTGAGACAGGATCAGGCTCTTTTGTCCAAGCTAGAGTGCAGTGGCACAATCTCAGCTTACTGTAACCTAAGCCTCCCCAGTCCCCAGCTCAAGGTATCCTCTCATCTCAGCTTCCCTAGTAGTTGGAACTCTAGGTGCACAACACCACACTGGTTATTATTATTATTTTTTAATTTTTTATAGAGACAGGTTTTCACCATGTTGCCCAGGCTGGTCTCAAACTCCTGAGTTTAAGCGATCCTCCCACCTTGGCCTCCCAAAGTGCTGAGATTACAGGCATGAGCCACTGCATCCAGCATGCACGTCTCTTTCATTGACTGTTTCTGAGATGTATCCTTCACAATGAACCAGTAATAGGAAATGAACTGGCCAGATGTGGTGGCTCACATCTGTAATCCCAGCACTTTCAGAGGCTGAGGTGGGAGGATCACTTGAGACCAGGAATTTGTGGCCAGCCTGGCCAACACAGCAAGACCCCATCTATACAAAAAATAAAAGAAACTAGCCAGATGTGGTGGTGCAGGCATGTAGTCTCAGCTACTAGGGAGGCTGAGGTGGGAGAACCACTGGAGCCCAGACAATCAAGGCTGCAATGAGCTATGACTGCACCATTGCACACCAGCCTGGGCAACAAAATAAGACCCTCTCTCTCAGAAAAAAAGAAAATAAACTGTTTTTCTGAGTTCCGTAAACTGTTCTAGCAAATTATTAAACCCAAGAAGACAGTTATGGGAACCCCCGATTGGTAACAGGTTGGTCAAAAGTATGGTGACAACTTAGGACTTGCCATTGGCATCTGAAGTGAGGATGGCCTCGTGGGACTGAGCCCCTAACTTGTGGGGTCTGTGCTAACTCCAGGTAGTGTCAGAATAAAGTCATGGGATACCCAGTTAATATCCAGAGCACTGAAGAATTTGGTGTAGAAACTCCATACATACATTCAGTCAGAAGTGTGTGAGTAGAGACAAACATGGGCTTTTCTGTCACCTACCTGCTTAACTGCATAGGAGAGGCAATATGTGGTGCTCATGAACAAAGCAAACATTAAAGTCAGACCAGACCCAACATTTGACTCAGTCTTAATATCCAGGTGAGCCTGCGCAAATCATTCATTATTCCTAAGGCTTCATCACTCCATTCATAAAATGGGGATAACTGTGGCACCTGCATGTGATTCTGTGAGAATTAACGAAATATTATGCTTGGGGTTATTGTGATCATTATACCTGTTCCAAACTATTTGACAAGGACAGTGATGGATGAAGACATCAAAAAATCAGAAACTGCAATGAGGTCTCTCAGGCAAAATTCCATACAAGCAAATTACTGTGTCTACAAAGCATTCCTGCCACACTTAATTCACCATTCCCTGAACAAAATATGGCATCTTCGTTGTTCAGGTCTGTACGGTGCTGGTTTCCCTTCCCGGGCAGTTTGCGCTATTCCATCCCGGCCCATTCCCCATCCCTCCACCTCCCCCTTCCCTCCCCACTCTCATACAACTCTTCCTCATCTTTCAGGACTTGGCTTCAATGTCACCTTAACTGGAAGCTTCTCTCACTCTCCAGAAGAGCTTCCCATTGCACTTGATGCATGCACTATTATTTGATCATTTTTAAGTTACAGTCCAAATCTTTTTGTACCTGAATAACATGTTGCCCAGTCAGTCTCTCTTCCTGGATTCAGAAGTCCTTCATGGTAGATCCAGCTGGAAGTGACAAAAAGACATCTTTTGACATAAACGGATGACACAGACAGACATAAATTCTTAAATGTCTTAAATGTTATGTGAAAATTAAACAGAATTCAAAGACTTCTGGGGAACACTTAGGAAGTTACTGGGAATGTCATAAAGGGTTAATTTGTATTTTATTTTATTTTTTGAGACAGTCTCATTCTGTCACCTAGGCTGGAGAGCAGTGGTGCAATCAGGCTCACTGCAGCCTTGACCACCTGGGCTCAAGTAATCTCACTCAATTTTTATTTGGTTTAAGAAAGTCTTGGTTGAGGGTGGTGGCTTATGCCTGTAATCTCAGCATTTTGGGAGGCTGAGAGAGGTATATTACTTGAGGCCAGGAGTTTGAGATCAGCCTGGGCAATATATTAAGATCCTGCCTCTACCAAAAAACAGAGTGAATGTGTGGAAGACAATTTTTCCACAGACTGGGAGTGAGGGAATAATTTCAGGATGATTCAAGTGCATTACATATATTGTGCACTTTATTTCTATTATTACTACATAGTAATATATAATGAAATGATTCTACAACTCACTATAACGTAGACTCAGTGGGATCTCTGAGCTTGTTTTCCTGCAACTAGACTGTCCATCTGGGGTGATGGGAGACAGTAACAGAATATCAGGCATTAGATTCTCATAAGGAGTACACAACCTAGATCCCTCACATGCACACTTCACAACAGAGTTTGTGCTCCTATGAGAATCTAATGCTGCTGCTGATCTGACAGGACATGGAGCTCAGGTGGTCATGCAAGTGACGGGAGGGGCTAGAAATACAGATGAAGTTTCCCTTCACTCGCCTGCTGCTCACCTCCAGCTCTGTGGCCCTGTGGTTGGAGACCGCTGCTCAAGTGCGTTTGAAAGGATCCATCCCACGCCATTCTTCAGAGTCATCTTTACTGCTGCAGTGGTCAACTTGTAGCACCCCTAAGCTCGCAGGACATATGCTTCAACTGGCATTTCACAATCAACAGTATGTGGCAGCTTGAGTCATTGTGAGCTCACTTCCTGGAAATCACCAGCATCCCATATCCCATTAGCAAGGAGCTCAGCACTGCTCCTTGGATAACCAAACCTATTCTCAAATCCCATCTGTGTGCGTCTATCTCCTGGTACCCTTCCTAGCATCAATTCTGTATTTGTAGGAGTCCAATCAGGAGACACAAACCACTCAAAAGTTTAAACTAGAATGAGCAAGATGGCTCACACCTGTAATCCCAGCACTCTGGGAGGCCAAGGTGGGTGGACTGCTTTGAGCTCAGGAGTTTGAGAACAGTCTGGGAAACACGGCGAAACCTCGTCTCTACAAAAAACACAAAAATCAGCTGGGTGTGGTGGCACTTACCTGTAATCCCAGCTACTCGGGAGGCTGAGGCAGGAGAATTGCTTGAGCCTGGCAGGTGGAGGCTGCAGTGAGCAGAGGATGTGCCACTGTACTCCAGCCTGGGTGACAGTGTGAGACCTGGTATCAAAAAGAAAAAACGTATATATATATATATATATATATATATATATATATATATATATGTAAATTTAATATAAAAAGTATTAATTTTGGCCAGGCAAAATGGCTCATGCTTGTAATCCCAGCACTTTGGGAGGCCAAGGCAGACAGATCACCTGAGGTCAGGAGTTCAAGACCAGCCTGACCAGCATAGAGAAACCCCATCTCTACTAAAAATACAAAATTAGCTGGGCATGGTGGCACATGCCTGTAATCCCAACTACTCGGGAGGCTGAGGCAGGAGAATCGCTTGAACCCGGCAGGTGGAGGTTGCGCTGAGCCGAGATAGCGCCATTGCACTCCAGCCTGGGCAGCAACAGTGAAACTCCATCTCAAAAAAAAAAAAAAAAAGAAGATTAATTTTTACAGAGGATCAGCACAATGAGGGACACACCAGCACAAAGTAAAGACAACTCTAGAGAATACGGAACTAGCAGAGGCCAGGCATTGTGGCTCATGCCTGTAATCCCAGCAATTTGGGAAGCCTAGGCAGGAGGATCGCTTGAGGCCAGGAGTTGGAGACCAATCAGTGCTAAATAGTGAGACTCTGTGTCTACCAAAAAAAAGAGACATTAGCCAGGTGTGGTGGTGGTGCACACCCGTAGTTCCAGCTACTTGGGAGTCTGGGATGGGAGAAATCCCTTGAGCCTGGGAAGTCTACACTACAGTGAGCCAAGATTGTGCCACTGCACTCCAGCCTGGGCGACAGAGTGAGACCCTGTCTTAGAAAGAAAAAAGAAAAGAAAGTGTTAATCCCCCTAAGGGAATCTCCTCTTCTCCTGCCCTCTCTGGAACCTCACTTGTCGGTTCTTCCTCCCACTTTCCTGTATCTTTAACCTATCCCCCACTTTTGGCTCCTTCCCATCATCATTTAAATTACTCAAACTTCTTCTGTTTTAAAAACCTCTCCCTAAACTCAGGGAGAGGTCTCCTGCACACCCATTGAGCCATCTGCTCTCCCTGGTGCCTTCTCTATAGCAGCCTGAGCCATGTCTCTAATCCATGAATCTCATCATGTTACTCCCCCATTTACATCACTTCTCCTTGCCTCAGGGATTAAGTCCAAACTCCTTAACAGCCCCTGCTCTGCCCTGCCTTGCAAGGCAGCCTCACTGCTTGCCCCTCTCCATTTCATCTGCTATGGAGTCCAACTGAGCCTCATCTGCCCCTTGAACACACACTCTTTCTCCTCTGGGAGTCTCTGAAGTGGGTAATATCCTCTGCTTATAATATGCTTCCCCTTAAACCTCTACTCTCTTCCTAGCTAGCTTCGACTCCTCTGTCACTTGTCCGCTTTGGCATCACCTCCTCATAGAAGACTTCTTTGACTCCCGAGATTCTCAGGAGCATGGCAGGTGAAGTGCTCCTCCCATGAATGGATGGAGATTAGGGAGTGTGTGTTATTCATGCTTAATTCACCAGTGCTTAGCTGAGTACCTGCCATAAAATAGTTACTGTGGTGGCCGAAGTAATAACCCCCACCACCACCAATTGCTCATGTCCTATGTTACACAGCACAATTACATAGGAAGGGAGAATTAAGAGTGCAGATAAAATTAATGTTGCTCATCAGCTGACCTTAAAACAAGATTATCCTGGAGTATCTAGGAGAGCCCATGTAATTACAAGCATTCTTTAAAACTGGAAGAGGGAGACAGAAGGTTAAGAACCAGAGACGGTGGGCACAATGGCTCATGCCTGTAATACCAGTACTTTGGCAGGCCAGGGCAGGAAAATCCCTTGAGTGCAGGAGTTCAAGGTCAGCTGTGGCAACATACTGAGGTCCCATCTCTACAACAAAATAAAAACAAAATTCACTGAGTGTCACGATGCTTACCTGTAGTCCCAGCTACGGGAAGGCTGACATGGTAGGATTGCTTGAGCCTGGGAGTTTGAGGCTATAATGAGCCATGATAGGACCACTGAACTCCATCCTGAGTGACAGGGCAAGGTCCTGTTTCTGAAGAAAAAAAGGACATTGGAATCAGGGTCCTCTCCATCCTGAGGTGCCTACAAGGCATCTCTCTCTGCAAACGAGTAAACATCACCCTCCAACTCCTTACAGAGTGGAGCAACAGGAAAACTCCTTCACCTCATTTCTGTGCTGCTTGGGAGGCCTGGACAGCCCAATAACCAGCTCCTTGCTGATGAAGCAATCAGGAAATGGCTCGAGTTGAGCTAAGGAGAATTTGGGTCCTTCTTTTGGTTCTCAGTAGGCAGGGTAGAGGCCAGGCATGGTGGCTCATACCTGTAATCCTTGCACTGTGGGGGGCCAAGGTGAGAGGATTGCTTGAGGCCAGGAGCTCAAGACCAGCCTGGACAACATAGCAAGACCTGGGTGGCATACACCTGTGGTCCCTACTACTTGGTAGGATGAGGTGGGAGGATTGATCACTTGATCCCAGGAGTTTCAGGCTGCAGTGAGCCATGATCACACCACTGCACTTCAGCCTGGGTGACAGAGCCAGACCATGTCACAAAAAGTTAGAAAGAAAAAAAAAAGAGAGAGAGGGAGAGAGACTATACACAGGCACCACCACATTTGGCTAATTTTTAAATATTCTGTAGAGACAAGGTCTTGCTATGTTGCCCAGGCTAGTCTAAAACTCCTGGCATCAGGCTGGGCATGGTGGCTCATGCTTGTAATCCCAGCACTTTGGGAAGCTAAGGCAGGCAAATCACCTGAAGTCTGGAGTTCGAGACCAGCCTGGCCAACATGATGAAACTCTGACTCTATGAAAAATACAAAAATTAGCTGGGCAGTAGTGGCATGTACCTGTAGTCTCACCTACTCGGGAGGCTGAGGCAGGAGAATCACTTGAACCTGGGAGGTGGAGGTTGCAGTGGACCCCATCACTGCACTCCACCCTGGGTGACAGAGCAAGACTCTGTCAAAAACAACAACAACAATAACAAAAACAAAACAACAACAAAAAAAAAAAACTCCTGGCATCTAGACATCTTCCTGTCTTAGCCTCCCAATGCCCTGGGATTATACTGTTTCCT
Organism: Gorilla gorilla gorilla; assembly: GCF_029281585.2. Taxonomy (NCBI): domain Eukaryota; kingdom Metazoa; phylum Chordata; class Mammalia; order Primates; family Hominidae; genus Gorilla; species Gorilla gorilla. The sequence goes on from NC_073247.2 coordinate 9,586,523, forward strand.
ATAATTGAAGACACTTGTTCTTATACTGCTTTAAGGTATAAAGGAAGAAAAAAAACGGATAATGGCAAATGTTGGTGAAGGCCGGGCATGGTGGCAGCCTGTAATTCCAGAACTTATGGAGGCTGATGAACTTAGGTAGAACCTTGTTTACTAGAGTATTAGGCATGGGTTTGGGCAACTATTCTAACCAGAGAAACTGGCTTCAGTGAGGGCAAGTTGGCAATCCAAGGTATAGCATGCATAGGGCTGGCAAAATTCAGGGTGACTGAAGCAAAAGCTTCAGAACCAGAAAGACCACATCTGGGGGTAGAGCACAAAACTCTCAAGAGATGAATCTTTGTAAGAGTGAGGCAGAACTATATAGCAGTTTTAGGAGATCTGTTGGTGCCCAGCAAGAGCTCCAAATGGGCTATATGCAGGGATGCAGCCTGTAGTCTCAGGAGAGGAGGTTCACAAAAGTCATTCAGTCCAAGACCTCAAACTGTGTTCTCTACTAAAAGGAATCAAGGTTCCCTAGAGAAATGGCTGACTCCATGTATGGTGCAGTATATTGATCCTGGAACATCTTTTTTGCCAGAAAGCAAGGAAGCCATCAAAGTCCAACAGGATCACGTCAAAAAGACATGAAAGTCAACTTGAAGAGATAATGATTAACCTAGATGAGACAATGTAAGCATCCAAAACAATAAAGACTGCAATGGCCTGAAATACATCAAATGCAAACAATAATCTATGAATTCATAATGGTATTCAGAAAAAAATCTACTGGTCATTAGAGGGAAGGTTACTAGGTTACTAACTTACTACTCTGAAAAGTGACTTAAGATGAGAGGTAGGGTGGAGAATTAGCTATTTATTCAGTCTTTCCTGTACAAACATAAATTTTTAGGGAGATTGAAGCAGACGAAACAAATCTGGAAAAATGGAGGTAACTGCTTAATCTGCGGGTTGGGTGCATGGAGGTTCAACATATTTCTTTTGTGTATATTTGAACCCCCTACAAAAAAACCACAAGACAGAATGTGAGCCAAGCAGCTTAGGGTTTAGGCAAGGCTTCTGCCTACAAGAGACACCAGGATATGAGGGGTAGTTTTAGCCCTAATGGGCTGAGCCAACTGGAGGTATATAGGGAAGTGCTAAATTGCAGAGGTATCATGTTGCCCAGCACTTGATCAAATCCTAGATCCTAGGTCTGCTTGGTAGCATGCTTCCTAGGTAGTGGATCTGAGGCTACCTATAGAACTTCCTTTGCAGTCATAATTCGCTCAGAGACTACAAAAGTGCTTGCTCTTGAAAATGGAGTCTTTGTCCATTTCATGCTTCTATAAAAGAATACCACAGACTGCATAATTTATATAAAGGAAAAAAGGAAGGAAAGAAAAAAGGAAGGAAGGAGGGAAGGAGGGAAAAAGGGAAGGAGGGAAGGAAAGGAAGGAAGGGAAAGAAGGAAAGGAAGGAAGGGAAAGAGAGAAAGAGGGAAGGAGGAAGGGAGGGAAGGAGGGAGGGAGGGAGAGAGAGAGGGAGGGAGGGGAAGGGAAGAAAAGGGAAGAGAAGGGAAAGGAGAAAGAAAAGGAAAGGAAAGGAATAAATTTTATTTCTTAACAGTTCTGGATGTTAGGAAGTCCAAGGTTGAGGGGCCTGCATCTGGTAAGGGTCTTCTTGCTGCATCATCCCACTACAGAAGGCAGAAGGAAAAGAGAGTGCAAGAAAGCAAGAGGGCAAAAGGGGCTGAACTCTGTTTTATAATAAGCCCACTCTGTGATTACTAATCTATTACCACAATAACAACATTAACTCATTCATGAAGGCTATTTTATTAGGCCCCACATCCCAACTGTTGCATTGAGGATTGAGTTTCCAGCACATAAACTTTGGGGGACACATTTAAACCGTAGCAGAGCACTTAGGTTAATTCAACTAAGAGGAGCTGGGAAAATCAAAGGCATGAGAAAGACAGCAAAAGCTAGCAGAGAGAAATGCATAGGTTAAGGAAAAAAGTCACAGTGAATCCTGTAGTGCAGGCTACTTTATCAAAAGCACCTAAAAAAGATCTCATTAACTCCTCCAGCTCACCTCCACCCACATCTAAAGAGCCACACACAGCACCACCAAAGGCAGCACAATGAGAACAGCATTCTCCTCAACAGACAAGCTGGGAGTATCTAGACACCTGACCTCAATAGCTCCAGAACAGCCCTAAAACATTTCCTCCCTAACCACCACTCAAGTCACCAGCTTGGAAAGTATTAAGAAAACCCAAATCCTGACACACCACTATGAAACAACTTAAAACAGCAAAGAACAACCCATTTAAACAGCAATGCCAGCTGTTGGGAAAAAAAGGAACAATGAGTAGAGGAGAAACAGAACTCTCGGGGTCCACCAAGACCCAGTCTCTCAGCTTCAGCACTTTTAAATGCAGAATCCATACCCCTCTGGGGCCTGTGGAGCTCCACAAGGCATGTCGTCCTCAAAGATAAATGAGCAGGCAAGCTGGCTAGAAAACCACTAAGGGTATTATTCTTTAAAGAATCTTTATAGGGTCAAAGAGGAATGGGTCTTAACTGGCTATGTGAACTCCCCACAGATTCTGAGGATGATGTCAGTATCCCTTTCCAGATGTGTTTAACACTTTGCAGTCACTTGTATTCCTGCCACTGAGTGCCAGTGCTTTGCTAATTTGAACTGATTCCAGCTCACGCTGACCCCAGCTCCCTGGATGTTACCATTAGCCAAGACTGTCACCCATACTGTACCCTTTCAAAGAGTCCTAAAAACAGCTCTTCACCTACTCTTCCAAGACAAGTAAAAATGTCTGCCAAAGAAATGGGGAAAAAAGATTCAGAGAGTGAAAACAATTAATATACTAACAAGAGAGCAAAAAGCAAAGGGGGAGGAGAAACTAGGAAAATCACACATGGGCTCTCACCTATTTCCAAAGCTGGGCTAATGTCCTTTTGCTTGTGTCTGAATAAGGCACCAATTTTAAGCTGCTAATGAAAAAAAAAGAAAAAGAGAAAGAAGCAGGCCCAGGCTGGGCGCAGTGGCTCATGCCTGTAATCCCAGCACTTTGGGAGGCCGAGGCAGGTGGATCACCCAAGGTCAGGAGTTCTAGACCAGCCTGGTCAACATGGTGAAACACCATCTCTACTAAAAATACAAAAAATTAGACAGGCATGGTGGCGCATGCCTGTAAATCCAGCTACTAAGGAGGCTGAGGCAGGAGAATTGCTTGAACCTGGAAGGCAGAGAATGTGGTGACCTGAGATCACGTCATTGCCCTCAAGCCACGGCAATGAGAACAAAATTCGGTAAAAACAAAACAAAACAAAACCACCATAAAATAACTCAGACTTAATTAAATACAACCCTAGTGGTGAATGACTAAAGATGGATTACTCATAACAGAGATAACAGTCCAATAAGAATCCAGGAATCTTACCTTTTAATAACAAAAAAATCCTTTTCTTCGAAAGTAACATCCTCTCAAGGCCAGGAATTCCATTAGTAGAAAGCCTTCCTAAAAAACAAAATTCCTGGCCAGACATGGGTTCACGTCTGTAATCTCAGCACTCTGGGAGGCCGAGGCGGGAAGATCACTTGATGTCAGGAGTCGAGGCGGGAAGATCACTTGATGTCAGGAGTTCGAGACTGGCCCCGCCAACATGGTGAAATCCCATCTCCACTAAAAATACAAAAATTAGCCTGGTGTGGTGGTGGGCACCTGTAATCCCAGCAACTTGGGAGGCTAAGGCAGGAGAATTTCTTGAACCCAGGAGGCAGAGGTTGCAGTGACCAGCAAGGTTGCGCCATTGCACCCCAGCCTGGGTGATAAGAGTGAAAACTCCATCTCAAAAGAAAAAAAAATTCCTTTGGGAAGGCCTTCTACATAAAAATCTTCAACATGAGACTGGAAGAAAGGGTATGGGATCTTCTCCGGACCTTTGGCTTTTACAGCTCGAGCTATAAGAACAAAAAGAAAAAGGGATATCATTTAAACACAGTATGTAGAAAAGAATAATTATTGAATCTGTACTGGTCTTTAACTTTTACACTTTGATCTTTAATTCTGTTATTGTGATTGAGTTCAAAGAAAAATAGTATGAGTAAAATAAAAAGAACACCAAAAATGCTAATATTCTGTTTACCAAAGTCTGTAGTGAAATATCCCATTAAATCCAAGTGCAGTGACACACCCATAATCCCAAGCACTTTGGGAGGCTGAGGCGGGTGAATCTCCTGAAGTCAGGAGTTCAAGGCCAGCCTGGCCAACATGGTGAAACCCCAACTCCACTACAAATACAAAAATTAGGCAGGCGTGGTGGCAGAGGCCTGTAATCCCAGCTACTTAGGAGGCTGAGGCAGGGAGAATTGCTTGAACCCAGGAGGTGAGCTTGCCATGAGCTGAGATCATACCACTGCACTCCAGCATGGGCGACAGAACAAAACTTCAACCTCCAAAAAAAAAAAAAAAAACAGCTAGCAGGTGACATTTGCTATGGGGAGACTAGGGATATGATCTTGCTGCAATCCTTCCATTTTAGTAAATCTAAACAGTGTGAATCCATTCTGTTTCGTCCCCACTCCACTCCAGAGCCAAAACAAGAAAATCAATTATATTTCTAGTTCTTTAAAAATATATCTAACTAAATCATCTAATTAAAAGATAATATGCATGGTTCCATACTCTAAAAGAAAAAGAAAACTTATGTCCTGCATATCATTTGATGAATGCTTATTCAGTTGACTGGTGTAGACTTCAATAATAACCTGTTCAATGCATTATGCCAGATGAATCTTGCATCTCAAAAGTAGAACAAATATTGTTCGTTCAGTTTTGTCTACCCATAAATGCAATATTTACTAATAAAAAGAAAATGAGTTTATTGTTCTAGAGAGTATGAGAATTTTGACAACATGAATTCTCCTGTCCTAGGACATAATTAATACTTAGAGGCATACTATTTCATGTGGAAGCTACCATTAAATCAATGTTAAGTGTTAATTACCTCACATAATCTTCTAATCTGACTTAAGACTGAAGACGTACCTCACAAAGCTGATTTATCAAGTTGTAAATCTTCACCTGTTGAATTCATAAGTTCATGTCTGAAAGGTGAGAATAAATACTTAATATTCACTAGGCAATATTCAGCAAAGTAATATCCACTAGTACATATTTAATATTTCATCATGAACTGCAGGTGTGAAGAGAAAAGACAGGCTGGGCACAGTGGCTCACACCTGTAATCCCAGCACTTTGGGAGGCTGAGGCAGGCAGATCATGAGGTCAGGAGTTCGAGATCAGCCTGGCCAACATGGTAAAACCACGTCTGTACTAAAAGTACAATAATTAGCTGGGCATGGTGGCAGGCACCTGTAATCCCAGCTGCTTGGGAGGCTGAGGCAGAATTGCCTGAACCCAGGAAGTGGAGGTTGTAGAAACCATTATCACGCCACTGCATTCCAGCCTGGGCAAGAGAGCAAGATTCTGTCTCAATCAATCAATCAATAAAAATATAAGGAGGAAGCATTTACTGTGTATTTATATGTCTGGTATTATGTGAAGCACTTTACTATCTTATCAAATCTTCGGGACAGATCTTCGGTTCTCATGACCACAAAAGAGGATACTAAAGCTCAGACAGGAGAAGAGACGTGGCCAGCCTGTGTCCCCAGGGCCTATGGTCTTACCACTAGGTTACAGTGTTTCCAGATATCACATGTTGTGAGATTTTTGCTTTAAAATGAACCAAAAAAAAACCAAAGGTGAAAAAGGCATAAGCTATTAAAAAGTGGGAGAAACACTAAGAGAACCTTAAGCATGTAACTAAAAATATTATGGAAATGTTATTGAATTCATTAGCAAATTTAGTGCTAGGTTTTCATTGAGGAGTAGGTTGTATTACTCATAATGAAGAAAAATGTTCATTTTAAGTACATTAACATAAATACCATCAATATTGTTCATCATGTTTAAATGTTCACTTAAAGCAATTCAGTTAAAATTCTGCATATCATACAATTTTATAGTTTGCTAGTAGGTTACAAGTAAATAGTCACCCAAATAAAAACATCATGTTTTCCACTGGTTGTTCCTCTTTTTAGGTGAGCATTTGATGTATACCAACAGAGAGAGGATAATAACAAATCGCTAATTTCTTTCATCACTATATAAAGGTGGCTTCAGGATAGAATAGTATCAGGGCAATGATGAATTTGAAATCTAACACCAATTCAGTGATGCATCAAGATAAAAGTAGAGACAATAGGGGCACCTTGGTGAGTACTGAACATTTTATTTACTTATTTATTTTGAGATGGAGTTTTGCTCTTTTTGCCCAGGCTAGAGTGCAACGGTGCAACCTCGGCCCACCGCAACCTCTGCCTCCTGGGTTCAAGCGATTCTCCTGCCTTGGCCTCCCGAATAGCTGGGATTACAGACATGCGCCACCACACCCGTCTAATTTTGTATTTTTAGTAGAGACGGGGTTTCTCCATGTTGGTCAGGCTGGTCTCGAACTCCCGACCTAGATATCTGCCTGCCTTGGCCTCCCAAAGTGCTGGGATTACAGGTGTGAGCCACTGCGCCCAGATGAATTCCAAATTTAACAAAGCAGACTAAGAGAAACAATTCATTTTAAAAAATAATATTTGGCCAGGCATGGTGGCTCACACCTGTAATCCCAGCACTTTGGGAGGCTGAGATGAGTGGATCAGGAGGTCAGCAGTTCAAGACCAGCCTAGCCAAGATCATGAAACCCCGTCTGTACTAAAAATACAAAAATCAGCCAGGCGTGGTGGCTGGTGCCTGTAATCCTAGCTGCTCGGGAGGCTGAGGCAGAGAACTGCTTGAACCTGGGAGGCGGAGGTTGCAGTGAGCCGAGATCGTGCCACTGCACTCCAGCCTGGGCGACAGAGTGAGGCTCCGTCTCAAAAAAAATAAATAAATAATTCAATGAAATCCCTAAGATCTAGGGCTTTGCAATAAATATGTAAATAAATTTCCAATCTCCATACTGAAAGTTTAAAAGAAATGCTAACTAATAACTAAAGAAATACAACTTTTCCTCAGCTTTGCAGCAATCTAGAAACAAAGTGTGTAGACACTACAAAGCACCTTACAAGGAGAAACGTGTAAGGATGGCATGACTCGCCGGCAGCCCTGGGCTTGTCCACGGTACCCCCATGATGAACAGTAACTTCATTGTGTAAACGCCCATGAACATAAGATTACAGGACTGGGATTACAGGAGTGTAGCATGCCTAGCTAATTTTTGTATTTCTAGTAGAGATGCGGTTTTGCCATGTTGCCAGGCTAGACTCGAACTCCTTGCCTCAAGTAGTCCACCTGTCTCAGCTCCGCAAAGTGCTGGTATTACAGGAGTGAGCCATTGCACCCAGCATTTGCCAAGACCTTTGATGGCAGGCTTTTTCCAGGTGATCAGTCCTTGCCTGGTCTGGCTCTGCCCCACTCTCCTTCTCACCTAGTTGGAATCCCTAGCTACTTTTCAGTAGAGGAGAGTGTGTACCCCAATCCCAGCTTGGTTCAGATCTGCATTTAACTCATGGAACCTGGCTGCTCCCCAGGTCCTGAAGAAAAAAACGGTCTCTCTGTGGGTATGATAAAGGATGGGCCTGTCCCCAGGACCCTGTGAGAGGGAAGCCCAATGTCCCACCAGGTTGGCAGGGCTGGGGAAGGGAAAGTGTTATGGCAGCCCCAAGAAAAAAAAGAGGCAGCAGAGGGAGCAGGACAGCGCTCACATGGAACTCATGCCACTGCCTGAGGGGAGGAAGGAGTGCACGCCAGTGACGTCAGGGGGCAGAGAGGCACAGTTCCAGGGTGGCTTTCCCCCTCACTTCCTGCCATGTTACTCTGATCGCCTCCAGGTGAGCCTGCCCACTTTGTGCCCAGGGGCCTGTAGAAAACCACAGCTCCCCATGGTTATGGCCCCAGGAGTGGGGCAGAGCAGGGAGGAGTCCTGGACAGAGGAGAGGCAGGGGCAGGAGGTAGCGGGCCTCAAACTCCAGGAGGCGGCCCTTCTCATGGGTCCTGCTTTCTGGCTTCTCATTCCTTACCCCTGGGCTGATCACTCGGGGAAGAACTGAGACAAAGTTTCTCACCCTCAGGCCCAAAGGGTTTAATTACTGGGCCCCTAGGGAGGTGTGAGCCCCCTGAAAGGATGCAAGGTTTTGTTTTGTTTTGTTTTTTGAGACAGAGTTTCGCTCCTGTCGCCCAGGCTGGAGTGCAGTGGCGTGATCTCACCACACTACAACCTGCACCTCCCAGGTTCAAGTGATTCTCCTGCCTCAGCCTCTGGAGTAGCTGGGATTACAGGTGGCTGCCACCACGCCTGGCTAATTTTTTGTATTTTTAGTAGAGACAGGGTTTTGCCATGTTGGGCAGGCTGGTCTTGAACTCCTGACCTCAGGTGATCCGACTGGCTCCGCCTCCCAAAGTTCTGGGATTACATGAGCCACTGTGCTTGGCCACGATGAAAGGTTTTGTGTGGAGAGCATGTACATGCCTTTCTGGGAAAACAGTCCACAGCTCTTACTCTCAGCAGGCTTCACGGTCAAAAAAGTTTAGAACTCTTGCTACAGAGCTGTGGAAGCAGCTAGGTGAGGGGCCTGCCAAGGGCACTCTGGGCACTACCTGGGCACTCCCGAGCCCATCATCCCCTAGGCAGGCTGCACTGCTTGGCATTTGCAGAGCTGATGGGGTGGGGCATGTGGGGACTGTGAAATCGCCCTGAGATGACCCACAGCCCTCAGCTGGGAAGTGAGCGGTGCATCTCCTGCAGCGTCCTCCATCCCTAGAGCCATGGGGCCAGGAGAACTGGCCCTAGCAGCAAGTGAAAAGCCTATTATTGATTCCCTCCCTAGCCATGTAGACAGTGAACCAAGACACTCATATCAGGTAAATGCCTTGTTCTCTGTTACCGTGGTAACCAGTAGGCATTCCCAGATACAGTGAAGGTCCTCACACCAAGATATGCACCTGGCCACCTGAGGAAAGAGAAAGGACTATCTGAGGGGATGGGGCTGAGCTGGGTGTGGAGTGGTCCTTCTGGGTCTTGGAGAGTGGGAGGGGGAGCAGCATGAGCCAGGCCTCGAGGCAGAAGGACAACCAGGAGACAGCCTGGAAAAAGTACTGGACCCACAAGGGCTCAAGGCTGGCCAGAGGGGAGGTGGGATAGGCTGTAAAGTCCTGAGGTCTGAAGATTGGCCCTGGCAGGAAGAAACCAGGTAAGGTGGGGTGTTACCTACACCCTCGGGGCCAGATGCAGGCCAGAGCCAGCCAATTACCAGGCCCTTAGGGAGGTGTGAGCCCCTTGAAATGATGCAAGGTTTTTTGTTTTTGTTTTGGAGATGGAGTTTCGCTCTTGTCGCACAGGCTGGCACCTTTGCCCAGAGCAGGCACCAAGACTTCTGGCTCTGGGTGTGACATCAGTCTGGGTAAAAGCCCCAGCCCCCACCAGGACCACCTACCCCCTAGACTACTTCAGGTGCTGAGCCCAAGCCAGGGGCAGGAAGCTAAACTGATGCCTAGGGTAATCCCAACAAAGTCCCTGGTTCCCCGCAGCTATGGGGCTGACGGGGAATTACAGCCCAAACCCCAGATGCTGGCTCTCAAACTAACACTGAGCCCTCAGTGCCCACAGGGAGATACAATCAGCGCACTTTCCAGATGGGGAAATGGGATCAGAGAAGTGCAACAGCCTTGCCCAATGCCCCAGACCAGGGCTCCAGGCCCAGAGTGTTCTTTTGTCACTGTGTTCAGAGGGCAGCAGCTGCTGTGATGTACCCACCTGAGCCTGGCAGCTTTCTCCAACTTTGGAAGCCCAGGAGCATGGCCCCTGTCCACAGATGCACCTGGCATGAGGCGTGCCCAGAGGGACAGAGGCAGATGAGTTTCGTCTCCTCCACTGGATTGTGAGGGCCTAGAAGGAGACAAGGGTCTGCTTGAGAAGGCAGTGAATAGCGAGCAACCTGAGGCAGTGCCCCTCTGGATGGATGCGCAGTGCCTGGATGGAACCTGGCTCAGACAGAGCTCAGTTCTGCAGGTCCCTCTGAGGCATGGAGAGTTCACAGCTACCAAGTGTAGGAGTGTGGATTCAAAGCCAACGGCGTGACTCCAAAGTCCCTGCCCTAGCCCCTGGACCACCCTTGCAGGCCCATCAGATGCCCAGGCCAGCAGCACAGCCGGCCAAGACCAGGGAAACTTGGGGAGCCTCAGAGCACCCCCAGGTATTCCAACCTAATCCTGGTACCCCGCCTCTCACCACCCTTCTTCCTGCTTTAACCTCAACCCCTACACAAAGCCTGGGCCGCTTAATGTGGCATCAAACAGATGCCTCAATAAATCAGTCTAATCTTGAAAAAAAAAAGACTTAACAGATATACAATTGCACGTTAGAATGCTAAAGACCATAAACATATAACAACTTAAAGTACATATAAATTCAATATATATCCAATCATTGTAACTATGACACAGTAGAATATTAAAATACTATTTTCAAAATGTATACAAGCTTAATGTTCTATGTATTCAAACTATTTATTCAAAATACAAATCATCAACATAAATTGCCACTAATGTTCAGTCCCTTCACAGGACACATGATTCACTGGGAGTTAATAAATTAGCAGCCGGCAGGCAGTGACACACAGCAAAAATGAAAACCAAGAGGTGAAATAGTTCTGAAAAGTTTTAAAGCTAACAGAAATCACTGAATTACTAAGTCATTAGCACTAATTTTGAGCCAACTAACTAATTAATATGAGATGATACAATGTCCTATACTTTGGTAAATACAGACTATGTTTAAACAATGTCTGTAACGTGACTTGTAAAATGCTCCTGGCTTTACAAAGATGTGATTAAGATGTAGTAACACATGCTAAACCATTTCCCCCTGCAGAGCATGTGGTAACTTTCATCAGTCACGTTGAGAGTCCAGAAGATAAAGGAAAAGGTCATGGATTTCGCTGAGAACTTACCAGAGTTGAACTCCCTCATTTTCCGTTCCCCAGCATTGGCGGGTTCTGGGACTGGTGGCTGTGGTGGCTCGTTGGTCTTTGTCTCTTAGAAGGTGGGGAATAATCATCATCTTGAAAAAGAAAAAATGGTCATTACTGAAGGAACCATCTTAGGTTACAGCCACCTCTGGGTCAATTCCCAACATTCAAAAGTTGAGCAGGGCTTTAAAGCTATCTTATTAATAATTGTTTTTGTATTGCGAACTTCAGCATACTTTTTTCTAGTTACATTTGAAATGTTATTCTTTTGGGATGTGCTCAAGTGAGTACTGCTTTTTCCTCTGCCTTGCTTCATTACTTTTTAGTTTCCTTCATTTGAATCATCATTGTAAGTCTCTCCTTCTCCTCAAATAACTTTCAAATTGCTGCCAAGAACTATGTTCTATCTTAAGGCTTTTGAGAAAAAACTTTCAATGAAGATAGCCGCCTAAAGTTATACAAATATAGAAGAAACGGGATAAAATAAAGCTTAGATTGGAAAAAATATTTAAGATTATACAAAATTCACACGTAAACAAGGGAAGCTGAGTAATTGTATGTTCAAATACTTTAAACAAGTGCAAAACATGTAGGCTTAAAGAAATAGAGCTGGCCAGGCATGGTGGTTCACGCCTGTAATTCCAACAGTTTGGGAGGCCGAGGCAGGCAGATAACTTGAGGTCAGGAATTCGAGACCAGCCTGGCCAACAGAGTGAAACCCTCTCTCTAATAAAAATACAAAAATTAGGCCAGGAGTGATGGCTTATGCCTGTGATCCTAGCACTTTGAGAGGCCGAGGCAGGTAGATCACCTGAGGTCAGCAGTTTGAGACCAGCCTAACCAACATAGGGAAACCCCGTCTCTACTAAAACTACAACATTAGCCGGGTGTGGTGGCACATGCCTGTAATCCCAGCTACTCGGGAGGCTGAGGCAGGAGAATCCCTTGAACCCAAAAGGCAAAGATTGTGGTGAGCCGAGATTGTGCCATTGCACTCCAGCCTGGGCAAAAACAGCGAAACTCCATCTCAAAAAAAAAAAAAAAAGAAAAAATTAGCCAGGCGTGGTGGCGCATGCCTGTAATCCCAGCTACTTGGGAGGCTGAGGCAGGAGAATCGCTTGAACCCAGGAGGCTGAAGTTGCGGTGAGCTGAGACTGCACCATTGCACTCCAGCCTGGGTAGCAGAGCAAGACCCTGTCTCAAAAAAAAAAAAAAAAGAAAGAGAGAGAGAAAGAAAGAAAGAGGGCTACATTATTTATGAAACAGATACTGTTAACTCAGTCACCAGAAAGCCTGTGTATAAATGAGCAGTGAGATATTCAAGCACAGCACACACACACTTCTCAGGACAGCTGTCGTGAGAGTTCCATGCTCATTTCCTTCTGGATACATCAGCAACTCACTCTGCTATGATCCTGCAATACATCTCATGTTAGAATTAGAGACATCTGGGCCAGGCACAGTGGCTGACGCCTGTAATCCTAACACTTTGGGAAGCCGAGGCAGGCAGATCACCTAAGGTCAGGAGTTCGAGACCAGCATGGCCAACATGGTGAAATGCTGTCTCTACCAAAAATACAAAAAATTAGCTGGGCATGGTGGCGCGCGCCTGTAATCCCAGCTACTCAGGAGCCTGAGGCAGGAGAATCGCTTGAACCCGGGAGGTGGAGGTTGCAGTGAGCCGAGATCGTGCCACTGCACTCCAGCATGGGGGACGGAGCAAGGCTCTGTCAAAAAAAAAAAAAAAAAAAAAAAAAAAAAAAAAAAAACAGAAAAAGAAAAAAGAATTAGAGACATCTGGATCAAATCAGCTGCCAGTCTCGCAAAGTGTCGGGTAACATCCTATTAAGATTGCTGCTTACACATCATCTATAAAATACTGAAAATATCATTTTAAGAAATCTTTTTTTTATTTTGAGACAGAGTTTTGCTCGTTGCCCAGGCTGGAGTGCAATGGTGCGATCTCAGCTCACTGCAATCTCTGCCCCCTGGGTTCAAGCAATTCTCCTTCCTCAGCCTCCTGAGTAGCTGGGATTACAGGCATGCACCACCATGCCTGGCTAATTTTGTATTTTCAGTTGAGACAGGGTTTCTCCATATTGGTCAGGCTGGTCTCGAATTCCTGACCTCAGGTGATCCACTGACCTTGGCCTCCCAAAGTGCTGGGATTACAGGTGTGAGCCACCATGCCTAGCCAAGAAACCCTTATTTTAAAACAAGCCAGGCGTGGTGGCTCATGCCTATAATCCCAGCACTTTGGGAAGCCAAGGCGGGTGGATCACTTGACGTCAGTAGTTTGAGACCAGCCTGGGCAACATGTTGTAACCCCATCTCTACTAAAAATATATTTAAAAAATTAGCTGGGCATGGTGGTGGGCACCTGTAATCCCAGCTTCTCAGGAGGCTGAGGCAGGAGAACCACTTGAACCTGGGAGGTGGAGGTTGCAGTGAGCGGAGATCACGCCACTGCACTCTAGCCTGGGTGACAATAGAAAGACTCCATCTCAAAAACAAAACAAAACAAAAAACCACTAAAAAAAGACTCCATTTCAAAAACAAAAAACCAAAAACACAACACAAATGTAGTACACAAATGAAAAAAATTACTGTGTTAAACACAGTTTCATAGAAAATAAAAGACCAATCAAATACAATAAGCTGCCTTTTTAGATGGGTATGTTATTCTTCTTTCACAGCTAAAGAAACAGGCTCAGAGAATGTTATTTGAGTGGACCGTGTTGCATTTCTGGACAGTGCAGCTGAGATCAGACTTTGTGTGTAACTCCACTAGCCTACCAGGGTGCCTCTCATAAAGGCAAGAAATGTAAATTTGGCCTAATATACAAAGTTGCCAGGGCAGCACTGGGTCAATTCTACATACAGTACTTCTATGTTCATCAAGGGAAACCTTAAGGGAAAGTGAAAATGCTTCTAGAGGCGACTGGACACAAGCGCCTTTGCTTGTTGCCTTTGGGCTCTTCTTCTAAGGCCAACAGTGACCTGAAATTATTGACTGGCTTTTCCAATCAAGTGGACAAAATGGTACCAAGGTCGCCAACATCGATGTAGAACATCGATGTTCTACAACATTGCTTAACGCAAGGGGAGACGCTCCTGACTCAGAGTGTTTAATTGCTCACCTACTTCTTTTTCTGCCCTCTTGGGCTTCTGAAATGAAAAGAACCCTGGGGTGATACAGTGAGTCAAAGGGGTGCCAGCCGCATCACAGCAAAATAGATTCGTAAAAAATCCCTGGCCTAAGATGACAGCCTTGGCTGGATAAGTTTGAATGTGCTGATAGTGGACACGGTAGAATGAAGGTGGTTGAAATGTTCATATTAAAGAACTTCCACCCAGATTGCAAGAAAAGAGAGAGGAATGGAGATGGCAGCACGAGCCCCTACAATAAAAGCAGATGTTTTGAGATCAGTTATATTTCTTCTGAAAAAAATTAAAGACAGAAACCAAAGCTTAGCCTGAGACTACAATTAATTGGGCAATAAGCCAGAGGCACATATGGCATAGACAGATTTAAACATTTCTCCCTGATATTAATACAAACACTAAAATTACAAATACATGGATTCCAAATAAAACAAATACGTAAAAAATGTACTGAATAAACACTGGGGTCCACAGCGGTATTTGAAGATCTCACAGACAGGTTTGGGTTTTGAAGGTTAGAACTGGTGGTCTGGAGAATTCATTTCATTCCAGAGAAAGAAAGAGAGGAATTTCTTGGGTTCCTTCAGGAATGCGTCTAGCTTTGCCTCATCTTTGTTTGAACTATGGATACGGCAGAAGAAAACATGAGGATTTCACAGATTTAAGGTGCAAAAAGTCACTGGGTTCTCTAAGAAGTCTGGGATTCTTCTGCTGGAAAAATAAGTTTGTTGAGAAAAAATGAGTTGGAGGAGGCTGTTACTGAAGTGAAGCAGAATTGTTTTTACTAATCTGCTTATTACCCACTCTGTAGTGTGGAAACAAATTATTCATGCACAAGGTCCTCTTACTGTTCCTAGAATGCAGTGGAAAGAAAACAGATTAGTTTTCCTCCCTCAGAACACAACCCCTAGAAACAACCTACCTCAGATGAGATATTGCCTAATTATTTTCAAAAGACAGTGAAACATCATGGATGTAAATGCTTGCTGCAAAATAAATACATGCTAGAAACAGAAGCATCTGGGTCACAGCTATATTAGAGCTACCTGTGTTCCCCTGTCACTGACATTAAAACAAAAATGTCCAATACAATCATTCACAGTGTGGGAGAGGGGAAGTTGAAGGATGGAAAGGCCAGGCATAAAAGGATTTCAGAATTTCTGTCCATAAAGAAGTGGCTTTGTGCACTGTCTGTTACTGCGTGCAAGGTGAAATCTGAAGAATGAAAACGTGCAGTAACAAGGGCTCCTTTGTCCAACTCACCTCTCCAGATACCAAGTTTCAGACATGTTGCATTTTAATTGAAAGGTTGATATAATTTTTTTTAAAGAGCACTTGCGGTGTTTGAAGTGACAAAGGCTGCTGTGACAAAAAAGCAGGGAAAGGGAATTTTTTTTTAAAAGCAAACAACAACAACAAAAACCCCACAGAAAAGCAAACAACAAACAAACAAAAAACAGAGGAAGAAGTCAAACACCCTGGGCTGTGACTACTTCCAGGAAGGGGCTACAAGAGGCAGTTGGAAATTCTATTTGTTTTGCAACTGTGGGTTTTCCGGCCTGCTTCCTTTCTAAAGTATATTACTCTGCTTTTGGTTCATGAAGTTATCCATTTCTGTTTTCTGGAACAGCTATGTGTTTATTTTCTTTATCTATCATCTATCTATCTATTTACCATCTATCTTTTCTACCTTTCGCTATCAAGAGCTTGGGTCAAGCAGGATAGAATTCCAGTGTATGTTCACTCTACCATTTAAAACAAGAGCTCTTGTAGGCATTCTCCATCACATCATAAACCTGAGCTTTCTAAAACAGGGTGTGGCAAACTACCACGCATGGACCATGTCTGACACAGTCTGCGTTTGTAAGTAAAGTTGTAATGGGACACAGCCAATACATATGTTACATAATGTCTCTGGCTACTTTCATGGTATAATGGAAGAGCTGAGTCATTGAGAGAGAGACCACATGGCTTGGAAAACTTAAAATATTTAACATTTAGCCCCTTGCAGAAAATACTTGCTGACTCTTGTTTTAAAAGATCTCTGTTTAGAATGCTACCTATTGCGTTCTGGATAGAATCACAACTCTTTACCACAATCGACACAGCTTCAGCCCTGCTTCTATATTCAGCCTCATCTATTTCTGCTCCTCCTTATTTTCCTTCTGGCCATGCTGATGGATTGTCAGCTTCCCAGATGTGTGAGAATCTCTCCTCCCTTCCCAACATTCTCATGCTCTCCCTCTGCCTCTCAAGAACTTCCTGCACCATCTCTCATGACAAATCCTTTCTACATTCTTTAAGATGCAGCCCCTTTGCTCCTTCCTTAAGGATGTCTGTCTGGCTCTATTTTGGGTGATGTGCTCCTTCTGCATCTCCCAGAGCCAGCCTGCGTGTGTCAGCTACAACATTTCTTTGCATCTCTGTGTCGTATATCACCAAATCTGCCTAAGCTTGCATGAGTCACTGCATGACAACTTCAGACTCCACCAGCATTGTCCCCACTAACCACAAGGCTTAGACATTCGTCCAGTATGCTCGGGGTTGTGGGGTGGTAGCAGTAACCAGCTGGTGACCATCATTTCTTACATCAGAATCAAATCTGTAGATCTCTGCCATTCATAAGTATTTGGAGTTTAAAATTAGCATAAAGATTTTCCTTAAAATAAGAACAAATGGCTTGAGTAGGCTTTTGGAACATAGGATGTTTCCACTGGTTCATTTCTGTGTTCAATATTCCCACATGAATCTAAACACGACTCTGCTCTTAGTAGCTATGTGACCCTGGGAAAGTCACTCAATCTCCCTCAGCTAAATTTTGTTGTGTGAGTAATGAGGAGAGAGTTGTGATTTGTATTTAGTGAATAATAACAAACAAAAGGCATTTAGCTTTCTGGAACCTGGTATGTAGTAGAACCTCATGAAATACTAGCTCTGTTGATAAAAGTAGACTGAAAGAAGCTTTCAAAGTCAACAACAGTTTGAGGCAGTGAAGGACGTAGAGGAGAAGCTGCTGCTGCAGCCTGTAGCTCCTGGAAGCCCGTTTTGTCCATGATTTAGCAGGAATGCATTACCCTTCCATGAGGAGGCACTGCCCACAGAAACCAAGGCCATTCTTTGAAGACAAACATGTCTTAATAGCCTTTACATTATGTAATAGTGTAATACAAATAATAATTTATTATTAGTAATAATGTGAAATTATTTACAGTACCCTAACCCTAACCCTAACCCTAACCCTAACCCCTAAACCTAACCCTAACCCTAACCCTAACCCTAACCCTTGCAATAAATCTTGGTACTGGTCACTCTTTGTGTCCACACTGCCTTTATGAGCTGTGACACTCACTGCAAAGGTCTGCAGCTTCACTCCTGAGCCAGTGAGACCACAACCCCACCAGAAGGAAGAAACTCCGAACACATCTGAACATCAGAAGGAATAAACTCCGGACATGCCACCTTTAAGAACTGTGACACTCACCGCGAGGGTCCGTGTCTTCATTCTTGAAGTCAGTGAGACCAAGAACCCACCAATTCCCGACACACTAGGACCCTGAGACAGCCCCTAGAGGAGCACCTGGTCGATAACCCAGTTCCCATCTGGGATTTAGGGGACCTGGACAGCCCGATACATGAGCTCCTGGTCTGTAACCCAGTTCCCTTCTGGAATTTAGGGGCCCTGGGACAGCCCTGTACATGAGCTCCTGGTCTGTAACACAGTTCCCCTGTGGGGATTTAGGGACCTGGGCCTTCTGTCTTTGGGATCTACTGTCTATGGGCCACACAGATATGTCTTCCAACTTCCCTCCACAGGGGGGACTTCAAAGAGTGCCTTGAGCTGATCTGGTGATTGCTTTTTTGTACTGTTATTTATCTTATTCTTTTCATTGTTAGGTACTGATGAAAACACTTTGTACGAAAAGGTCTTTCTTAGCTCGGGAGTCCCCATCTATTTGTCCCGGTCCCTGTTAACCCAGTCCCTGACAGGAGCCCCTTCTGCACCTTGAGCTCTCACCACTCACCGTCCATCCAGCCCCAGCTCTGCCTGCAACCCACTCATCCCTGGGACTCGGGCATCCCCTCTCTAGTGGTCTGGTCATCAGGCCAGGGGCATGTGGGAGAAGCTATCGTGGCAAAGGGAGCAGTCATATCCTCAAAATCTGTGGTTGGTTTACCACCACCATGGAAACCCCAGGGTGGGGCTCTAGTTTCAGGATGGAGCTGAGCCCTGTCGGGAGTGAGCTTTCCCCAGCTATGGCTTCTTGGGGCCCTGAGCTGTGTCTCCCAGCATTGGGTCCCCACCATGCACATGGCCCATTCAGGCACAGTGGCGCGATGGCTGCATGCGTAAGGGGGGCCTGGGCCCAGGGCTGGGAGTCCTTTGTGTCTTATGGCCATGATTGTCCTTCCGAATATGATATCGTGGCCAATTTCTTTTATTCTGTCGTTCAGAGTGAGTAAATGATGTAGAGTTCACACAGAAAATAAGTACAACAAAAACAAACATAGAATTGGAAAATGCGTCACAGCAATGAGTTAAATAGGAAACAAATTTCATCACTTGAAGAAAGACTTAGAGTGGCAAAAGTGCCTTTTGAGTCTCCTTTAAAAAGTAGCAAAATTCATCCCTGAAGAAGCATCTTGGCCTTTTCCATGTACTCAGAGTGCTGGTGAAGAACAACGTTGCTGAAAAATTCTGTAGCTAACAGGGTTACAGGGTGTAAAGAACACACTGGAAAACCTGGTGGTTACAGTGGACACATTCCAGGAAGTCCTTGCCTGAGGTTTTCCAAGTTATGGAATTGTTTCAGATTGCAGGAGGTGATGGAGGGTACAACTGTAATGCCCAACCTCTTTTTGCTAACCCTGTTTTTAGACTCTCCCTTTCCTTTAATCACCTAGCCTTGTTTCCACCTGACTCTCCCTTAACTGAGAGAACCGGACAGACTCCATCTTGGCTCTTTCACTGGCAGCCCCTTCCTCAAAGACTTAACTCGTGCAAGCTGACTCCCAGCACATCCAAGAATGCAATTAACTGACAAGATACTGTGGCAAGCTATATCCGCAGTCCCCAGGAATTCGTCCGATTGATAACACCCAATTATCCTCGTCTATCACCTTGTAATAGTCTTAAAGCCCCTGCACCTGGAACTGTTTACTTTCCTGTAACCATTTATCTTTTTAACATTTTGCCTAATTTACTTCTGTAAAATTGTTTTAACTAGAGCTCCACTCCCCTTTCTAAACAAAATTACAAAAGAAATTCTAGCCCCTTCTTTGGGGCTGAGAGAATTTTGAGCACTAGCCATCTCTTTGGCTGCCAGCTAACTAAAGGACTTAATTCTTCTCAAAGTGTGGCGTTTTCTCTAACTCGCTTGCGTACAACACAACGAGGTGGCTCCAGGATACTAAGCTCTGAGCTGAACTTCACTCTGATTCCGACCTTGGCCTCTATTGCCTCCCCACAACCCTAAAACTAACCCTAACCCTATTCCCTAACCCCTACCTGGTACTCCTACCCAAACCCTAAAAACCACAAACCTAAAATCTATAAACCATACGTCTTAGTACATTTTCTGTTGCTATAACAGAATACCACAGAGTAGTTCATAAATGAAATGTCTCCCTTCCAGTTCTGGTGGCTGGGGAGGCCCAGAGCATCCCAGCCCAGGGGAGGGTGGTGCATGGAGGGAAGGAGGGAGTCCGTGTCCACTCACGGCAGCAGAGGGGAGGGCGAGTTCTGGTGGCTGGGGAGGCCTAGAGCATCACAGCCCAGTGGAGGGTGGCACATGGCAGGGGAGGGGAGAGCAAGAGTATCTGGGTGGGGGAGGAGAGGGCAAGAGTGCATGTCCGCTGCAGTCTCTCTTCCTCATCTTTTAAATCCACGAGTCCCATGACTGGGGGCCCACCATAATGACCTTATCTAACCCTATTTACCTCCCAAAGGCCACATGTCCAATCGGGACAGGAGTTTGGGGATTAAATTGCCAACACATGGCTGGACACTGTGCCTTGTGCTTTTAATCTCAGCAATTTCAGAGGCCGAGGCAGGTGATCACCTGAGGTCAGGAGTTCAAGACCAGCCTGGCCAACACGGTGAAACCCCATCTCTATCAAAAATACAACAAAAAATTAGTCAGAAATAAGGCAGGGTGCCTGTAATCCTAAGGAAGTAGACCACCACTTCTCCTGCTGCCCCTCCCTTCCCCACACCCCCTTCTCTAGTTTATAAAACAGGGAAAAAGGGAGAAAGCAAAAAGCTACAAAAAAAAAAAAAAGGTAACATAAATTGCTAGACGACCTTTGCAGCACCAGCCATCCCTGGTGGTTAAAATAGTAATAATAATATTAACCCCTGACCTAAACTACTTGTGTTATTTGTAAATTCCAGACACTGTATGAGGAAGCACTGCAAAACTTTCTGTTTTGTTATCTGATGCGTGTAGCACCCAGTCACGTTCCGATGCTTGCTCCATCTATCACAACCCTTTCACGTGAACCCCTTAAGAGTCGTAAACCCTTAAAAGTGCCAGGAATTTTGTTTTTGGGGAGCTCGGCTCTTCAGGCCCAAGTGTGCCCAGGCTCCCGACTGAATAAAGCTCTTCCTTCTTTAACTCGGTGTCTGAGGAATTTTGTCTGCCGCTTGTCTGGCTACAATGCCAGCTACCGGGAGGCTGAGGTGCGAGAATCGCTCGAACCTGGGAGGCAGAGGTTGCAGTGAGCCGAGATCGCACCATTGCACTCCAGCCTGGGTGATAGACGACACAGCGAGACACCATCTCAAAAAGAAAAGAAAACAAATTGCCAACACATGAAATCTGGAGAACACCTTCAAGCAATAGCACCATATAAATCTGTACATACCTTGCAAACACTGTAAACCTGACGTATTACACCTGAGACCAACCCCCAGCCACAAAACCCAGACCTGGAATTTTCCCAGGACCAAACACGTCTATATTCTATAACACGAAACCTCAAAGCCTAACCCTAACCCCAACAGTTCAGGCCCCCCCGTCCCCGTGGCTACAGCTCAAGATAACCTGCCCCTCCGTGGGTTTCCAGGCCCTTTGGTGGGGGTGGGAGCTGGGGGCCACACACAGCTCTCTGAGCTTAAGCCATTTTCTTTCTTTCTTCCTTCCTTCCTCCCTCCCTCCCCTCCTTCCCTCCCTCCCTTTTTTATTTCAGGGTCTTGCTCTGTCACCCAGGCTGGAGTGCAGTGGCATGATCACAGCTGACTGCAGCCTCAGACTCCCAGGCTCAAGTGATCTTCCTGCCTCAGCCTCCAGAGTAGGTGGGACT
The DNA here is from genome assembly GCF_029281585.2 of Gorilla gorilla gorilla. Classification (NCBI taxonomy): domain Eukaryota; kingdom Metazoa; phylum Chordata; class Mammalia; order Primates; family Hominidae; genus Gorilla; species Gorilla gorilla. The sequence goes on from NC_073247.2 coordinate 9,608,015, forward strand.
ACAGGAGTGTGCCATCGCACCCGGCGAATTTCTTAATTTTTATTTTGTAGAGATGAGGCCTCCCGATATTCTCCAGGCTTGGAAGTAGTTCTTGAAATTCAAGAGGATCTGGAAGTTCTGGTCTCCTGTCAATATCCCTTTCTAAGATGAAATGTAAAATCCTCTAATCACCCCAGGACACCTTTTCCAGCTATATTACCCTTTCCTTTCAGCCGACTAGAGTGGAATGTAGGCAAAGAACGGACCTATGCCTGCACACAGGCAGCTTTGAACTCATTGAGATCTATAGAAGAATTTTTAAAACATTTGCCAGAATGAAAAAGAAGTGTCCTCCAGTGAGCCTCGAGGACAGCCAGGGAAGGCAGCTACTGGGACCTGCCACTGGCCAGGAATGGGAGAGTCTGAGGTGTCCATTCTCCTATGGATGGGTCGCACATCAGCACTGAACCACAAACCCTTTCCTGCCCCCTTGGGACCAGGCCGCCACTCCTTCCTTCCCCTCACCTTGACCCTCCCATTCTGCCCCACCTGTCAGGATCACAAGGACCCCCAGCTCAGCAGATGGGAACCGGACCAAAAAGAGAAATAGCGCTGTCCTGCCCAAAAGTACCACCCCCAGACCCCCTGCTCCACCCTCCATACCACAGGGAGACCCCATGCTCCAACCCTGAAAACCATACACAGACCCCCGCTCCTCCCCTCAGGACCACCCCCAGACCCCCGGCTCCTCCCCACGGGACCACATCCAGACCCCCTGCTCCTCCCCATGAGACCCCCAGACGCCCGCTCCTCCCCTCGGGACCACCCTCAGATCTCCCGCCTCCTCCCCTCGGGACGACCCCCAGACCCCCCGCTCCTCCCCTCGGGACGACCCCCAGACCCCCCTCTCCTCCCCTCGGGACCACCCCCAGACGCCCTGCTCCACCTCCGGACCACAGGGAGACCCCATGCTCCACCCCTGAAAACTACACCCAGATCCCCGCCCTCCTCTCGGGACCACCGCTAGACCCCCTTGCTCCTGTCCTCGGGGCCACACCAGACAGCTCCTCCCCTCCGCGCCACCCCCAGAGCCCCGCTCCTCCCCTCGGGATCACCCCGAGACGTCCCGCTCAGCACCATCATTCAGGCCGGGTAGTGGGGAGAGGCCTCTCAGGACGGACCAGGCCACTCTCCCAGGAGTGAAGGGAGGAGGACAGAGTCACGAGCAGACCAGAAGTAACCAGGGACTGACACAGACAGCAGGATCGGAGACTGACGGAAAAGCGCTAAGGGCACGAAAAGTCCGTGAGGCTTTCTCCACCCGGAGTGCGGGGTAGGGAGCAGCCGGAGAGTGACGGAGGGTGACGGAGAGTGACGAAAGTAGACGATGCCTGACGGAGAAGAGCCGAGCGGAGCTGAAGGGCGGCGGAGAGCGACGGAAAGTGGCGAGAAGTGACGGAAAGTGACGGGGACTGACGGACAGTGACGAAGAGTCACGAAATTTATCAGAGGGCGACAAAGAGGAAAGCGAAATGGTGAGATGAAGCCGGCCGAGCCTAATCGGAGATGACGGAAAGTGACGGAGAGGAACGAGGAGTAAGGAGGGGTGACGAAAAGAGCCGAAGCTGGTGGAGGAACTGAGTGAGGGAAGATAGCCGAGATTAGCTGGTGGGCTGCAGCCCGGGCAGTCGCCCGAATGGGCGGGACCCCACGGAGTTACCGAGAGGATGCGAACAGCGGCCAGCCGCGCAGGACGCGAGCGAGGGAGGGCGTGGAGGGCCGTGGGTCCGCCTGCCCTGAGGCAGGCATGGGTGGCACCGAGGTGACCCGGGTGGGAGGCGCACCGCCGCCCCCTGGCAGTCTCTCCGCGGAGCCCAAGCCCGTCTTCACCGCCCCTTTGCAGAACTCGGCGCCCAGCCTGGCCCCTGACGCCCACCCGCGGCCCCACCCTGCGCCCGGGCCCACGAGGCCGAGGAGCGGCGGAGGCTCGCGGCCCCTGGACCGCAGACCGCGTTCCCGGAGCCCGGCCGAGCCCCGAGCGGGGCCCTCGCGCGGACTGAGAGGGAGGCGGAGGGACCACGGGGTCCTGCCCAGCCCGCATCGCGCATGCTGCTCGGGACCGGCGGCTGCCTTGGGCCAACCCTGTTCCCGCAGCGGCCCAGCCCCGGGCGGGAGCCGACCTGGGGGACGCGGGACCCCGCGCGAGCTGCTCGGCCTGTAGGGGGCTGCGGGGCGGGGCGGGGCGGGGCCGGCCGCGGCGCCCTCGCGCCTCTCCCTCCCTCTCTCCCTCCCTCTCTCCCTAAGACACTTTTTCTTCTTTGTGGCACAATATACAAAACACGGAGTTTGCCATACTGGCCGTTTTCAGGGCACAGGTCGGTGGGACTGAGCACATTTGCGTGGTGCGCTCGGCACCCCCGTCTGTCTGCAGAACGTTTGCACCTTTCCAAGCTGAACAGCTCTCCTTTCCGCCTCCCCCAGCCCGTGACAACCTCCCCTCTACGTTTCGTCTCTCAGTTTGACCTACTAAGTACTGAGGTCCCCTGAGTACTGAGATCTCCTCGGTGCTGAAGTCTCCTCGGTGCTGAGGTCGCCTCGGTGCTGAAACCTCCTAGGTATTGAGGTCGCCTCGGTACTGAGGTTGCCTCGGTGCTGAGGTCGCCACGGTGCTGAGACCTCCTACATACTGAGGTCTCCAAGGCACGGAGATCTCCTGTGTACTGAGACCTCGTCGGTACTGAGGTCGCCTAGGTACTGAGACCTTCTAGGTACTGCGGTCGCCTAGGTACTGAGGCCTTCTCCTGTCGGAGGTGGGAAACTACTCAGTGGTAAAGCAGAACCAAGACCTTCCTCTGAGGGTGGTGGGCTGAGCTGTCTCTTCCTTTCTAGGGGCCTTGTATTCACGCCATGAGAGACCCCCCTACTCTTCTGACACGTTCCCATTTTGCTGAAGACACTTGGAGCCAGTGTCATCTTTGTGACTGTGCCGTTGCGTGTTCGGGGTGCACTGCCGTGTTCTCTTTGCAGAGCATCTAAGGAAGCAGGCGTCGTGCCTAAGAACATGAGTGCTGCCAAAAAGGTGGTTTGTTCCAATCCAACCTTGACCACTCCTGGCCCTCCCACATGGGTCAAGTTCACTAAACGTCTCTGTGCCTCCATTTCCTCGGCAGAAGAACAGGGACAGTAAAGGTACCCGTCTGTATGAGTGTTCAGGGCCGCCATAAGGTACCAAGACTGGAGGGCTTCACTGAAAATTATCTTCCCACAGACCTGGAGGCTGAGGTCCGAGGGCAAAGTGTTGTCAGCAGGGCTGGTTTCTCCTCTCCTCGGCTTGCGGACGCCGTCTGGTGTACGCTCATAGGGTCTTTCCACTGTGCACAAGTATCCGTATCGTCTCTTCTGTGTGTGTCCACACTTCCTCTCATGAGAACAGCACGTTGCTTTAGGGCCCACCCTGACAGCCTCGTTCTAATACTATGAGGCCAAATACACTCACGTTCTGAGGCAGTGGGGGTTAGGGCTTCAACATCTACATCCGAGACTGGGAGATGATAAATTCCTGTTGACGTACCCACCCGGTTTCTGGTCATTGGTTATGGCAGCCCCAGGAAACCAGCCCACAGAAACAGCAGTCCCTCCACTTGGCTCTGATCCAGGATGAAGCCAATGTAGACGGCCAGCGTTTAGGGAATGTGAATGCCTGATACGAAGGAATTCTTTGTACCATATTATTGCCTTAATGTAACTCTGAAGTTGCGTCAAAATAAACATTAATGGCCGGGCCCGGTGGCTCACACCTGTCATCCCAGCACTTTGGGAGGCCGAGGCAGGTGGATCACTAGGTCAGGAGATCGAGACCATCCTGGCTAACACAGTGAAACCCCGTCTCCACTAAAAATACAAAAAATTCTCCGGGTGCGGTGGCGGGCGCCTGTAGTCCCAGCTACTCGGGAGGCTGAGGCAGGAGAACAGCGTGAGCCCAGGAGATGGAGCTTGCAGTGAGCCGAGACTGTGCCACTGCACTCCAGCCTGGGCGACAGAGCGAGACTCCATCTCAAAAAATAAAAAATAAAAATAAAAAATAAACATTAATGAAAATTCTCAGCAAAAGTCATATATATTCTTGCCAAGGCGACACACCAGCTGATTACTGTGTCGACTCCTTTGTTTTGGGCTCGATTTTATGAACTTGGTGCAGTAACACCTGCCGTTTACCTCTGGCCTATCCAAAGCCCAGATAAGCACAGGCAACAAAAGCACAAACAGACAAATGGTCCAACTTCGAGGTTAAACATTTCTGCACATGAAACAACAGTGAAAAGCAAGACATGGAATAAGAGGAAATAATTGCAGATTATATGTCTGATATGTCGGATATTCGTCCAGCACATATAAAGAGCTCCTGCAACTGAACAATTGAAAACCAAGTTAACTGATTTAAAAATGAGCAAACGACCTGAATAGCTATTTCTCCAGAAAAGATATACAAATAGCAAACAAACATGGAAGGATCCTCAACATCACTAATCATTAGAGAAATACACATCAAAACCGCAGTGGTAGCACCTCACATCCATGAAATGCTACAGTTAAACAAAAATAGTGTTAACAAGGATGTGTGGAAATTGGAGCCCTCGTGGATTACCTGTAGGACTAGAAAATGGTGTGGCCACCGTGGAAAACACTATGGAGTCTCCTCAAAAAAGCATTAAATATCAGGCCGGGCACAGTGGCTCACACCTCTCATCCCAGCACTTTGGGAGGCCGAGGCAGGCGGATCACGAGGTCAGGACACCGAGACCGTCTTGGCCAACACAGTGAAACCCCGTCTCTACTAAAATACAAAAAATTTGCCAGGTGTGGTGGCGGGCGCCTGTGATCCCAGCTACTTGGGAGGCTGAGGCAGGGGAATCGCTTGAACCCGGGAGGTAGAGGTTGAAGTGAGCTGAGATTGCGCCACTGCACTCCAGCCTGGGCAACAGAGCAAGCCTCCATCTGAAAAAAAAAATGTAGTTGAAAGGGTAAATTTTATATTATGTGGCTTTTACCTCCATTAAAAATAAAAATAAAGGCTGAGTGTGGTAGCTTACCCCTGTAATCTGAGCACTTTGGGAGGCCAAAGCAGGAGGATTACTTGAGCTCAGAAGTGTGAGACCAGCCTGGAAAACTTGGTGAGACCACATCTCTACTAAAAATTTTTTTTAATTGGCTGAGTGTGATGGTGTGCACCTATAATCCCCAGATACTCAGGAGGCTGAGACAAGAGGATTGCTTGAGCCTGGTGGGGAGGTGGGGGGCTGTGGTGAGCCATGATGGTACCATTGCACTCCAGCCTGGGTGACAGAGTGAGACCCTGCCTCAAAAAAAAAATTAAGTAAAATTTAAAAGGCCAGGCTAATGATATATTTCTTTTATTAATAAATGTGGGAACCTTAATTTAACATGATGTCAATAAACATGATTATGTTTCTTCCAAATCTGGGGTCCCTGGTGAGAGAAAAAGAATAAGATAGGGCTGGGTGTGCTGGTGCACGCCTGTAATCCCAGCACTTTGGGAGGCCAAGGCCAGCAGCTCACCTGAGGTTGGGAGTTCGAGACCAGCCTGACCAACATGGAGAATCCCCATCTCTAAAAATACAAAAAATTAGCCACGAGTGGTGGCGCCCACCTGTAATCCCAGCTACTTGGGAGGCTGAGGCAGGAGAATTCCTTGAACCAGGGAGGCGGAGGTTGCGGTGAGCTGAGATCACACCATTGCACTCCAGCCTGGGCAACAAGAGCGAAACTCCATCTCTAATAATAATAATAATAAACAAAGGGCCTCAGGGTGAAGAATTTGGATACCACTTGACTGAGAGCCACCTGGGGCCACTTCAGCTCTAGTTTCTGTGGTTTACAGCCACAGTGGTGCCTTCCCTGCAACGTTCTCGTCGGTGCCATATTGACAAAACATTAAAACGAGATAGTGTCCCTGTGAGACTCCCGAGGGAGGGAGCAGGAAGATCCCTGTGGCATCTTGAAGGTACAGCGTGTTCGCCACAACTCTCCCAGGCCACAAAGAAAGACAAGTCAGTGGGCTCTGAATTCTCCAGCACAGTCAGGGCACGAGTCAAAGGGCTCCCAATCGGACTTGAAGAGATCACGCAGGAAGTCCCGACGTTCACGGTGAGCAGGGCTCTGTGTGGGCCAACATGCCACCCATGGGTGCTCTGGAAAATCATGTGAAGACGGTCCAGTGGGGAGAGTTAGAGAGCCGTAAAAGAAGTCTAAGTTCAGATTCTGCCAAGTGCCTCATTTGCAAACAAGCCCTAAAGATATCCCCAAAAGATATAGGACCTTATTTGGAAATAGGATACTTGCAGATGTAATCAAGTTAGGATGAAGTCATCCAGGAGCAGGGCAGGCTAAAAATCCAATGCGTGGTGTCCTTATAGAAGAAGAGAAGGGGAAAGACAGAGAAAATGCACAGAGAGAAGGCCACGTGGAGACGGAGGCAGGGACTGGAGGGAGGCAGCCACAAGCCCAGGGATTCCTGGAGCCCTCAAGGAGCTGGGAGAGGCAGGAAGGATCCTCCCCTAAAGCTTCAAGAGGGAGCACAGCCCTCTGACTTCTGCCCCCAGCAGTGTGAGGATAAATATTTTTTAAGCACCCCGTTTGCACAAGCGGCCCCAGAAAACTCACACACACCCTGTTCTGCAGACTCCTGGGAGTGTAGGTGTCATTGAGGGCAGATAGAGACCAGACTGTGCAACCTTGAGAGTCTGCACTGGGCCTAGGTCTCATTGAGGGCAGATAGAGAGCAGACTGTGCAACCTTTACAGTCTGCACTGGCCCTAGGTCTCATTGAGGGCACATAGAGAGCAGACTGTGCAACCCTTAGAGTCTGCACTGGGCCTAGGTCTCATTGAGGAGAGATAGAGAGCAGACTGTGCAACCTTTAGAGTCTCCACTGGGCCTAGGTCTCACTGAGGACAGATAGAGACCAGACTGTGCAACTTTAGACTCTGCATTGGGCCTAGGTCTCATTGAGGGCAGATAGAGAGCAGACTGTGCAACCTTTAGAGTCTGCACTGGGCCTAGGTCTCATTGAGGACAGATAGAGAGCAGACTGTGCAACCTTTAGAGTCTGCATTGGGCCTAGGTCTCATTGAGGGCACATAGAGACCAGACTGTGCAACCTTTAGAGTCTGCACTGGGCCTAGGTCTCACTGAGGACAGATAGAGACCAGTCTGTGCAACTTTAGACTCTGCACTGGGCCTAGGTCTCATTGAGGAGAGATAGAGACCAGACTGTGCAACCTTTAGAGTCTGCACTGGGCCTAGGTCTCACTGAGGACAGATAGAGACCAGACTGTGCAACTTTAGACTCTGCATTGGGCCTAGGTCTCATTGAGGGCAGATAGAGAGTAGACTGTGCAACCTTTAGAGTCTGCATTGGGCCTAGGTCTCATTGAGAGCAGATAGAGACCAGACTGTGCAACCCTTAGAGTCTGCACTGGGCCTAGGTCTCATTGAGGAGAGATAGAGACCAGACTGTACAACCTTTAGGGTCTGCACTGGGCCTAGGTCTCATTGAGGACAGATAGAGAGCAGACTGTGCAACCTTTAGAGTCTGCACTGGGCCTAGGTCTCACTGAGGACAGATAGAGAGCAGACTGTGCAACTTTAGACTCTGCATTGGGCCTAGGTCTCATTGAGGGCAGATAGAGAGCAGACTGTGCAACCTTTAGAGTCTGCACTGGGCCTAGGTCTCACTGAGGACAGATAGAGACCAGACTGTGCAACTTTAGACTCTGCATTGGGCCTAGGTCTCATTAAGGGCAGATAGAGACCAGACTGTGCAACCTTTAGAGTCTGCACTGGGCCTAGGTCTCATTGAGGGCAGATAGAGAGCAGACTGTGCAACCTTTAGAGTCTGCACTGGGCCTAGGTTTCATTGAGGGCAGATAGACAGTAGACTGTTCAAACTTTAGAGTCTGCATTGGGCCTAGGTCTCATTGAGGGCAGATAGAGAGCAGACTGTGCAACCTTTAGAGTCTGCACTGGGCCTAGGTCTCCCTGAGGACAGATAGAGACCAGACTGTGCAACTTTAGACTCTGCATTGGGCCTAGGTCTCATCGAGGACAGATAGAGAGCAGACTGTGCAACCTTTAGAGTCTGCACTGGGCCTAGGTCTCATTGAGGACAGATAGAGAGCAGACTGTGCAACTTTAGACTCTGCATTGGGCCTAGGTCTCATTGAGGGCAGATAGAGACCAGACTGTGCAACCTTTAGAGTCTGCACTGGGCCTAGGTCTCATTGAGGGCAGATAGAGAGTAGACTGTTCAACCTTTAGAGTCTGCACTGGGCCTAGGTCTCATTGAGGGCAGATAGAGACCAGACTGTGCAACCTTTAGAGTCTGCACTGGGCCTAGGTCTCATTGAGGGCAGATAGAGAGTAGACTGTTCAACCTTTAGAGTCTGCATTGGGCCTAGGTCTCATTGAGGGCAGATAGGGAGCAGACTGTGCAACCTTTAGAGTCTGCACTGGGCCTAGGTCTCACTGAGGACAGATAGAGACCAGACTGTGCAACTTTAGACTCTGCATTGGGCCTAGGTGTCATTGAGGGCAGATAGAGAGCAGACTGTGCAACCTTTAGAGTCTGCACTGGGCCTAGGTCTCATTGAGGGCAGATAGAGACCAGACTGTGCAACCTTTAGAGTCTGCACTGGGCCTAGGTCTCATTGAGGGCAGATAGAGAGTAGACTGTTCAACCTTTAGAGTCTGCACTGGGCCTAGGTCTCATTGAGGGCAGATAGAGAGCAGACTGTGCAACCTTTAGAGTCTGCACTGGGCCTAGGTCTCATTGAGGGCACATAGAGAGTAGACTGTTCAACCTTTAGAGTCTGCATTGGGCCTAGGTCTCATTGAGGACAGATAGAGAGCAGACTGTGCAACCTTTAGAGTCTGCATTGGGCCTAGGTCTCACTGAGGACAGATAGAGACCAGACTGTGCAACCTTTAGAGTCTGCATTGGGCCTAGGTCTCATTGAGGGCAGATAGAGAGCAGACTATGCAATCTTTAGGGTCTGCACTGGGCCTAGGTCTCATTGAGGACAGATAGAGACCAGACTGTGCAACCCTTAGAGTCTGCACTGGGCCTAGGTCTCATTGAGGGCACATAGAGAGCAGACTGTACAACCTTTAGAGTCTGCATTGGGCCTAGGTCTCATTGAGGACAGATAGAGAGCAGACTGTGCAACTTTAGAGTCTGCACTGGGCATAAGTCTCATTGAGGGCAGATAGAGACCAGACTGTGCAACCTTTAGAGTCTGCACTGGGCCTAGGTCTCATTGAGGAGAGATAGAGACCAGACTGTACAATCTTTAGGGTCTGCACTGGGCCTAGGTCTCATTGAGGACAGATAGAGACCAGACTGTGCAACCCTTAGAGTCTGCACTGGGCCTAGGTCTCATTGAGGGCAGATAGAGAGCAGACTGTGCAACCTTTAGGGTCTGCACTGAATGCCAGGCAGCACGAGATCTTATGCTTACAGCCTGTCCCTGCAAGAATGGGAGGGGCTGGCGTATCTCAGACAACCTCCTGATAGTGGGGTAAACCAAAAATAGTATTCTAAGCCCCTCAGCTGACTGAATGGACCCGTTTTTAGCCAAGGTGATCCCAAAGAAACCTGAAAAACAACTCAGGCCGTGACAGGAAGAGGGAGTCTGGGGCCGTGACAAGAAAAGGGGGTCTCGGGCCGCGACAAGAAGACGGAGTCTCAGGCCGTGACAGGAAGAAGGGGTCTCGGGCCGTGACAGGAAGAGGGGGTCTCAGGTTGTGACAGGTGGAGGGAGTCTCCTGTGTGTAGGGACTCATCCATTCTGGACAACTCATGTTCATCCTCCTGTGTGCCTCCTCCCATATGCGTCCTCCCACGTGCATCCTCCTCTGTGCGTCCTCCCATGTGCACCCTCCCATATGCATCCTCCCATGTACACCCTCCCATGTGCATCCTCCCACGTGCATCCTCCTCTGTGCGTCCTCCCATGTGCACCCTCCCATATGCATCCTCCCATGTACACCCTCCCATGTGCGTCCTCCCATGTGCACCCTCCCATGTGCGTCCTCCCATGTGCACCCTCCCATATGCATCCTCCCATGTACACCCTCCCATGTGCGTCCTCCCATGTGCACCCTCCCATGTGCGTCCTCCCATGTGCACCCTCCCATGTGCGTCCTCCCATGTGCACCCTCCCATGTGCGTTCTCCCGTGTGCATCCTCCTGTGTGCATCCTCCTCTGTGCGTCCTCCCATGTACACCCTCCCATATGCGTTCTCCCGTGTGCATCCTCCCGAGTGTGCCCTCCCACGTGCATCCTCCCGTCTGCGTCCTCCCATGTGCATCCTCCTCTGTGCGTCCTCCCATGTGCACCCTCCCATATGCATCCTCCCATGTACACCCTCCCATATGCACCCTCCCATGTGCACCCTCCCATATGCATCCTCCCATGTGCACCCTCCCATATGCACCCTCCCATGTGCATCCTCCCGTCTGCGTCCTCCCATATGCATCCTCCCATGTGCACCCTCCCATATGCATCCTCCCATGTGCACCCTCCCATATGCACCCTCCCATGTACACCCTCCCATATGCGTTCTCCCGTGTGCATCCTCCCGAGTGTGCCCTCCCACGTGCATCCTCCCATCTGCGTCCTCCCATGTGCATCCTCCTCTGTGCGTCCTCCCATGGCACCCTCCCATATGCATCCTCCCATGTGCACCCTCCCATATGCATCCTCCCGTGTGCGTCCTCCCATATGCATCCTCCCATGTGCACCCTCCCATGTGCGTCCTCCCATGTGCACCCTCCCATATGCATCCTCCCATGTGCACCCTCCCATATGCATCCTCCCATGTACACCCTCCCATATGCGTTCTCCCGTGTGCATCCTCCCGAGTGTGCCCTCCCACGTGCATCCTCCCGTCTGCGTCCTCCCGTGTGCACCCTCCCATGTGCATCCTCCCATGTGCACCCTCCCATATGCATCCTCCCATGTGCACCCTCCCATATGCATCCTCCCGTGTGCGTCCTCCCATATGCATCCTCCCGTGTGCACCCTCCCATGTGCGTCCTCCCATGTGCACCCTCCCATATGCGTTCTCCCATGTGCACCCTCCCATATGCGTTCTCCCGTGTGCATCCTCCCGAGTGTGCCCTCCCACGTGCATCCTCCCGTCTGCGTCCTCCCATATGCACCCTCCCATGTGCACCCTCCCATATGCGTTCTCCCGTGTGCACCCTCCCATATGCGTTCTCCCGTGTGCATCCTCCCGAGTGTGCCCTCCCACCTGCATCCTCCCGAGTGTGCCCTCCCACCTGCATCCTCCCGTGTGGGTCCTCCTCTGTGCGTCCTCCCATATGCGTTCTCCCATATGCATCCTCCTGTGTGCATCCTCCTGTGTGCATCCTCCCGTGTGTGCCCTTCCATGTGCATCCTCCCGTGTGCATTCTCCCATGTACATCCTCCCGTGTGCATCCTCCCATATGCATCCTCCCGTGTGCGTCCTCCTGTGTGCATCCTCCCGTGTGCATCCTTGAAGGGGTGGCCTGCCCCTCCACACCTGTGGGCATTTCTCATCAGGTGGAACGAGAGACTTGAAAAAAGAAAGAGACACAGAGATAAAGTAGAGAGAAAGAAAAATGGGCCCAGGGGACCGGCGCTCAGAATACGGAGAACCCGCGCCGGCCCCTGCCTCTGAGTTCTCTTAGTACTTATTGATCATTATTGGGCGTTTCTCAGAGAGGGGGATGTGGCAGGACAATAGGGTAATGGTGGAGAGAGGGTCAGCAGGAAAACGTGAACAAATGTCTCTGCATCATAAACAAGGTAAAGAAAAAAGTGCTGTGCTTTGATGTGCACATACATAAACATCTCAACGCCTTAAAGAGCAGTGTTGCCGCCAACATGTCCCACCTCCAGCCCTAAGGCGGTTTTCCCCTATCTCAGCAGATGGAATATACAATCGGGTTTTACACATTCCATTGCCAGGAGGAGCAGGAGACAGATGCCTTCCTCTTATCTCAACTGCAAAGAGGCCTTCCTCTTTTACTAATCCTCCTCAGCACAGACCCTTTATGGGTGTTGAGCTGGGGGATGGTCAGCTCTTTCCCTTCCCACGAGGCCATATTTCAGACTATCACATGGGGAGAAACCTTGGACAATACCCGGCTTTCCAGGGCAGAGGTCCCTGCGGCTTTCCGCAGCGCATTGTGCCCCTGGTTTATTGAGATTAGAGAATGGCGATGACTTTTACCGAGCATACTGCTTGTAAACATTTTGTTAACAAAGCACATCCTGCACAGCCCTAGATCCCTTAAACCTTGATTCCATACAACACATGTTTTTGTGAGCTCCAGGTTGGGTCAAAGTGGCTAGGGCAAAGCTACAAATTAACAACATCTCAGCAAAGCAATTGTTTAAAGTACAGGTCTTTTTCAAAATGGAGTCTCTTACGTCTTTCCTTTCTATATAGACACAGTAACAGTCTGATCTCTCTTTCTTTTCCCTACAGTCTGTGCATATCGATGGGGATGAAGTCATCCTGGATGTTGATTGGGACAAGGTTATCTCTGCTTGTTAGTGGGGATAAGGTCATCCCTGGGTGCTTATCAGGACAAGGTCAGTCCTGGATGTTGGTGAAGACAAGGTCATTCTGGATGCTGATGGGGACAAGATTATCCCCAGACGTTGGTGAGAACAAGGGGATCTCTGCACGTTTGGTGAATGTTGATGGGGACGAGGTCATCTCTGCATGTGGGTGGGGACAAGGTCATCCTGATGTTGATTGGTTCAAGATTATCCCCGGATGTTCGTGGGGACAAGGTGATCTCTGCATGTTTGGTGAATGTTGATGGGGACGAGGTCATCTCCGCATGTGGGTGGGGACAAGGTCATCCTGGATGTTGATTGGGACAAGGTTATCCCTGGATGTTGGTGGGGACAAGGTGATCTCTGCATGTGGGTGGGGACAAGGTCATCCTGGATGTTGATTGGGACAAGGTTATCCCTGGATGTTGGTGGGGACAAGGTGATCTCTGCATGTGGGTGGGGACAAGGTCATCCTGGATGTTGATTGGTTCAAGGTTATCCCCGGCTGTTGGTGGGAACAAGGTGATCTCTGCATGTGGGTGGGGACAAGGTCATCCTGAATGTTGATTGGGACAAGGTTATCTCTGCTTGTTAGTGGGGATAAGGTCATCCCTGGGTGCTTATCGGGACAAGGTCATTCCTGGATGTTGATGAGGACAAGATTATCCCCGGACGTTGGTGGGGACAAGGTGATCTCTGCATGTTTGGTGAATGTTGATGGGGACGAGGTCATCTCCACATGTGGGTGGGGACAAAGTCATCCCTGGATGTTGACTGGGACAAGGTTATCCCTGGATGTCGATAGGTTCAAGGTTATCCCTGGATGTTGGTGGGGACCAGGTAATCCTGCGTGTTGGGGAGGACTGCCATGTCCCGTTTCCCTGGTAAAGACATCTTTTTTTCTAGCAGGATGGGCCACTGGAGCAGGGATAACTCTCAGTTCCCAGCTGGTGGACAGCCGAGTCCCCAGTTGTCTGCTGTCTGTCCTCGGGGCCATGTTCTTCTCATTTCCACCTGAGGAAAGAAAGGCCAAGGTACAAGGCCTTCGACCAGGTGTCACTGGGGTTTCTGGGCTGGAAGTGCTTCGGGTTGGGAGAGAAGTCTCCCATCTTCCACAAAGTCAACAGGTGTACATCAAGGCTTCGTTCATAATCCTCAGTGGGAACTAGGAGAGAGATTGGATGCTGTTTAAAAGGGTGATGTCCTTGGGCCGGCGTTTGAGGAGGTGTGTGCCCTGTTCAGCTGTATTTGGGGACATTAATTTTCAGCCTACAGCTGTTCGCCAAAGGGGGTCTGTACGCATCAGGATCCAGCCACGTCCAAGGCTCCCAACGAGCTGGGTGCACCTCGTCCAGGCTCCACTCACATCCAGGAGGGGCACGGGCCTGCCTGAGGTCTGCCTGCTCCTGGCACTCACCAGGTCACTCACCAGGGCTGGGAAGGCCCCTGCCCATCCTGGTCCTCTCATTGCAGTGAACCGGAGGCTCCTGTACCGGCTGCATCCGGAGCAGGGCATGCTGGACGGCATGTGCGTGGATGCTGCAGGGAAGCTCTGGGTGGCCTGCGTCGATGGAGACAAGGTGATACGCCTGGACCCCGAGACAGGTGGGTGCCGGATGGCGGGGCCGTCTGAGGTTTGGCCACATCGGGTGTCCACTGTGTCTGCAGCGTTCTGGCTTCAGAAGTCGGGGCCGGGCAGCAATCGCGAATTTGTAGAGACTAAGGGGCCTCCGTTTCCCTATGGCATGGACTCCCAGGTTCCCTCTGCAGGTGTGCTAGGTCCTGGGGCTGCCGCAACCAAGGACCACACACTGGCTGCCTAAAGAACAGGAAGTCACCTGCCCCAGTCCTGCAGAGCAGGAGTCTGAGACCGAGGAGTCTCAGGGCCGTACTCCCTCCAGGAGCTCTAGCAGAGGTTCCTTCCTGCCTCTCCTAGCTCCTGGGGGCTCCAGGCGTCCCTGGACTTGTGGCCGCATCACTCCAGTCTCTGCCTCCTTCTCCACGTGGCATTTTCCTCTGTGTCTGTGTCTCCTCTTCTGTCTCTAGAAGGACACCTGTCATTGCATTCAGGACCCACCCTACTCCAGAATGATCTCATCTCCAGATCCTTCACTAATTAGATCTTGAAACACCCTATTTCTATACAAGATCTCATTCCTAGGTTGCGGATATTAGGGTGTAGACAGATCTTTTTGGAAACCACAGTTCAATCCACTACAATTGTATTGAGACTCTAGGGGAGGATCCTTCCTGCCTCTCCCAACTCCTGGGGGCTCCAGGCATCCCTGGGCTTGAGGCCACATCACTCCCGTCTCTGACTCTGTTTCCACGTGGCCTTCTCCTCTGTGTCTGTGTCTGCTCTTCTGTCTCTTAGAAGGACACTGGTGATTGGATGTAGGGCCCACCCTAACCTGCTCTGACCTACTAATTACCTCTGCAAACACCCTATTTCCAAATAAGTTCCCATTCTGAGATCCTACTTGACATGAATCTGGGGAGACTACAGAGCTCACTAGAGCAGGTGCGGCTGGGCCTGGCTGGGCAGGTGCCAATCTGGCAGCTCCAGGTGCCACAGAGACACCCATGCGGCCCGGGGGGTGGGCCCAGGGTCAGGATGAACGGCCAGGCAGGCGG
The DNA here is from genome assembly GCF_029281585.2 of Gorilla gorilla gorilla. Lineage (NCBI taxonomy): Eukaryota > Metazoa > Chordata > Mammalia > Primates > Hominidae > Gorilla > Gorilla gorilla. The sequence goes on from NC_073247.2 coordinate 9,623,263, forward strand.
CCTGGGGTGCTCAGGCTCAGCCCTCACGCTCACTCACAGGGAAGGTGCTGTGCACGGTGGAGCTGCCTGTGTACAGGGTCACCTCCTGCTGCTTCGGGGACCTGGCTACGACGACCTCTACGTGACCTCCGCGGCGGACCGCCTGAGTCCGGAGCACTTGTTACGGGAGCCCTGGGCTGGACACATCTTCAAGGTTCCGTGAGGGTTTTCTGCCGAGAGTCCCTCCTGGGGCCGCGGGCGAGAGCTCATCTTTAACCTCGGTGGGGAGCTCGGGCAGGGTGGACGATGTCTGCAGACAGACGGAGGTTATTCCTTCTGTTTCCTAGAAAACAAACATTTCCAAACTTTTTTTTTGAGATGGAGTTTCACTCTTGTTGCCCGGGCTGCAGTGCAGTGGCATGATCTCGGCTCACGGCAACCTCTGCCTCCCGGGTTCAAGCGATTCTCCTGCCTCAGCCTCTTGAGTAGCTGGGATGACAGGCATGCGCCACCACGCCCGGCTAATTTTGTATTTTTAGTAGAGACGGGGTTTCACCATGTTGTTCAGGCTGGTCTTGAACTCCCGACCTCAGGTGATCCACCCGCCTCGGCCTCCCAAAGTGCTAGGATGACAGGTGCGAGCCACTGTGCCCGGCCAGTTTCAAAGGTTTTATGCCCCCTGGTGTTAGATAGAAATTGTGTTTTTAGGCCAGCCCGGTGGCTCATGCCTGTCATCCCAGCACTTTGGGAGGCCAAGGCAGGAGGATCACGAGGTCAGGAGATCGAGACCATCCTGGCTAACACGGTGAAACCCCGTCTCTACTAAAAAATACAAAAAAAAAATTATCTGGGCACGGTGGTGGGTGCCTGTAGTCCCAGCTACTTGGGAGGCTGAGGCAGGAGAATCGCTTGAACCTGGGAGGCGGAGGTTGCAGTGAGCCGAGATCGCGCCACTCCACTCCAGCCTGGGCGACAGAGAGAGACTCCATCTCAAAACCAACAAACAAACAAAAATTGTGTTTTTAACGCGTAGGTTTTAAAGCCTCCAGCATTGCCTTGGCCTTACTCTGCCGGTAACACGGTGTTTCGGCCACACCCTTGGAACTGACCGCAGCATCCCGGCTCCATCCAGAGGTCACAGGCTTTGGGGTGAGAGGAGGCCCCCCTTTACTCCTTCACTGGCTGAGCCGAGAGCCGCTCCCAGGGCAGCTTCGCGCGTTGGCCTCCGTGCAGGGGTGCTGGGCCGGCGTCAGCGGCCCCCCGCACGCTCATTCCCGCAGCAGCGTCGGGTTCACAGCGGGTGATAAAGGCAGCCATTCTTCAAAGTCAACTCTGTTGTGGCTGCCGTGGGGAGGTCAGTCACAGCCGAGGGACCAAGCACTGGGTCTCTGTGTGGCACAAGTCCTGCCTGGGGCTGTGCAGACCCTCCTTACACACCTCATGGCCCCAAAAGCTCACCAGGCCCTCCCAGAAGTCGTCTGTGCGAGACAGAAGGGGTCTGCAGAATTCTAACTCCCCGCCCAGAAGTGACTGATAGGATGAACACGGTTTTCTAATTGTGGTAAATATGTATATAATGAGCATTTTTTTTTTTTTTTTTTTTTGAGATGGAGTCTCACTCTGTCGCCCAGGCTGGAGTGCAATGGCGCCATCTCGGCTCACTGCAAGCTCCACCTCCTGGGTTCACGCCATTCTCCTGCCTCAGCCTCCCGAGTAGCTGGGACTACAGGCGCCCGCCACCTCGCCCGGCTAATTTTTTGGTATTTTTAGTAGAGACGGGGTTTCACCGTGTTAGCCAGGATGGTCTCGATCTCCTGACCTCGTGATCTGCCCACCTCGGCCTCCCAAAGTGCTGGGATTACAGGCGTGAGCCACTGCACCCGGCAAACAATGTTTCCTAATTGTGGTAAATATATATATAATTAGCACTTTGGTTTTTTTTTTTTTTTGAGACGGAGTGTTGCTCTGTCACCCAGGCTGGAGTCCAGTGGCACAAACTCAGCTCACTGCAACCTCCACCTGCTGTGTTCAAGCGATTCTCCTGCCTCAGCCTCCCAAGTAGCTGGAACCACAGGCGCCCGCCACCACGCCCGGCTAATTTTTGTTCTTTTAGGGTTTTGCCATGTTGGCCAGGCTGGTCTCGAACTCCTGACCTCCTGATCCGCCCACCTCAGCCTCCCAAAGTGCTGGGATTATAGGTGTGAGCCACCACGCCCAGCTAATTTTTATATTTTTAGTAGAGACAAGGTTTCACCATGTTGGCCAGGCTTCTCTTGAACTCTTGACCTCAGGTGATCCACCTGTCTCAACCCCCGAGTCAGGCAGGGTGGACAGGAGGGTGGGGAGTCTGGGAGCTCGGATGCAGTTGCCACGGGAGGCCCGGCTGGTGAGGCCAACGCCCAGGTTATTCTATGAATCGAGCTGCTTTCACCTGCTGTGAGATTTACCACAAGACAAAGCTTTAAAAAATACTTTGCTTGGCTGGGCACGGTGGCTCACGCCCGTAATCCGAGCACTTTGGGAGGCGGAGGCGGGAGGATCATCTGAGTTCAGGAGTTTGAGACCATCCTGGCCAACTTGGCAAAACCCCATCTGTACTAAAAATACAAAAATTAGCCAGGTGCGGTGGTGGGCACCTGTAATTCCAGCTACTCGGGAGGCTGAGGCAGGAGAATCGCTTGAACCCGGGAGGTGGAGGTTGCAGTGAGCCGAGATCACGCCACTGCACTCCAGCCTGGGCGACAAGAGTGAAACTCCGTCTCAAAAAAAAAAAAAGTACTTTCCTTGAGCCGAGGAGCCAGGTTTCCCTCTCCACGTGCCGGAGCCAGTGTGGACAGAGCTCCTTGTATTGTCCAGGACTGCATGGGAAGGCTGAGGGCAGCCTGGATGAGTACGGGGAGGCCAGGATCCAGGCAGAGAGGGGTGGAGGGGTGCGAGGTGGCATAGGGGCCGGGGCCAGGGCCCTAAAGCAAAAGACTTCTGCAAAATCAGTGTTGTAAAAATAAGCAGAAAGCGGCCGGGCACGGTGGCTCATGCCTGTGATCCCGGCGCTTTGGGAAGCTGAGGCGGTTGGATCACCTGAGGTCAGGAGTTCGAGGGGGGCCCCTGCCTCCCTCCCACCATGTTGGGGACATTGTGGCCCCCCAAGACCACCTGGGATGGTACAGCCGGCCCCTGCCACACCCCCTGCATCCACCCCCAGAGCTGGGCTCTGCTGCTGGGACCTGACTGTGGCCACTGCCCTCCCAGGGCAATCGGGGGTGGGGGGTGAGCACGGGGATTCCACAGACCATCCCGCTCTTCCAACCCTAACCCTGGCCCCCAGCCAGCCTGGGAGATGCTGCCTGACCTTGCAGGTCCCTCTGACCTGCTGACTGTGGGTGTCCACACCTCACCTCACAGAGCAAACAGGAACCACACACAGGGAAGCTTCCTCCTTCCATTCCTGTCCTCAGGTCCCTAGGGGCCCCTGGGGGGCTTCCAGCTGCCAACACTGCAATGGTGTATGGGTATGGGGGTGGGGAGCCCTTGAGGGACTCCCAGGGAGGAGTTCTCTAGTTGGGGAGGGGCTGGGAGCCCCTAGGGCAAATGGTGGAGGCTCCCACATCCATGGGGTGGGTGTGGGGGTGTCTGTGTGAACCAGCTCATGGAGACCCCCCCAGGCTCAGTGCTATTGGCTCAAAGGTGCAGCAGGGAGGCCCCTCCGGTGACGTGAGCCACCCAGGCACCGAGCTGGGTCCCCGCAGGGCTGGGCTTGCCCCTCATCTCAGCAACCTGCCTCATCTCTCCTGAACCTCAGCGTGGTCACCCGTGAGGTGGGAGGGGACCCGCCCGGGAGCCAGCAGAGGGTCTCTGGGACCTGCCAGGCAAAGGCTTTGCACACACGTCACCTGCACGCATGGTGCATTCACGAGAGAGCACAGGCCGTCATGAGAGGAAGGGACACACAAAATGTGCTCTGACCACAGAGCGGAATAGTACGCAGCCATGAAAAGGAACGGGGTTCTGACACAGGGTCTCCTTGTGGAGTCATGAGAATGTGCTGGAGCTAAAGAGAGGGGGTTAGCTACAGAGTGGGGGTAGCTAGAGACAGTGGGGGTAGCTAGAGAGAGTGGGGGTAGCTAGAGAGAGTGGGGGTAGCTAGAGAGAGGTGAGGGTAGCTAGAGAGAGGTGAGGGTAGCTAGAGAGAGGTGGGGGTAGCTAGAGAGAGTGGGGTAGCTAGAGAGGGGGATAGCTAGAGAGGTGGGGGTAGCTAGAGAGAGTGGGGGTAGCTAGAGAGAGGTGTGGGTTGCATCCGACAGTGAGTGTTTGTGGAAGAGAGAGCAACTCCGTCTGGAATGCTGATCCACCTGTTCACTTCTGATCAACCGCTGTTCTGGGAAGGTCTCTAAGATGATTTTGCTACTTTCTCCAATGTGACCTCAATCCTGCCCTTGGGTCAAAATAGCCTGGACCATAAACCCTGCCCTGGGGCAGGTGCATGTGGCTGTCCCTGAGGCACCTTCCCTGACTGTGAGGCCCCCCCCTCCCTCCCACCAACGTTTTCCTGCATATTCCTCCCTAGGGTGAAGCCGTGGGTCTGCAGGGATAACCGGGATCCACTCTCCTCGCAGACACGGCTTCTGTTCTTACTTCTCTGCTAAGTATTTCTTTCAGAGAATCTGGATTAGTCAGCTTCTTCCTTCAGCTCTCAGCTTCCTCGACCTCTGGGGTGTGGTTTGCACAGACCTGGCCCCTGCGGAAACATGTGCTAAATGCTAGTGAATGGACCCATTAGAATAGTTAATTCTGGCCGGGCATGGTGAAAATGGTTAACTGTGGCCGGGCGCGGTGCCTCACACCTGTAATCCCAGCACTTTGGGAGGCCGAGGTGGGCGGATCACGAGGTCAGGAGTTTGAGACCAGCCTGGCTGAGGCAGGAGAATTGCTTGAACCTGGTGTAATGTGAAAAAAAAACCAGTGCCAAGCACAGCTCACAAGGCCTTCCCCCTTTAGGCTTAGAACGATGGCGGGGAGCAGTGGCTCACACCTGTAATCCCGGCACTTTGGGAGGCCGAGGCGGGTGGATCACGAGGTCAGGAGATCGAGACCATCCTGGCTAACCTGGTGAAACCCCGTCTGTACTAAAAATACAAAAAATTAGCCGGGCGTGGTGGCGGGTGCCTGTAGTCCCAGCTACTCGGGAGGCTGAGGCAGATAATTGCTTGAACCCGGGAGGCGGAGCTTGCAGTGAGCCGAGATCACACCACTGCACTCCAGCCTGGGCGACAGAGCGAGACTCCATCTCAAAAAAAAAAAAAAAAAAAAAAAGAAGCCTGCAATCCCAGCACTTTGGGAGGCTGAGGCACGTGGATCACGAGGTCAGGAGTTCAAGAGCAGCCTGGCCAAGATGGTGAAACCCCCGTCTCTACTAAAAATAAAAGAAATTAGCCAGACATGGTGGCGGGTGCCTGTAATCCCAGCTACTCGAGAGGCTGAGGCAGGAGAATTGCTTGAACCCGGGAGGCGGAGGTTGCAGTGAGCCGAGATCACGCCACTGCACTCCAGCCCGGGCTACAAGAGCGAAACTCCATCTCAAAAAAAAAAAAAAACAAAAAATACGGTCTCAAACCGCACCTCATGAAGCCCAGGGATGGGCTTTTGGGGTGGGCCCCACCGTGAGGAATGTGGGTTTCCAAGCAGTTCTCTGGGGGCACAGAGCACCTTGGGAATCAGCAGGGAAAATGGATCTGGGCAGGCTCCGGCCCTGACATGGACCTGGGGTTCCGGGGACCCCTCTTCTGGGCCAGCCAGGCCCCCTTGCACCTGTGCCCCTCTGGCGACGTACCCCGGCCTTTGCAAGCTGTGTCCGTTCTTCCCACCACCTGCAGGTGGTGCACGGCATCTGCCTGGGACGAGGACGCCAGAGGCTTCTGTGGAATCTGAGACGCTGCCTTCCAAGGCCGGCACCTCCTGCCCCTGCTGTCCTTTGATCTTGGGGTTCCCGTCCGAGCCACGGCTGTGACCTCGCGCCCCCAGGAGCTGGGTTTTCTTTATCCTCCTTGGTCTTCCTGTCACCACCCAAGGGGCTCACCTCGCCGGCTTTGTGGACAGAATGATTTATCACTACCACAAAGCTGCAATCCCAGCCGGCTGCATGGGAGGCCGGAGTTTCCTTATTCCTCAAATCTGTCCCCCAAAGACCCTGGGACTGGAGTTTTCCAGGATAATTTGGTGGGTAGAAGGTCAGAAAGTGGGGAGTGCTGATTGGTTGGGTCAGAGATGAAATCACAGGGAGTCGAAGCTGTCGTCTGGCGCTGAGTCAGTTCCTGGGTGGGGACCGCAGACCAGATGAGCCGGTTGATCATCTGGGTGGTGCCAGCTGATCCGTCCAGTGCAGGGTCTGTGACATATCTCGGCACTGATTGCAGGTTTCACAACAGCGATGTGAGCAGGAGCAATTTGAGGAGGGTCAGAAACTTGCAGCCTCCAGAGGCCTGAGTCCTAAACCATCATTTCTAATCCAGGGGATAATCTGTTAGTCCTGTAAATGCAGCCTAGTCCCCAGGCAAGATGGAGGTTTGCACTGGGAAAGGGCTATGATCATCTTAGTTTCAAAGCTAAACTACAAACTAAGTTCCTCCCAAAGATAGTGTGGCTGACAACCAGGAGTGAAGAAGGACAGCTTGGACACAGCTTGCAGACAGCTTGGAGACAGCTTGGAGACAGTTGGAGACAGCTTGGAGACAGCTTGGAGACAGCTTGGGGACATCTTGCAGACACCTTGGACACAGCTTGCAGACAGCTTGGAGACAGCTTGCAGACAGCTTGCTGATAGCTTGGAGACAGCTTGGAGAAAGCTTGCAGGCAGCTTGGAGACAGCTTGGGGACATCTTGCAGACACCTTGGACACAGCTTGCAGACAGCTAGGAGACAGCTTGGGGACATCTTGCAGACACCTTGGACACAGCTTGCAGACAGCTTGCAGACAGCTTGCAGAGAGCTCGGAGACAGCTTGCAGAGAGCTCGGAGACAGCTTGCAGAAAGCATGGAGACAGGTTGCAGACAGCTTGGAGACAGCTTGGAGGTAGCTTGGAGACACCTTGGAGGCAGCTTGCAGACAGCTTGGAGACAGCTTGCAGACAGCTTGGAGACAGCTTGCAGACAGCTTGGAGACAGCTTGCAGACAGCTTGGAGACAGCTTGCAGACAGCTTGGAGACAGCTTGCAGAAAGCTTGGAGACAGCTTGCAGACAGCTTGGAGACAGCTTGTAGGTAGCTTGGAGACAGCTTGGAGACAGCTTGGAGACAGCTGGGAGATAGCTTGGAGACAGCTTGCAGACAGCTTGGAGACAGCTTGTAGGTAGCTTGGAGACAGCTTGCAGACAGCGTGGAGACAGCTTGCAGACAGCTTGGAGACAGCTTGCAGACAGCTTGGAGACAGCTTGCAGACAGCTTGGAGACAGCTTGCAGAAAGCTTGGAGACAGCTTGCAGACAGCTTGGAGACAGCTTGTAGGTAGCTTGGAGACAGCTTGGAGACAGCTTGCAGACAGCTTGGAGACAGCTTGTAGGTAGCTTGGAGACAGCTTGGAGACAGCTTGGAGACAGCTGGGAGATAGCTTGGAGACAGCTTGCAGACAGCTTGGAGACAGCTTGTAGGTAGCTTGGAGACAGCTTGCAGACAGCGTGGAGACAGCTTGCAGACAGCTTGGAGACAGCTTGCAGAAAGCTTGGAGACAGCTTGCAGACAGCTTGGAGACAGCTTGTAGGTAGCTTGGAGACAGCTTGGAGACAGCTTGGAGACAGTTTGCAGACAGCTTGGAGACAGCTGGAAGACAGCTTGGAGACAGATTGGAGACAGCGTGCAGACAGCTTAGAGACAGCTTGGCGACAGCTTGCAGACAGCTTGGAGACAGCTTGGAGGTAGCTTGGAGACAGCTTGGAGGTAGCTTGGAGACAGCTTGGAGACAGTTTGCAGACAGCTTGGAGAAAGCTTAGAGACAGCTTGGAGACAGCTTGCAGACAGCTTGCAGACAGCTTGGAGACACCTTGGGGACATCTTGCAGACAGCTTGGACACAGCTTGTAGACGGCTTGTAGACAGCTTGGAGACAGCTTGCAGACAGCTTGCTGACGGTTTGGAGACAGCTTGCAGACAGTTTGGAGACAGCTTGCAGAGAGCTTGCAGACAGCTTGGAGACAGCTTGGAGGCAGTTTGGAGGCAGCTTGGGGCAGCTTGGAGACAGCGTGGAAGTTCAAAGCAAGACAGACTCAGTGAGGTTAGCTCTCCTTCACTGCACTAATGTTTTCACTTACAATTTTATCAGGCCGGGTGCGGTGCCTCATGCCTGTAATCCCACCACTCTGGGAGGCTGTGGTGGGTGGATCACAGCGTCAGGGGTTTGAGTCCAGCCTGGCCAATGTGGTGAAACACCGTCTCTAATAAAAATACCAAAACCAGCCGAGTATGGTGGTGGGTGCCTGTGGTCCCAGCTACCCAGGAGGTTGAGACAGGTGAATGGCTTGAACGTGGAAGGCGAAGGTTGCAGTGAGCCGAGATCGCGCCACTGCCCTCCAGCCTGGGTGACAGAGCGAGACTCTGTCTCATAAAAAAAAAAGAAAAATTGTTTTTGCAAAAATGGTTTCAATCTCAGGGAGTGGAGCCCTTTCCTGTGGGACCCGCCTGGCCCAGCTCCCTGGCTCCCTCCCTGCCCGGCCACCCTGCAGGATGCCAGGGTTGAGGGGTCTCTGGGGGTTACCATGGAGGCCCACCTGTTCCTGGGGGCTGCGTAGAGAGCCCCCCACCCACGGGGAGCTGAGGACCTCAGAGGAGGAGCAGAGACTCCAGTTCCTGCTAGGGTCAGTTGAGGTTATCTGTAGTTAATTTTTATCTAAAAGGTGATGCAAGCTTATTTTTAAAATGCAAATAGGCCGGTGAAGTGGCTGACGCCTGTAATCCCAGCACCTTGGGAGGCTGAGGTGGGGGGATCGCTTGAGCCCCAGAATTAGAGACCAGCCGGGGCAACATAGCCAGGTCCTGTCTCTACAAAAATAATTATTATGGATAAATAAAAATAAAAATTCAACTGTAAAGATGTTTATAAAGTAAAAAAGGAAAAAATGTCTTTTTTAACCTGTCCTATTCTTCAGAAAAGGTAACCTATTCATAGTCAATACTTATTTGTAATCATTCAATTTGCAATTTAATTAATCATTGAATTTTACATTCAATTTGCATTTTTGTTTTTAATCATTCAATGTGAAATTATATAATGTCAACTTACCCATTTCAAAGTGTGCACTGCAGTGGCATTTAGTACAGTCACAAGCTTGGCAGGATTTTTTTTTTTTTTTTTTTGAGATAATCTCTCTCTCTAGGTCTGTCACCCAGGCTGGAGTCCAGTGGCGTGATCTCGGCTCACCACAACCTCCACCTCCCGGGTTCAAGTAATTCTGCCTCAGCCTCCGGAGTAGCTGGGATTAGAGACATATGCCACCGTGCCCAGCTAATTTTTGTATTTTTAGTAGAGATGGGGTTTTACCATGTTGGCCAGACTGGTCTTGAACTCCAGACCTCGGGTGATCCGGCCCACCTTGGCCTCCCAAAGTGCTGGGATGACAGGTGTGAGCCACCGTGCCCGGCCCTGCAGCCTGTTTTTGTTTGTTTGTTTGTTTGTTTTTGAGATGGAGTCTCACTCTGTCGCCCAGGCTGGAGTGCATTGGCGCGATCTCGGGTCACTGCAACCTCCACCTCCCGGGTTCATGCCATTCTCTTGCCTCAGCCTCCTAAGTAGCTGGGACTACAGGTGCCCGCCACCACACCTGGCTAATTTTTTGTATTTTTAGTAGAGACGAGGTTTCACCGTGTTAGCCAGGATGGTCTCCATCTCCTGACCTCGTGATCCACCCACCTCGGCCTCCCAAAGTGCTGGGATGACAGGCGTGAACCACTGTGCCCGGCTGAGGAGTTTTATTTTTTATTTTATTTATTTATTTATTTATTTATTTATGTGTTTTTTTTTTTTGAGACAGAGTCTTGCTCTGTTGCCCAGGCTGGAGTGCAGTGGTGCGATTTGGGCTCACTGCAACCTCTGCCTCCCGGGTTCACGCCATTCTCCCGCCTCAGCCTCCCGAGTAGCTGGGATGATAGGCGTGAGCCACCGCACCCAGCCAAGGCGTTTTAGGCGACACAACAAAAGCCTGTCTCAAAAAAGGAAATGAAATATATATATGTGTATATGAAGAAGAGTAAGATGCAATATATTTTATGACAATCAGTGTATATGGCCTGTATACCTGAAATAAAAGAGGAAACCAGCTGTGGTCAAAAACTGAATCAGGGGCCAGGCGCGGTGGCTCATGCCTGTAATCCCAGCACTTTGGGAGGCCGAGGCAGGTGGATCACTTGAGGTCAGGAGTTCGAGACCAGCCTGGCCAATATGGTGAAAAACCGTCTCTGCTAAAAATACAAAAAATCAGCCGGGTGTGGTGGCAGGCACCTGTAATCCCAGGTACTCACTTGGGAGGCTGAGGCAGGAGAATCACTTGAACCTGGAAGGCGGAGGTTGCAGTGAGCCAAGATCGTGCCACTGCACTCCAGCCTGGGAGACAGAGTGAGACTCTCTCTCAAAAAAAAGAAAAAAGATCAACCTGAGCCAGCACAGGCTTCTTGTACCCTGAGCTGTGGCTTCTTCCCTGCGTGGAAGCAACAGGTGTCTGTCGTTGGCTTCAACGTCAGCAGCGTCTGAACCGCCTCCAAGGGGCAGGGTTGGGGACAGTGGGGAATCCAGGTCCGGTCAGGAACGCCCGTGTGGATTTGCAGACGCTGTAGTTTTGGGGATGTGGAAGAAAAATAAGTCTTAGGCTGGGTGCGGTGGCTCATGCCTGTAATCTCAGCACTTTGGGAGGCTGAGGCAGGAGAATCGCTTGAACCCAGGAGGTGAAGGTTGCAGTGAGCCGAGATCGCACTATTGCACTCCAGCCTGGGTGACAGACCGAGATTCTGTCTGAAAAATAAAAATAAAAATAAAAAATAAAATAAAGTGGCCCGGGCACAGTGGCTCATGCCTGTCATCCCAGCACTTTGGGAGGCTGAGGCGGGTGGATCACGAGGTCAGGAGATCGAGACCATCCTGGCTAACACGGTGAAACCCCGTCTCTACTAAAAATACAAAAAATTAGCCAGGCATGGTGGCTGGTGCCTGTAATCTCAGCTACTCAGGAGGCTGAGGCAGAGAATGGTGTGAACCCGGGAGGCGGAGCTGGCAGTGACCCGAGATCGTGCCACTGCACTCCAGCCTGGGTGACAGAGCGAGACTCTGTTTCCAAAAAAAAAAAGAAAGAAAGAAGAAAGGAAGAAAGGAAACAGAAAAAAAGAAAGAAAGAAAGAAGGAAAGAAAGAAAGAAAGAAAGAAAGAAAGAAAGAAAGAAAGAAAGAAAGAAAGAAAGAAAGAAAGAAAGAAGGAAGGAAAAGGACAGGACACACAGAAAGCAGAGAAACAGCTGCATTGGGTGTGGGTTGGCGTTTACCTTGTTTGAACCCGGTTGGAACATCTGGCTGCCTTTGGCTGAGATTCGGTGATTGCCACAAGAGTAGGTTCTGGTCTGTTGACCCCTCCTGTTATGTCACAGTTCACTATGTACAGAGAAACCTTTAGGCCAAACTTAAAATATGTCGGGAGGCAACTTCAGGAACCATCAATATTGTAGACAGAACACAGGATTTCACTGTGTCCCCCAGGCTGGAGTGCAGTGGTGTGATCGCAGCTCATGCAGCCTCGACCTCCTAGGCTCAAGTGATCCTCCCTCCTCAGCCTCCTGAGTAGCAGGGACTACAGGAGGAGGGAAGAGGTCTCTGCAGCTGGTCCTACAAGTGCACACCACTACGCCCAGCTAATTTTTATATTTTTTGTAGAGACAGGGTCTCGCCATGTTGCCCAGGCTCGTCTGGAACTCCTGGGCTCAAGCGATCTGCCTGCCTCGGCCTCTCGCAAAAGTGCTGGTTTTTCAATCTCTGTTGACTTGATCAGTGGAAAATGGTAATCCATTTTAACGTTGAATACCGGTGTGTGGTAGCATATATTTGTATGTGTTTTGACAATTCTGTACAAAGTCGAGTGACTCTCCTGCTGTGTGTGTCATCAGAGGACATTTTGGGACATTTAGGGCTGCGTTACAATTTTGAGCGTGGGGACTTGGAGTATGAATGATTAGCATGGGACCAGGTGGGCAGGTGCGCCTGGCGTCAGGGGTGAGAGGGCCGCATCCCTGACTCCACTCCTCATCCCTGACTTCCTTCTCCAGCTCAGCTGTGGCATGGGCACCCTTGTGCCAGAGGAAACGGGCACTTTCTTTCTTTCTCTTTCTTTTCCTTCCCTCCCTCTCTCTTTCTTTCTTCTTTCTTTTTTTCTTTTCTTTTCCTTTTGGAGACAGAGTCTATTGCTGTCTCCCAGGCTGGAGTGCAATGGCACGATCTCCACTCACTGCAAGCTCCGCCTCCCGGGTTCATGCCATTCTCCTGCCTCAGCCTCCCAAGTAGCTGGGACTACAGGTGCCCGCCACCACGCCTGGCTAATTTTTTGTATTTTTAGTAGAGACGGGGTTTCACCGTGTTAGCCAGGATGGTCTCCAGCTCCTGACGTTGTGATCTGCCCGCCTCGGCCTCCCAAAGTGCTGGGATTACAGGCGTGAGCCACCGCGCCCGGCCGATTCCTGTTCCTTCTGCCCCTCTCTGGAGGTGTCTGCTTCTGGCTTCTGACTCTGCTTCCCAGGCTGTAGGAATAGCTCCCCTGCGCCTAACCCCTTATGAGAAACAAAGCTGTCCTTTGCAGCCTCACCATTCTTTTTTTGTTTTTTTGTTTTTTTTTTTTTGTTTGTTTTTTTGAAACAGAGTCTGGTTCTGTCCCCCACGCTGGAGTGCCATGGCTAGATCTTGGCTCACTCCAACTTCCGCCTTCCGGGTTCAAGTGATTCTCCTGCCTCAGCCTCTCAAGGAGCTAGGATTACAGGTGAGTGTCACCACACCCGGCTAATTTTTTATATTTTTGGTATCGAACTCCTGACCTGAAGTGATCCGCCGACCTCAGCCTCCCAAAGTGCTGAGATGACAGGCGTGAGCCACCGCACCTGTCCTGTTTTTTTTTTTTTTTTTTTGAGATGGAGTTTCACTGTTGCAGCCCAGGCTGGAGTGCAGTGGCACAACCTTGGCTCACTGCAACCTCTGCCTCCTGGGTTCATGCAGTTCTCCTGCCTCAGCCTCCCCAGTAGCTGGGATTACAGGCATTCACCACTATGGCTGGCTAACTTTTGTATTTTTAGTAGAGATGGGGTTTCACCATGTTGGCCAGGCTGGTCTTGAACTCCTGACCTCACGGATCCACCTGCCTCAGCCTCCCAAACTGCTGGGATGACAGGCGTGAGCCGCCACACCCAGCCAGCCTTACTATTCTTTAGTCGATACTTATAATGCAAAATCGCGCCCTGCTTCCTGAACCCCCAAACCAGCAGAGACGGGAGCTACAGACGTGGAGAATACTTTTTCCAGAGGTGTGATTTAGGAAGGCTATACGTGTTGCTGATAAAAATCAGTATCTCTGGCAGGGTGCGGTGGCTCACGCCTGTCATCCCAGCACTTTGGGAGGCCAAGGCAGGCGGATTGCCTGAGGTCAGGAGTTTGAGACCAGCCTGACCAACATGATGAAACCCTGTCTCTACTAAATTAGCCGGGCATGATGGCAGGTGCCTGTAATCCCAGCTGCTCGGGAGGCTGAGGCAGGGGAATTGCTTGAACCAGGGAGGTGGAGGTTGCAGTGAGCCGAGATGGCACCATTGCACTCCAGCCTGGGCGACAGAGCGAGACTCTGTCTCAAAACAACCACAAAAACAAAAACCAGTACCTCCCAGCTCCTGCTCAATAAACAGCAAGTGAAGCGTTAAATAACCCTGGCTTGATGCTGGCCGCGGTGGCTCATGCCTGTCATCCCAGCACTTTGGGAGGCCAAGGCAGGAGGATCCCTTGAGCCCAGGAGTTTGAGACCAGCCTGGGCAATATAGTGAGACCCTATACGAAAAAATGCTGAAATTAGTCGGGCGTGGTGGCACGTGCCTGTAGTCCCAGCTATTTGGGAAGCTGAGGCAGGAGAATCCCTTGAGCCCAGGAGTTCGAGGCTGCAGTGAGCCGACGTCATGCCACTGCACTGCAGCCTGGGCTACAGCAGGAGAGCAGGACGTGGCTCAAAACAAAGAATACTGATGTGAAGGGCTGGGCGCAGTGGCTCACGCCTGTAAAAACAGCACTTTGGGAGGCCGAGTTGCGCAAATCACTGGAGGTCGGGAGTTCGAGACCAGCCTGGCTAACACGGTGAAACCCCGTCTCTACGAAAAATACAAAAATTAGCCAGGCGTGGTGGCGGACGCCTGTAATCCCAGCTACTCGGAGGCTGAGGCAGGAGAATCGCTTGAACCCGGGAGATGGAGGTTGCAGTGAGCCGAGATTATCTCAGCCTTCCCAGTAGATGGGATTACAGGCGCGTGCCACCAGGCCCAGCTAAATTTTGTATTTTGTTTTTTTTTGGTAGAGACGAGGTTTCATCATGTTGGCCATCCGCCCGCCTTGGCCTCCCAAAGTTGTGTCTTTTCTCTGGTAAAGGGGTAAGACTCAGCTTCGGAGACACAATTCTCTATCCTTTTCATGTCATTTTGCTTCTCGGCAAGGACAGGGGGAAACAGAATTGATGACTTTACTTTTATTTTTTATTTTTTGAGACGGAGACCAGGCTGGAGTGCAGTGGCGCGATCTTGGCTCACTGCAACCTCCACCTCCCCGGTTCAAGCGATTCTCCTGCCTCAGCCTCTGGAGTAGCTGGGACTACAGGCACACGCCGCCACGCCCAGCTATTTTTTTTTTTTTTTTTTTTTAGTAGAGACGGGATTTCACCATGTTGCCCAGGCTGGTCTCGAACTCCAGAGCTCAGCTCAGGCAATCCACCCTCCCGGGCCTCCCAGAGTGTTAGGATGACAGGCGTGAGCCACCACGCCCGGCCCAGTGACGGTTTTAAACAAGGCAGCTCAGAACAGAGCAGCTTCGGGAGTCGCACCTGCAGAATGAGATCATGTAGCCTCCGGTCTCGGCTCACGCAGCTGTGCTCTGAGCCCGTCACGGCCCGGCCTGAGGCCCCGTGAGCCGCGCGGCTGCCCCATGCTGTTGAAACTCGGGTCCGGGGCTCCCAGCTTTGTGCCTCTGTTCCCCGTGATGACCGCACGGTGCCACCTCTCAGAAACCCTCCGTGCTGGCTCTCAACCACCCGTGACAACTGCGAGCTGGAAACAGGGTGGGATAATACGTTGGACTCAATAAAGGTGCTGGCCCAGGGTCCCTCTCTGCTGCATTCCTCACCACCCAGTGTGGGTGGGGTCTGCAGGACCCAGGACCCGTAAATAATCAAATCCTTACCTCCGCCTGGGTGGGGCCTGCAGGCCGGCC
Organism: Gorilla gorilla gorilla; assembly: GCF_029281585.2. NCBI lineage: Eukaryota > Metazoa > Chordata > Mammalia > Primates > Hominidae > Gorilla > Gorilla gorilla. The sequence continues at coordinate 9,638,701 of NC_073247.2, forward strand.
GTGGATGCAGGACTCGTAAATAATCAAACCTTTATCTCCGCCTGGTGTCTCTCCTAGCCATTGGAGGGGTGCTCCCCACGCTAAATATTCGAAACTCGAACGCGGGGTCATGGGATTTTCTAGTGCAGAAGAGGGTTTTCCATTCCAGGAAGCAGCTGGACCAAGGGCTTCCGTGCCCGGCCTTGGGAGGGGTTCGCAAACACCCCTTGTCGGACACAAGCGCACGGTCAACAGGGAAGTCGCAGCCATTTACAGGGGCTCACACTTGGCCCACTTCACTCAAGCACCCTTCACAACCCTCGGCTTGCAGAAAACAGGCAGCACCGAGGCACGGACGACACGTCCCTCAGCCCATGTGATGTCTTCACCTCGTGTCCAGCCCACACCTGGCCGCCCAGGACACAGAGGGAGGAAGGGCTGGGCCCCGAGACTATGGGTCCACATCACACCAGGACATGGGAGGAAGGGCCAGGCGTTGAGACTATGGGTCCACATCACACCAGGACATGGGAGGAAGGGCCGGGCACTGTGACGTCTGGTCCTCATGACAGTGGGGCACAGCGGGAGGAAGGGCCAGACCTCATGACCACGGTCCACATCACACCAGGACACAGAGGAAGGGCCGGGCCCGGTGACCACGGTCCACATCACACCAGGACACAGAGGAAGGGCCGGGCCCGGTGACCACGGTCCACATCACACCAGGACACAGAGGAAGGGCCGGGCCCGGTGACCTCTGGTCCTCATGACTCTGGGGCACAGCGGGAGGAAGGGCCGGGCCCCGTGACTGTGGGAGGAGGCGTGGAAGCCGCTTCCTGCTCCCGTGCCACACCAGGGCACAGGTCATTTTATAGACTCTCCCAGGGCTGTGGAAGGAGGCGGGAAACAGGAGGCTGGTGTCCCTGCAGGGCCTCAGTGAAGGGAGGAGGGAGGAGGGGGAGGGAGGAAAGAGGGGGAAGGGAGGAAACAGATGGGCCAAGAGGAAGCCACAGGGGGCTTTGGGCAGAGAGGGGGAGTCTCAATGGAGAGGAAGAAGGAGGGAGAGGATGGAGAAGGAGCAGGGGGAGGAAGGAGGAGGAGGAGGAGCAGGGAGGAGGGCGGAGTGTGGGGAGGTGAGACGGGGCCTGAGTGAGGATGGAAAGAGGCAGAGAGGCCGGTGGCCTGTGGCTTGTCGGCCGACCAGATGTCCCTGCGCCAGGACAGCAGCCGCCCTCAAGGTACCCCACAGCTGGGGTGATGGAGGAAACAGGGAGCCGGGACAGAAATGGGGTGCAGGGAGAGAAGCCCCAGCCGTGGCTACGCGGGAGAATTCCACCCGGGAACATGGGATCCCAAGGCAGCCCTTTGAGCCGTCCACTGCGGCCCCCAAATGTTCTGTGCACTGTCTGAGGCCCACACTGGCCCTGTCCTCGCGTCCAGCCCGGGGTGGGAGACAGCGGGGCGCGTGGGGAGCACCTGCGGAGTGGACCGGAAGCAGCCAGGAGGAGGCAGGAACGGGGCCCTGGACAGACCCCTGACCTGGGCTCCTGGTTAGCTCCAGGTTGGCTCAGGGGGAGAGATTGCAGGCGTGGGCTGCGCTGGGAGGACCCACTTCCACCGACGGAGGCGGCACGGGCTGCCCAGGGTTTGGGCCACGCGGGGCGGGAGAGGTCGGAACCTGCAGGGGGAAGAACCCAGTGGGTTTGCTGGCCAAGGCGCTCAGAGCCTGCAGGCTTGGGACTGCCAGTCCCATGCCTTGACCCCAAGGCCCAGATGAAAGCACCTGTTCACCCCATCCTGGGGGCTCTGGGAGACCCACCGCAGCCACGGCCAGTGGCCCGAGTGGGGCCCGTCAGTCACACACCTCAATGTCCCCTGCAAGGGCCCCTCTGACCACAGAGAACCCGTGGGCACACACCTCTGGGACGTCCTTGCTGTCTCTGAGCCCCTGACCGGGGGACCCCGGGGACACCTTGTTGGGACACACCGTGGGGTCCCCTGGTAGGGATCTTCCGGTCCCCAGTCCTGGTCTGTGGGGACCCCGGCCCCTCCCCTGACCCTGGGCAGTGGGGTCCCCGTGGGAGTTCAGGGCGGTGTTTCCAGCCCAGCCGGTTCCGCTCCTGCGGTGGGGACAGATCCGTGGCGGGGGCGGGCTGTCCCTCCTCCTGGTGGCAGGAGTGTCCGCGCCAGCCAATTGCAGCGGCCTGGGTGTGTTTTAGGAAGAGTGTCCCGCAGAGACCCGGCGGGAGCTGCCAGGAGCTCTGGGATTCCAGTGGCTGGAAGGTGAGTGTGTCTACCCCGTTCTCCTGATGGCAAGTCCCCTACGGGGGACGTGGCGGGTGCCGTCTGTGCCTGTTGCGGGCTGGGAATCAGGAACCTGTCATTGAGTCTCCTCCTCCTCCTCCCGGGACCCTTAGCTGGGGGCACGGGCAGGGGGTTCAGGGGGAGGGTCGCCTGGGATCTGTGGCCTGGACGTCGGCAGCCACAGGCGGCCTGCACCCGTTGCAGGCCCTGAATTCTCTGCCGGGTCAGAGCCGCGGAGCCAGTGTGGGAACAGCCCAGGACGGTTATGAAATGAGCCTGGGGACCACGACTTGCTTGGCCGGTTGGACGTCCTCACCCTGCCGCGGGGGCCTGCGTGGGGACGGGTCGGGACAGCTGGGACGGTGGGGATGTTGGGACACTGGCAATGCTGGGATCTGAGCACCCCTGTCCTTCCGTTGATTCACCCAGCAACTGTTCACCCAGTGCGTTGAATGTGCGGGTCACGGCCACTCACGCCTCTGGGACGTGAGTCTCCCGAGGACTCAGCGGGCGGGAAGGTGTAGGTGTCTCACCCGGCCTGGCGGGTCACCGGGCGTCTCGGTCCGTCCGTCATCTGCGCTGTCCCGTCGCGACTGTGAAGGCCAGGGTGGAGAGGACCTCCCCCAGGAAGGGTCAGTGCTCCGTGGGACGGCCTCCAGACCCCACTTCGCTGTGCCGTCCGGACGAGATGGCAGAGGTGGCTGGGAGTGGGGGCCGCCCCTGGGGCTCCTTCCTGCTCCACTTTGTCATGTGTGGGGAAGGGGTCAGGGGACGTGGGGACAGGAGGGGGCGCCCCTTAGTGGTCAGGGGACCTGGGATGTGAGGGGAAGGGTCAGGGGACGTGGGGACAGGAGGGGACACCCCTCAGTGGTCAGGGGACCTGGGATGTGAGGGGAGGGGTCGGGGAATATGGGGACAGGAGGGGGTGCCCCTCAGTGGTCAGGGGACCTGGGATGTGATGGAGGGGTCAGGAGGACATGGGGACAGGTGTGGGGACAGGAGGGGACACCCCTCAGTGGTCAGGGGACCTGGGATGTGATGGAGGGGTCAGGGGGATGTGGGGACAGGTGTGGGGACAGGTGTGGGGACAGGAGGGGACACCCCTCAGTGGTCAGGGGACCTGGGATGTGATGGAGGGGTCAGGGGGACATGGGGACAGGTGTGGGGACAGGAGGGGACACCCCTCAGTGGTCAGGGGACTTGGGATGTGAGGGGAGGGGTCAGGGGAACGTGGGGACAGGTGTGGGGACAGGAGGGGACACCCCTCAGTGGTCAGGGGACTTGGGATGTGAGGGGAGGGGTCAGGGAACGTGTGGACAGGAGGGGGCGCCTCTCAGTGGTCAGGGGACCTGGGATGTGATGGAGGGGCCAGGGGGACGTGGGGACAGGTGTGGGAACACGAGGGGACACCCCTCAGTGGTCAGGGGACCTGGGATGTGATGGAGGGGTCAGGGGGATGTGGGGACAGGTGTGGGGACAGGAGTGGACACCCCTCAGTGGTGAGGGGACCTGGGATGTGAGGGGAGGGGTTGGGGAACATGGGGACAGGAGGGGACACCCCTCAGTGGTCAGGGGACCTGGGATGTGAGGGGAGGGTTCGGGGAATGTGGGGACAGGAGGGGGTGCCCCTCAGTGGTTAGGGGACCTGGGATGTGATGGAGGGGTCAGGGGGACGTGGGGACAGGTGTGGGGACAGGAGGGGACGCCCCTCAGTGGTCAGGGGACCTGGGATGTGAGGGGAGGGGTCAGGGGGAACGTGGGGACAGGTGTGGGGCTAGGAGGGGGCACCCCTCAGTGGTCAGGGGACCTGGGATGTGATGGAGGGCTCAGGAGGACATGGGGACAGGTGTGGGGACAGGAGTGGACACCCCTCAGTGGTCAGAGGACCTGGGATGTGAGGGGAGGGGTCGGGGAACGTGGGGACAGGAGGGGACACCCCTCAGTGGTCATGGGACCTGGGATATGATGAAGGTGACAGGAGGGGAGGGACTGTGATGGGGGAAGGGACTGTGATGGGAGGGAGGGAGTATGACAGTAGCCGGAATGGATGGAATCCGTCATGACACAGAGGATGTGACTGTACAGCTTTGGGTCCAGCCTGTCCTAGGAGACACTGATTTCCTCGAGTCTTCTGAACCGAAAAGTATCTGAGACAGGTCTCAAGACATTTAGAAAGTGTGTTTTGCTGGCCGGGCACGGTGGCTCACGCCTGTCATCCCAGCACTTTGGGAGGCCAAGGTGGGCGGATCACCTGACGTCAGGAGTTCAAGACCAGCCTGACCAACAAGGTGAAACCCTGTCTCTACTAAAAATACAGAAATTACCTGGGTGTGGTGGCAGGCGCCTGTAGTCCCAGCTACTTGGGAGGCTGAGATAGGAGAATTGCTCGAACCCGGGAAGCGGAGGTTGCAGTGAGCCGAGATCGCACCACTGCACTCCAGCCTGGGCGACAGAGCGAGACTCCGTCTCAAAAAAAAAAAAAAAGTGTGTTTTGCTAAGGTTGAGGACGCGCCTGTGACCGAGCCTCAGGAGGTCCTGACAACCTGTGCCCTAGGTGGTTGGAGGACACCTCGGTATTATGCATTTTAAGGAAACGTCAGAGATGAATCCATACGTGTAAGATGAACCTTGGTTCTGTCAAGCGCGTCGGTGCGAAGAGACCCCCGAACAGGCTTTGTGTGAGCGATAAAGCTGTTCATTCAGTTGGGTGCAAGTGTGCTGAGTCCGAAGAGAGAGTCAGCGAAGGGAGATGGGGAAGGGGTGGCTCAATAGGAGTTGGGTAGGTAATGGAAAATTACAGCAAAAGGTGGTTATCTATTGTCAGCAGAGGAGGGATTGCAAGGTGCATGGTGCACAGATCATAAGACTCATTGTCCAGAGGATGGAGGGCACAAAGTCGATTGATCGGCTAAGGTAGGGCAGGGAGAAGTCACGATAGTAAAATGTTGTAATTTTAGTTAACCAGTTAAGGCAGGAACTGGCTGTTTTACTTCTCTGTGGTTTTTCCTTGGCTGCTCCAGACTTCTTGGCTCCTGCAGGCCACCTGGACGTATACGTGCAAGTCACAGGGGTGATAATGGCTGAGCTTCGGCTCAGAGGCCTGACAGGTTCAATCTGTGAAGGTGGGACAGCTCCATTGGTGGTGAGGCGGGCTTCCAGGTCATAAGGTAGATTTTAAAATTTTCTGACTCACAATTGGTTGAAAGAGTTATTATTAGGCCTGGCACGGTGGCTCACGCCTGTCATCCCAGCACTTTGGGAAGCCAAGGCGGGCGGATCACCTGAAGTCAGGAGTTCGAGACCAGCCTGGCCAACATGGTGAGACCCCGTTGCTACCAAAAATACAAAAAATTAGCTGGGAATGGTGGCAAGTGCTTGAAATCCCAGCTGTGCTGGAGGCTGAGGCAGGCGAATAGCTTGAATCCAGGAGGAGGAGGCTGCAGTAAGCTGAGATCATGGCACTGCACACCAGTCTGCACAACAGAGCAAGACCCTGTCTCTGAAAAAAAAAAAAAAAAAAAGAAAAAAAAAAGAGTTATTAGTAGAAAGGAATATCTGCATTAAGATAAGAGGATGTGGAGATGAAGGTTTTTTGTTTTTGAACGGGAGTCTCACTCTGTCACCAAGGCTGCAGTGCAATGGCGCGATCTCGGCTCACTGCAACCTCCGCCTCCCGGGTTCAAGCGATTCTCCTGCCTCAGCCTCCCGAGTAGCTGGGATTACAGGCGCGCGCCAGCACGGCTAAATGATTTTTGTATTTTTACTAGTGATGGGGTTTCGCCATGTTGGCCAGGCTGGTTTCGAACTCCTGACCTCAGGTGATCCGCCCGCCTTGGCCTCCCAAAGTGTTGAAGTGCTGGAATTACAGGCGTGAGCCAGCGGGCCCCGCCCAGACCTGCATTTTAACCTCCCCTCCACCCCGCGGCCCCGGGGCCCTGGGCATCCGGAGGCTCACAGCGGCCCTGCTGGGATGCTCCAGGCGGATCACTGCACAACCGTGCAGGCGGAGGGGAAGCCGTGCAGGGGGAGGGGAAGCCGTGCACGGGGAGGGGAGGCCGTGCAGGCGGAGGGGAGGCCGTGCAGGGGGCAGCGGAGGCCGTGCAGGGGGAAGGGAGGCCGTGCAGGGGTGAGGGAGGCCGTGCAGGCGGAGGGGGGTACGTGCAGGGGGCAGCGGAGGCCGTGCAGGCGGAGTGGGGCCGTGCAGGGGGAGGGGGGCCGTGCAGGCGGAGGGGGGCCGTGCTGGGGGAGGGGGGCCGTGCAGGGGGAGGGGAAGCCGTCCTGGGCCTTTTCCAGCTGGCTGCAGAGAAGGGGCCAGCTCCCTCCTGGGGACCCGGGGCCGCGGTACAGGTGTGGTTGCTTCTCTTGGAGAAAGAGGCTGAGCTGACATCCCCCGGGCTGATAAAGAATGGGCTCCTCCTCCTGGGCCCAGCGGGCTCCCGGGACCCTCCCTCCCTCCCTCCTTCCCAGTCCGGGCAGCAGGGAAGATCTGAGTTCATGTAGCTGGTGTTGGCTTAGGGTCTGGGAGGAAGGGCTTTTGGGAAGATGTAAATAAGAACAAAATCTGCAGCCACCTGGGAAGCCTGGCCTCAGTGTGGAAGAGAAGGCAGCAGGATTACTACAGAACCTTGTGAAGCCAACGCGGGCAGCCGCCAGGAGCTGCAGACCGAGAGGATCTCTTCCTTTCTTGCGGCCCAGGGAGACCAGGCCTTTCATTCTGGGCTCAAGACCAACAATTCGAATTCCGAACTCCTGCGTGTGGGACTCAAGGTGGGTTTGCAGTTTGCAGTCAACTGAAGTTTGTCTCTTCTCCAGGAGGCCGGGGCTTCTTCCCTTCCTCTCTGTCCCATTTCTTTTTTCTTGAGACAGAGTCTCACTTTGTCACCCAGGCTGGAGTGCAATGGTGTGATCGTGGCTCACTACAGCCCCCGCCTCCCGGGTTCAAACGATTCTCGTGACTCAGTGGGATTACAGGCGTGCGCCACCACGGCCGGCTACTTTTTGTACTTTTAGTAGAAATGGGGTTTCACCATGTTGGCCAGGCTGGTCTCGAACCCCTGACCTCAGGTGATCCACCCGCCTCAGCCTCCCAAAGTGATGGGATTACAGGCGTGAGCCACCGTGCCCGGCCCCTCCAGGTCTCATTTCTAAGAGGAGGCCTCAGGTCCACCAGGAAACCGTCCTCAGATGTGAAACTGTCAACAGGCTGATTTCTGGGCTCAAGATCAACAATTCTAATTGATTTGATTAAATCAGTTAGATCTAATGATTTTCATCTAATCAGTTTTAATCTAAATGATTAAAAATCTTACATACATTGCCGGGCGTGGTGGCGGACGCCTGTAATCCCAGCTACTCAGGAGGCTGAGGCAGGAGAATTGCTTGAACCTGGGAGGCGGAGGTTGCAGTGAGCCGAGATTGCATCATTGCACTCCAGCCTGGGTAACAAGAGTGAAACTCTGTCTTTAAAAAAAAAAAAAAAAAAAATCGTACATACAGCTGGGCACCGTGGCTCACGCCTGTCATCCCAGCACTTTGGGAGGCCGAGGCGGGCGGATCACCTGAGGTCAGGAGTTCAAGACTAGCCTGACCAACATAGTGAAACCCCGTCTCTACCAAAAATACAAAAATTAGCCAGGTGTGGTGGCGGGCGCCTGTAATCCCAGCTACTCTGGAGGCTGAGGCAGGAGAATTGCTTGAACCTGGGAGGCGGAGGTTGCACTGAGCCGAGATCGCGCCATTGCACTCCAGCCTGGGCAACGAGAGCGAAACTCTGTGTCAAAAAAAAAAAAGACCAACCAAAAAAGTTATATACACTTCAGAGGCAGAGAAAGAATTTACAAGTTGTCTAAAATGTCCTTATGGAAAGGGTCACTTCCCTTATTTTCAACAGTATATTTTATATATATACTTATATATGTATATATAGTTATGTATATATGTATATATGTTATGTATGTTATATATGTATATATTATATATGTGTATATATTATATATGTGTATATGTTATATATGTATATATGTATATATAATATATGTATATGTTATATATTATATATATGTATATATGTTATGTATATAATATGTATATATGTTATGTATATAATATGTATATATGTACATATTCTGTTATGTGTGTGTGTGTGTATATATATATATATATTTTTTTTTTTTTTTTTTTTTGAGGCAGAGTCTTGCTCTGTCGCCCAGGCTGTAGTGCAGTGGTGATATGGCTCCGATGAGTGGAGGAACACCGGGTTCTTCCTCTCGAGTCGAATTAAATAAGGCGACACGGACACACGTGGAGTGGTTTTAAGGAGCGGAGAGTTTAATAGTAAAGAGGGGAGGTCCGGGCAGTGGCTCACGCCTGTAATCCCAGCACCGCGGAGGTTGCGGTGAGCCGAGATCGCGCCATTTCACTGCAGCCTGGGCAACAAGAGCGAAACTACGTCTCAAAAAAAAAAAAAAAAAAAAAAAAAAAAAAAAAAAAAACCAAGGCGAGAAGGCAGAAAGAAGTGGCTCCCCAGGACTGAGACAGAGGGACGGGGGCTCCAAACCCCAGGTAGGAGACCAGCCCGTGTTATGCGGTGCCTGGAGGAGGCGTGACTCATTTGCATAGCGCTGAGGGGATTGGTCTGACCAGGCCTGTCATTCACGTAGCCCGCGAAAAACCTGACCCGCCCACCCCAGTTCCGTAATATGCAAATGTAGGGCGCCATGATGTTCCACACGCCTGGGGGTAGTGGGGGCGGCCGTGGTGTCAGGCCCGGGTGGGGGCGGCCGTGGTGTCAGGCCCGGGTGGGGGCGGCCCAGGCCCGGGTGGGGGCGGCCGTGGTGTCAGGCCCGGGTGGGGGCGGCCGTGGTGCCAGGCCCGGGTGGGGGCGGCCGTGGTGCCAGGCCCGGGTGGGGGCGGCCGTGGTGTCAGGCCCGGGTGGGGGCGGCCCAGGCCCGGGTGGGGGCGGCCGTGGTGTCAGGCCCGGGTGGGGGCGGCCCAGGCCCGGGTGGGGGCGGCCCAGGCCCGGGTGGGGGCGGCCGTGGTGTCAGGCCCGGGTGGGGGCGGCCGTGGTGCCAGGCCCGGGTGGGGGCGGCCGTGGTGTCAGGCCCGGGTGGGGGCGGCCCAGGCCCGGGTGGGGGCGGCCGTGGTGTCAGGCCCGGGTGGGGGCGGCCGTGGTGTCAGGCCCGGGTTGGGGCGAGGGCAAGAGGGCAACGGTGGGAATCGCCCTGTTGGCTGGACCAGCTAAGGGCTCGCATTTGCATATTAAAGGTTGCCAAGCCGGGTCTAAGAGCCAGGGCTTTCACGCTAGACAAGAAACATTTTTTGGAGCTGCAAAAAATGCTTCCAAGGACTCCTTTTCCTCTCTCTCTCCTTTTTTTTTTTTTTTGGATATGGAGTTTCACTCTTGTTGCCCAGCCTGGAGTGCAGTGGCGGGATCTCGGCTCTCTGCAACCTCCACCTCCCGGGTTCAAGCGATTCCCCTTCCTCAGCCTCCCGAGTAGCTGGGATTACAGGTGCCCACCACCACGCCCAGCTAATTTTTGTATTTTTAGTAGAGATGGGGTTTTGTCAAGTTGGCCAGGCTGGTCTCGAACTCCTGACGTGAAGTCACCGTAAAAAACCTCTTTTCCTCTTCTCCTTCCTCAGGTTGCCCAGGGCTCACCTCTGATGGGCGGGCAGGTGAGCGCTTCCAACAGCTTCTCGAGGCTGCACTGCAGAAATGCCAACGAGGACTGGATGTCGGCACTGTGTCCCCGGCTCTGGGATGTGCCCCTCCACCACCTCTCCATCCCAGGTGAGGGTGGGGTTGGGCGGGGTCCGTTGCCTCTATCCCAGGTGAGGGTAGGGTGGGGCGGGAGCTGTCGTGTCTGCATTCCTCAGTGGGGACGCTGGCTGTAGGAGCAATCCTGGGTGTGGGGAAATCCTAGAAAGCACACTGATGTGGACACACACATACACACAGTGCACACGTGTGTGCATACACATATGTACATAGTCATGGACATGCACAGACATGCACACACAGACATGCACACGTGCACACATACACAGGCATATATGCACACATGCACATGTGCACATAGGTACACACGTACACACCTGCACATATGCACACACATGCACATATGCACACGCACGTGCATACCGTGTTGGTCTGTTCTCACGCTACTAACAAAGACATACCCGAGACTGGGTATTTTATAAAAGAGGTTTAATGGACTCACAGTTCCATCTGGCTGGGGAGGCCTCACAATCACAGCAGAAGGTGAATGCTGAGCGAAGTCACTTGTTACATGGTGGCAGCCAAGAGAGCGCGTGCCGGAGAACTGCCCTTTGTAAAACCATCAGATCTCGTGAGACTTTTTCACGATCACGAGAACAGCATGGGAAAGACCCGCCCCGTGATTCGGTGACCTCCCACCAGGTCCCTCCCATGACACATGGGAATTATGGAAGCTACAATTCAAGATGAGATTTGGGTGGGGACACAGCCAAGCCATATCACATACATAGGTGCACATAGGCACACATGCAGGCACCCACACAGACACATACATACACACATGCACGTGCACACACACACATGCACACATGTACATCCCCACACATATGCACATGGATGCATACATGCACACAGGTGTACACACATGCAGGCACATGTATACATGGACGTAGGCACATACATACTAATGCACACATGTATACATGCACACAGGCTCACACACACATGGATGCACATACACATGCATGCACATGTGCGGGTGTGTACACATATGCACATGCACACGTGTACGCATGTACACACATGCACACATGTATATATATTTGCACCTATGCACACATATAGACACATGCAGATATACACAGGTGTACACATGTACATGCACATAGACACACATGCACACATAAACATTTGCACCTATGCACGCAGAGACACGTCTATGCACATGCATGTGTACACGTGTACACACGTACATGCATGCACACACGTACACATGTACACACATTTGCACCTATTCACATGGACATACATGAATGCACATATACACACGTGTACACAGGCACACATGCACGTGCACACGTGCGTACACACACATGCACACACATATACACAGATGTGCATGCACACAGGAACACAGGTACACACATGTTTAAACACAGGCACACACATGCACGCTCACATATAGGCATACGGACACACACACACATGCACACAGATACGTATTGTCAACCTAAGGAAAGAAACTTAGACAAAATTAATATAAGTAGGGGGTTTCCTTGAGCCACATTTGAGGACTGCAGCCCAGGAAACCCTCCAACTCGCCTTAGGAAGTGGCTGTGGAGAACAACGTCGAGACGGGAGCTTCTAAAGAAAGAGCACATCAGGAGAGGGGGTGATGATGAAAGCTGTTTTTCAGGAATTCATGTGGGTTACTGAAGTGGCATTGAGCACTGGTTGCATTCTTCCTTGCAATGTAGGGAATAAGTTATGGTGCCCCAGTGTGACACCCTGAGGTTACTTTTTTTTTTTTTGAGATGGAGTTTTGCTCTTGTCGCCCAGGCTGGAGTGCAGTGACTCCATCTCAGCTCGTCGCAACCTCTGCCTCCTGGGTTCAAGCGATTCTCCTGCCTCAGCCTCCCGAGTAGCTGGGATTACAGGCACGCGCCACCACGCCTGACTAATTTTTGTATTTTTAGCAGAGATGGGGTTTCACCACGTCGGTCAGGCTGGTCTCGAACTCCCGACCTCAGGCAATCCGCCCGCCTTGGCCTCCCAAAGTGCTGGCATTGCAGACATGAGCTACTGCACCCGACGTCTTAGGTTAATTTGTAGAGATGCGGGGCATCCGTCAGTCTAGAGTTGACCTCGTAAGTAGCTTCCAGGGGTGATACTGTAGCAGGACCAGCCGCAGACAAAACTCCTCAGACACCGGATTAAAGAAAGGAGAGGTTTCTTTGGCCGGGAGCGTCGGCAGACTCACGTCTTAAGAGCCGAGCTCCTTAAAAAATAAATTCTTGGCCTTTTTAAAGGCTTACAACTCTAAGGGGTCCACGTGAAAGGGTCGTGATAAATCAAGCAAGTGTGGGGAACGTGACTGGGGGCTACATGCATCAGCCAACAGAACAGAAAGTTTTGCAATGCTTTTTCATACAGTGTCTGGCATTTACCGATAACAGAAGTGGTTTAGGTTATAGATTGATATTATTATTATTTTAACTCCCAGGACCGGGTGGTGGTGCCAGGGTTGTCTGGCTATTTATCTTACTTCTGTTTCTTTCCAACCTTTTGCTTTCTCCTGTCTTATAAACTAGGCAAGGTGGGGGTACGGGGCAGCAGGAGAAGTACTGGACTCCTTCCTTAATACCTTAGCTCAAGATTGGGGGAGCAGGTGACTGTGGCTTCTTTCCAATGCCTCTCTGGGTCTGGGGATTTAAAGGTGGTTCACGTTCATCAGGGGATTTAAAGGGGGAAGGCCGGGCGTGGTGGCTCACGCCTGTAATCCCAGCACTTTGGGAAGCCAAGGCAGGAGGATCACTTGAGTTTAGGAGTTTGGGAGCAGCCTGGGCAACATAGTGAGGCCCCATCTCTGCAAATATATATATACACACACACATTTATATGTAAGTGTACATATTTATATATAAATATACATATGTATATTTATATTTATATATAAAATAGATAAATAAGTAAATGTATAATATAAAATATGTTATATATTTACATAAATATATGATACATAAGTATGTTTATATATTTATAAACACATAATATGTGAATATATATTTTATATATTTATATAAATACATATTTATGCAAAAATTATGTATTTATGTAAATATATACTATATATGTTTATATATAGATATATACTATATATGTTTATAGTATATATACTATATATGTTTATATATAAATATATGTCATATATATCATATATATTTTAAATATAGATATATTTATATCTATATTTAGGAAATAACAACTACGTGTCATAGGCAGGAAATGCAAACGTCAGCCATCAGTCAAACTCTACAAAGGTCTGTGTTTCTTGTGGTTACCATAACAAGTGACCACACGTCAGGAGGCGGCAAAGAACAGAAATTTACTCTCTCCCAGTTCTAGATACAGAAATCTGAAGTCAAGATATGGGCAGGACCACACGTCCTCCTGAGGCTCTAGGGGAGGGCCCTTCCTGCCTCTCCCAGCTCCTGGGGGCTCCAGGCATCCCTGGGCTTGTGGCCTCATCACTCCAGTCTCTGCCTCCGTCTCCACGAGTCCTCCTCCTCTGGGTCTGTGTCTCCTAAGGACACCTGTCATTGCATTTAGGACCCAGCACAAAGCCAAGATGACTTCATCTTGAGCATTTTGAGAGAATGTGTGAAGACCCTATTTCCAAACAGGATCCCATTCACAGGTTCTGGGCGGGGGGTTAGGACTTGAACAGCTCTTTTGGGGATCACCACTCAAGTCATTGAAATTGTATTCAGTTCCTTCTAGAGGCTCTAGAGTGGGGATCCTTCCTGCCTCTCCCAGCTCCTGGGGGCTCCAGGCATCCCTGGGCTTGTGGCCGCATCACTCCAGTCTCTGCCTCTGTCTCCACGAGGCCTCCTCCTCTGTGTCTGTCTCCTCCTCTTGTGTCTTAGATGGACACCTGTCACTGGATTTGGGGGCCTGCCCTACTCCAGGATGGTCTCATTTCAACCTAACGATATCTGCAGAGACCCTGTTTCAACACGGGTCGTGTTCCCAGGTTCCAGTGGACGTGAGTTTTGGGGGTCAGCGTGCACCCCTCCCGCCATACCTGTGCCTGTGTCGTAGGCGGGCGGCAGCCTGTGCTGTAGGCGGGCTCTGGAGCGACTCACAGCAGGTGACGGGGACGGACTCATGGTGACGTGTCCGCGTGTGTGCTTTGCTCTCAGGGAGCCACGACACGATGACGTACTGCCTGAACAAGAAGTCCCCCATTTCGCACGAGGAGTCCCGGCTGCTGCAGCTGCTGAACAAGGCCTTGCCCTGCATCACGCGCCCTGTGGTGCTGAAGTGGTCCGTCACCCAGGTACGGTCTGTGCCCCGTGCTGCTGACCTGGCCTCTCAGCTGGGTGGGGCCCACGGCCCCGTGGTGCTGAAATGGCCCGTCACCCAGGTAGGGTTTGAGTGGTGCCCTGTGGGCTCAGGAGGCAGGTTCCTATCCCAGCTGCGGAGACAGGATTAAAACAAAACCTGCTGCCCACCCAGAGCCCCCTCCCCAAAGGTGGAAGAGAGGGGAACAGTGTTTTTATTTATTTATTTTTTGAGACAGGGTCTCACTCTTCTTGCCCAGGCTGGAGTGCAGTGGCGTGATCTCGGCTCACTGCAACCTCCGCTGCCTGGGTTCAAGCGATTCTCCTGCCTCCTCCTCCTGAGTAGCTGGGACTACAGGCACCTGTCACCACACCTGGCTAATTTTTTGTATTTTTAGTAGAGATGGGGTTTTACCGTGTTAGTCAGGATGGTCTTGATCTCCTGACCTCATGATCTGCCCGCCCCGGCCTCTGAAAGTGCTGGGATTACAGCCGTGAGCCACCGCGCCCGGCCCAGCATTTTATTAAATGGCGTAAAGCTAATGCCGTGAGCATGGCAGGCCGCCACGGAGAGCTGCAGAGGGAGAGGGTCTCGCCCTGTTGCATCCCAGCAGAGACAACACTTTTGTTTTTCTTTCTTTTTTCTTTTTTTTTTTTGTGAGACGGAGTCTCACTGCCGCCGCCCAGGCTGGAGTGCAGTTGGTGCCATCTCAGCTCACTGCAAGCTCCGCCTCCCGGGTTCACGCCATTCTCCTGCCTCAGCCTCCTGAGTAGCTGGGACTACAGGCTCCCGCCACCACGCCCGGCTAATTTTTGGTATTTTGAGTAGAGTCAGGGTTTCACCGTGTTAGCCAGGATGGTCTCGAACTCCTGACCTCGTGATCCACCCGCCTCGGCCTCCCAAAGTGCTGGGATGACAGGCGTGAGCCACCACACCTGGCCGAGACAACCCCTTTCATGCCTGCACTCAAGACAGACAAGGACTCATTTCTTGTGTCTTTAGGACCTGAGGCGGGTCTGCAGTTTGCAGTCAGGCACCTGCTAGTCCCTGGGAAACAGGGAGACAGGCCCCTTTCTCCCTAATAATCAGATTCATTCATTCCTTTAGACATGGAGTCTCACTCTCTCACCCAGGCTGGAGTGCAGTGGTGCGATCTCAGCTTCCTGCAGCCTGGGCCTCCCAGGATCAAAGGATCCTCCTTCCTCAGCCTCCCGGGCAGCTGGGACTACAGGTGTACACCACCACACCAGGCTGATTTTTAAAATTTTTAGTGGAGGCCGGGCGCGGTGGCTCATACCTGTAATCCCAGCACTTTGGGAGGCCAAGGTGGGTGGATCACAGGGTCAGGAGATCGAGACCGTCCTGGCTAACATGTTGAAACCACGTCTCTACTAAAAATACAAAACAAAATTAGCTGGGTGCAGTGGTGGGTGCCTGTAGTCCCAGCCACTGGGGAGGCTGAGGCAGGAGAATGGCATGAACCCGGGAGGCGGAGCTTGCAGTGAGCCCAGATTGCACCACTGCCCTCCAGCCTGGGTGACAGAGCGAGACTCCGTCTCAAAAAAAAAAAAAAAAAAAAGGCCAGGTGCCCGGAGATGAGGTTTTCCAAATGCAGGTCCCCGTGGCTGCAGCGCTCCCAGCACGTACAAACAGCTGTTGTTACGACATCCACGTCCCAGTGGACAGCAGGACATGCGGGTGGGCCAACCCCGCAGCCCATTCCTGAGCCCTCCACACGCGGCGTTCAGCCAGGCAGACATGACGGCAGCCTCTGTCCACAGGCGCTGGACGTCACGGAGCAGCTGGATGCCGGGGTGCGGTACCTGGACCTGCGGATCGCCCACATGCTGGAGGGCTCGGAGAAGAACCTGCACTTTGTCCATATGGTGTACACAACGGCGCTGGTGGAGGTGCGGCCGGGCTGAGGTGGGACGCGAGGGGGACAGCGGGAGGCGGCCGGGCGCTGGTGCAGGTGCGGCCGGGCTGAGGTGGGAAGCAAGGGAGAGAGTGGGAGGTGACCAAGCTCCCCTGGGGATGAAACAGCCACACGCAGATCTGGACAGGAAACGCCCGGTCTTTAATGGAATGGTGACGTCACCTATACACCAGACAGGAGACACTGACCCCGGCAATCCGTTACGGAGATTTCTTTTTTTTTTTGTTTTCTTTTTTTTGGAGATGGAGTCTTGCTCTGTCACCCAGGCTGGAGTGCAGTGGTGCAATCTCAGCTCACTGCAACCTCCGCCTCCGGGTTCAGGCAATTCTCCTGCCTCAGCCTCCCAAGTAGCTGGGATTACAGACGTCCGACACCACGCCCAGCTAGTTTTTCTATTTTTAGCAGAGACGGGGTTTCACCATGTTGGCCAGGCTGGTCTCAAACTCCTAACCTCAGGTGATCCACCCGCCTCGGCCTCCCAAATTGCTGGGATGACAGGCGTGAGCCGCCGCACCCGGCCTTCCCTGTGTTGTTGGAGTCGTGCAGGACTCAGCCCCGCACCCCCCTCCCCAGGACACGCTCACGGAAATCTCGGAGTGGCTGGAGCGGCACCCGCGCGAGGTGGTCATCCTGGCCTGCAGAAACTTCGAGGGGCTGAGCGAGGACCTGCACGAGTACCTGGTCGCCTGTATCAAGAACATCTTCGGAGACATGCTGTGTCCTCGTGGGGTGAGGAGGGGAAGGATATCCCCACGTCTCTCCCGGGGCAGGGGCATCGTCAGCCTCAGACTCCGTTTGCTGTGCCCTGGGTGTGGGTGCTGCCATGATTGCTGTAGCAGGTGAAGCCGTCGAACGGGGGCTGCCTGCTCTCCCGCAATGTGGGGGGCCCTAACTGACCCGGTGGGGTGGCTCCTGGTGAGATCTGCTTCCCGTGACGGGTTTAGAAATGTGTGCAGCGTCAGCCGGGGGTGGTGGCTCACGCCTGTCATCCCGGCACTTTGGGAGGCCGAGGCGGGCGGATCACGAGGTCAAGAGATTGAGACTATCCTGGCCAACATGGTGAAACCCGGTCTCTACTAAAAATACAAAAATTATCTGGGTGTGGCGGTGGGTGTGCCGGACGCGGTGGGTCACGCCTGTCATCCCAGGACTTTGGGAGGCCGAGGCGGGCGGATCACGAGGTCAAGAGATTGAGACTATCCTGGCCAACATGGTGAAACCCGGTCTCTACTAAAAATACAAAAATTATCTGGGTGTGGCGGTGGGTGTGCCGGACGCGGTGGGTCACGCCTGTCATCCCAGGACTTTGGGAGGCCGAGGCGGGCGGATCACGAGGTCAGGAGATCCAGACCATCCTGGCTAACACATTGAAACCCCATCTCTACTAAAACAAAATACAAAAAATTAGCCGGGCGTGGTGGCGGGCGCCTGTGGTCCCAGCTATTCGGGAGGCTGAGGCAGGAGAATGGTGTGAACCCAGGAGGCGGAGCTTGCAGTGAGCCGAGATCGTGCCACTGCACTCCAGCCTGGGCGACAGAGCGAGATCCATCTCAAAAAATAAAAAATAAAAATAAATAAATATATAAAAATAGAGACAGGGTCACCCTATGCAGCCCAGGCTCGAATTCCTGGCCTCAAGTGATCCTCCCAACGTGTCCTCCCAAAGTACTGGGATTACAGGCATGAGCCCCTGCACCTGGCCATACTTTATTTATTTATTTATTTGAGAGGGAGTCTCGCTCTGTCTCCCAGGCTGGAGTGCAATAGCGAAACCTCAGCTCACCGCAACCTCTGCCTCCCAGGTTCAAACGATTCTCCTGCCTCAGCCTCCCGAGTAGCTGGGATGACAGGCGTGCACCACCACACCCGGCCAATTTTTGTATTTTTAGTAGAGATGGGGTTTCACCATGTTGCCCGGGCTGGTCTCAAACTCCTGACCTCAGGTGATCCACCCGCCTCGGACTCCCAAAGTGCTGGGATTACAGGCGTCAGCCACTGCGCCCGGCCAGAATTTCATTTTTGGTTTATACTCGTGTTGGGCCGGTGTCCCGACTTCCCGGCCCTCCTCTCTCCCAGGTGCCCCCCGTGTCCCTGGCTCTCCTCTCTCCCCTGCACCCCTTAACTCTGGTCCTTTGCAGGAGGTGCCGACACTGCGGCAGCTGTGGTCCCGGGGCCAACAGGTCATCGTCTCCTATGAAGACGAGAGCTCCTTGGGCCGGCACCACGAGCTGTGGCCAGGAGTCCCCTACTGGTGGGGAAACAGGGTGAAGACCGAGGCCCTCATCCGATACCTGGAGACCATGAAGAGCTGCGGCCGTCCAGGTACCAGGTCACCCCTCATGGGGGTAGATTCCACACAGCCTCCCGTGACGCCCTGCGGCAGGCCGGGTCCACATGGACTTGCCTTCACTTTTACGTGAAAACAATTTAAAAGGAATCCATGAGCCGGGTGTGGTAATCCCTGTACCTGTAATCCCAGCACTTCTGGAGGCCGAGGCGGGCGGATCACGAGGTCAGGAGATCGAGACCATCCTGGCTAACATGGAGAAACCCCGTCTGTACTAAAAATACAAAAAATTAGCTGGGCGTGGTGGCGGGCGCCTGTAATCCCAGCTACTCGGGAGGCTGAGGTAGGAGAATGGCGTGAACTCGGGAGGCGGAGCTTGCAGTGAGCCGAGATCACGCCACTGAACTCCAGCCTGGGCGACAGAGTGAGACTCCATCTCAAAAAAAAAAAAAAAATAGGCACCTGTAATCCCATCTACTCGGGAGGCTGAGGCAGGAGAAATGCTTGAATCCAGGAGGCAGAGGTTGCTGTGATCCATGATTGCACCACTGCACTCCAGCCTGGGCGACAGGAGCAAGACTCCATCTCAAAACAAAACAAAAAAGAGAAAAATTAGCCAGGCATGGTGATGTGCGCCTATAATCCCAGCTACTCAGGAGGCTGAGGCAGGGGAATCGCTTGAACCAGGAAGGTGGAAGTTGCAGTGGGCCGAGATCGAGCCAGTGTACTCCAGCCTGGGCAACAGAGCGAGACTCTGTCTCAAAACAAAACAAGACAAAATCAAACTTCTGGGGTCAAGCGATCTGCTTGAACCACCATTCCCAGCCGAGTTGTGCAATTTAAAATCGTGAATTTCGGTGCAGTGGCTCACGCCTGTAATCCCACCACTTTGGGAGGCCGAGGCAGGTGGATTACTTGAGATCAGGAGTTTGCGACCAGTCTGGTGAAACCCCATCTCTAGTAAAAATACAAAAAAATTTAGCTGGGCGTGGTTGTGTGCACGCCTGTAATCCCAGCTCCTCGGGAGGCTGAGGCAGGAGAATTGCTTGAACCCGGGGGGCGGAGGCTGCAGTGAGCCGAGATCACACCACTGCACTCCAGCCTGGGCGACAGAGCGAGACTCCATCTCGGAAAAAAAAAAAAAAGGTAACTTTTTTGTATGTGTATTTCACCACAATTTTTTGTAAAAAAGCCACCGAGGGGGTGTGAGGTGCAGACAGCGTCGGCAGCCACAGCCCCGTGTCCTCCAGAGGCAGGAGCCTGAGGGAGGGAGGGAGGAAGGTCCTCCCCGCGGGGACGGTGGCAGGTGGGGCCGTCTCGGTCCTGCAGCCTGGGGCTGGGTTCTCTCAAGCTGATCTTCACGGCCGCGAGGGCTGCTTCCCACGGGGGCAGCATAAAACCCAGTCACGGGCCGGGCAAAGGAGCAGGTTTTTTCAGCTTGGTCTCTTGCCCTCACACAGGAAGGAGGTTACAGAGTTCAGAAATGTCTTTTTTTTTTGAGATGGAGTCTCACTCTTGTTGCCCAGGTCGGAGTGCAGTGGCGCGATCTCGGCTCACTGCAACCTCCGTCTCCCGGGTTCAAGTCATTCTCCTGCCTCAGCCTCCTGAGTAGCTGGGATTACAGGCGCCCACCACCACGCCCGGCTAATTTTTTTTTGTATTTTTAGTAGAGACAGGGTTTCACCATGTTGGTCAGGCTGGTCTCGAACTCCCGACCTCGTGATCTGCCCGTCTCAGTCTCCCAAAGTGCTGGGATGACAGGCGTGAGCCACGGTGCCAGGCGGAAAATTTTTTTGTTTGTGTGTTTGTTTTTTGAGACAGAGTTTTGCTCTTGCTGCCCAGGCTAGAGTGCAATGGCACAATCTTGGCTCACTGCAGCCTTCGCCTCCTGGGTTCGAGCAATTCTCCCACCTCAGCCTCCCACCACGCCCAGCTAATTTTTTTTATTTTTAGTAGAGATGGGGTTTCTCCATGTTGGTCAGGCTGGTCTCGAACTCCCGACCTCAGGTGATCTGCCCGCCTTGGCCTCCCAAAGTGGTGGGATTACAGGCATGAGCCACTGCACCCGGCCTTTTTTTGTTTGTTTTGTTTTGTTTTTGAGACAGAGTCTTGCTCTGTCACCCAGGCTGGAGTGCAATGGCGTGATCTCGGCTCACTGCAACCTCCACCTCCTGGGTTCAAGCGATTCTCCTGCCTCAGCCTCCCGAGTAGCTGGGATTACAGGCATGCACCACCATGCTGAGCTAATTTTTGGATGTGTTTTTACTAGAGAAAGGGTTTCAGCGTGTGGGTCAGGCTGGTCTTGAACTCCTGACCTCAGATGATCCACCGGCCTCAACCTCTCAACGTGCTGGGATGACAGGCATGAGCCACCGTGCCCAGCCTAGAAATACGTGTTAAAAATCACTGAGAGAACTTGGCCATAAACGTCTGTTGACTTTGCCGTCTCTGGCCGTGGAGTCAGTCCAGCTGGTCAACACGGGCACTGGAACCTACCTCTGGGGGAGCTTCTTCAAATACGGCTTGCAGGAGATTCCGGCTCAGCAGATGTAGGTGGAGCCCCCAAATTTGCATTTCTAACTATTGCAGGGACCCCACTTTGAGAATCACTGGTCAACGTCAACCCTCTCTATAAGCCTCATAAGAGATGGCACAGACTTAGTGCCCAAGACAACAGCATTCTTCCTGTCTATCACATGGGGGATAAGAATGTGGACATGTTTGGGGCCGTTATTCTGTCTCCCACATGGGGATTAGGATATGGACATCTTTGGGGCCTTTATTCCGTGTACCCCGTGGGGATTCGGATATGGACATCTTTCGGGCCATTATTCCGTGTACCACGTGGGGATTAGGATGTGGACATCTTTGGGGCCATTATTCTGTCTCCCACACGGGGATTAGGATGTGGACATCTTTGGGGCCATTATTCTGTCTCCCACATGGGGATTAGGACGTGGACATCTTTGGGGCCATTATTCTGTCTCCCACATGGGGATTCAGATATGGACATCTTTGGGGCCATTATTCCGTGTACCCCGTGGGGATTAGGATGTGGACATCTTTGGGGCCATTATTCCGTGTACCCCGTGGGGATTAGGATGTGGACATCTTTGGGGCCATTATTCCGTGTACCCCGTGGGGATTAGGATGTGGACATCTTTGGGGCCATTATTCCGTGTACCCCGTGGGGATTAGGATGTGGACATCTTTGGGGCCATTATTCCGTGTACCACGTGGGGATTAGGATGTGGACATCTTTGGGGCCATTATTCTGTCTCCCACATGGGGATTAGGATGTGGACATCTTTGGGGCCATTATTCTGTCTCCCACATGGGGATTCAGATATGGACATCTTTGGGGCCATTATTCCGTGTACCCCGTGGGGATTAGGATGTGGACATCTTTGGGGCCATTATTCCGTGTACCACGTGGGGATTAGGATGTGGACATCTTTGGGGCCATTATTCTGTCTCCCACATGGGGATTAGGATGTGGACATCTTTGGGGCCATTATTCTGTCTCCCACACGGGGATTAGGATGTGGACATCTTTGGGGCCATTATTCTGTCTCCCACATGGGGATTAGGACGTGGACATCTTTGGGGCCATTATTCTGTCTCCCACATGGGGATTCGGATATGGACATCTTTGGGGCCATTATTCCGTGTACCCCGTGGGGATTAGGACGTGGACATCTTTGGGGCCATTATTCCGTGTACCCCGTGGGGATTAGGACGTGGACATCTTTGGGGCCATTATTCCGTGTACCCCGTGGGGATTAGGACGTGGACATCTTTGGGGCCATTATTCCGTGTACCCCGTGGGGATTAGGACGTGGACATCTTTGGGGCCATTATTCCGTGTACCCCGTGGGGATTAGGACGTGGACATCTTTGGGGCCATTATTCCGTGTACCCCGTGGGGATTAGGACGTGGACATCTTTGGGGCCATTATTCCGTGTACCCCGTGGGGATTAGGATGTGGACATCTTTGGGGCCATTATTCCGTGTACCCCGTGGGGATTAGGATGTGGACATCTTTGGGGCCATTATTCTGTCTCCCACATGGGGATTAGGATGTGGACATCTTTGGGGCCATTATTCCGTGTACCCCGTGGGGATTAGGATGTGGACATCTTTGGGGCCATTATTCTGTCTCCCACATGGGGATTAGGATGTGGACATCTTTGGGGCCATTATTCTGTCTCCCACACGGTGTTACGACGTGAGCATCTTTGGGGTTGTCTGCAGCCCACCACGCTTTATAAGCAAAGTTCACCCAATTTCCTTGTTGGACATGGCGCTTTCAACTCTTGATTCCCGAGATGCGAACCTCTATAATGTGACTAGGAGGGAGAAACAGGCGGGTGCGGCCCGTGACCGTGCAACCTCTCCCCACCCTCACCGTTGCAGGAGGGTTGTTCGTGGCCGGCATCAACCTCACGGAGAACCTGCAGTACGTTCTGGCGCACCCGTCCGAGTCCCTGGAGAAGATGACGCTGCGCAACCTTCCGCGGCTGAGCGCGTGGGTCCGAGAGCAGTGCCCGGGGCCGGGTTCACGCTGCACCAACATCATCGCGGGGGACTTCGTCGGCGCAGACGGCTTCGTCAGTGACGTCATCGCGCTCAATCGGAAGCTGCTGTGGTGCTGACGGGACCCTTCTGAAGTCCGGGACGCGGCGGCTGCAGTTTCACCCCCGACTTTCCAAGTATTGTGACTTTGTCTGGGCCAAATATTGGTGATCATAGGACCGATGATAATACGTTTTCTTTTTCTTTAAAATAGAGATGGGGTGGCTGGGCGTGGTGACTTCGCCTGTCTTCCCAGCACTTTGGGAGGCCGAGGTGGGTGGATCATGAGGTCGGGAGTTCGAGACCAGCCTGGCCAACATGGTGAAACCCCGTCTCTACTAAAAATACAAAACTTAGCTGGGTGTGTGGCAGGCGCCTGTAGTCCCAGTTACTCGGGAGGCTCAGGCAGGAGAACTGCTTGAAGCCGGGAGGTGGAGGTTGCGTGGAGCTGACATCGTGCCACTGCACTCCAGTCTGAATGATAGACCGAGACTCCACCTCAAAAAAAAAAAAAAAAAAAAAAAAAAAGCCGGGCGCAGTGACTCACGCCTGTCATGCCAGCACTTTGGGAGGCCAAGGTGGGTGGATCATGAGGTCAGGAGTTCGAGACCAGCCTGACCAACGTGGTGAAACCCCGTCTCTACTAAAAACACAAAAATTACCTGGGTGCGTGACGGGTGCCTGTACTCCCAGCTACTCAGGAGGCTGAGGCAGGAGAATCGCTTGAACCCAGGAGGTGGAGGTTGCATTGAGCTGAGATCACACCACTGCACTCCAGCCTGGGCGACAGAGCGAGACTCCATCTCAAAAAAAAAAAAAAAACAAAGATGGGGTCTTTCTATGTTGGCCAGGTTGGTCTTGAACTCTTGGCCTCAAGTGATCCTCCCATCTCAGCGTCCCAGAGTGCTGGGATGACAGTCAAGAACCACCATGGCAGCCCATAATATGTTTTCTTATTTCTGTATTCTCCTTGCTGTGGCGTCTGGAGCCCTTAGAGACCCAGGGAGACACTATTAGAGACCCACAGCTCACTAATTACTAAACCCAGTAACAGCCCACTTAGGAGCTGGCCTCCCCTGTCAGCCAACCCCTCGGCTAGTTCTCACACCAAGCCTATATATATGTGTGTGTGTGTATATGTGTGTGTGTTGATGTGTCTGTGTGTATGTTTGTGTGTGTATATATGTGTATATATCTGTGTGTATATATGTATGTATATATGTTTATACATGTGTATATGTGTATATATGTATGTATACATGTATGTGTGTATGCATGTATGTATGTATACATGTATATGTGTGTATGTGTGTATATACATGTATATGTGTGTATGCATGTATGCGTGTATATACACACATGTATACATATATACGTGTGTGTGTGTATATATATATGTGTATATATATATATTTTTTGAGAAGGAGTCTCACTCTGTCACCCAGGCTGGAGTGCAACGGTGAGATCTCGGCTCACCGCAACCTCCGCCTCCCAGGTTCAAGCAATTCTCCTGCCTCCGCCTCCCGAGTAGCTGGGATGACAGGCATGTGCCACCACGCCCGGCTAATTTCGTATTTTTAGTAGAGATGGGGTTTCTCCGCGTTGGTCAGGCCGGTCTCAAACTTCCGACTTCAGGTGATCCGCCCGCCTCGACCTCCCAAAGTGCTGGGATTACAGGCATGAGCCACTGTGCCCAGCCGCCGATATTTCTTTAAATTATGTTTAGGGACAGGGTCTTACTCTGTCACCCAGGCTGGAGGGCAGTGGTACAGTCATAGCTCACTGCAGCCTCAACCTCCTGGGCTCAAGCGATCCTCTCAGCTCAGCCTCCCGTGTAGCTGGGACTCCAGGGACACACCCCCACTGCTGGCTAATTTTTGTATTTTTGGTAGAGTCAGGGTTTCACCACGTTGCACAGTCTGGTCTCAAATTCCTGGGCTCCAGTGATCCTCCCACCTTAGCTTCCAGAGTAGCCAGGATCACAGGCAGGCACCACCATGCCCAGGTAATTTTATTTTTTTGTAGAGATGTGGTCTGGCTATGTTGTCCAGGGTGGTCTCAAACTCCTGGGCTCAACTGATCCTCCCACCTCAACCTCTGCCATAGCCAGGACCTCAGGTGTCAGCCACCACACCCACAGCTAATTGTTTTTTTTTTTTTGTAGAGATGGGGTCTGGCTCTGTTGCTCAGGCTGGTGTGTAGTAGGGGCACAGTCATAGCTCACTGTAACCTTCAACGCCTGGGCTGAAGCAATCCTCCTGCCTCAGCTTCCCAAGTAACCGGGAGTATAGGTGTACACCACCATGCCCAGCTAATTATTATTAGTAGTAGTAGCAGTATTATGTTTGAGATGGAGTCTTGCTCTGTCGCCCAGGCTGGAGTGCAGTGGCACAGTCTCAGCTCACTGCAACCTCTGCCTCCCAGGTTCAAGCAATTCTTGTGCCTCAGCCTCCCGAGTAGCTGGGATTACAGGCGCCTGCCACCACGCCTGGCTAATTTTTGTATTTTTAGCAGAGATGGGGTTTCACCATTTTGCCCAGGCTGGTCTTGAACTCCCGACCTCAGGTGATCCATCTGCATTGGCCTCCCAAAGTGCTGGGATCACAGGCGTGAGCCACCGCACCTGGCCTCAAGCCAGTATTTCCCTGGCCGTAAATCATTCCTGGCTGGGTCCCAGCCCGGTAGAGCCAGCCCCCCAGCCCAGAGTCCTGCTGAAGTGTTCAAAAGTTGTCAATCCTCAGCCGTTCCCTAGTCCTGTTGCCCCGTTCTGGGGAAGCCCCTTGAAGGCTGTGGCCTGGGCTGTTCCCTCGTTCATTCCCGCCTCCCGAGCCAAACACAGGTATTGCTTGTGCCCTGCGTGGTGTGGCAACCTCTTCTCTCAGGAAGGGTCAGGAGTAATTTCTTCTTTCAGTGGCCTCTCTGTGCTAGTCCCGGTCACCTCCGTGAATTAAAGTCCTACAGGTACAAGGGAGACCCCACCCCACGGAAGGCGCCCCCAGTCCATGTGGGAGACTCGCACACAGGTTTTCTGCACAGGTTTCTTTCTGCCTCTGAAGCGTGAATGGTCCTAGTTTCAGACGCAGATCCTGCAAATACTTTTTTTTTTTTTTTTTTTGAGATGGATTTTCCCTCTTGTTGTTCAGGCTGGAGTGCAATGGCACGATCTCAGCTCACTGCAACCTCTGCCTCCCGGGCTCAAGTGATTCTCCTGCCTCAGCCTCCCGAGGAGCTGAGATTACAGGCGCGTGCCACCGTGCCTGGTTAATTTTGTATTTGTATTTTTATTTATGTTTTGAGACGGAGTTTCGCTCTCGTTGCCGAGGCTGGAGTGTAGTGGTATGATCCTGGCTCACTGCAACCTCCACCTCCCGGGTTCCAGCAAATTCTCCTGCCTCAGCCTCCCAAGTAGCTGGGATTGCAGGTGCCTGCCACCACGCCCGGATAATTTTTGTGTGTTTAGCAGAGACGGGGTTTCACCATGTTGGCCAGGCTGGTCTCGATCTCCTGACCTCAGGTGATCCTCCCGCCTCAGCCTCCCGAAGTTCTGGCATGACAGGCGTGAGCCACCGCGCCCGGCCTATACCTGATTTTCTACATGTCGCTTGTTGGAGCTGCTGGTTCAAGTTCCCAGCCAGCCAATGGATGCCAGCACCATTTTTACTCCCCTTTCCCAAGCAAATCGTGCATTTCTTTGTCTAACGAGAGACATCAGTTTCTCAGGATGATCCTCAAGAACGTTATGGAGTCCATGTTGCAACAGGTTCTCTTTGGGACCTAATGACTCATTTTCCAAAAATCCGCTTCTACTTTTGGTACCCGGTTGCTACGGTGAAATGAAGGTGCCCCGCACCCAGAAAGACGCATTGCTGGGCCACAACCGGCGGCTACCTCAGCCCCACGGCTCTGCAGGATCAGGGCTCGGGCAGGCCCCGCGGAGATGAAGAATTTGCAGGGAGCCTCCCTGACTTCCGTCGGCTGTGAATCCTTGTCTGTCAGGAGCGTATCCACAAAATCACCGAATTCATACAGATCGTTTCAATAAATGAACATCATTAAAGTCAAATATGAGTATGAATTTTATTATCACCAATGCAGCCAAGACACCTCTGGCAGCTTTCAGGATAGCAGGCCGGAGGCATCTTTAGAAAATGTTAATTCAGGAGGCCGGGTGCGGTGGCTCACGCCTGTAATCCCAGCACTTTGGGAGGCCGAGGTGGGCGGATCACAAGGTCAAGAGTTCGAGACCAGCCTGACCGACATGGTGAAAATACAAAAAATTACTAAATATACAAAAATAAATAATATATAAATTATAAATATATAAAAATACTAAAAATATAAAAAATTAGCCGGGCATGGCGGTGGGGGCCTGTAGTCCCAGCTACTGGAGAAGCTGAGGCAGGAGAATGGCATGAACCCGGGAGGCGGAGCTTGCAGTGAGCCGAGATTGCACCACTGCACTCCAGCCTCGATGACAGAGTGAGACTCCGTCAAAAAAAAAAAAAAAAAAAAAAAAGAAAATGTTAATTCAGGCCGGGCACAGTGGCTCACGCCTGTACTCCCCAGCACTTTGGGAGGCCGAGTTGGGTGGATCACCTGAGGTCAGGAGTTTGAGACCAGCCTGACCGACATGCTGAAACCCCATCTCTACTAAAAATGCAAAAAATTAGCCGGGCATGGTGGCGGGTGCCTGTAATCCCAGCTACTTGGGAGGTTGAGGCAGGAGAACTGTCTGAACTCGAGAGGCAGAGGTTGCAGTGAACTGAGATCGCACCACTGTACTCCAGCCTGGGTGACAGAGCGAGATTCTGTCTCAAAACATACGAGGCATTTTGTTTTCCCGTTGATGGACACGGCTAATGTGTGTGTAACGGCTGCACAGCCTGGCCACACGCAGGTGAAATTCTCTCCTCTGCATCTCTTAGCGGATGGTCTGTGACACATCACGGTCTGGTTTGTTTGTTCTGAGACGGAGTCTCGCTCTGTCGCCCAGGCTGGAGCGCAGTGGTGCGGTCTCAGCTCACTGCAAGCTCCGCCTCCCGGGCTCACGCCATCCTCCTGCCTCAGCCTCCCGAGTAGCTGGGACTACAGGCGCCCGCCACCACGCCCGGCTAATTTTTTGTATTTTTAGCAGAGACAGGGTTTCACCATGTTAGCCAGGACGGTCTCGATCTCCTGACCTCGTGATCCACCCACCTGAGCCTCTCGAAGTGCTGGGATTACAGGCGTGAGCCACCGCGCCCAGCCTCACGGTCTGGTTTGAAGCTGCTGCTTTAGTAAAACTATTTGCTTTCCCTTCTACTTTTGTGGAAGGGTTCTCTGTGCTGCCGGGAAACCTGATTTTTCGTCATTTCCCCAACACAACCATGGGAAACGAGACCATCTGTGAACACAGACAGCCGGGCGGAGGGGCCGTCGGTGCCCACCGGGGCCACGGCTCACGGCAGGTGCAGGAGGAACTGGAAATGCTGCTCAGGGAAGTAAAAACAAAGGTTTAATGTCCTGTTACGGAAACATTCCGAGGGAAAGCAGTTCACAGCAGGCACCGAGGGCCCACTGGAATTGTGTGGATGCTCAGGCTTGGAGTGGACGCTCGGGCGGCCCGCTTTGGGGCAGGTGCGGCCGTGTCACCGGCCTGCACGGTCATCCCAGCAAATGGCTGGGAGCGAGACGGGTGCAGAACCAGACAAGGAGGACCCTGCTGCACCTGACACCAGGCTGCCCCCAACACAGCGGTAACGCCTCAGCTCCCCAGGCAGCAATGCCCCCACTCCCCAGGCCTCTGTGGGCGTCTGTTCATCCTGGAAAGAGCTTCCGGAATTTGCCGTAGGCTGAGTTGCTGATGATGACCCTCACGTCGGCCGCCCCGTCCTCAGGAATCACATCCACCTCCTGAACTGTGGCCTCCTTATACAGCCAGCTGGGCACAGATGCGCGTTGTATGGAGACAAGCAGAACCCGTAAGTATTTGGTTAGTTTCATGATAAATAATTACGCTAAAAAGAGCTTAGCTCAAACTATCCGTTCATCAGACCGTCCTGTTTCCTTTGTTTTTTTTTTTGTTTTTGAGACGGAGTCTTGCTCTGTCGCCTAGGCTGGAGTGCAGTGGCGCGATCTCAGCTCACTGCAACCTCCACCTCCCGGGTTCAAGAGATTCTCCTGCCTCAGCCTCCCGAGTAGCTGGGACTACAGGCACCCGCCACCGCGCCCGGCTAATTTTTTGTATTTTTAGTAGAGACGGGGTTTCACCGTGTTAGCCAGGATGGTCTCGATCTCCTGACCTTGTGGTCCAGCCACCTCGGCTTCCCAACGTGTTGGGATTACAGGTGTGAGCCCCCGCACCTGGGGTAATTTTTTATTCTTTGTAGAGATGGGGTCTCACTATGTTGCCCAGCCTGGCCTCAAACTCCTCTCAGCTCAAGCAATCCTCCTGCCTCGGCCTCCCAAAGTCTTGGGGTTACAGGCCTGTGCCACGGCATCCAGCTGGAGCTTGCTTTCTTATTGGTAGGGAGACCTGTACCCCTTGACTGTCAGCACGGATTAGGCACCTGTTGTATGCAGTCAGAAATGTAATTTTGACTGTATGCACAGTCAGAAATGTAATTTTGACTGTATGCACAGTCAGAAATGTACATTTTGACTGTGAAGCACAGATTAGGCACCTGTTGTAAGCAGTCACAAATGTACATTTTGACTGTCAGCGCAGATTAGGCACCTGTTGTATGCACAGTCAGAAATATACATTTTGACTGTCAAGCACAGATTAGGCACCTGTTGTATGCAGAAATGTACATTTTTGACGGTCAGCACAGATTAGGCACCTGTTGTATGCACAGTCAGAAATGTACCCCTTGACTGTCAGCACAGATTAGGCACCTGTTGTATCCAGTCAGAAATGTACACTTTGTCAAGCACAGATTAGGCACCTGTTGTATGCAGTCAGAAATGTACATTTTGACTGTCAGGCACAGATTAGGCACCTGTTGTATGCAGTAAGAAATGTATTTTGACTATCAAGCACAGATTAGGCACCTGTTGTATGGTCAGAAATGTACATTTTGACTGTCAGCACAGATTAGGCACCTGTTGTATGCACAGTCAGAAATGTACCTTTTGACTGTCAAGCGCAGGTTAGGCACCTGTTGTATGCAGTCAGAAATGTAATTTTTGTCTGTCAGCACAGATTAGGCACCTGTTGTATGCACAGTCAGAAATGTACCCCTTGACTGTCAGCACAGATTAGGCACTTGTTGTATCCACAGTCGGAAATGTACATTTTGACTGTCAGCGCAGATTAGGCACCTGTTGTATGCACAGTCAGAAATGTACATTTTGACTGTCAGCACAGATTAGGCACCTGTTGTATGCACAGTCGGAAACGTATTTTGACTGTCAAGCACAGATTAGGCACCAGTTGTATGCACAGAAATGTACATTTTGGCTGTCAAGCACAGATTAGGCACCTGTTGTATCCACAGTCAGAAATGTACATTTTGACTGTCAAGCACAGATTAGGCACCTGTTGTATGCAGTCAGAAATGTACATTTTGACTGTCAGGCACAGATTAGGCACCTGTTGTATGCAGTAAGAAATGTATTTTGACTATCAAGCACAGATTAGGCACCTGTTGTATGGTCAGAAATGTACATTTTGACTGTCAGCACAGATTAGGCACCTGTTGTATGCACAGTCAGAAATGTACATTTTAACTGTCAAGCGCAGGTTAGGCACCTGTTGTATGCAGTCAGAAATGTAATTTTTGTCTGTCAGCACAGATTAGGCACCTGTTGTATGCACAGTCAGAAATGTACCCCTTGTCAGCACAGATTAGGCACTTGTTGTATCCACAGTCGGAAATGTACATTTTGACTGTCAAGCACAGATTAGGCACCTGTTGTATGCAGTCAGAAATGTACATTTTGACTGTCAAACGCAGATTAGGCACCTGTTGTATGCAGTCAGAAATGTATTTTGACTGTCAAGCACAGATTAGGCACCTGTTGTATGGTCAGAAATGTACATTTTGACTGTCAAGCGCAGATTAGGCACCTGTTGTATGCAGTCAGAAATGTACATTTTGACTGTCAAGCACAGATTAGGCACCTGTTGTATGCAGTCAGAAATGTACATTTTGACTCTGCACAGATTAGGCACCTGTTATATGCTCAGTCAGAAATGTACATTTTGACTGTCAAACGCAGATTAGGCACCTGTTGTATGCAGTCAGAAATGTACATTTTGACTGTCAGCAGATTAGGCACCTGTTGTATGCAGTCAGAAATGTACATTTTGACTGTCAGCACAGATTAGGCACCTGTTGTATGCAAAGTCACAAATGTATGTTTTGACAAGCGCAGATTAGGCACCTGTTGTATGCACAGTCACAAATGTACATTTGATGCAAACCCATTCATCTCGTCTGTACATCCTAAAGCTCTCGGGGATCTCACAGCTCCTTCTGCACCCACGAAGAGCCCGTTTCAGAGCCAGAGACAGGCATCCAGAGCACCATCCCGTCTCCTGCCCCTGCAGGCCGCTCACCTGAGCTGCGCCCCTGCGAGCCTCACGCGGAGAGTGAGGATCTGTCTCCCCGTCGCCTTCAAAACTGCCGCATCGAGCTCAGCTTTCAGCTCCTGGAGCCCGTGGCCCCGCAGGGCAGACACGGGCACGACGTTCGGTTCCGTGGGGCTGTACCTGCAAGGGTGGGGATGTCACAGGCCCCGCTCAGTGTCGGGGCGGCCGGACGAAATCAGGGTCCCCAGGAGTCCACTGCCCACGGGGCACAGTCTGGGGCCACTCCCTGCGTCCTGGCTGCCACCGCTGCGGTTCACACAAGGAGACGGAGCATCTCCCCACCTGGCTCCACCGCGTGCAGGGGAAGGAGACGCCTGCGGACCCCAGGGCAGGACTCACCCGGGCACGAGGTCCACCTTGTTGTGAACCTCCACCATGGAGTCCAGGAGCGGGGCGGGCAGCTGCAGGCCACGCAGCGTGGACAGAACGCTGCATTTCTGGAGCTCCGCCTCGGGGTGGCTGACGTCCCTCACGTGCAGGATGAGATCCTGTGGGCCGGGCCGTGGGGTCAGAGCTGCGGAGCCTCTGGTCCCCGACCCCAAGCTTGCAGACAGGCCCAGGAGAGGGGCTCACACGAGCTCCCAACGACAGGCTGGGCGTGGGAGGTACGCCTGTGTGCAGGCCCCTCGGACACCCCAGGACGGGGGCTCCTGGACTAACAGTGGATGCGAGCCCACCCGGCTGCACTTACCCAACCTTCCAAGCCACAGGCAGCAGCTCCGCACCCCCAGACCCACACGCAAGGGGGTGCCATATATGAGCACCCAACCACCACCCACCCACCCAGGGGGTCTTCATTCAAAGCTTTAGGGCGGCTTCATCCTCCCGTGAAATTTTTTTTAACAGCGGAATTATTTCCTGTTTAAAGGACGCTTTTTCTCACGTTCGAAAAAAATCTTACAGGCAGGCTCCTTACACAAAATTTGAAAAACACAGGGAAAAAAAAAAAAGCCGTGTGTAATTCTCCGACTTATACTACCGGGGTATCCACGTCTACTTTTTGTTTGTTTGGATGCACTTAATACAAATGATATTTTTCCTGTAACTGAGGCACTTTGGGAGGTGGCTTGAGCCCAGAAGTTTGAGACCAGCCTGGGCAAGAGAGTGAGACCGTTTCTACAGAAAGTACAAAAATTAGCCATGGCCTGGTTGTGCGTGTCTGTGGTCTCAGCTACTCAGGAGGCTGAGGTGGGAGGATCACTTGAGCCCAGGAGGTCGAGGCTGCAGTGAGCCGAGATCATACCACTGCAGTTCAGTCTGGGTGACAGAGCGAGACCCTGTCTCTAGAGAAGAAAAGTAAAAACAAAAAAAAAATTTCATCCCAGGAAAGTTTTAGACTTTTTTTTTTTTTTTTTGAGATGAGTCTCGCTCTGTCACCCAGGCTGGAGTGCAGTGGCGTGATCTCAGCTCACTGCAAGCTCCGCCTCCCGGGTTCAGCCATTCTCCTGCCTCAGCCTCTCTTGAGTAGCTGGGACTACAGGCGCCCGCCACCACGCCTGGCTAATTTTTTATATTTTTAGTAGAGACGGGATTTCGCCATGGTCTCGATCTCCTGACCTGAAGTGATCCACCCGCCTCAACCTCCCAAAGTGCTGGGATTGCAGGCGTGAGCCACCGCGCCCGCTCCATAATTTATTGTCGGGAGTCGTCAAAAGCGGAGTCCAGGCTCCGGGCAGGGTTCAGTCTCATCTTCTCAAGGAGGTGGCAGCCGCGTCCGTTCTTTGGGACATTTGCTGCTTCTCCCTCAGGGCAAAAAACCAAGCTGTAGCCTGAATGTGACAATCTCACACCTTGTTTTCCTGCCTTGTTGCTTGACAATATTTCCCCGTGCTCTTCATGAACCTGGAAAGTCTACGGTACGGACGGAGTGTGCAGCTCACTCAGCACCCTAGGGCCGGGGGCAGTTCCGGAGCCGAACAGCACCCCGCCCCCAAATCCACATCCACCAGCAGCCTCAGGATGGGACCCTACCCAGAATTAAGATCTCTGCGGATGCAGCTGGTGAAGATGAAGTCGAGGTGGAGCAGAGTGGGCCTTAAATCCAACGACCGACCGGTATGTTTATGACAGAGAGAGAGATGTGGGGCAGACACAGAAGAGAAGGGAACCTTGCTTGGAAATGGAGTTTTTGCAGATGTAGTTAAGACGAGGTTACCCTGGATTTATCTAGGTGGCCCCTAAATGCAATGACAGGTGTCCTAGGAGACACAGACACAGAGGAGAAGGCCACAGACAGAGGCAGAGACTGGAGTGATGCGGCCTCAAGCCCAGGGATGCCTGGAGCCCCCAGGAGCTGGGAGAGGCAGGAAGGACCCTCCCCTAGAGCCTCCAGAAGGAACTGGATCCAACTGAAGTGAACTGTGGCCCCCCCACAAAAGACCTGTCCATGTATTGATCATCTGGAACCTGTGAATGGGACATTATTTGGAAACAGGGTCTCTGCACATGTGATTGAGTGGAAGATCTGGAAATGAGATCATCCTGGATTAGGGTGGACCATAAATCTAATGACTACTGTCCTTCTAAGAGACAGAAGAGGAGACACAGACAGAGGAGGAGGCCACAGACAGAGGCAGAGACTGGAGTGATGTGGCCTCAAGCCCAGGGACGCCTGGAGCCCCCAGGAGCTGGGAGAGGCAGGAAGGACCCTCCCCTAGAGCCTCCAGAAGGAACTGGATCCAACTGAAGTGAACTGTGGCCCCCCCCACAAAAGACCTGTCCATGTATTGATCATCTGGAACCTGTGAATGGGACATTATTTGGAAACAGGGTCTCTGCACATGTGATTAACTGGAAGATCTGGAGATGAGATCATCCTGGATTAGGGTGGACCATAAATCTAATGACTACTGTCCTTCTAAGAGACAGAAGAGGAGACACAGACACAGAGGAGGAGGCCACAGACAGAGGCAGAGACTGGAGTGATGCGGCCTCAAGCCCAGGGACGCCTGGAGCCCCCAGGAGCTGGGAGAGGCAGGAAGGATCCTCCCCTAGAGTCTATGGTCAGCTCCCGCTTTCTGGAACTGTGGTAGAGTTGGTTCCTGTGGTTTCTGGCCCCCATTTGTGGCCCCTTTTGCAGTGACGGCCTCAGGACCCCACAGGTGTTTCCAGGGTCTCGGTGTTCACCAATCCTCAGGCATCACCGTGCTGTGTCTGCCGCTGCCCGCACGTCTGTGACACGAACGGTCACTCTCACTGTCTGTCAGGGGTCTGTGACGTGGAGCAGGTGCACCCGGGAACACGCTTATGTGTTCAGGCACATAAGCCAGGAGAGGACTGACGGCCGACTTCCTATTTCTACACGGGCTCACGGCGGCAAGAACACGGCCCTGAGTGTCGGTGAGGCTGGGGCAACCGCTCAGCCTCTCGCCCGGGGACGTGGGAGGCTTGGGGGACACTAAGTCTGAGCCCCAGGAGGCAGTTGTTGTTCCGGCCCCGAGTTGTGTGGCTGTCCGAGGGCCCGGCCCCTGGCTTTGTGTGTGTCTGAGTGCCTGGCCCCCATGCCCAGTGGGTGTCTGAGGGCCCGGCCCCTGGGCTGAGTGGGTGTCCGAGGGCCCGACCCCTGGCTGTGTGTGTGTCTGAGTGCCTGGCCCCCGTGCCCAGTGGGTGTCCGAGGGCCCGGCCCCTGAGCTGAGTGGGTGTCCGAGGGCCCGACCCCTGGCTGTGTGTGTGTCTGAGTGCCTGGCCCCCGTGCCCAGTGGGTGTCCGAGGGCCCGGCCCCTGGGCTGAGTGGGTGTCCGAGGGCCCGACCCCTGGCTGTGTGTGTGTCTGAGTGCCTGGCCCCCGTGTGCAGTGGGTGTCCGAGGGCCCGACCCCTGGCTGTATGTGTGTCTGAGTGCCTGGCCCCCGTGCCCAGTGGGTGTCCGAGGGCCCGGCCCCTGGGCTGAGTGGGTGTCTGAGTGCCCGGCCCCCGTGCCCAGTGGGTGTCCGAGGGCCCGACCCCTGGCTGTGTGTGTCTGAGTGCCTGGCCCCCATGTGCAGTGGGTGTCCGAGGGCCCGGCCCCTGGGCTGAGTGGGTGTCTGAGGGCCCGGCTCCTGGCTGTGTGTGTGTCTGAGTGCCCGGCCCCCGTGCCCAGTGGGTGTCCGAGGGCCCGACCCCTGGCTGTGTGTGTCTGAGTGCCTGGCCCCCATGTGCAGTGGGTGTCCGAGGGCCCGGCCCCTGGGCTGAGTGGGTGTCTGAGGGCCCGGCTCCTGGCTGTGTGTGTGTCTGAGTGCCCGGCCCCCGTGCCCAGTGGGTGTCTGAGAGCCCGGCCCCTGGCTTTGTGTGTGTCTGAGTGCCTGGCCCCCATGCCCAGTGGGTGTCTGAGGGCCCGGCCCCTGGGCTGAGTGGGTGTCTGAGGGCCCGACCCCTGGCTGTGTGTGTGTCTGAGTGCCCAGCCCCCGTGCCCAGTGGGTGTCTGAAAGCCCGGCCCCTGTGCCCAGTGGGTGTCTGAGGGCCCGGCCCCTGGCTGTGTGTGTCTGAGTGCCTGGCCCCTGGCTGTGTGTGTGTCTGAGTGCCCGGCCCCCCTGCCCAGTGGGTGTCCGAGCACCCGATCCCCAGCCGTCCCACGCTCACCGAGTGGGCCACGTCTTCCAGGGTGGCGGAGAACGACTCGATGAGGCCGTGCGGCAGCTGGGAGAGGAAGCCGATGGTGTCCACGTACAGGACGGTCATGCGTGAGGGCAGCGTACCCGCGTGGGCCGTGACGTCCAGCGTGGCAAACAGCTGGTCCCGCGGCTGGATGGCGGCATCGCCCGTCAGCGCCTTGATCAGCGTGGTCTTTCCTAGGAGGGCGCGGAGGTCAGGGCGCTGCAGAGACCCTTGCGTCCCAACTCCTAGTGCCGCAGCCAGGCCCTCCAAATGGAGACCACGGCACCCTCTGGGGGGCCGCACCCCGAGCCACACGGTCCCTGAGCTCCTCGGGCACCCCGGGCCAGACACGACGTGTGGGACAAAGCCACCGTCGCTGCTCTCGGGCCGATGGAGCGGGGCCCGCCGTGTGGACACGGGGGAGATGGTGGTGTAGACGGGTGTGCTGTGAAGGCGTGGATGGGAGTGAGGTCGTCTGTGTAGATTTGGCAGTGGTGTAGACGGTGGGATGGTGTAGATGGGGTGGTGGTGCTGGTGTGGATGGGAGGACGGTGTAGACACAGGGGAGGTGATGGTGTAGATGGGTGGATATAGATACGGCAGTGGTGCCGGTGTTGACAGGAGGATGGTGTAGACAGAGGAGAGGTGATGGTGTAGATGGGTGGATATAGATACGGCAGTCGTGCCGGTGTTGACAGGAGGATGGTGTAGACAGAGGAGAGGTGATGGTGTAGATGGGTGGATTGTGTAGACGGGGTGCTGGTATAGCTGAGGCAGTGGGGATTGTCTAGACAGGAGGATGGTGTAGATGGAGGGGAGGTTGTGGTATAGACAGGGTGGTAAAGCTCTGGATGGGAGGATGGGGTAGATGACATCCTCACCATGGCTGCTGTACCCCACACAGAGACCACAGGAAACCCGTCTCCTGGGTGAGCTCTCACAGCAGCTGGTGTACCCCACACGGCGACCATGGGAACCCCCTCTCCTGGGCGCGTGCTCACCGCAGCTGGCGTACGGCACCGTTGAGACGACAGGAACCCCCTCCCCTCCCCCGGGCGAGTCCTCACCGGTGTACCCCACACGGAGACCGCGGAAGGCCCCTCCCCTGGGCGCGTGCTCACCGCAGTTGGTGTACCCCACCACGGAGATCACGGGGAACTCCCGCCTCGTCCGCTGCCGGCGGAGCAGGTGCCTCTTCTTGCGAAGCCTGTCCAGGGCCTTCCTGATCTTGGCCTCCTTCTCTCTCAGGAGACGCTGCTGCAGCTGCATGAAGGATTCTCCTAAAAGACACCCGAGATGGGGAGGCGGTGAGCCACGCCGGGAAAGGCACAAGAGCGGGCGGTGCCGCAGAGGGTCTGCGGGGGCCCGGGGCCTGCTCCCGCTCCAGCATCTGGGGGCCCGGCCGCTTTCCCCAGCAGCGGCCCCGACACGTCCTGTTCCATGAGAAAGGGCTCTGCTCAGCGGAACCGGATCTCGCCTCCGGGTGTCCACCCCGTGAGGTCAGCGAGGGCTTCCCGTGACTCGGGGAGAAAGTAAAGGCCAGATCACTACGGAGGCCTCCGAGCGGGACACGGCCCGGGACGTCATCGTGAGCGGGCTCAGTGGGGCCCCTTTCACATCCGACGTCCCAGAACCTGGGAATGGGACCTGATTTGGAAATATGGTCTTTGTAGGGTCTCAAGATACCATCCTAGGTTAGGGTGGGCCCTAAGGCAACGACTTGTGTCCTTCTAAGAAGCAGAGACTGGAGTGACGAGGCCACAAGCCTGGGACGCCTGGAGCCCCCAGGAGCTGGGAGAGGCAGGAAGGACCCTGCCCTAGAGCCTCCAGAGGGAAGTGGATACAAGCGTAGTGGATTGAACTGTGGTCCTCCTAAAAGATCTGTCCACATCCTAATTCCCAGAACTGGTCAATGGGACCTTATTTGAAAATAGGGTGTTTGTCGTAAGTGAAGTATCTAGAGATGCGATGATTCTGGATTAGGGCGGGCCATAAATGCAATGACATGTGTCCTTGTAAGAGACAGAAGAGGAGACACAGACACAGAGGAGAAGGCCACGTGGAGACGGAGGCAGAGACTGGAGTGACGCGGCCACAAACCCAGGGATGCCTGGAGCCCCCAGGAGCTGGGAGAGGCAGAAGGAGCCCCTGGAGGGAGCGCAGCCCTGTCCTCACCTTGATCTCAGAGTTTTGGTGTCCAGGAGGGGAGAGCATGGATCTCTGCTGTTTAAATCCCCAGTGTGTGGCTACTGATTTAGGCAAAATCTCCAAAAACCATCACCGTCTCCTATCTCCTCAAATGCTACCAGGAGAGGGAGGACCCAGCCGGCCCCTACCCTGTTGGAATCTTCCAGGGCTGAGGGTCTCCTATGTCCTCAAATGCTACCAGGAGACGGAGACCCCAGCTGGACCCCACCTGTTGGAATCTTCCAGGGCTGAGGAGGGTGTGGCTGCCGCTGACAACCGCATTCCGAGGACCCCCCGGGACGCCGCGCCCGGCCCGAGTTACCTGACCCCATGATGTAGCGTGAGCCGACTCCTCGGTACAGGTGGGCGACGTCCCTTTTCAAGTTCGACCTGGTGTGGGAACGGGAGTGGCTCGGTCTCTGCGGACGCTCTCTCCCTCCCGGCAGAGGTCGAGGTGAAGGTGAAGGTGAAGGGGGCACTGAGCTGGGGCTCTGGGCCGAAGCGAGGAGCTGCTGTTGCGGCCCCGCTCCGTGTGTAGCTCAGACACTGTGAGTGACGCGTGTCCCGGGCCGAGGGGACCTGCCTAGCGGGGAGCCGGGGGCAGGCAGTGGGGGCAACGGGCCCCGGAGAGAGAGCCCACACGGTGCTTTTCTTTTTTTTTTTTTTTTTTTTTTTGAGACGGAGTCTCGCTCTGTCACCCAGGCTGGAGTGCAGTGGCGCGATCTCAGCTCACTGCAAGCTCCCCCTCTGGGATTCACGCCATTCTCCCGCCTCAGCCTCCTGAGTAGCTGGGACTACAGGCGCCCACCACCACGTCCGGCTAATTTTTAGTATTTTTAGTAGAGACGGGGTTTCACCGTGTTAGCCAGGATGGTCTCGATCTCCTGACCTCATGATCCGCCCGCCTCGGCCTCCCAAAGCACTGGGATGACCGGCGTGAGCCACCACACCCGGCCCCCATGGTGCTTTTCTTCCTCACGTACCCCCAGAACGCCCTACAGGTGACTACAGAACGGAGGGGTTCCGGGAGTGGGCGTGACGCTTGGCGAGGGGTTCCGGGAGCGGGCGTGACGCTTGGCGCGGCCCCGGGGCCCCACGACACCTGTGCAGCGGGATCTCCGCCAGGGCCACCTGAAGCCGGGCCTCCTTCGTGCGGGCATTGCAGCGGAAGATGTGCAGGACGACCGTGAAGCGGTCAAACACCTCCACGCCCCAGGCGGCTTCTAGTTCTTTCTGCAAAAGGAGAGAGCGACTGAGAAGCCACGGGGGAAGGCCAGGCCCTGGTGGCCAATGTGAGAGGAAGGAGGACGTCTCTAATACCTTAACCCCACCGTGTCCCCATCTGTCCCCATCTGTACCCCGCCTGGCCGGACGCTGTGGTGTCCCCTCCTTCATCACGCGGGGACAAACACAGCAAGCCACATCCTGTGGTACCTTGGTCGGGGCAGCCATCCTCTCTACGTTCAGGAAGACGCACGTGATGTCTGGAGACCCTCGGATCTTTTCTAACAGAAAGAGGGGGTCCCGTCAGAGGCTGGCCGTCCAGGCCCGTGGACTGTGGGATGAGCCCACGATACCCTTTGTGGGATGCACCGCGGAGAGCTCAGTTCACAGGCGTCCCCGAGTTCCTGAGCACGACACCCGGGATCCAGGAAGTCAGCGTGGGAGGGGGTGTGTCTCTAGGGGTGTGTGTCTCAAAGACATAGACATGCATACGGTGAACACATCCCGGCAGGGACACAAACACATACACACGTAGACACACACACACACACACAAACACACAGTAAATACATCCCAACAGACACAGACACAGACACACACAGACACACACACAGACACACACAAACACAGTAAACACATCCTGACAGACACAGACACACACACACACACACACACACACAGACACACACAAACACAGTAAACACATCCCGACAGGGACAGACACAGACAGACACACACAGACACACTCAGTAAACACATCCCAATAGGGACAGACACAGACAGACATGTGCAGACACACAGACACACACACAGAGACACACACAAACACAGTAAACACATCCTGACAGGGACAGACACACACACACACACACACACACACAGACACACACACAGAGACACACACAAACACAGTAAACACATCCTGACAGGGACAGACACAGACACACACATACAGACACACGCAGTAAATGCATCCCGACGGACAGACACACATACAGAGTAAACACATCCCGACGGACAGACACAGACACACAGACACACACACAGACACACACATAGAGTAAACACATCCTGACGGACACACACACACACACATGCACACAGAGTAAACATCCTGACAGGGACAGACACACACACACACGCAGACACACAGACACACACACAGTAAACACATTCCAACAGGGACACAGACACACACATGCAGACACACAGAGAAACACACAGTAAACACATCCTGACAGGGACAGACACACACACACACACACATGCAGACACACAGACACACACACACAGTAAACACATCCCAACAGGGACAGACACAGACACACAGACACACACACAGACACACTCAGTAAACACATCCCAACAGGGAGAGACACAGACAGACATGTGCAGACACAGAGACACACACACACAGAGACACAGTAACACATCCCGACAGAGACAGACAGACACACATGCACGGAGAACACAGCTGGTGGAACACACACAGACAGACACAAACACAGCGTAACACATCCCGACAGGGACACACACAGACACACATGCACCGTGGACACATCCCATTGGGGACACACACACACACACATACACACACACACAGGGTGAACACATCCCAGCAGGGGTGAGATGCATCTGAGTCAGGCAGGAAAGCTGACCCCCACCTGGGCAGGTGACCCAGGGCAGCACACCCCCACCTGGGCAAGTGAGTAGCGTCTTCCCAACTCTACTGTAAGCAGGATGGTCAGAAACCTGGGAAGCGCAAGGATCCCATGCTGGACCCCACCCTAAGAGACTGCTGGTGGGGTGGAGGGGCACCCAGAAGGAGGATTTGGCGGGGGCCTGCAGGGGCAGGTGGGGTTACAGCCGGTCCACTGCCTACCCTGCTTGTTGGACTCTATAAACTGCCCCGACCTAATCTTCACCAGTTTAAGTCTCTCCAGGGCCTGGTGTGAATCTCGACACAGATAAAGCCTCACCGTCCTCCGACTCCTACTGGCGTGTGCTCCCAGCTTACCTGGGCAATCCGAGAGGCCGCTTCCCCTCTGGCCCCGCAAGACCCCCGTACTTCAGCATGTCTCAGTTGGATGTTTTCGGTAGCAGCGGACAGGAAAGGAGGTTTGGGGAAGGAGCAGGTCTGGACGGACCCACCTGTCAGGTGCTCAAAGTTCCCTCTGCCGAAGATGAGCTTCCTGTCCGGCGTTTTGGTGGACACGACCATTGTCTGCACCACGGACCAGCCCTCCAGCGTGTGCACCAGCGCTGTGGCCTCCGCCACCTGCCACTCGGCTGCGGGGACACAAGGGCCACCGTGAGAGATGCTTCCCTTCGGGGTAGGCCCGGGGACCCCGTCCACACCTGCCTGGGGAGGCCTCCTCCTGCCCTTGAGACAATCTCCCCGGAGAAGGCACCTTGAGCCGCCGTTTGTCCCCCGATATGACTCCGTCCCCCCAGGGCCTCTAAGTAGGAATCTGATGGGGGAAGGACGCCGGAGCCACAGCGGGACACGAGGGCGACCCTGCGTTACATGGAATTTGGGCTCCAGGCGGGCGCAGCAGGGAACCCGGGAGCTGCGGGTGCTCAGGGATTACTGAGGAACCACGGGCAGGTTTGGGGAGTAGAGAGGCAAGAGGTCTGCGCGCTGTTCTGAGCAGTTTGGGGCTTCATCTGTTCCAGGAATTGACCATTTTGGAAAACACCCGTAAAGAAAAACCACTCATCGACTACAGGAGCTTCCAAGAGAAAAATCAACGTTTTTGAGACTCTGGCACATGCAGCGACTTTTTCATTTGCATTTCCTCCTGGGGGGGGGGTGGGGGGGGTGGGGTGGGGGGGACTCGACACAGATTGGTCTGCTGGACGCCCTCCCTTCCCTGACCTCAAACACACCGTGCCTACCTCTAACCCAGGGCAAGAGAAACGTAGGTCCCAACGGCGAGAACCGCCCCGGCCCGGCCCACCCCACCCCACCCCACCCCACGGGCCCCACCCCATCCCACGGGCTCCACCCCATAAGCTCCGCCCCCGCACTTTTACCCCATAGGCCCCTCCCCCGAAGCCCCGCCCACGCACCTCCACCGATGACATCCTCCCCTGTTCCCCATAAGCCCCGCCCTTTCACCCATGGGCTCCTCCCCCGAACCCCGCCCACGCACCTCCACCTATGAGATCCTCCCTTCAGAGCCCCGCCCCCGCATCACCATCCATAAGCTCTTCCCCTCAGAGCCCCACGCCGTGGCATCTCCAACCATCAGATCCTCTCCTTAGAGCCTGGCCCCCTGAAGCCCCGCCCCTACGTCGCCACCTGAGCTCTTCCCCCTCGGAGCCCCGCTCTGGGTCTCCACCTATGAGATTCTCAGGTCAGAGCCCCGTCCCTGAATCTCTACCTATGAGCCTCCCCAGAGCCCCGCCCTTGCGTCGCCACCTATGATTCTCCCGAGTCCCGCCCCAGAATCTCCACCTATGAAATCCTTCCTGCAGAGCCCCGCCCTTGCGCCTCCACCTATGAGATTCTCCCCACAGAACCCCGCCCCTGAATCTCCACCTATGAGATCGTCCCTTCAGAGCCCCGCCCCTGAATCTTCACCTATGAGCCCCCTCCCCTCAGAGCCCCGCCCCCAGGTCTCCAGCTCCTGTTTCTCCCCCGAAAGCCCTGCCGCGGTCACCTCGAGTCATCTGCGGCTTCCCCGGGCCCCACTTGATGTCAGGGTGAACCAGACACACGCGCTGGGTCCCCGCCGGCAGCAGAGGCTCTCCCCGCAGCAGCTCCTCCTCAGCGTTCTCGTCCGCATCTTCCGGCTCCTCCTCGTCGTCTCCCGTGCGGCTTCGGCCGCCGTCCGCCCGCAGGCCCCGCCCTCCGCCCCACGGCCCCTCCAGATTCCCGGGGCTCCTGCGGCCGACAGAGGCGAGCGCGCGCGCGGGGCAGGACGGCGCGGCTGCCCGCGGAGCCGAGCGGCCGCGGCTCAAGAGCCGCAGCCCCGGGCGTACGGCGGCCCGCAGGGCCCACATGGCGCGTCTAGAGGCTGAGCGTTGGGGCGGGGGTTGCCCACAGGCCGCTCTTCCTCACGTGCTCGTGATTGGCGTGCGGCCGGGGCGGGCTCACCAGCGCCTCTCCCCGGCACAGGCCGTGCTCCTCATTGGTCATCTCGCGTCACGTGCTAGTGATTGGCGTGCAGCTGGGGCGTGCTCGCCAGCGCCTCTCCGCAGCATAGGGCGTGCTGCTCATTGGTCATCCCTTGTCACGTGCTGGTGATTGGCGTGCGGCCGGGGCGGGCTCCCTGCGCCGAGCCCCGGCAGGGCGTGCTCCTCATTGGTCGCCCCGCATCAGGTGCTGGTGATTGGCACGCGCTGCCGGCGGGGGAGGCGGGGCCGGGCCGCTTCCTGTTCGGCGTGGGCGGCTCCTGGCCGACCCATCCAGCGGTGCAGCGGCCGGCCGGGTAGGCGCCAGGACCCCGAGCCTCGGCGGCGGCGGCGCTGCCTTCACTCATCTCGTCCTCGCTCCCGTCCTACCCCGTTCCGCGCTGGGTGGAGTCCAAGTCTGATTGCGAGGGTCCGGAACGCCGCCTCGGGGGCTTGACTCCAGCCCCGGGGATCCAGAACGGCGCCCGGGGGTCCCTACGTCTGCCTTGGGGGCTCGAGTCCCTTCCTG
Source organism: Gorilla gorilla gorilla (assembly GCF_029281585.2). Lineage (NCBI taxonomy): Eukaryota > Metazoa > Chordata > Mammalia > Primates > Hominidae > Gorilla > Gorilla gorilla. The sequence continues at coordinate 9,683,048 of NC_073247.2, forward strand.
GGCGTCCGTGACGTCGCCCAGGGGTCTCCACGTCTGCCCTGGAACCTGGAGAGCCGCCGTGGGGGTCCCGGAAGCCGCCCAGGAGTCCCCACGTGTGCCCTGGGGGCTCTTGTCCAGCTCTGGGGGGTCCCGGACGCCACACAGGGGGTCCCCACGTCTGCTTTGGGGGCTCGAGTCTAGCCCTGGGGGTCCTGGACGCCGCCTCGGCGTCCCCGCGTCTGCCTTGGGGGCTCGAGTCCCGCCCTGGGGGTCCTGGACGCCGCCTCGGCGTCCCCGCGTCTGCCTTGGGGGCTCGAGTCTCGCCCTGGGGGTCCCCGATGCCGCCTGGGGGTCCTCACGACTACCTTGGAGACTGGAGTTCCCCTTGGGAGTCCCGGACGCCACCCCGGAGTCACCGCGTCTAGCTTTGGGGGCTTGAGTCCAGCCCTGGGGGTCCCGGACGTCCCCGAGGAGCCCCCACGTCTGCCTTTGGGGCTTGAGTCCAGCCGTGGGGGTCCCGGACGTCGCCGAGGAGCCCCCACGTCTGCCTTTGGGGCTTGAGACCTGCTCTGGGGGTCCCGGACGCCGCCCAGGTGGGTCCCGACGTCTAGCTTTGGGGGCTTGAGTCCAGCCCTGTGGGTCCCCGGTGCCTCCCGGGGGTTCTCCTCGTCTGCCTTGGGGGTTGTGTCCAGCCCCAGGCGTCCTGACCACCGCCCAGGGGCCCCCATGTCTGCCTGGGGGCCTCAAATCCAGTCCTGGGGGTCCCGGACGCCTCCCAGGGGTCCTCATATCTGCCGTGGGCCTCCAGTCCAGCCGTGAGGGTCCCGAATGCTGCCTTGGAGGGTGGAGTCCAGCTCTGAGGGTCCTGAAGTCAGCTTTGGGGGTTCGAACCCATCCATCCCAGGGGTCCCTGAGTCTACATTAGGGGCTGGAGTCCAGCCTTGAGGGTCTCCACTGCTGCCTTGGGGGCCTGGATGGGATCCAGCGGGTCTGAGTCCAGCCTCGGGAGCCCCTGCGGTGGAGCTCTTAGTGGGGCAGGGGCCTGGGAGATGCCAGGAGGATGAGAGCGGCGCCCCCCTGGTCCAGGGGACAGTAAGAGGCAGCCGGTCTCAGAGAAGCTCCCCCACAAACTGTTACCCGTGGTGTGCAGAGCGTCCTGCAACCCCAGCCCTCACCAGGATTTCTTGCGTTTTTCAGGAAATCGGTTGTGATTGGCATGTTCCTTAAGCGTCTGCAGGAAGCCGTGGCCTTTTTGGTATTTCAGGAGGGGTTGCTAACCCCCCTCCTTGTAGGATCGGGGTATCCCAGCTGCTAATTCCCGTCCTAACAGCCCTGCAGTGCCTGGATTGGAGGTGTGACAGGTAGCATTTTCGGCCCGAAGTCCCTAGGCAGGACAGGTGGCTGTAGCCTGCGCGTTCGTGTAAATTAACCTCCCTTTTTAGTTCTGTGAAGGGAGAACGCGATTAGTTTAAAATCACCCACGTGAAAGGGGTTCTTGATTAGCTTAAAATCACCTGGGTGTTTCGTTTTCTCTCAGTTGGCCTCTGAATGTTTATCCTACAGCTTCCTGCAAGCTCCAGTCTACCTTCTAAGGGAATAACGGGGCTCGCCTTTCTACGTTACTTTACGTGGGAGTAGTTGTAAAACAGAATGGGAGAGAACGCGGGGATTGTGCAATAATGTAGCCACCGTTTGCATGTTGGGAGGCTGAGGTGGGAGGATCGCTTGAGCCCAGGAGTTTGACACCAGCCTGGGCAACATGGTAAGACCCCTTCTGTACCCCCCCAAAAAAAAAATTTTAGCTGGGCGTGGTGGTGGGTGCCTGTGGTCCCAGCTACTCGGGAGGCTGAGGTGGGAGGATCGCTTGAGCCCAGGAGTTTGACACCAGCCTGGGCAACATGGTAAGACCCCTTCTCTACCCCCTCAAAAAAACAAAAAATATTTAGTCTGGCGTGGTGGTCGGTGCCTGTGGTCCCAGCTACTCGGGACGCTGAGGTGGGAGGATCGCTTGAGCCCAGGAGTTTGACACCAGCCTGGGCAACATGGTAAGACCCCTTCTCTACCCCCTCAAAAAAACAAAAAATATTTAGTCTGGCGTGGTGGTCGGTGCCTGTGGTCCCAGCTACTCGGGACGCTGAGGTGGGAGGATTGCTTGAGCCCAGGAGTTTGACACCAGCATGGGCAACATGGTAAGAACCTGTATCTCCAAAAAAATAGCCAGGCATCATGGTGGGTGCCTGTGGTCCCAGCTACTCGGGAGGCTGAGGTGGGAGGATTGCTTGAGCCCGGGAGTTTGACACCAGCATGGGCAACATGGTAAGAACCCATATCTACAAAAAAAAAAAAAAAAAAGAATTAGCCGGGTGTGGTGTGTGGGTGCCTGTGGTCCCAGCTACACCATGAGTGGAATTGTGACGTGCACAGCCTGGGTAAATGGGGTTAGCTATATTCAGCCTTAAGGGGGCACATACCCTATTATTTCTAACACCACTGAACTCAGAATCGGGACCCAGATTCGCCGGGGCAGCGCGGGACGGAGGCCTCTCCTGGGCTCCGTCTTCCCTGTTAATAGACTGAGAGACGGAATGAGGGCGTCCCCAGGTGGTGAGCTCGGGGACGTGTGTGTAGCCATGATTATCCTTTAGTACCTGGTCCCCGTGCCCTCCGAGCCATCCAAGGGCTTCAGGAGGCCGCGCAGGAGGAGGGTCCGTAAGCGATTCCACGGACCACCACGCAGGCCCTGACCCCGCCAGGGGCCCTTTGGAGGGTGAGCCCTGCGTGTTGGGGGGATGATGGCTCCGGAGGGTGAGCTCTGGGATGAGAGGGGACGTGCAGGTGGCCGCATTGCAGGCACAGCTGGCTCGGGACCTGGGCGCCACCTGGCGTCGACTCAGCTCGCTCCTGAGCTGTGCCTCTTCCTTGTCTTACGTTGGGGATAAAAAGCCATAGATGGCCGGGCGCGGTGGCTCAGGCCTGTCATCCCAGCACTGTGGGATACCAATGCAGGAGGGTTGCCTCAGCCCAGGGGTTCGAGACCAGCCTGGCCAGCATAGCGAGACCCTCTTCTCTGTAACAATTTTTTTTTTCTTTTTTCTTTCATTTGAAACGGTCTCGGTCTGTCACCCAGGCTGGAGTGCAATGGCGCGATCTCGGCTCAGCGCAACGTCCGCCTCCCGGATTTAAGTGATTCTCCTGCCTCAGCCTCCTGAGTAGCTGGGATTACAGGTGTGCACCACTGTGCCCGGCTAATATTGTATTTTTAGTAGAGACGGGGTTTCACCATGTTGGCCAGGCTGGTCTTGAACTCCTGACCTCAGGGGATCCACCCGCCTCCGCCTCCCAAAGTGCTGGGATGACAGGTGTGAGCCACCGTGCCTGGCCCTGAGAAACTTAAAAATTAGCCGGGCCTGGTGGTGGGGCACCTGTCCTTCCAGCTGCTAGGGAGGCTGAGGCAGGAGGATCTCCTGAGTCTAGGAGGCTAACGCTGCTGTGAGCTGTGATTGCACCCCTGCACTGGCAGCTGGGGCAACAGAGTGAGACCCTCTGTCTAAAAACCTCATAGGAACGGATGTTTCCAGGGTGCGTGGTCTGTGTTGGGAGCTTCTCGCTGGACATAGATCTCTGCTGCTTTCCTTTTTTTTTTTTTTTTTGAGATGGAGTTTCGCTCCTGTTGCCCAGGCTGGAGTGCAATGGCGCGATCTCAGCTCACCGCAACCTCCGCCTCCTGGGTTCAAGCGATTTTCCCGGGTTCAAACGATTCTCCTGCCTCAGCCTTCCTGAGTAGCTGGGATTACAGGTGTGCACCACCATGCCCGGCTAATTTTTATTTTTAGTAGAGACGGGGTTTCTCCATGTTGGTCAGGCTGGTCTTGAACTCCCGACGTCAGGTGATCCACCCGCCTCGGCCTCCCAGAGTGCTGGGATGACAGGCGTGAGCCACCGCGCCCGGCTTCTTTCAGGTTTTTATATGTAACTTTGCCGCTCAGTCGGTACTGAAGCCGTTATGTGGAGGCCTGCCTGGTGAGATGTGGCCGCCACAGTGTGGCTGGTATTCGAAACACACAGGAGGCCGCAGCCAGCTTAGCAGAAACACCAGGGCTTTCGGAACTTGGTTTTGAGAGTTTCCTGTTTTCTTGACTTTCATATACCATTGATGTAATGACTGTTGGTGGGGAAAAAGCTATTAAAGATTCCTGTGGATGGTGAGATGACCTTGGTTTCAGAAACACCGAGACATAGAGAATTGCGCATTTTAGAATCCAGTAAATCTACGCTGGGCACGGTGGCTCATGCCTGTCATCCCAGCACTTTGGGAGGCCGAGGTAGGTGGATCACCTGAGGTCAGGAGTTCGAGACCAACCTGGCCAACATAGTGAGAACCTGTCTCTACTAAAAATACAAAAAATTAGCCGGGCGTGCTGGCAGGTGCCTGTAATCCCAGCTGCTCTGGAAGCTGAGGTGGGAGAATTGCTTGAACCCGGGAGGCAGAGGTTGCAGTGAGCTGAGACCATGCCGCTGTACTCCAGCCTGGGTGACAGGGCGAGTCTCCATCTAAAAAAAAAAAAAAAAAAAAAAAAATCTGATCATTTATCTGTGCGCCTTTAAAAAAAAAAAAAAAACAAAACCGGGTGCAGTGGCTCACGCCTGTCATCCCAGCACTTTGGGAGGCTGAGGTGGGCGGATCACGAGGTCAGGAGTTTAAGACCAGCCTGGCTAATTTGGTGAAACCCTGTCTCTACTAAAAATACAAAAAATTAGCCGGGTGTGGTGGCAGGTGCCTGTAGTCCCAGCTACTCAGGAGGCTGAGGCGGGAGAATGGCGTGAACCCAGGAGGCGGAGCTTGCAGCGAGCTGAGATTGCAGCATTGCACTCCAGCCTGGGCGACAGAGTGAGACTCTGTCTCAAAAAAAAAAAAAAAAGATTGGGTTGATATTTTACCTACTATAATCTTATATGTTTGCAATTTCCTGTCATTGAGTTTTATAACTTTCTGCTCTCCGCTGACAAAAACATTTAAAATGTCTCATGGCAGTCTGTGTTCTTAAAATTGAAACTGTTTATCCATAGCCCTTGAGAGAAGGGTTTAATGTGAGTTGGTTGGGAGTGACCGTTGTCTGTTTTTTTGAGACAGAGTGTCGCTCGCTCGCCCAGGCTGGAGTGTAGTGGCGCGATCTCGGCTCACTGCAAACTCTGCCTTCCAGGTTCAAGTGATCCTTCTGCCCCAGCCCTCCAGCTAGCTTGGATTACAAACATGCACCACCACACCTGGCTAACTTTTGTATTTTTGGTAGAGACAGCGTTTTACCACGTTGGCCAGGCTGGTCTCGAACTCCTGACCTCAGGTGATCCGCCTGCCTCAGCCTCCCAAAGTGCTGGGATTACAGGTGTGAGCCACCGCGCCCGGCCCCGGATTCTATTTCTTAAACTGCAGGAAATACTAAATACTTTACGTGCGTATGTTTCTCATTTCATTTTCCTACAGGAATAATTGGAGAGTGAGTTGCTGAGATTTCTTTTTTGGGGGGGGGGACGGAGTTTTGCTCTTGTTGCCCAGACTGGAGTGCAGTGGCGTGATCTCGGCTCACTGCAACCTCCCCCTCCCGGGTTCAAGCGATTCTCCTGCCTCAGCCTCCCGGGTAGCTGGGATTACAGGCACGCACCACCATGCCTGGCTAATTTTTGTATTATTAGTACAGATGGGGTTTTTCACCATATTGACCAGGCTGGTCTCAAGCTCCTGACCTCAGGTGATCTGCCCGCCTCGGCCTCCCAAAGTGCTGGGATGACAGGCGTGAGCCACCACACCCGGCCAAGGGGGTGGCTGTTTTATAACCAGTTTGCAAGTTTGTTTTTCTCGTGTGTGAGAGGAAAATCTCCTCATGATATGGTGAAGCCGTCGTCTGTTTTGGAAGACGGTGGTAAGTTCTCCTAAAAGCGAACGCAGAAGGAAATAAAAATGACTGACAATTAGATCGTACAAAGATGAGCATTGTTTTTATTTATTTATTTTTTTTGAGACGGAGTCTTGTTCTGTCGCCCAGGCTGGAGTGCAGTGGCGCGATCTTGGCTCACTGCAACCTCTGCCTTCCGGGTTCAAGTGATTCTCCTGCCTCAGCCTCCTGAGAAGCTAGAATTACAGGCGCCTGCCACCTTGCCTAGCTAATTTTTGTATTTTTAGTGGAGACGGGGTTTCACCATGTTGGCCAGGCTGGTCTCGAACTCCTGACCTCAGGTGATCCACCTGCCTCGGCCTCCCAAAGTGCTGGGATTACAGGTGTGAGCCACCATGCCCGGCCCCGGATTCTATTTCTTAAACTGCAGGAAATACTAAATACTTTACGTGCGTATGTTTCTCATTTCATTTTCCTACAGGAATAATTGGAGAGTGAGTTGCTGAGATTTCTTTTCATTTTTATTCTCTTGGTCCTCATCATGCAAATGGTTAAATGGTTTTTTTTTTTTTTTTTTAAACAGGGTCTCGCTCTGTCACCCAGGCTGGAGTGCAGTGGCGTGATCTCGGCTCACTGCAACCTCCGCCTCCCGGGTTCAAGCGATTCTCCCGCCTCAGCCTCCCGAGGAGCTGGGATCACAGGTGTGCACCACCGCGTCCGTCTCATTGTTAAATTTTTCCTAGAGACGAGGTTTCGCCACGTTGCCCAGGCTGGTCTCAAACCCCTGAGCTCAGGTGATCCCCCCACCTCGGCCTCCGAAGGCGCTGGGCTTCCAGGCGTGCAGAGGGCTCTTCGTCTACACGCATCACTGGATTTTCTACCCACGGGGACACGTGACCCCAGCGAGGTGGTCAGGGAGTCGTCGCCGGCCGGCGCTGCAGCCCAGGGATGATGACGGCTCTAGGAGGTTGGTTGTGGAGCACAGATGCCGGCGGTGTGGGCACGAGGCCCTGCACCTGCGTTTCTCCTGCACAGGCCCCGGAACCCCGGGATGGGATCGCTGTGGAGTGATGAAGTCAGTGGGCTCTCGGCGAGGCTGGCGGATGGGAGTCGGCAGCATCCGGGCTGGGCCCCTGAGGCTTGGCTCCCTCTCTGCACCCCAGGGGTCCCACAGGCTGGTGACAGCGCGACTGAAGGCCACGCTCCAGTCAGGAGGCCGTCCCACGTGTGACCCCAGGTCTTCGCGCCCACTCCTGACCCAGGGTCCTGGCCTTCCACGTGTGACCCTGGTTCCGGCACTTGTCCCCGCCCCCTCTGTCCTGTTCCCCTCCTCTCTCCCCATGCCCCCTCCTCTTTCCCCATCTCCCCTCCCCTCCCCCCGACCCCCCTCCCCTCCCCCGACCCCCCTTCCCCTCTCCCCGTCCCGCCCTTCCCCTCTCCCCGTCCCGCCCTTCCCCTCTCCCCGTCCCGCCCTTCCCCTCTCCCCGTCCCCCCCTTCCCCTCTCCCCGTCCCCCCCTTCCCCTCTCCCCGTCCCCCCCTTCCCCTCTCCCCGTCCCCCCTTCCCCTCTCCCCGTCCCCCCCTTCCCCTCTCCCCGTCCCCCCCTTCCCCTCTCCCCGTCCCCCCCTTCCCCTCTCCCCGTCCCCCCCTTCCCCTCTCCCCGTCCCCCCCTTCCCCTCTCCCCGTCCCCCCCTTCCCCTCTCCCCGTCCCCCCCTTCCCCTCTCCCCGTCCCCCCCTTCCCCTCTCCCCGTCCCCCCCTTCCCCTCTCCCCGTCCCCCCCTTCCCCTCTCCCCGTCCCCCCCTTCCCCTCTCCCCGTCCCCCCCTTCCCCTCTCCCCGTCCCCCCCTTCCCCTCTCCCCGTCCCCCCCTTCCCCTCTCCACGTCCCCCCTTCCCCTCTCCACGTCCCCCCCTTCCCCTCTCCACGTCCCCCCCTTCCCCTCTCCACGTCCCCCCCTTCCCCTCTCCACGTCCCCCCCTTCCCCTCTCCACGTCCCCCCCTTCCCCTCTCCACGTCCCCCCCTTCCCCTCTCCCCGTCCCCCCCTTCCCCTCTCCACGTCCCCCCCTTCCCCTCTCCCCGTCCCCCCCTTCCCCTCTCCCCGTCCCCCCCTTCCCCTCTCCACGTCCCGCCCTTCCCCTCTCCCCGTCCCCCCCTTCCCCTCTCCCCGTCCCCCCCTTCCCCTCTCCCCGTCCCCCCCTTCCCCTCTCCCCGTCCCCCCCTTCCCCTCTCCACGTCCCCCCCTTCCCCTCTCCACGTCCCCCCCTTCCCCTCTCCACGTCCCCCCCTTCCCCTCTCCCCGTCCCCCCCTTCCCCTCTCCACGTCCCCCCCTTCCCCTCTCCACGTCCCCCCCTTCCCCTCTCCACGTCCCCCCCTTCCCCTCTCCACGTCCCCCCCTTCCCCTCTCCACGTCCCCCCCTTCCCCTCTCCCCGTCCCCCCCTTCCCCTCTCCCCGTCCCGCCCTTCCCCTCTCCCCGTCCCTTCTCTCCCTTGAGTTCTTGGGTGGTCCTGGCCGCACGCCTACCTGGCGGCCCCATCCCTTCCTTCAGGGCAGGGACAGCCAATGCCCGGCACCTCCCCCTTCGCTTTTCTGCCTCCGCCCCCTCCCCACATAGGCCTGGCATCCCCTGGACTCCTGTAGGCCCAGCTGTAGTCTTAAGAAGTCAGTGTGTCCCACAGCCCTGAAAGGTTGGGGTACCCTCCGGCCGTCATGTTCTGGGCACCCTATAGTCCTAAAGGGTCAGGGTACCCCATGGCTGTCATGTTTAGAGTACCCCGTAGTCCTAAAGGATTGGGGGCACCCCACATCCCTGGTGTTCAGGGCACCCTGTAGTCCTAAAGGATTGGGGGCACCCCACATCCCTGGTGTTCAGGGCACCCCGTAGTCCTAAAGGATTGGGGGCACCCCACATCCCTGGTGTTCAGGGCACCTCATAGTCCTAAAAGGTCGGGGTACCCCCGGATGAGGGGTGGTCAGGAGGGTCAGGGCCTGGGTGGACATCTGTCATCCTACCCTGTGGGCCACGCCCTGTGTCCCTGACTCTGACATTGGGTGAGGTGAGGACGGGGCAGGTTTCTGTGGCACATTTATTTATTTAGAGACAGAGTCTCGCTCTTGTCACCCAGGCTGGGATGCACCGGTGCGATCTCAGCTCACTGCAACCTCCGCCTCCCGGGTTCAAGCGATTCACCTGCCTCAGCCTCCCGAGTGCCCGCCACCACGTCCGGCTAATTTTAGTAGAGACGGGGTTTCACCCCGTTGGCCACGCTGGTCTTGTACTCCTGGCCTCCGGTGATCCGCCCGCCCTGGCCTCCTCAAGTGCTGGGATGACAGGCGTGAGCCGCTGCGCCCGGCCCCCATGGCACTTCGAGTCCCACGTTGCAGGTAGGTTTTGTCAACTTCCTGGTCAGCACACCCGTGTGCATAGCTTGATTCATTGTGTGGCCAAGCTGAGATCACTTAAGCCCAGGACCAGCCTGGGCACCATAGTGGGACCCTAGGTTTTCCTTTTCTTTTTTTTTTTTTTTTTGAGACAGAGTCTCGCTCTGTCGCCCAGGCGGGAGTGCAGTGGCACGATCTCAGCTCACTGCAAGCTCCACCTCCCGGGTTCACGCCATCCTCCTGCCTCAGCCTCCCGAGTAGCTGGGACTACAGGCACCTGCCACCGTGCCCGGCTAATTTTTTGTGTTTTTAGTAGAGACGGGGTTTCACCGTGTTGGCCAGGCTGGTCTCAATCTCCTGACCTCAAGCGATCCGCCCGCCTTGGCCTCCCAAAGTGCTGGGATTACAGGCATGAGCCACCTTGCCTGGCGGGACCCGTTTTCTATTAAAAAGGCCGGGCACAGTGGCTCACGCCTGTAATCCCAGCACTTTTGGAGGCTGAGGCGGGTGGATCTCTTGAGGTCAGGAGTTCGAGACCAGCCCGGCCAACACGGAGAAACCCCGTCTCGACTGAAAATACAAAAATTAGCCGGGCATGGTGGAGGGCGCCTGTAGTCCCAGCTACTCGGGAGGCTGAGGCAGGAGAATCGCTTGAACCCAGAAGGCAGAGGCTGCAGTGAGCCGAGATCACACCATTGCACTCCAGCCTGGGCGACAGCGTGAGACCGTCTCAAACAAAAGACAGGCACAGCATGGAGTTTGCCTTTCTGGAATCGCTATAGCTAGGGGGCTGCCTCCCTAAGCCCCACTTCTCTGAGTCTCCTGCAAGGTTTGTGTGAGTGCCTGGGGACCGAGGCCCTGGTGAGGAGGACGGGGGCTCGGGGGCCTCTGTGACCTGGGGGAGGGGCTGCTGTGTCCCCCTGTGGTCGCACCTGTGTACCCCTGTGGTCGTACCTGTGTACCCCTGTGGTCGCACCTGTGTCCCCCTGTGGTCGCACCTGTGTCCCCCTGTGGTCGCACCTGTGGGCTGTCGGCCGTAGGTACCGCTCAGGCCGGTCTTGGTTGCAGGGCAAGGGCCTGTGTGCTGGGGGCTGAGGGACCGGGCCTAGAAGCCCTGTTGTGGGGAGGCCTGTGGGGGGCTTGTCCAAGCGGGACCTCCTTGTCCCTGCACCGCTGGGGTCGTCCTTCCCGACGGCCTCATCCCCTCCTATGGCTGCTCCGTGAGGTCAGGCAGCACCGCGCTAGGGAGATGGGGTGGCTCTGTCCCTGCAGAGGGGCTGTTCTCTGGGGCAGAGGCAGGCAGGACCACCTCGTAGCCAGGGCCCCCCGCCTTGTGGTCAGGACCCCCCCCCCCCCCCGCCTTGTGGTCAGACCCACTCGTGGCGGCCGGGGCTGCTGTGGGAGCTGATACCGGGGTGGAGACAGCTATGCCATGGTGAGGACACAGGCCGGGGGAGGCTGCAGCCGAAGGCCAGGCCCCCGTGCGGAAGACCCGGAGCAGCCCCCGCCCAGGAGCTGCGCAGACACATCCTGGGGCCGCTGTGCCACTGAGACCCGAACGGCTGCTCCCCAGGCTCTGAGTGGCGTGTGCGGCAGCCAAGGCTGGGGGAGCTGTGACTTCTACACACGGTGCCGGGGTGGAGGGATCCCTGCCCTGCCAGGGTCTGCCCGTGGGTCGTGGGGAACATGGTTCGAGGCCCCTCTGCTGTAGCCACGCAGCAGCGTCTTGCCGGGTGAGTGGCCTTGTCTGCAGGCTTCAGACCCAGCAGGGCCGTTTGTGCCACGTGGGGTCTGCGCCGGCCCAGGGGCAGCATCTCCGTCAGCCGCAGGATATGAGTCTCGGGGCTGCAGCAGACGGGGCTTCTGTGCCATGTGGGGTCCGACCCCTCGGCCTGGGCAGGGGCGCCCGTGGGCACCGTGCTGGGGATGACCCCCGGCTCCTGCTCCTTCCCCGGCTCCTGCTCCTTCCCCGGCTCTGAGTCATAAAGGCCTCCCGCTCCCCCGGGAGCCGTGTCTCCTCTAGGAACTGCTGGGCGCGGCTGGGTCTGGCTCTCCCTCATTCCTGCATCTGAAGCCCGCCAGTTCTCCCACAACTCCCTTCTCTTCCATCTCCTCCGTCTCCCCCCTCCCCTCCGTCTCCCCCGTCTCCATCTCCTCCGTCTCCCCCCTCCCCTCCGTCTTGCCCGTCTCCATCTCCTCCATCTCTCCCTTCCCCGTCTCCTCCGTCTCGTGGCTGTCCAGGCCCCATCCCTCCGCAGGCTGGGTCCCCCCTTGTTCTGGGCAGGGCTCTCGGTGCCGGTCTGGTGCCAGTGCTGGGAACCTGTGGTGCCCGTCACCTCTGCTCCCCGTCACCTCTGCTCCCCGTCACCTCTGCTCCCCGTCACCTCTGCTCCACCTCGAGGAGCTGTGTCCTGTCCCACGAGGAGGCGCCCCGGGACCTCAGGGCTGCAGAGGCCACGGCTGGGTCCGGCTCTGCCTCATCCTTGTATCCCATGCCCCCCAGTTCTCCCCCATCTCCCCCTCTCCATCTCCTCTGTCTCCCCCGTCTCATGGCTCTCCAGGCCCCGTCCCCCCACCAGGCTGGGTCCCCTTATTCTGGGGGAGCCCGTCTTGCCATGCCCGTCCTTGCCGCCCCTCAGGACAGCGCTGTGGATGCCGGTCTGGTGCCGGCGCTGGGAGCCTGTGGCGCCCGTCACCCCTGCTGCACCTTGAGCAGCTGTGTCTTGTCCCGTGAGGAGGTGCCCGGGGACCTCAGGGCTGTGGCCGGCACCTTTCATGGTCCTCCCGGAACAGAGCTCATGCTGCTGCTCCTGGGTGAACCCGGGGCTGCCCCTGTGAACACTCTTGGGTCTGACACGAAGGCACCCCGTGAGGGAGGGGTGGGGTGGGGTGGGTCCCTGCTCGGGGATCTCCAAGTGTCTACGGCCACGAAATGCGGGGGACCCAGGATTGTCATTCAGAGGGTGAGGTGCCGAGCCCTGGACCATCCTGGCTTCTGGCTGGACGCTGGCCACGGTCAGGGTGACCCGGGTGCTTGTTTTGTGGGGTCCCTGGCCCCCTGCACACGTGAGCTCTCGGGGGAATGGACCCCCAGAACACGTGGAGGGCATGACTGCTGGGCTCTGGGTCTCCCCGCAGCGCCGCCGTCCACGAGGACCCCCGACAGGACCCCCCCCCCCACTTCTCCGGCAAAGGCGAGGGTGTGCACGCCCGGCCCCGGCACAGCCCAGGGCATCTGGGGTTAGGGCTAGGGAAGGACGGGGCGCTTGGGGGAATGCGGTGGGTACGGGGATGTCGGAGGATGCTCAGGGGCTGGGCAGGGGCCTCACCAGCGACGTGGGTGGGGGATGCTGTCTTTCCTTTCATGGCCCCAGGGAGGCCTCTGATGTGTCAGCCTTGAACCCTAACTGGGGGGCTCCTAGTGTCAGTGTGGGAGGCTGAGGGCGCCGGTCAGAGGTGAACCCCCCACTTCTGGCCCCTCCCATGACCGTGGGCTCCGGCTCATAGGGGGGTGGGGGGGGGGGGTGTCCAGAGGTGATGTGGGGCGGACATGGTCTCCCAGAGGGGCTCCCCGGAGCTCGGGGATGGGGGCGGGGTGGGCCCTGCAGGCCGTGGCTCCTGGTGTCATTTCCCTGCAGCAGCCACAGTCGGACCCTCCTGCCCTGCACCTGTCCTGTTGGGGGTCTTGACCCTTCGCAGACCCAGGTGGGGGCGTCCGGGACACACTGACACCTTGGGGACAGCGGCCATTCCCCTGGGAGGTGGTGCCTCGTCTACCCACCACCTGGAGCCCCCGCAGTCTCTCCTCAGGGGTCACGGGACCACCCTGTGCGTCCACCTTCACAGCGACGGCTGCCGTTGGATGAACGGGGTGTGTGTGCTGCTCTCGGGGTGGTCCCGGCTTGGCCCTGCCCTCCCCTCCCCAAGTGCACAGGGCTGCCCTGCCCTGCTGTGTGGACGCTGCCATCTCCGTTTCCTGAGGGAGTGTTTTGTGTGAGGACGGGGTTGTTCCCATGGTCACCACTTGTGACCCTCCCCTGCCTGTGGAGGGAGCAGAGCTGGGCCTGGGCTCATCCGTGTTGGGTGCCCCTGGGGTGCTTGTGGCCTCCCCTGCACACGGGGCTCCTCCTGGTGGGGCCTCCGAACTCCCTCATTTAGGTGTCTCCCAGGTGTGGACGTCCCCACTCCGGCGCGGGCTCCTTCCTTCTGGGGTCGTTTGTGGAACGGGGCCTGGGTCCGTGGCTCCGGGAGGGAATGGCCCGAGGGTGGGGTCCCCCTGGCTGGGGAGGGGGCCCCCGCAGAGAGGCCCAGGCTGCACCCCGAGGCGTCTGGCGTGGCCGCGGTCCCCCTCCAGCACCGACGCTTGTAAATCCTGGACGGAGCTGAGCCCGTGGCTGAAACTCCTCCAAACGTTCAAACACACAAGCGCGATCTCCAGAAACGCTTTTGTACATTTACACAAAACATTCACACAGCCTGTGGCGGAGGCTCCCGTCCAGGACTGAGGCGCCCGGGAGCCGCCGGTCACCGTTGTGCCCACAGGGACCCTTTCCAGAGACGCAGGCCCCAGAACGGAGGCCGGGTCGGGAACGGCAAGTGCCGGAGGGTGTCCCTGTGGGAACCCGTCCCATTCACCAGCGGCCCTACGTGTCCCCCGGGCGCAGAGTTCTGGGCAGGTCCAGCCACGAACCCACCGCGGCCCTCAACACGCTTCTGTGAATAAATAAAAATTTATCATCCCGTACAAACGCACTCATTTTCCACAACAGTTTTTACACGAGCCGCGGTGTCCCGGTGGTGGCCGTGGCACGTGGGGAGCGGCCCCGCGGCGGCGTCACAGCGGCTCCAGGTCCTCGTCCCCACACGTGTACTCGTACAGGTCCACGGCGCCCAGCGGTGAGGGCGCCTCGAAGAAGGGCCTCTGGGCCAGCGGGGACCGCAGCGCACTCAGCTTCTGCTCCACAGGGCTGAGCTCGGCCTCGAACCTGCAACGAGGGGATGGTGAAGACGTGGCCAGTGGCGCGGAGCGGGCCCTGGGCCGTTTTCTGGGAAACGCAGGCTGCTCGGCGGCCAACCTCCAGCACGAGACAGTCCCCTGAGCCGACCTCGAGCTCCAGCCGCTGAGCCAGCAACGCGCTCCTGGCTGAGAACGCCGGCTCCACGCACGCTCCCGGGGGAGGGGCCAGCGGTGCAGGTGAAAACCCACCCAGGACGGGACGGAGCCCCAGGCGTGAGCTCCACACAGAGGACCCGGGCGGGCGCGTCTTTTCCCCAGAGCGATACGACGGCGACTCTCAGAGGGCAGCCTCCGAGCTGCACGGGGGCCTGTGTTTACAACTGGGTCACGGTGTCCACACGGGACCACGGTTTAGACACATTCTCCCAAAACACAGAAACTCCCCATGGAGGCCACCACTTCCGTTCTGAGCAGAACACGCAGCAGTGCGAGGACTGGACGCGCGCCTTCCCTTAAGGTCTCGGCAGTGACGTCGGGCACTGCTCCGGGGAACCCAGCGCGGCCACCGACCACACAGACGCTCAGAGATCCTGTGGGGACACCTCTGCTTTCCAAGACGCCCCCCACAGCCTGGCATAGAGCTCCCCGCGGTCACCCCCACGGACCTGAGCTCCCACTGCCGGAGCAGGCGTGGACACGGTGAAGGCAGTCGACCCCAGCGTGCTGCTGGCTGTGCTGCGGACACAAAGCCGGGCGGCCGTGGGGGTGGACTCTGGTCAGGTGGGGAGCAGAGGTGAGAGACGGTGGTGGGGACAGGCGCACACCCATCCAGGCTAGGTCTGGGGGCCACGGCTGCCTTAGGGTGTCCGACAGGAGAAGGCAGAGACTGGGAAGTTGTGGGGACCCAGAGGTTGGCTGCCAGGTCAGAGCCAGTGTGCAAACAATGACCACGAGGAGGACAGACACACAGGACAGACGGCCCAGGGTGGGCCGCGGGGGCCCTGTGCTGCTTGGCAGGTATCGGACGGGGCAGCTGATGGGAGAGCAGGGGTTAAAATGCACGTCCATGGAACCCGTGGGTCGGGAACCCAACGGTAACCAGAAACTATTTTGAGCTGCACCAAAATGAGAAGGCCGCGGGCTGCGGTGTCCGTGGCCCATGTCGCTGCCTGAAGATACTCAAGGAAAACAGCAGAACAAAGGGGAGAAACACCCGTGGTTCCCTGGGAAGAGGAGTGAACCTCGTCGGCCCCTCGCCTCACTGATCACACACAGACAAGTCAGTATCAGGAACGTGAGAGACGCTATCACTGGATTCTGCAGACATCAGAGTCACGAGCAGGAAATACCAACAATAACCCACTGATGGGAACGGGCAAGTTTCTGAAACACACAAACCAGCAAAGCTCACTCAAGGCTGGGCGGGGGCTCACGTCTGTAATTCCGGCACTTTGGGAGGCCGAGGATGGAGGATCACCTGAGGTCGGGAGTTCGAAACCAGCCTGGCCAACATGGAGAAACCCTGTCTCTACTAAAAATACAAAAATTATCCTGGTGTGGTGGCGTGTGCCTGTAATCCCAGCACTCTGGGAGGCCGAGGCGGGTGGATCACATGAGGTCGGGAGTTCGAGACCAGCCTGGCCACCATGGGGAAACCCCGTCTCTACTAAAAATACAAAAATTAGCCGGGGGTGGTGGTGTGCGCCTGTAGTCCCGGCTACTCGGGAGGCTGAGGCAGGAGAATTGCTTGAACCCAGGAGGTGGAGGTTGCAGTGAGCAGAGATCGCGCCACTGCACTCCAGCCTGGGTGACAAGAGTGAAACTCTGTCTCAAAAAAAAAAAAAAACAAAAAAAAACCAACAAAACAAGAAAACCAGGCCCACTTGGGGTCACTGGTGAATTTACCAGAGATTTAGGGAAGAAGTAACAGGTCCTCTATACAAACTCTTCCAGAAACTAAGGGGAGAGAATACTGCCCCCCATTCCATAAGCCAGCATTACTCTGATACCAAAGCCAGACCGAGAAAAGCCACTGGCCGGGCGCGGTGGCTCACGCCTGCAATCCCAGCACTTTGGGAGGCCGAGGTGGGAGGATCATGTGAGCCCCGGAGTTTGAGACCAGCCCGGGCAACATGGCAAGACTCTGTCTCTAAAAAACCAAAAAATTAGCTGGGCATGGAGGCACAGTCCTGTAGTCCCGGGTGCTCAGGGGGCCGAGGGTGGAGGACCGCTTGAGCCCAGGAGGTTGAGGCTGCAGTGAGCTGAGATCCCGCCACCACCCTCTAGCCTGGGTGGCAGAGTGAGACCCTGTCTCAAAAAAAATAATAAACTACTACAGATGATCTCTGCAAAGAGAATCCAGTAATATGTGAGGATAACATATGACTCGGCAAGATCTATCCTGGGAACACGAGGCTGGCTGAAAATGACTCGGTGTAACTCGCTGTATGGACACACAGAGGAACCACGGAGCGAAAGCATCTGAGAAATTCGGCCCCCACTGTGAGAAAAAGCCCCCGCAGACCAGGAACAGGCTAGGACATCCTCGCCAATGAGCGTGCTTACCGCTGCGTGAGGGGAGACGTCCCCCAGGACTGGGAACGAGGACGGCACACAAACCAGCAGGGCTCACTCAAGGCTGGCCGTGGTCTGCCCTGACATCCACCACATCACCCTGCGGGTTCCAGGCCGTGCAGCGGGCAAGAGAAAGGAAGTAACGTACACAGAGGGGTGAAAAGGAAGTAACGTACACAGAGGGGTGAAAAGGAAGACGAGAAACAGACCCACTGACAGACATGGGCTGTCCACGCAGAAAACCCCAAAGAACCGACAGAGCTTTGAGATCCAGTAAGTGCGTTTCATGAACGTGCAAAACACAAGGTCAATAAATTCTATATGCTAGCAACAAACAACTGGAAACGGGAACCTTAAAAGCACCGTTGACGACAGGAAAACGTCAGGAAACACTCAGAAGTCTCAGAACATTCGCATCAAGTGTACACGGAAAGCTACAAAAATCCTGCCGAGACACGGACGGTGCCCGTGGACTGGGCCTCCCGCGGCTATGAAGATGGCAGCTGGGCCCACAGGGATCCATTCACTCAGCGAGATCTCACTCAAAAGTTCAGACTTTTTGTTTTTGTTTTGGAAATGGAGTTTCGCTCTCGTTGCCCAGGCTGGAGTGCAGTGGCGCGATCCTGGCTCACGGCAACCTCCACCTCCCGAGTAGCTGGGATTACAGGCGTGTGCCATCATCCCTGGCTTTTTTTTTTTTTTTTAAACAGGCTCTCGCTGTTGCCCAGGCTGGAGTGCCGTGGCACGATCTCCACTCACTGCAAGCTCCGCCTCCTGGGTTCACGCCATTCTCCTGCCTCAGCCTCCCGAGTAGCTGGGACTACAGGTGTGTGCCACCATCCCTGGCTTTTTTTTTTTTTTTGAGACGGAGTCTCGCTCTGTCGCCCAGGCTGGAGTGCAGTGGTGCGGTCTCAGCTCACTGCAAGCTCCGCCTCCCGGGTTCACGCCATTCTCCTGCCTCAGCCTCCCGAGTAGCTGGGACTACAGGCGCCCGCCACCACGCCCGGCTAATTTTTTATATGTTTAGTAGAGACGGGGTTTCACCATGTTAGCCAGGATGGTCTCGATCTCCTGACCTCGTGATCCACCCGCCTCGGCCTCCGAAAGTGCTGGGATGACAGGCATGAGCCACCGCGCCCGGCCTGAAGGAGCTTATTCTCATGTGTTTTCATACAAAGGCAAAGAAACCAGAATAGCCAACATAGCACGGGACAGAAGCAGCACTGAGCAGCTCAGCACAGGATGGCAAAAGTGACCACATCGCTCCAGCGTGCACCCCGGGAGGCCGGTGGGGGCCACAGTCCACGTGGTCTCGGGACCCGCGCTCACCACGTCAGAGTCCAACACACGTTCCCACGGGACGGCAGAGCAAGGACGGGCTGAGTCTAAGATTCACACACAGGCAGCCCAACACCAGAATGGCCCCGACAGTTCCCCACGGTGCCCGAGTCGGAGGCTTCTCACCACAGTCAGCTCTGCCGCGGGAACGGACAGACGCGTGCAGCAGTGGGACGGAGGAAGGTTCCGGAACGCAGCCTGCACACGGCACAGTCACAATGCCGAGGCAACGCTGCAGCCTGCAAAGCTGGTGCTAGGGCAGTCAGACACCCACATACCACAAGGGGAACCTCAATCCGAGCTTCACACCCCACAGGGAAGGTTACTCAAGCGGACCCCAGACCAAAACGCAAAACATCGCAGAGGAAAATCTTTGTGGCTTTGGATTCAGGAACGAATTCTTAGATATGACACCAAAAACACCGCTGTAAAAATAACCAGTCAGTGTCTCCTCCTCCAAATTGAGAACATCTCCGAGACACCATGTGAAGAGGGAGTGAAAACATACGTCACAAACTGGGAAAAAGGCGAACACGTCGCAAACGAAGGGTTTGTATCCTGAAGACACGAAGAACCCTCACGCTCTGTGAGAAAACAACCAGCCCGTGGCCTCTTGGGGCCTCCATGGCTGAGGCCGAAGTGGGGGCTGGAATGGCCATGGGCCCCGCAGCCTGCCCGGCAGGTGCCAGCCGTGGGATAAGGACAGACGTCGTTGGGGAAACACGTCTCGACTCGGCCTCCCCGTGCTGGGCCTGATGTGCGAAGCCTCGCGCCCAGGATCACAGAACCCCACGTGGGGGACAACGGGCGGGGGGCTCCCGGGTCCCGCCACTGAGCTGCGGTAAACAGGGGGTGCCGCAGGGAGACTGCACCGAGGCCCGGCCCCGTCAGTGGCTGTCCTTACCTCACCGGCCCCGTGTCAGGTCTCAACCCGCCCCTCCATGTCCGCACGCCCCACCTCACTGGCCCCGCATCCCCCGGCTGCACACACACCCGTCCCCCCACTCTCCCGTCCCCCCACTCTCCCGTCCCCCACTCTCCCGTCCCCCCACTCTCCCGTCCCCCACTCTCCCGTCTCCCGTCCCCCCACTCTCCCGTCTCCCATCCCCCCACTCTCCCGTCCCCCCACTCTCCCGTCCCCCCACTCTCCCGTCCCCCCACTCTCCCGTCCCCCACTCTCCCGTCCCCCCACTCTCCCGTCCCCCCACTCTCCCGTCCCCCACTCTCCCGTCTCCCGTCCCCCCACTCTCCCGTCTCCCGTCCCCCCACTCTCCCGTCCCCCCACTCTCCCGTCCCCCCACACACCCGTCCCCCCACACACCCGTCCCCCCACTCACCCGTCCCCCCACTCTCCCGTCCCCCCACTCTCCCGTCCCCCCACTCTCCCGTCCCCCCACTCACCCGTCCCCCCACTCACCCGTCCCCCCACTCACCCGTCCCCCCACTCTCCCGTCCCCCCACTCTCCCGTCCCCCCCACTCTCCCGTCCCCCCACTCTCCCGTCCCCCCACTCTCCCGTCCCCCCACTCACCCGTCCCCCCACTCACCCGTCCTCCCAGGGCTCTCCCGTGGTCTCCTCGGCCACCAGGATGTCATACTCCTCGGCCGCGTACTTCTCCCAGTCCGAGAGCTCGGGGCCGCCACTGTCACCGTCCTGGAGGAAGCACAAGGGTTATGTACACGGCGTGGCTCGGCCCAGCCCGCGTGCCCGCCGCACTCACCCTGAGCAGGGAGATCTGCTCTTTCTGCTCGTGGTCGAGGTACTTCTCGATGTTGAAGAAGGTGTCGAAGAAGACGTTGGCCAGCTTGCAGCGCTTCAGGTCCTGCAGCGTGATCTTCCCTGCGGGGAGGGGAGTGCGTCCAAGGCGCGTGAGCCCGGCCTCACCTTCGGGGCCTGGGTGTGGGGTGCGTGCGTCCTGTCACACGTGCTTAAGGACGCGGCACGAAGCTCCGGGCTCTCACGCCACGTGTTTGACATGAAAGGCGGACACGCGACTGTCCCGGTTCTGGGTGGGGACTGAGGCGTGGGAGGCCGTGACGCGGAGGTGGCTAGGGGCCACCAGTGCCCCAAGGACGCGTGGACTGGGACGTGGAGCTGGGAGGCGCGGCCAGCAGGGGCGACCCTGGATCTGAAATTCCAGAGAACGGAGCTCCCCGTGCAGACAGAGGCCAGAGGGTGTCCCGGGGACACTGAGCAGCAGGAGGAGCCCCACGGCCAGGGAGGGGCAGGGCGGCAGGGCGGTGCCCGGGCTTCAGAGCCATTTCCAAAGTGAAAGTCCCAGAGCTGGATTCTGAGATGCAGAAGGAAGCCAGGCGGCGTGGACGGTGGGGCTCCCCTTTGCCTTAGAGGGGACGGGGGTGGGTGGGAGGAGCTGGGGCGATGGTGCGGGGGGAACGGGGTGAGGGGAGGAGCCGGGGGGGTTGAGAGGGGAGGAGCCGGGGGGGGTTGAGAGGGGAGGAGCCGGGGGGGGTGAGAGGGGAGGAGCCGGGGCGGGGTGAGAGGGGAGGAGCCGGGGCGGGGTGAGAGGGGAGGAGCCGGGGCGGGGTGAGAGGGGAGGAGCCGGGGCGGGGTGAGAGGGGAGGAGCCGGGGCGGGGTGAGAGGGGAGGAGCCGGGGCGGGGTGAGAGGGGAGGAGCCGGGGCGGGGTGAGAGGGGAGGAGCCGGGGCGGGGTGAGAGGGGAGGAGCCGGGGCGGGGTGAGAGGGGAGGAGCCGGGGCGGGGTGAGAGGGGAGGAGCCGGGGCGGGGTGAGAGGGGAGGAGCCGGGGCGGGGTGAGAGGGGAGGAGACGGGGCGGGGTGAGAGGGGAGGAGACGGGGCGGGGTGAGAGGGGAGGAGACGGGGCGGGGTGAGAGGGGAGGAGACGGGGCGGGGTGAGAAGGGAGGAGAGACGGGGGGAGGAGAGACGGGGGGATGAGAGGGGAGGACCGCCTTGTGCGGCATCAGCACGAACGTGGCAACTGCTCCCTCAGCCCAGGGCCGACGTCCCCAGTGAGCTCCGGCCCTAGGTTCTCCAGGTCACCTTCGGGGGGCGTCGACGCCCCGAATAGGAGGTTCTCGCACTGTGAGACTAGGCACCTGTGGTGCTGGCCCTCGTCACAAACTCAGTAGGAGTGACCCTTTCCCAGTGTCCCCTCACAGCAGGGACAGCACCTCACAGGAACGTCCCCTCACCCTGGGCCGTGCCCTCACGGGGCATCACCTTCAGTCCTCGGCTTGACCAGGTCCAGCATCTGGCAGAGGCAGTCCTGGAAGGGCAGGGCCTCGATGGCCATGCTGTCCAGCCTTCGGCACTGCTCCTCATAGAAGTACTCGAGCTCGAACATGGACAGGGCACCGTCCCCGTCCAGATCCATGCAGCGGAACCAGTACTCGATGCTGCGGCACGGCGAGCTCTGTCAGCCCCTGCCCTAGGCCCTCCCAGCCCGTGACCTGCAGCCCCTGGGGCAGCCCGTGACCTGCAGCCCCTGGGGCAGCCCGTGACCTGCAGCCCCTGGGGCAGCCCGTGACCTGCAGCCCCTGGGGCAGCCACCCACCAGGCGTGCACGCGTCCCCCTGTGCCCTGCAGCCCCTGGGGCAGCCACCCACCAGGCGTGCACGCGTCCCCCTGTGCCCTGCAGCCCCTGGGGCAGCCACCCACCAGGCGTGCACGCGTCCCCCTGTGCCCTGCAGCCCCTGGGGCAGCCACCCACCAGGCGTGCACGCGTCCCCCTGTGCCCTGCAGCCCCTGGGGCAGCCACCCACCAGGCGTGCACGCGTCCCCCTGTGCCCTGCAGCCCCCACACCAGGCGCGCACGCGTCCGCCTGTCCCCTGCAGCCCCCACACCAGGCGCGCACGCGTCCGCCTGTCCCCTGCAGCCCCCACACCAGGCGCGCACGCGTCCGCCTGTCCCCTGCAGCCCCCACCAGGCGCACACGCGTTCCCCCTGTGCCTTGCAGCCCCCACCGGGCGCGCACGCGTCCCCTGCAGCCCCCACCGGGTGCGCACGCGTCCCCGTCCCCTGCCCCCTGCAGCCCCCAACGGGTGCGCACGCATCCCCGTCCCCTGCCCCCTGCAGCCCCCACCGGGCGTGCACAGTCCCCCTCTGCCGTGCAGCCCCCACCGGGCGTGCACGTGTCCCCCTGTGCCGTGCAGCCCCCACCGGGCTTGCAGGCATCCGCCTGGGGACACATGTCACATGGGCGGCTCCCGGCTCCTCCACCGGGACAAACGCACGCCGCAGCAGGAACCCACCTGGTCGGTGTTTTTTTGTCTTCCTCAGAGATCAAAAACCAGACAAAGTCGGCATAGCTGATCTTCCCTTCCTTCTGCACTTTTCTGCCTCTAGATCCAATGCCAGGATGGAGAGACGAAGATGCATGTCAGCGAGAGCTTCACAGGAACGGAGCCCCTGCCCACGCCCCTCACTGAGGGGAGCCCCCCGGGCCCGGCCCTCCTCCTGCCCCTCCAGGGAGGAAGTGGAGGCCCCGTGGCCAGAGGGCTTCCCCCAGATCCAGGCGGAGTCAGGAGTGCACCTTCGTTACTGCTCACTCAGGCCCAGCACCCGACAAGAACCCCCGACCTGGGGCCTGGGCCACCCCCTTACTCAGACCTCGCGTGACAGAGTCTTGTGCCACCCGCCCCCACTAGGGTTTCACGTGACAGAGACACGTGCCCCCCTCCTCAGGGCCTGGGGTGACAGCCACTCGCTGTTGGGACATGAAAAGCTCATGTCAGACAACGATGAGAGGGACCCGGGTCCTCCAAGGGGCAATGGCTGCCGTCAAGCGCCTGAGCCGTACGTACCGTGTGACTGCTCCTGAGAAGATCCTGTCGATCATCTTGGTAGAAATGGCTGGAAAGGAATGGGGTTGATGGGCAGCCCGCACCGTGCCTCGGCCCCGACGTCACCACCCCCCAGAGCCGAGACTGGATGCGGTGGGGACCGAAATGCTGAGAGGAGGCCTGGGTCTGGGAGAGCCCCGGAGCCCCGATGCCCCTGCACGGCCCCTCCTGGGGGCCCACCACGCTTTCCCGTCGAGCACAGCCAAGTCCAGCTTAAAATCCACAGAGCGCAAAGCTGACCGCGGCTCCAAGACCGACTTGTAAAGAGCAGAATATTCAGGCCTCAAAGGTTCAGCATTCAGAGGGAGAGAGACCTCGAGTATGATCACGGAAACAAACACGTTTCAACCAAAGGTTCACTAACAGGAGGCGGGAGTGAGACCTCAGCAACGGGAGGCGGGAGGGAGACCTCAGCAACGGGAGGCGGGAGTGAGACCTCAGCAACGGGAGGCGGGAGGGAGACCTCAGCAACGGGAGGCGGGAGGGAGACCTCAGCAACGGGAGGCGGGAGGGAGACCTCAGCAACGGGAGGCGGGAGGGAGACCTCAGCAACGGGAGGCGGGAGGGAGACCTCAGCAACCGGAGGCGGGAGTGAGGCCTCAGCAACGGGAGGCGGGAGTGAGGCCTCAGCAACGGGAGGCGGGAGGGAGACCTCAGCAACGGGAGGCGGGAGGGAGACCTCAGCAACGGGAGGCGGAGCGGGAGTGAGACCTCAGCAACGGGAGGCGGAGCGGGAGTGAGACCTCAGCAACGGGAGGCGGGAGTGAGGCCTCAGCAACGGGAGGCGGGAGTGAGACCTCACCAACGGGAGGCGGGAGTGAGACCTCACCAACAGGAGTCGGGAGGGAGACCTCACCAACGAGAGGCGGGAGTGAAAGCACCGTCGCCGTCAGCTCGGGCCGCCACGAGAAGGTCCCGCAGCCTGGGCGGCCATCCCTGCGGTCACCGGTGTCCCTGGGATGCACGAGCCAAGGTGCCCCCCGCTTCAGGCCGCAGTGCGTGAGAAACAGCGCAGCCCGGCCGCACACGGCATCCTGCCCTGGGACCGAGAGTGGGCTCCAGAGGAACGCGGAAAGCTGGGGCCGGGACGGCGGTTCACAGGGACAGTGAGCGCCTGCTTCTGTGCCGAGTCCCAGCTGTGCAGGTGCTGGCTCAGGCCACACGGGCCGGCGCTGTGGAGCTGTGCTCTCCTCGTGGCTAGGTAGGGGCCCAGGGCGCAGGTGGCTCCCTGAACTGAGCGCAGGACAAATCCAGGGAATGCTACCTCTGCTCAGGTGCGTCGGACGCAGGGATCTACTGCGGCCACGCGACCCAGGACCAGCCCCAGGAGACGCAGACGGGTGCAGCTCACTTTCGGGGAACCAGGCATATATGAGTTGACCACACACAACAGATGCCACCGTAATTCGGAAACGGTCTTGGTCATATGGTTTTTTGGGGATAAAAAGCACACTTAAAGGAATCCTTTAGAAAACTCAAGCCCCACAGGCCACAGGCCACAGGCCGCTTTGAGTTGCTGCAAGTGTGGATGACTCTTAGAGGGGCCGGGAGGCGGTGGCTGCTGTGAGGACACCTGGGCGGCACCGGCTCCCGCGGAGGTATTTGAAGGATCTCTAAGCCTGGGGCTCCACCTAGCCCGGGATTGGATGGAAACTGCTCCAGGCCTTGGGGGCTGGAACCTGGAGCTCCTGAGGGAAGGCGTGTGGTCTGCCCGCCCTTGCTCGGGTGTTAACAAGGAAGCCCCACAGCGCTGCTGGCCCTTGGGCCAGGAGCTTCAGGACCAGCGGCCGACACTGACCCTGTAGACGCCCGCAGGCAGAGGACTCGGGCAGGGGCGCACGCGGGGACCCAGACACGGCGAGGCGACTGGGGAAGGAGAGGCAGCTGCCGACACAGAGCGGGGAGTGCGGAAGGAGAAGCAGCTGCAGACCCGCAGGCCCTGAGAGAAGGGTGTGCTCGGTGTCCCCGCGCCCCGCCCGCCCCTGTGCCCCCGCGCACCGTGGTCATTGTGCCGCGCCAGGTCGTCCGCGTCGATGAGCAGGTCGTGGTCCGTGTCCAGCTCCCAGAACTTGCAGTAGATGACGTAGAAATGCTCGTACGAGAAGAATTCGGTCAGCTGGTTGATGTCCGCCTCCTCCTCCAGCAGCGCCACATTCTGCCAAAGGACCCAGGCGGCCTGAGCGCGGGGCCTCTGCGGGGACGCCCCAAGTCCGCCCGGCTGCGGGCGGGGCAGGGAAGGCTGGGCGGGGCGGGGCCGCTCCATGGGTGGGGGGGACTGGGCAGCTGGGGCCGGGGGACACTCCGAGTGGGGGCAACTCTGCGGTGGGGGGAGCTCCAGCATGGGGGCGGCTCCCTAGGCGGGCGTGGGGGTGGGGGCCGCTCTGGGGGAGTCAGGGCTCCGCTCCCCCTCAGGGTGGTGCCCAGTACGGCCCCACCCGCCTCCTAGATCAACCGTCGACCCCCAACCGCAGGCGGCGCGGTTCCAGTGCTCACAGGCCTGGGGGTGGGCTGGGAGCGCGGTGGAGGTGGGGGTGGGGATGGGAGTGGGGGGCAGGGGGAAGAAGGGGGAGGGGGGAGGGAAGGGAGTGGAGGTAGGAGGGGTAGGACAAGGCAGGGGACAGGGGGCCGCTCCGCACCTGCAGGAAGGAGCTCCTCCGCAGCTCGGCGCAGGTGATCCTGCCGGACCAGGACCGGTTCACGGCGTAGAAGATCCGCTGGATGACCTGCGGGGGCGCCGTCAGTGCGGTGGGTGCGCAGACCCCCAGGAGCCTCGCCCCGCACGGAGACCGGGAGCCGGGAGAGGGGCGCGGCCTTGGTCTCAGCCGCACGGGGTCCGCCAGGGCACAGGCGGGGGCAGCGGGAAGGGCCCTGCGGGAGGCGCCGCCCCAGGCCACGGAAAGCGGGGAGGGTCTGGCCGGGGACGCCCCGGAGCTACACGGGCCCAGGACAGGTGGGAAGGGGGCGCGGCCACCCCGGAAAACCAGAGTCCCCCCAACACCGGGCTCCCGGGCGGGCGGAGACCCTCCCAGGGCGCGGCCGCCTCCTCCGGAAGCTCAGGACCCCCGGGCCCCGCCCGCCCCGTCCGCAGAAGCCCCGCGGCGGCCGCTGCAGAAACACCCGCGCCCCGCGCTGGAACCAACGGCCCCTCCGCTGGGGACCCACCGTGGTGATGTAGCGCGAGTGGAACTCGGACGCCTCCTTCAGGAACGACAGCCCCGGGTGCGTGTTCACCACGTCCTGCGGGTGGCAAGACACGAGGCGCGCGGTGTAGACGCGGGCCCTCCCGTGAGGGATGAGGCGTGTGGTGTAGACGCGGGCCCTCCCGTGAGGTGTGCGGTGTAGACGCGGGCCCTCCCGTGAGGGATGAGGCGTGTGGTGTAGACGCGGGCCCTCCCGTGAGGCATGCGGTGTAGACACGGGCCCTCCCATGAGGTGTGCGGTGTAGACGCGGGCCCTCCCGTGAAGGATAAGGCATATGGTGTAGACGCCAGCCCTCTCGTGAGGGATAAGGCCTGTGGTGTAGACGCAGGCTCTCACCTGCAAGAAGGGGACAAAGTCCTCCTGCACCAGGTAGTTGCATCCGGGGCTCATGAGCAGATGGACGAACTTGGCCGCGTCGTCGTGGCAGTTCTGGAGGATTCTGGAAGGACAGGATGACTGGGCGCCACCCTCACAGAGGGGTGGCTTTCGACCCCGCAGACGCAGGGTGGAACACATGCGTGGTGTTCCACGTGGTGCGTGGCAGGTGGCAGCACACGATGGCCGGGCCTGTGCCCATACAAGGGTTTCTCCTCTCACTGCGGCAGCCGCAGGGGGCTCCCGTCCTGGCACCACGGGGACCCGGGGACGCCTCCGCCCTCCCGACACAGCCCCCTGCCCAGCCCAGGACTCACTTTCTCCACATGGCGACGAACTTGTGGACGGACACGGAGCCCGTGCGCTCCCCGCCGGCGCCATAGAAGAGCGGCCCCTTCCAGTAGAGGGGACAGCCGCAGGCCTGGGGCAGAGAGGGCAGGAGTGGGCAGTCAGCGGGCCCTGGACGCCCGTGCTCCTGCTGCGCACCTCGCGCCTGACCGACGCCGCCCAGAGACCCTCTGCTGCAGAAAGACACAGCACGCTCAGCGAGGCCCGTCTGGGCGTCTGCAAACTCAACGTGGCTTTTGCTCCAGCCTTCCAACAGTCATCGGAGCCGAGCGTGGGAGTGCCGGGCACGCAGTCTCCCCTGACCACAGACCACGCGTGGGCACTGTAACCAGAGGCGGCTGCATCCCCAGCGTCTGGAAATCAAGCGGCAGGTACTAAGAACCAGTAAGTACGGGAATAAATGGCCCCGTCGGCCAGGCAACGCGGTGAATCGGACGGCGACAGAAACATCTCATGGAATGTGTGGGGCGCACCTACAGCAGCGACCCACGGCAGGTTCACAGCCTTAAACACACGCGTGAGGAAGGAAAGTTTAAAATCGATCGTCTACGCTTCTGCCCCAAAGGAACAAATACATGGCACAGATGGAACGAAAAGTAAATAGTAACAGAAAACCAAGAAAATCAAAACTCGATGATTTGAAAGATTTCTTAAAAATTAATTAACCCTGGCTGGGCGCGGTGGCTCATGGCTGTTATCCCAGCACTTTAGGAGGGCGGGGGGGCGGGGGGGGGGTGGATCACCTGAGGTCAGGAGTTCGAGACCAGCCTGGCCAACATGGTGAAACCCCGTCTCTACTAAAAACACAAAAATTGGCCTGGCATGGTGGCAGGCGCCTGTAATCCCAGCTACTCGGGAGGCTGAGACAGGAGAATCACTTGATCCTGGGAGGTGGAGGTTGCAGTGAGCCACGATCACACCACTGCACTCCAGCCTGGGTGACAGAGAGAGACTCTGTCTCAAAAAAAAAAAAAATAAAAAAAAGAGAGCAAACACAGATTAGCCATGTCAGCTGTAACTACAGATCCTACAAATATCAGATAGTGGATGCTCATGAATCACTTTATGCCTATAAGTCAGATGACTGGTGAAACAGACTCCCTGATGAACAAGTCAAAAAATAAACTACAATAGAAAATCTGAAAGAGCTGTTTCTGCAAGAAATTGTGTCCATAATTTAAAACTGTCCCACCAAGAAAATTCCAGCCCCCAAAGGCTGCTCCCATGAGTCGACCAAACATTGAAGGAAGAAATCACACATGCATTCCCCTGGAGAAGAAAAACGAGGGGCGTTTCCCAGTGCCTATTCCGAGGCTGGCACAGCCTGGACGCGGTCAGGGACACAGGAAGTCACAGGCCAGTTATCACTGGAGAGCAGAGGCAGAAATCCCACACAGAACACACAGTAGCAAGTCCAACTCGGCAATAACTGAAAAATCATAATAGACCAGGAAACCAGAATCAGGAGGGACACTCTTATTCTCATAAAGGGTGCTATGGCCTGAATGCCTGGGTCCCCAAGATCCACGTGCTGAAATCCTCTCCCCCGAGGCGATGGTGTTGGGAGGTGGGACCTCATGAATGCGATGAGTCCCCTTTCTAAGGGACCCCAGAGAGCTCCCTCGCCCCTTCCACCCCGTAAGGACGCAGCGGGAAGGCGCCGTCGATGAACCAGGCACCACTCTGCCACACAGAGATCTTCCAGCCTGCAGACGTGTGAAGAGTAAATGTCTGCTGGTGACGAGCTGCCCGGGCTATGGTGTTTCGTGACAGCAGCCTGAATGCTCTCAGACAAAGGGCCTCTACGAAACACCCCAGCTGCTCAGACAGCGATGACACACAAACACTTCCTCCCTGTGCTGGGAACAAGAGGACAGTGTCACCACGAAGGCCGCCTGGACGGCCGAGCCAGGGCAGCAGGCAAGGGAAAGGCTGAAAGATATCGCGACGGGTAGGAAGAGTCAGAACCGTCATAATTCACGAGCAACACAATGTGTAGACAATCCAAACGCTTACCAAATACGGGAATTAATAAGTATCTTCAGCAAAGTTGCTGGATCCAAGGACAATATGCAAAAATAAATTATTTCAATATACTGGCAACAAACAACTAAAAATAAAATCTTCAATAATGCCATCTATCAAGAGCATGAAAAATCAGCCTACGAAAAAATGGAACAAAAATCACACACAGTGTCTACAAAGCAAACTGCAGGGCACGGCTGGGTGAAATCAAAGACGACCTCAACGTGGTGAGGTGGACCTCACTGCTGAGTTCACAGACTGCAATTTCCTCCAGACGACTGTTGACCCAGAGTCCACGCGATCCCCACCCACAGAGTCCAGCAATCCCCATCCACATGCACCGAGGGCCTGTTGTTTTGGGGTCTGTAGTATACACGGACAGGCTCATGTGAAAACTTACCAGGGAACACAAAAGAACTCGCAGGGGGACCAAGTTGGTGGATATAAGTCCCACTGCCCGGTTTCAACCCTTCCTGTAAAGTCAGAGTAATGAAGACTCAGTCAGTCTCCATCAGGCACCGGTGGCCTAAGAGAGCAAGGGAAGGAAGTGAGTTGGGACAGAGCCCCGTGGAATATCCACAGGCAAACACACTTCACACAAACTGAATACCAGGAGATCCCAGCCCGAAGGGTGAAAGGCCAAACAGCGGCCCTCCTGGAAGGAAACGAGGGACGCTGCACGGCTCTGTCGTGGCCAAGGTTTCTTTCACGGGACACACGTGCACTCCCTGAAGGAAGAGAGCACCGCTGCACCGCCCCAGCGCAGGACTCAGGGTCAGCTACCAGCACGGTGAACACCATGACAGGACATGACGCAGAGGGAGAAATGTCTCTGCAAGGCGAGATTCTGACGAGGGACTCAGAGGCAGAATTTTAAGCATCAGTGAGAAAGAGGCCCGAACACGACCGAGTCTGGACATGCACTGCCCTCCGGAGAGGGGTGCACGGCGGCCGTAGACAAGGGGAAGCGCCCAGCACTGGCGCTGGCGAGGGCAGGGTTCACGGGGCACGGAGAGGTGGCAACAAGAATATGACACGCGCGGCTGAGACAAAAAGGACTGAAGACGCCAGGCCCCGCGAGGCTGCCAGGCAGCTGGGTGTCCTCCGCGTTGCTGGGGGAACCGGGACGCCGCGCAGCTGCCGGGAAAGCGGCCCACGGGGCGGCTGAGCATAAAGCCCCGTGGCCCGGCCAGGACATCCGTCCTCCCAGAAGCACACCAGTGGGAAGAGGGCCCATGCCCGTGAGAGCCTGCACGGATGGGGACGTCGGCTGCTTGGTTCACGGTGCCCCAGGCGAGAGGAGCCGGACGTGAGAGCAGGGACTGGAGGAATAAACTGTGGCAGAGTCGTCCTGACAGGTGCAGGGCGGGAGTGACCACGGGAGGCGTGGGGGACTGCGGAGGGGGCTGCGCGCCACAGCGGGGATTGTAGTGCGGCTATGGGAAAGGACGCTCTCTGGCTGGCGCACCTGTGGATGACTCGAAGGCAGCCGTGTGCAGCTGGAGGGGCCGGGCCCTGCAGGACGCACAGGCACGTGCCGGCTCCCGTGATGAGGATCCTGACGGAGCTCGGCCCTGGCCACCTGGAAGGGCATCCCGGTGCGGTGGGAGGGAACGAGCCGGGTGCAGCACCGGGCCCTCGGGCAGGTGCTAGTCCCACGCTTTTGACCTCATGAGACCATTCTGGCTCACAGGCCGGGCAGGTTTCAAACCCCAAGCGCTCAACACCCAGGGATGGGGGGATGTGTGAGCCTTCACATCTGTGCTCCTCACCGTGTGCAAGACTCACCGTCATGACCCACTGGCAGGGATGGAGCATCAGATCTATCCAGCCCTACGGGCTAGCGTCTAGTGTGTCCAGACCTGCAGGCTGGAGTGCAGTGTGTGATCACAGCGTGATGCATTTATTATTCGACTTGTTTTTTGAGACACGGCCTTGCTGTTGCCTAGGCTGGAGTGCAGTGTGTGATCACAGCGTGATGCATTTATTATTCGACTTGTTTTTTGAGACACGGCCTTGCTGTTGCCCAGGCTGGAGTGCAGTGTGTGATCACAGCGTGATCCATTTTTTATTTTACCTTTTTTTCGAGACACGGTCTTGCTGTTGCCCAGGCTGGAGTGCAGTGTGTGATCACAGCTCAGTGCAGTCTCAGCTTCACGGGCTCAAGTAATCCTCCCACCTTAGCCTCCCAAGTAGCTGGGACCACAGGTGCGCGCTATCATGCCTGGGTAATTTTTTAAAATTTCTACAGTGAAGTCTCACTATGTTACCGAGGCTGGTCTGGAACCCTTGGCCGCAAGCCATCCTCCCGCCTTGGCCTCTCAAAGTGCTGGGACTACAGGGATGACACTGCAACCAGAGACAGCTGCACCCCCGGCGTCTGGGGGATGAGAACTGAGCGGGAGAGTGCTGGGCACACAGTCCCCCCACCACACCAAACCTGAAAATTACCTCCAAACGAATTAGCTCATAATTTTAAAAAATCCTGAAGTAAATGGAGATAATCAACTCTAAAATGCAAACGATACAAAGGAAAGCAATTTTACCTGAATGTTACAAAATCCTTATTGGAAAGGGAATAAAACATCAGATACCCTGATCCGACTTTTAAGTCTTTTCGTGATCGACACACAGAAAGACCGACTCCTTGTGGGGCCCAGCAATGCAGCGGCACGCCCACCCGCACGGCCAGGACAGGGAACGAGGCCGCCAGCCCTGACAGTCCCTTCCGGCCCTCTGCACCCCGCTATGGCGACGGCCCCCAGGCCTCCTCCCCGTGGCTCCGGTTTCACCTTTTCCAGGACACGGCAACGGGACCCGGCCATCTGCGGACTTTTAGACCTGGCTTCCCTCGCTCAGCACACGCGTGTGGGACTCACACACCTTGCTCTGTGTGGATCGTCTGCCCGTGTACTGCTGAACCCTATTCCGTTATGGCTCTGCTGACCTCACAGTAGCTCCCTGAGCAGGAAACACCACCGGCCCCAAGGCCCACGTGATGGTGCTGCTGAGGGGGGCGCTCACGAGGCGGACAAAGTCCCGAGCGTCTACAGTCGCACTGGGCACGCCGACACCGACCGACGGATGTGAGAGGAGAGAGGAGGACGCCACAAGCACGGCCGGCAAGTTCAGCACGCGTTCCTCGGCGGGTGACGGGACAAGAGGACGATCTGCAGACACGTAAAGATGTGAACACGCTGCCGAGCTACGTGAGCGAGCGACATCGCGGAGCCGGAGGAGTCTTCAGGGTCACGTGAACCAGCGGTGGGCTGTGGCTCGGAGCCCCCACCCAAGTCTCACGGGGAACTGTGATCCTGAGTGTTGGAGCAGGGCTCTGCTGGGGGGTGACTGGGTGACGAGGGTGGACAGCCCCCTCGCTGCTCTCGTAATCCTGAGTTCTTGTGAGATCCGATGGTCTAAACGTGGGTGGCAGTGGCCGGGTGCGGTGGCTCACGCCTGTCATCCCAGCACTTTGGGAGGCCGAGGCGGGTGGATCACCTGAGGTCAGGAGTTCGAGACCAGCATGGCCAACATGGAGAAACCCCGTCTCTCCTAATAATACACAAATTAGCCGGGTGTGGTGGCGCATGCCTGTAATCCCAGCTACTCAGGAGGCTGAGGCAGGAGAATTGCTTGAACCCAGGAGGTGGAGGTTGCAGTGAGGTGAGATGGTGCCATTGCACTACAGCTTGGGTGACAGAGCAAGACTCTGTCTCCAAAAAAAAAAAGAGAAAAGATGATACAGACAGCCTGTGTTTATTGAAACAATTCATGCTGTCGTTAATAACCTTCCCACAGAGAAAACTCTGTCCCAAATGGCTTCACTGATGAGTTCTACCAAACATTCAAATAAAAATAACACCCATTCTAAACAAATGGCTCCAGAAAATGAATTCTAAAGGACATTTTCCAGGCAGCTCTCCGAGGCCAGCATCCCCCCGATGCTAAAGCAGACGAAGCTATCACAAGAAAAGGAGACCGCAGGCCAGTGCTTCATGAGCGCAGATGCAACCCCTGCGAGGCCTGGCAATGTGGACCCAACACATAGGAGAAGTGTGACACCGTGTGGTGGACCAGGGACCGGGGGCCGGGGGCTCACCCAAAGACCGGGGGCTCACCCAGGGACGTCACCCAAAGACCGGGGGCTCACCCAAAGACCGGGGCTCACCCAGGGACCAGGGGCGTCACCCAAAGACCGGGGGCTCACCCAAAGACCGGGGCCTCGCCCAAAGACCGGGGGCTCACCCAAAGACCGGGGGCTCACCCAAAGACCGGGGCCTCGCCCAAACACCAGGGGCTCACCCAAAGACCGGGGGCTCACCCAAAGACCAGGGCCTCGCCCAAAGACCGGGGGCTCGCCCAAAGACCGGGGGCTCACCCAAAGACCGGGGGCTCACCCAGGGACCGGGGCTGCCTTCACACTCAGACTCAGGTCCATTCACCTTTTACAGGACCAAAGGAAAACCTCACTTCCCCCTCAATACACGCAGAAATACACACCTAGCATCCCGGACAAACTTCAAGGCACTTTTATAATTTTAAAAAGTAAAACTGAGGCCAGGTGCGGTGGCTCATGCCCGTCATCATCCCAGCACTTTGAGAGGCTGAGGCAAGAGGACCCTTCCAGCCCAGGAGTTCCAGACCAGCCTGGACAACATAGCAGAACCCTGTCTCTATCAAAAAAGAAAAAATCAGCCAGGTGTGGTGGCGGGTGCCAGTAGTCACGGCTACTCGGGAGGGCTGAGGTGGGTGGATCACTGGAGCCCAGGAGGTGGAGGCTGCAGTGAGCTGAGATCATGCCACTGCACTCCAGCCCGGGGGCAGAATGAGAACCTGTCTCAAAAAAAAAACAAGAGCTCCCAGCGAACAAGGAACCAAAAGGGAAGGGGCCTCCTGAGTCTGATGAAGGATGCCAGGCAGGGCCGTTGCGTCAGGGACGACTTGAGCCCGAGGCGGGAAGGGGCGTGCTCTCCACAGCTCTCCAGCACTGCACGGGCGGGCCGAGCCTGTGTACAGAAAGTCAGGGAGGAGACACAGAAGCAGACGAGAAGAGAAGGGCTGAACTGTGCTCACCTGAAGATGACCTGACCGTGCGTTAGACTCTGCTGGACTTAAAGGTTGAGCTGGTAGAGCTGATGACTGAGTTAAACTTGGTCAGAAAATGCAAAGTCCACATATAAAAACTAACAGTGCTTCTCAACATTCACAATTGACAATCATATTAAAGTAAAAAAATGCCACATACAGTGTCATCAGAAACAGGAAATGCTTGGGTATCAATGTGATGAACCGCGAACAAGACCAAACTACGAGGCGTACTGAAAGAACTGAAAGATGCCTGAAATAAGGGAGAGCTGGACCGCGTTCATGAGACGGAAGCCTCAATATGGTCAAGATTCTTCCAAGTTCATCTAGAGTCAACAGGATGCCGACGTAATCCCAGCAGGCTGTCGTAGCCATGGAGGGGCCGGTTCTAAAATTCACACGGTGGGAACGAACAACGGTGCAGCCACTCGGGAAGACAGCGTGCAGGTTCCCCAGAAAGCCGGAAGTGGAACTGCACGCGCACACGGAACACCACGCGATCCGGCCCTCCGCACACGCACACGGAACACCACGCGATCTCCGCGCACGCACACGGAACACCGTGCTGTATATGCAACAAACGTCTCCGAGTTCTGTGCTCCAAATGGTTACGGTGGTGAATTCTGTTATGTGAATTTTCCCATAATAAAAAAAGTGCCTGCTGTCTGATTCTGTTTACATAAAATTCTAGAAAATTCTGGCTAATCTATATTGACAGAAAGGTGGCCTGAGGTAGCGTGGGATGAGGGCAGGTGCGCGTCAGAAAGCAGCAGAGAAAAGTCCAGCGCACGTGCCCGCTCAAGCGCAAGGATGCAGGGACGCCTATTGTCTTGGTGCTGTGGATAGTTTCATGGGTGGGTACGGACGTCAAAGCTCATTGAACTGCACCTTCCACACGCACCATGCATCCCACATCAGTTATATCTCAACACAGCTGCCCCAAAATGAAAAAAAGGCAAACTGATGAGAAAGAAACACGTAAGGTGGTCAACACGTACATCAGGGAAATGAGGAGCGCAGCCAGGACGGGACGCCTGCACACACGCAGAACGGCTAAAGGCAAAGCGTGTGGCCACGTGCCCGCAGGGGTCAACGCTGCTGCTTGGAAACGCGTCACTCAGGGCCACCCCGGAAGCACGTTTTTTGTTTTTTGTTTTTTTTTTTTTTTTGCCTGGAGACACAGTCTTGCTTAGTTGCCCAGGCGGGAGTGCAGTGCTGCGATATTGGCTCACTGCAACCTCTGCCTCCCGGGTTGAATCGATTCTCCTGCCTCAGCCTCCCGAGCAGCTGGGATGACAGGCGTCCGCCACCATACCTGGCTAGTTTTTGTATTTTTAATAGAGATGGGGTTTCATCATGTTGGCCAGGCTGGCCTCGAACTCCTGACCTCAGGTGATCTGCCTACCTCAGCCTCCCGAAGTGCTGGGATTAGTGGAGTGAGCCACCACTCTTGGGCCCTGGAAGCAGTTTTATAGCTTCTTACAAAACT
This sequence comes from Gorilla gorilla gorilla, assembly GCF_029281585.2. Classification (NCBI taxonomy): domain Eukaryota; kingdom Metazoa; phylum Chordata; class Mammalia; order Primates; family Hominidae; genus Gorilla; species Gorilla gorilla. Next base: position 9,718,511 of record NC_073247.2, read on the forward strand.
AAACATGTGGCCACCAGATGAGGCAGAGCTCACCTCTGCGGTATTAATCACCTCAGGAAAACACAAGCACGTCTGCATAAATCAGTGCACAGACACACAGCAGCTTTACTCACAACAGGCAAAAACCAAAGCAACCAGACGTCTATCGACCCCGGAACAGGGGAGAGATGGAGCACACACACAGCAGAAGCTACTCAGTGATAGAAAAGAAACTGCCCATACGGCCAGGGACACATAGGGAGCCCCACAGTATCCACGCCCTGGCCAGCCACACATGAGCGCCACAGTATCCACACCCCGCCAGCTCCATGGTAACTACACCCTGCCAGCCACACAGCGAGCCCCACGGTAACCACGCCCCGGCCAGCCACACGGCGAGCCCCACAGTAACCACGCCCCGGCCAGCCACACGGGAGCTCCACAGTATCCACACCCTGCCAGCCACACAGCGAGCCCCACAGACACCACGCCCCGGCCAGCCACACAGCGAGCCCCACGGTAACCACGCCCCGGCCAGCCACACGTGAGTGAGCTCCACAGTATCCACACCCCGCCAGCGCCATGGCAACTACACCCTGCCAGCCACACAGCGAGCCCCACGGACACCACGCCCCAGCCAGCCACACGCGAGCTCCACAGTATCCACACCCCGGCCAGCCACACGGGAGCCCCACGGTAAACACGCCTTGGCCAGCCACACAGCTATAGCCCCACAGTATCCACACCACAGGACTTAATCAGTCCTCAACACACACATAGCGAAACATCTTGCTGTACCCTGTATACACAAATATTACTTGTCCATTCAAAATAAAATTTAAAATAAAGGTGCTGCCAGGAAGAAGTGAGAAACCACAGACAAAATGCTCCAAGAGTCCTCATGTGAAATTCTAAGAGAGGCAAAGCTACAGCGACCGGAAGCACATCTGCGGCTGGCCCGGGCCAGGGAGAAAAGAGGGGACTGGTGAGGCACAAAAGGAGGTGCAAAAGGAGGCACGGGGGACACCCGCGGCAGGTGACAAACGGCCGGTCCTGCCTGTGGGGGTGGATACCCAGGTATGTGCTTTACCAAAACGGATCAAATTGCACACTTAAAATTGGTGAATCTTAGGGTGTGTAATTATATGACAATACAGCTGACAAAACAAAAAACTATTCAATAAACTAAAAAAAATGACAGAAGGAAGTGTATGTAAAAAAGATGACCGTAGAAATTCATGAGGGAAACAACTGAAATAATCTGTAACACTGACAGCTGGTTACTGAAAGAGATATACGTTACTGTGTAGCATGACGGATCAAGAAAGGAACCAGAAATAAATGATTCTGTCAAGAAAGTGTCTATATATGATGCAGATACGATCAAGATTTTGTAAATCATACAAGACAAAAGCTTTAGAGCAAGAAATTTCTAAGTTATGCAAAAAATTGTTTTAGAAAACATGTAAATCATCAAAATAGTCTCAATAAATGAAAACGTTGAATTAGCCAACAACGTTTGAAGGAAATTAACAAAGAGAAAGGTGTGTTTTCCTGTGGGGGCAGCCTAGGGGGTGGAGTTTGGTGGAGGGGAAGGAGCTGATGATTCTGTCTCAAACGGCTTCAGAGAAAACACAGAGGAGTGAAAATGATGAAAGGGAGGAAATGATGTATGAGATCAGCCCTGACTCACACAGACAGGAAGAACCGGGCCAGGAGAAGGCGCACACGGACCTCACTGCACGGCCACGGCTACGATCCACGGGGGGACCCCCCTCATCAAACTCAAAGTCCCCTCAGACGTGAGTTCTCAAGCAGCCTCCGGCCAAAGTCCACCCGCCTGACAACACGCGTGTGGAGCTGTGACTCCAGGCCCTCGCTCAGTCACTCACGCGACGGGGAGAACTCCAAACGGCAGCGACACCCCTACTCGTTCGTCCCCTGGGCCGGGGGCTCGGCTCACAGAAAACCGTCCCAAAGGCACACGATGGAGACGTGGACGCACATCTGCACATGGCGGCGAGCTGGGCGCCACTGAGACAGGCTCAGCGGCCTTTCGGGGAAGCTGAAGTTTGCCTGCGGCCCCCACACAGGCTGGACGCTCACAGGGTTCTGCCGCCACAGCGCAGGTGCGTTAAGTCGCGACAGTGCACACCCTGCTGGCCTCTGCCCACAGTCACCGTGGGTGTCCGAGCACCATGCTCTCCGCCTGCAGGGCCGGGTCGGTGCGTGCAGGGACAGTGGGGCCCGTGGAGGTGTCTCTCGGACTCCCAGCGGTGCAGACACTGCAAGCCACACAACTTCAGTCTCAGAGCTCTCCCCTGCCCCGCTGGGTCACACCCAGGTCACCCTGCTTCTCTGGGGCATCAAAGACAACGAGAAAACTTGCTTTTTACCACCAAACGTGACGTCCAGCCAACGGACCGAGTTCTTTCAAGTCTTAAAGCCTCACTACCTTAGACGGCCACCAAGGCCAGTGCTGCTGTGCGTGGAAGCGAGGTGACACTGAGAACTGAGTCCTGGAAGGAAAACGACATGAAGCGCGCACGTGAGAACCAGGTGCCGAGGCGGGGAAGCACCGCGGGGGGGGGGCGGGGGGCCGCTGTGGGGGGCGGCACCACGCGGGGGGGGGGGGGGGCGCCGAGGCGGGGAAGCACCGTGTGGTGGGGTGGGGGGGCACCGTGGCGGGGAAGCACCGTGGGGGGGGGGGCACCGCGGCGGGGAAGCACCGCGTGGTGGGGGGGCGCCGTGGCGGGGAAGCAGCGTGGGGGGGGGGGCGCCGCGGCGGGGAAGCACCATGGGGAGGGGGGGGCACTGAGGCGGGGAAGCACCGTGTTGGGGGGGGCGCCGTGGGGGGGGGCGCCATGGCGGGGAAGCACCGTGGGGGGGGGGGGGCGCCACGGCGGGGAAGCACCATGGCGGGGAAGCACTGTGTGTGTGGGGGGGCGGGGGGGGGGCGACGTGGCAGGAAAGCACCGTGTTGGGGGGCACCGTGGCGGGGAAGCACCGTGTGTGGGGCGGGGGGGGCACCATGGTGGGGAACCACCGTGTGGGGGGAGGCACCGTGGCGGGGAAGCACTGAGGGGAATGCATGGGTCCCATGCAGGAACCTCACTAGGCTGCGCGAGCGGCTTTGTAGGACCCGAAGCGGACGCAGCACGTGAGCTGCAAAAGAGGTGACTGACCCAGCCCGAGGCACGCAGAGACCCTGTGGGTGAGGCCGGGCGCACTCGGCGAGGGTGAGTTCTCCACACAACGAAGGCTGTACTGAAAAGGATGACGGTGTCCCAGCAGACGGAATGCCAGCAAAGAGACCTCCCAGTGAAGGAACTCTCAGAGATACCCCACAACTTCAAGAGCACCAAGGATAAAACGCGGAAGCTGAGCAAGGCGTGTTCAGTCGAGAGAGTCTGCCAGGGCACGGAGCAGGTGCTCACTCCACACGGGACAAGGAGATGGCACTGCTGTAACTACTTTTGGCAAGTTTTTACTGAGAGATAAAACAATTCTTAATGTTTCTGGTGTTTTAAATTACAGTATACTAGGTAAATATTAGTTCTTTTCATTCACTACATGTTTGCAACCGACTGTAAGAAAGTTTCTAATATTTCAACAAAAATGATTATAGAATGATCCTAATTTTTACTGGAAGATGGTTTTGCATGGTTGTGACTTATCTGGTCCTTTCATGGCCCCACACTGCTGTACAAGACAGGGACACCTCTATAAATACGGAGTGACTTAGCAAAAACAAATATGCAAGTGTACAACATCATGCTAATTTTTCTCTAAGAAATGCAAGAAGTATGTATGTTCATACTCATACACATATTTGTATGTAATTGCTCATATTAAAAGCTAAAATAACAATAAGAGGATAAACCAAAGCTATGGAAACTATTACCTCCGGGGTAGAAACAGCACAGACAGGGACAGAACCTGGACTTATCTGAATGTGTCTGGTTTGTTAGTGTTCACTTTGTAACCATGGAGGATTTTACATATTTATAAAACAAAACTTTTTAAAATACTTTAAAAACACAATCTCTAATAGAAAAAGGGCGGGGACACTTCTTAATGTGTTCTTTCAGACCCGTATTGCCCTAAAAACCAAAACCAGACAAAGTACTCACAAAAAAACTACCAAGCACTGTCTTCTCTGTGAATCCAGTTGCAAAATTATTGGAATCCAGCAACATATAAAAAAGATGAGACACAGCGACCATGCGGAATTTATCCAGGAATGCAAGGTTGGTTTAACATCCCAAAACCAACTCATTTAATAGACTGTATTAATAAGTTAAAAAAACAAAAACTGGCCAGGTGCAGTGGCTCACGTCTGTAATCCCAGCACTTTGGGAGGCCGAGGCAGGCAGATCACTTGAAGTCAGGAGTTCAAGACCAGCCTGGCCAATATGGTGAAACCCCATCTCTACTAAAAATATAAAAATTAGCCAGGCATGGTGGTGCATACCTATAGTCCCAGCTACTTGGGAGGCTGCGGCAGGAGAATCACTTGAACCCAGAAGGTGGAGGTTGCAGTGAGCCGAGATTACACCACTGCACTCCAGCCTGGGCGACAGAGCAAGACTTTGTCTCAAAACAAACAAGCAAACCCAAAAAACAAAAACCTGCTCACTCCCAAGGACCCCCTTCACAGCTGCAGAGCTGGAGAGGGCTGAGGGGCAGGGGCCTCACCCTGAGGGGCTCACATGTACCGTGCACCGAGGCTCTGGGGCTCTGACCTGGAGGGGTGGGAGCATCCGCTGGCCAGCGACTCCACCTGGAGGGTAGGAGGCTGGAAATGCGGGCACACGTCCCTGGAAACACAACCGCCCACCAGGGGTCCAGACACGCATCTCTGGTGTAGGCCTTGCCTTGGTAACGCACAGACACTAAGCTGAGTGTGCTCCATCTGCGGGCGTGCACGCGGTCAGCCTGGAGAGCAAGCAGCTGAGAAGGAAAGCAGGCAGCGAATGATGCACGCAGCGCCGCCGCACTCAGGGTGAGTCTAGAAATGGGCCCATGGGGCTGCTGCCGGGAGACAGGGGTCCACAGCGGCCCAGCCTGGGATGGCCGCTCCTCGGGCAGAAAGGGGCAAGGCCAGGAGGGTGCAGAACGGCCTCCAAGAGCCACCAGAGCTGGCGCCACTGGCCCCGGAGGGGAGAGAAGGGGAGGGTGGCACAGGGTGGGCCTGGGCTCTTCACAGCCTCAGGATGAGAATGCAGACGGAATTCCCACTTGGGTTTCAGATGCTTAAGAATTCACACAGCAGCAACCAGACAGCAAACCTCAGACCACAACTATAACCTCACAGGAAACCTGGGCCGCTCCCGCACACGTGTGAAACGCACCCGCCTCAGCCGCGCCGCTTCACTCACGCTCCTGTGACACGCACCCGCCTCGGCCACTCGGCCTCATTCATGCTCGTGTGACACGCACCCGCCTCGGCCACTCGGCCTCATTCACGCTCGTGTGACACGCACCCGCCTCGGCCACTCGGCCTCATTCACGCTCGTGTGACACGCACCCGCCTCGGCCGCGCCGCCTCACCCTCACATGCCCGCAGTACCACCTCGGCTGCTCCACGTCCCACGCGTGACACGCACCTTGGCCACCAGGCCCATGTCGTCCATGGTGGCCCTCTCGTGGGGGAACCGGGCGAAGGTGCTCTCGATCTTGCTGATGACGGCATCCACGTTGACGGAGTCCTGCGGGCGTCCTCTGGGGAAGTAGAAGGTCGGAATGCTTTGGCTCGTGGCCGGGGGCAGAGGCTCTTCTTTCCGCGTCTGAACCTGCAGAGTCGACAGACAGGGCTCGGTTAGAACCTGGGAGCATCAAACGCCTTCTTCACCTGGACAACACACGGGGCCTCTCTAGGGCCGATGGTGCTGAGGCCACCTGACCCCAGCCGGGAGAGGACACACTGCAATCCCTGCAGGGGACCACACACGTACTCCACTGCAGGGCCCACCTTCACCCAGGAGGCCACACCATGCTGCCATGGACCCCACTCTGGGTGGCTGCTCTGCGCCACTGAGCCCCCACCACACTGAGCAGGGCCCTGGGGACAAGGGCAGCTACGTGCCCCAGGCACCTGAGAGCCCAGCCAGGACCCACTCCCGATTCCCATGAGCCACACCACTGACCCCACCGCACCTGGCAGGGACCTGGGGAAAAGGGCAGCCACGCACCCCAGACGCCTGAGAGCTCAGACGTGGAGAGGCACAGGTGCCGTCCACAGGCAACCCTGTCCCTGAAGCCTGGGCGACTCACATTCTGAGAGGCAGAGGCAGGGCAGGCAACCACACAGCCAGGAGAAGGGGTTGACCACCAGGTTCTGCTGCGGACACGCCTCAGCCCCTCACCCGGTGCACAGCCCACGCCCAAGGGCTCTTGGCCCCACTCAGCACCAGCACTCCCCTCACCCAGTATATCCGCAGGCCCCAGAACACTCACTCAAGAGTCTCCTGCTTGCATCTCTACACAACCTGCGAGGTGGACATCTGATCTCATCCCGTGATGTTGAAACACCGTCGGAAAGAGTTAACGGCCTCAGCAACCGTACTGCGTCCTCCTCCATCAACTGCCCAAGGGATGGTGCTGCGTCCTCCCCCACCATTAACTACTGAAGGGACGGGGCTGCGTCCTCCTCCCCCATCAACTACTGAAGGGACGGGGCTGCGTCCTCCTCCATCAACTACTCAGGGGACGGGGCTGTGTCCTCCTCCTCCTCCATCAACTACCCAGGGGACGGGGCTGCGTCCTCCCCCACCATTAACTACTGAAGGGACGAGGCTGCGTCCTCCTCCATCAACTACTCAGGGGACGGGGCTGTGTCCTCCTCCTCCTCCATCAACTACCCAGGGGACGGGGCTGCGTCCTCCTCCATCAACTACCCAGGGGACGGGGCTGCATCCTCCTCCCCCATCAACTACCCAGGGGACGGGGCTGCGTCCTCCTCCCCCATCAACTACCCAGGGGACGGGGCTGCGTCCTCCTCCTCCATCAACTACCCAGGTGACGAGGCTGTGTCCTCCTCGACCAGCTACTTAGGGAATGGGGCTGCGTCCTCCTCCATCAACTACCCAGGGGACGGGGCTGCGTCCTCCCCCATCAACTACTCAGGGGACGGGGCTGTGTCCTCCTCCATCAACTACCCAGGGGACGAGGCTGCGTCCTCCTCAATCAACTACCCAGGGGATGGGGCTGTGTCCTCCTCCCCCATCAACTACCCAGGGGACGGGGCTGCGTCCTCCCCCATCAACTACTCAGGGGACGGGGCTGCGTCCTCCTCCATCAACTACCCAGGGGACGAGGCTGCGTCCTCCTCCATCAACTACCCAGGGGACGGGGCTGCGTCCTCCTCCTCCATCAACTACCCAGGGGACGGGGCTGCGTCCTCCTCCTCCATCAACTACCCAGGGGACGGGGCTGCGTCCTCCTCCATCAACTACCCAGGGGACGGGGCTGCGTCCTCCTCCATCAACTACCCAGGGGACGGGGCTGTGTCCTCCTCCTCCATCAACTACCCAGGGGACGAGGCTGCGTCCTCCTCCATCAACTACCCAGGGGACGGGGCTGCGTCCTCCTCCTCCATCAACTACCCAGGGGACGGGGCTGTGTCCTCCTCGACCAGCTACTTAGGGAATGGGGCTGCGTCCTCCTCCTCCATCAACTACTCAGGGGATGGGGCTGTGTCCTCCTCCACCAACTGCCATGGAGGAGGGGTCCAGGGAGGAAGTCCCCATACCAATGGGCCACAGCTCAGGGCCTTTGCACCCACAATCCTGACTGCCTGGATCAATCCAGGACTGGGTCCAAGCTCCAGTGTCCACACAGAGAAAACAGCCCACCCTGCCACTCCCACAGGACTCTCACCCCAGGTCACAAGGGTCCCACAGTCAGCGCCCCAACTGTCCCCACCCTGCCACTCCCACAGGACTCTCACCCCAGGTCACAAGGGTCCCACCGACAGCGCCCCAACTGTCCCCACCCTGCCACTCCCACAGGACCCTCACCCCAGGTCACAAGGGTCCCACCGACAGCGCCCCAACTGTCCCCACCCTGCCACTCCCACAGGACTCTCACCCCAGGTCACAAGGGTCCCACCGACAGCGCCCCAACTGTCCCCACCCTGCCACTCCCACAGGACTCTCACCCCAGGTCACAAGGGTCCCACCGACAGCGCCCCAACTGTGCCCACCCTGCCACTCCCACAGGACTCTCACCCCAGGTCACAAGGGTCCCACTGACAGCGCCCCAACTGTCCCCACCCTGCCACTCCCACAGGACTCTCACCCACGGTGAGACTCAGTTGTTTTTCTCTGATCCCCATGTAGGAGGAACAGAGGCCGCCTCCGTAACCTGGGGCAGAGCAGGCTTCCCGCAGTAGCTGTTTACCTGAAGGGCACACCCCTTCCCTGTGATTCAGAATGTGACCTCTGTGTCCTGGGGCAGGAGGTCCCTGCATCTCCCCGAGCCCACCATCCCACAGTGCATCTCCCCGAGCCCACAACGCATTCCCACAGCAGCATCTTCCCGTCTCTCGCTGTGGGGGTCCCACTGTGGAGCCTGCGGCTCTTCCCCCTTCATCACGCTGGGTTCACACAGCTCTGCTATTTGGGGTACGGAACTGACCCCGCGAATATTCTGCAGTGAGCTCTCGGGCTCCTGTGTTTGGCAATATAGCAATGACCTGGGTACACAAACCAACCTTCCTGCTGAAAACTGCCAAGAACGCTGAACAGAATAGTTGACAAACGTCTTCTAGACGGCGCCCACAGGCTGGCAGGAAAGGAGGACACCTCAGGCCACAGCTGCCCGGAAGGAAGAACCCGGGGAAGCCCGTGGAGCCTGAACTCTGCCTTCAGCGGGCTCACCCGAAATCTCTCACAGCCTTGCAGAGCTCTGGGGAAGAGGAGGCAAAACGCAGGGTCCTCCGGGGAAGCTCCCAGAACGCGTCACCTTCAGTGGGAAGAATGAGCTCCAAGTAAATCCCCAGCGCGCCTCCGGCCCCAGGAATGAAAGGAAACTTGCAGCCTTCACCTGGAGCTGCTGGTACGAGCTAGGCAGGGGGGAGTTCTCCCCCGAGAACTGACGGCTACAGCCGACTCTCCTGCAGGTTTGCAAACCAAACTCACGTCACCAGGATGATGCGAAAACCCTCAAACCGGCCGGGCGCAGTGGCTCATGCCTGCAATCCTGGCGCTTTGAAAGGAGGCTGAGGGGGACAGACTGTCTGAGCTGAGGAGTTCAAGACCAGCCTGGGCAACATGGCAAAACTTCATCGCTACTAAAAAAAAAAAAAAACAACAAACGAACAGAAAACAAAAAACAAAAAGAGTATCAAAAAAATGAGCCGGGTGTGGTGGCACATGCCTGTACTCCCAGCTACTTGGGAGGCTGAGGCAGGAGAATCGCTTCAACACAGGAGGCAGAGGTTACAGTGAGCTGAGATCACACTACTGCACTCCAGCCTGGGCGACAGAGTGAGACTCTGTCTCAAAGCAAAACAATAAAAAAAATTAACCAGGCATGGTGGCGGGTGCCTGTACTCCCAGCTACTTGAGAGGCTGAGGCAGGAGAATCGCTTAAACCCGGGAGGCGGAGGTTGCGGTGAGCTGAGGTCGCACCACTGTCCTCCAGCCTCGGTGACAGAGTGAGACTCTGTCTCAAAAAAAAAAAAGTCAGATGAATACTTGGACAGTTTTAGCCCCAAATTTACAGAGAGCATGCACCCCATTAACAGACACTCTATGAGGCAAAAGCTGAGGAAACACAGCAGGGAGAAGCCAAGAGCTCCCAAAGGGAAGGTTGCAATTGAAAGAAGGGATGAAGGGCAGGTCAGCGGTAATGAGTGGGAAAACCTCGGCAGCTGACCACATAAATCAGTGGTAACAATGTATGTTCAATTTAAAAAACATAAATCAGTGAAAACAACGTATGTTCAATTTAAAAAAAAAACTCAATACAACAGCCTGTCAGTGACATGGTGACTGGATGAGTGTGAGACGGTTTGTGAGTTGGAGGAAAAGATACTGATTAATATTGGGCTTTGAAAAATTTAGTCGACGTTCCTTTTTTTTTTTTTTCTTTAAAGAGAGGGGGTCTCGCTATGTTGTGCTGGCTGGTCTTGAACTCCTGGCCTCCAGCGATTCTCCTGCCTCAGCCTCCCAAGGCGCTGGGATCACAGGTGTAAGGACCCGTGCCCGGCCAGCCGTTGACATGTGTAGGATAAACAGTGAGCTAGTAGAGAGCGTGTACTCCAAACGAGAGAAAAGGTGACCGAGCTGAAAAAGAGAGGGAGACAGAGGTGCAGGATGAGACGGTCAGAGTCCATCGCACGGATGAGCAGGCAACATCGACCTCAATGCACCGAGTGTTCCAGTTCCAAGACCAAGGTCTGACTGCAGAAAGAAAACAGCATTCACGTACACGGGAGACACAGAGGACAGAAAGACATGCGAGATATATGTGACTTAAGGACCCAGAGGCTACACATTTTTTTTTTTTTTGAGATGGAAAAAGAGCAGGCAGACAGTAGAGAAAGCTGGTGTCGCTGTATTAACATCCATGAAGTGACACAAGGTGATGGACAGACCTGGAGACAGACAGGCCACCAAGGAACGCTGAAGAGGTCAGTCAGGGGAAGACAGGATGATGCTAACTTTATCCATGCCTGACAACGCAGCCTCGGCACTGATCAAGTAAACACCACTGGACACAAACTCAGCCCGCCAGGAAAGGCGGAGCCCACCCACCCCGGGCACAGACACGGGGAAGGCCGGGACCACCCACCCCGGGCACAGACACGGGGAAGGCCGGGACCACTCACCCCGGGCACTGACATGGGGAAGGCCGGGACCACCCACCCTGGGCACCGATGGGGGAAAGGCCGGGACCACCCACCCTGGGAACCGATGGGGGGAAGGCCGGGACCACCCACCCTGGGCACCGATGGGGGGAAGGCCGGGACCACCCACCATGGGCACCGACGCGGGGACGGCCGAGTCCACTCACCCTGGGCAGTGACACAGGGAAGGCCAGAACCACCCACCCTGGGCACCGACGGGGGTAACGCCGGAACCACCCACCATGGGCACCGACAGGGGGAAGGCCGGGACCACCCACCCCGGGCACCGACACGGGGAAGGCCGGGACCACCCACCCTGGGCACCGACGCGGGGACGGCCGAGTCCACTCACCCTGGGCACTGACACGGGGAAGGCCGGGACCACCCACCCTGGGCACCGATGGGGGGAAGGCTGGGACCACCCACCCTGGGCACCGACGCGGGGACGGCCGAGTCCACTCACCCTGGGCACTGACACGGGGAAGGCCAGGACCACCCACCATGGGCACCGATGCGGGGAAGGCCGGAACCACCCACCATGGGCACCGACGGGGGGAAGGCCGGGACCACACACCCTGGGCACCAATGGGGGGAGGCTGGGCCCACCCACCCCGGGCACTAATAGACAAGAGACGGAACAAACAACACAACCACCCCATGCGGGCACGGGAGATTTACAAGTTTAATCTCATGGACAGAAATAGACTCGGCCCCAGCACAGCTGCAGAGCACACATTCTTTTCAACACACACAGCTCACTTGGGAACTGGCCACCTCTCGGGCTGAGCAGCAGGTCTCAGGGGGTTCTGAAGGAATCACAGGGACTGCTGCCCTGCCCCGAATGTAGCCGGTGAGGCCAGGCATCTACAGTAAACACAGAAGGAGCAAAAACAGCTGCGTGTGTGTGGAAGAAGAATTCTAAAGCCAGCCGCCTGTTCATTAAAAAGTTCAGACAAACCAGAGGGGCCTGTGGCAGCCAGGTCACCTACTTTAAATCCTCCTCGGTACGTGTACTTTAAAAAGAACTTCGTAAAGCGCCCGTCACCCAAAGCACACTGATAAAGGCGACACCCTGCCTCCCAACAAGCTATTTCTGTTGAGGGCACTGAGAAGGCAGCTCCCTGACTCATCACAATTCCAGAAGTCACAGATACATGTAGTCGCCCTTCCAGAGTACACCCACAGTTTTGCAAAACACGTCCATATACGACCAAAAACAAAGGCTGAGCCTAACACTGAGGCTGCCTGTTTTTGCGTAGAAGTGCGTGCGCTTGATGGGTGCAGGTGAGTGTACCCCGAGAACACGGGCCACGTGCACCGTGACACATCCTCTCGCGACACCAGCCTCGGGCAGACCCCCGCATGTGCAGAGGGTGCGCACAGCAGGCAGGGCGCGGTGACCAGCAGAAATGACCCTCGCCCCAACGGCAGCAGGACCGGACACCACGATCAAAGCCACAGAGGAGGTGCCGGAGCAGCAGGGGGCCGGCGGAAGGCACGCTCAGTACAGGCTGCAACGCACAGCCGTGCCCCCAGGGGGCCCCGCTCTGCAGCGGCCCCCACTCTGCAGCGGGAGGCGGAAGCACGGGAGGCTGTGGTATGGAATCAGGGACGGGGGGGTTCGGCCGGGACCCACACTCATGGATTCCAGCTGAGCCCCTCGCCCACCCAGATGACGGCCACCCCCCGGAAGGCAGGGCCTGCTGCAAGCTCTGAGCATTCTTCTCGGCCCAGCACTCGACTCCCAGGGACCCTCTGAGAGGGCTGGTAGAGGGCTGCCAGCTACACCTGCAAACCACACGCTGGACGGCTAAACACAGGAGTGAAAAAGGTCGGTCTTTACACAGAGGAGCCGAACACGGAGATGAGAGGCACCGCGTGTGGGTTTAAAAATCCCCTCTCTAGCAAAGAGGGAGAACTGGTGTGGAGGAGTCAACACAGAAACGCAGCAGGTCCAGGTGTCTGAGTTAGCCAGAGCTCACGTGGGCTCACATTCACTCAGACACATGACTGCAGCCGAGCAACTGGGCCTCAACGGACGCTGAGAGACGTCGGCTGGGGCCTGCACCCACACCTGCAGCCCAGGCACTGGCGTCTGCACCCACGGCTGCAGCGAGGCGTGAGTCTCCACAGAGCTCGGAAGGCTGGGCTGGGGGACGTGGGGATCATTCTGTCCACCAGCCAACGGGTGACGGTGGATGCCGCGCAACACAGCGAGGGGAGGATCCGGCACCCTCCCTGCGTCCGCAAGCCCCTGGCGGATGCTCCTGAGCTTGGTCTTCTGTGTGGACGTTCCCACCCGGGCTTCTGTTTCCCGTTAACCCCCTTTGCTGCAGCTCCCTGCCAGGTGGGGAACCCAAGCCCTGCCTTCTCCCTGCCACTGCCCAGGGAGTGGCATCCTGGGCAGCATCCTGGCCAAACCAAAGGCTGCAAGGGTTTTGGTGACCACTGGCCTTGGGAGGGGAACGGCACGTGCCCTGGCGGTGAGAGCAGGAGGTGCGTCAGGGACGCCCAGGCTGTCACCACGCTGAAGTCAGTTCCAAGTACAGCGGGGCTGCCGCGTAGGGGACGGCGCTTTCAGCCATGCGTGGTGCTGTGCAGGGTCTGTGCGTCCACCGGAAGGACCCCGTGGGGATGCTGGACAGTGTCTGTGTGACCAGGACAGGTGAAGAGGGGCGTCTGTGTGCTGAGTCAGTGTGTGGGGAGCGGGAGAGTCACTCCCCAGGCGGGGAGGGCCAGGCTAGGCAGCACAGCTGTCCTGGGCTGGGAACAAGGTCTGAGCTGTCCTGCTGTTGCCCGGGGACAGAAGGCCCGAGAATCCCTGGGCAGGAGGCGCAGGCAGTGGCTCCAGCAAGAAGAGCTCAGCCAAGCAGCTGCACGGCCCCACTCCAGGTACACGCTGGGACCCACGGTGAGAGTACATGTAACACGCCATCGTCACACGGGAGCCTCCCCGGACCCACGGTGAGAGTACGTGTAACACACTATCGTCACACGGGAGCCTCCCCGGACCCACGGTGAGAGTACGTGTAACACACCATCGTCACACGGGAGCCTCCCCGGACCCACGGTGAGAGTATGTGTAACACACCATCGTCACACGGGAGCCTCCCCGGACCCACGGCGTGAACGCAGGCTGTTCCGTTCCCAAGGCCGGCGGTCGCTGAACGCCCCCATCCCCCGAGTTTGGTTTGTCAAGGATGCCGGTGACAGGGAAGTGGGCAGTGGCAGGGAGGAGGAGGAGCTTGGGTTCACCACCTGGGCAGGCAGCACCCGCCAGGGGGTTAGTGGGAACAGAAGCCCAGGCGGGACGTCGCACAGTCAGAAGATCAAGCTCAGGAGCACCCGCCAGGGGCTCGTGGGTGCGACCAACGTTGGCCGCGGAAGGCTGTCCCGTCAGAGGACCCCCGAAAACGGTACTGTGCTGCCCGGCCGGGAGCGTCCGAAGGCGGAGGTGCGGCACCCCGACACTTCCAGTGGCCCCAACACGGGTGCTCCCTGACAACCCTGAGGGTGTGTCCAAGTGGGGTGGACCCAACAGACAGAGTCCACACTCATGCGCGGAGTGAAAGCAGCCAGGAAACGTCCCCTTCTCCTCCAACACCACACCCACAAATACCCCAAAATACGCCTGTAATTCCTCCACCACCCCTCAGACAACACGCATTTCATACGTCTGTCCTCACTCCCTAAAAACGTGGAAACCTATTTTCTGTAAAATGAAGCAAACTTCTGTAAACGGAATTCATGATTTACCAGAAACTGACTTTTTAAAAATAAACAGTCCTCACAGGTGCATCGTCACCACAGCCCCCCACAGAAGAGCCAGGGCCCCACTGCAGGGCTGAAGAGCTTCCTCATCCAGCCACGTGCGAGCTAATCATCTCATTGACTCTGCGACCAGCGAGCCGGCACCGCCCCGCACCTCCCACCATCTAGAGCAAATCCCGCACGAGGCTGATCTCACTCTTCGCAGGTTAAGAGGATTTTAAAGAAACCAGCCTCCCCCTTACCCACTTACAGGCAAAATGTCAAAACCTGGAAGACAGAGGTCAAAAACTCCAAAGGAGTGCAAAAGTTGATGTGAGATCTTACGGAAAAAATTTCAATTAAAATATCAACAGAAAGAAGTGGGTCTTCCTCCCCCTTCAAGCAGGATGCCTTGGTTCAGCTTGATGTTAGGCCACTCGTTTCAGACTCTTGGAACTGAGTTTGAAAAGCGCGTCTGATGTGCCACGTGGGTGTGAGGCACCCGCCACGCACACCCTGTCTGGATGAGATTCAGATCAGATTCAGCCGCAGCCAAACCCTAAATTCTCAAATTATACCGGGATTGTCACAGGAAGACTCTCACACGTTTAAATCACATGGTGCTCGTAAAACTAACCCATACAATATACACGGGGTACAGACACAAATTTTACTTCCCTCAGCACTTATGACAACTGAGATTAAATTTCAAAGCCAGCTGGGGCGGAGGCTCACGCCCCTACTCCCAGCACTTTGGAAGGCCCAGGTGGGCGATCACCTGAGGTCAGGAGTTCAACACCAGCCTGGCCAACATGGTGAAACCCCGTCCCTATTAAAAATGCAAAAATTAGCCAGGTGTGGTGGTGCGTGCCTGTAATCCCAGCTACTCGGGAGGCTGAGGCAGGAGAATCACTTGAACCCAGGAGGTGGAGGTTGCAGTGAGCCGAGATAGCGCCGCTGCATTCCAGCCTGGGCAACAGAGAGGCTTCGTCTCAAATAAATATAAATATAAATAAATAAATTTCAAAGCTACTGAGTTACTGAATAAAACCGCGCTGCATAAATAGTCCGGTATGTGAGTGATATCTCAACCGACTCTCAAGTTAGCCAGTGGGAAGGAATGCTGGGTATTGCAATAACGCCGGGAAAGTTTCACCCACCCGACGCCTTTACGAAGGGTGAAGGAGTTTCCCGATGTTTATTACCAGCAACGCGAGGTATATTTAAATTAAAAATCTGTCTGCAGCGAACACTCCCAGGCGCTGACGGCTCTCACCCCCCTTGGTTGATCACAGCAAGGCACGCACTCACAGCCAAAACTCCCGGGAAAGGAGCGAGTGCTCTTTTCAAAGCCCGGTTTTCCTAACAAGCTTGGCACCGCTTCCCACAGAGCAGCACCCGGTTTTCGGCGGCGTGCGGCCCGAGCGGGTCCCCTGCGCCCACAACTGGCCCTGAAAATCCGGCGTTTGGGCCCCGCCACGCAACAACGGGTGCACGGCCAGCAGCGGCGAGCGGGGGCCCACGCGGGGCCGGGAGGGCAGGGCTCGCCGGGCCGGGAGGCCTCGCCCGGTGTCGGGCAGCCGCGGGGCGCGCGGGGCTGACCTGCTGGAAGGCCTTCAGCCGCTTCTTGAACCGAGAGGGCAGCACGAAGTCGCAGCCGCGGGCCAGCGAGGCCAGCTCCTGGCGCAGGTCGGGGTCCTGGCGCAGCGAGCGCTCGCGGAGTCGCATGCCGTCGGCGCGCAGGGCTCTCCGCGGGCCGGGCCAGGCGCCGCGCTCTCGGGGCAGGGCCGGGCCGGGTCCGGCGGGGCGCTGCAGGCGTGGCCCGGGCTCAGCGCGCTCCATGCGTCGTCCGCCAGGCGCTCTGGGGCCGGGGCCCGCGCCGCGCGCATTCCTCAGGCTGAGGAGGGCGCATGGCGCCGGGGGTGGGGGCGGCCGCCTCTCCCGACCCGCGACTGTGCAGACCCGGCTGCTCCCGGCGCTGCTCTCCTCTCCTCCTTCTCCGCTCCCCGCACTGCCCTCTGCTCCCTCCGGTCCTCTTCTCTCCTCTCCCCGTTCGCTCCGGGCTGGGCCGTCCGGCCGGGGAAGGGGGCGCTTTCTGCACCGCGGCAGCCGTCACGTGGCTCGCCCTAGAGCGCGCATCAACAGGTCCCCGAGAGGAAAGCCTGGGCGGAGCGCGCATCAACAGGTCCCCGAGAGGAGAGCCTGGGCGGAGCGCGCATCAACAGGTCCCCGAGAGGAGAGCCTGGGGACGGCCTCGGGGACCCAGGCGAAGGCGCTCCCCGCGAGAAGTGAGGTCCCCCCCCCCCCCACGACAACACCAGAGCTGGCTGCAGGCTCGGTGGCGGCTCCGGCTTGCCCCTCCAGAGCACAGGGCACGCCAGGTGCAGCTGCGCCTCCACAAACACGCACGGCAGCCCAGACATCCCGGCAGCCAGGCATCAAAGCGCGCCGGCATCTCCGCCCCTCCCCAAACTTCAGGAGTTTCTAGAATACAGCTAAGCTGCAGTGGGCATCCAGGATCTCGTCTTCTCTGCCACTGCTCACTGTGATAACTGCGCTTGTTTGCAATCGTATTTAGAACAAGAAAAGAGGGGCGGTGGAAAAGGGGGACGGGCAACTTTAAATGAGGGTGAGCTGACATTCCGGGGGCCTGCACCTTGATCCCACCGGGAAGGAGACAGGATACCGTCGGGCTGAGGGTCAGAAACTGGCCACATCCCTGCCAGGCTGAACGCTGTCAGCAGAAAGCCTCCCGGGTCCCCGATCAGGAAGGTCCTGCGTGACCGCCTGCATCTGTTACAGTCAATGAACTTCCTCGGACGGGTCACTAGCACCCCGAGTCAACAGCGTGCACTGGGCTCTCCCGCTGCCGCATGCTGTGTTGAGTCTGGAAAAACGCAGGATGACACGGATCTACCACTGTGGGGTCACGCAGAGGAGCTTCCCTGCCCTGAAAAACGTCTGTGTGGCACTGACGCACCCAACCCCCGCAAGCCCCGATCTGTTTCCTGTCTCCATCGTTTTCCTTTTTCCGAGTGTCCTAGACTTGGAGCCAGCAGTCTGCAGCCATCTCAGACTGGCCCTTTCTTCTCCTGCAACCTTCCACACCACCTCTGACGCCCACCACAGCCCCCCACCCGCAAGGCCCCTTCCAACTCTTCTTAGGGGTACGCCCCTCTCCACTTCCTTCTCTTCCACCTCCTTCCCTTCTCCAGCCATCCCCGGATCCCTCCATCCTTCTCACTTCCTTACTGTCCTGGAGGATTCAGAAGTCGGCCTCTGACCCCCTGTAAGTCTCCAAACGGAAGCTTTAAGACAGCACCAGAGGGAATGTGCTCAAACCACCAGGAGACGATTTAAACAAGTGCACCCAGTAACTCACGATGTGGGGCGCAAACTCACAGGACAGAGGTGCCGCCCAGTCACCCACATGCGGGGCACAAACTCACAGGGCAGAGGTGCCGCCCAGTCACCCACGATGTGGGGCACAAACTCACAGGACAGAGGTGCCGCCCAGTAACCCACGATGTGGGGCACAAACTCACAGGGCAGAGGTGCCGCCCAGTCACCCATGATGCGGGGCGCAAACTCACAGGACAGAGGTGCCGCCCAGTCACCCACATGCGGGGCACAAACTCACAGGACAGAGGTGCCGCCCAGTCACCCACATGCGGGGCACAAACTCACAGGACAGAGGTGCCACCCAGTCACCCACGACGTGGGGCACAAACTCACAGGGCAGAGGTGCCGCCCAGTCACCCACGATGTGGGGCGCAAACTCACAGGGCAGAGGTGCCGCCCAGTCACCCACATGCGGGGCGCAAACTCACAGGGCAGAGGTGCCGCCCAGTCACCCACATGCGGGGCGTAAACTCACAGGACAGAGGTGCCGCCCAGTCACCCACATGCGGGGCACAAACTCACAGGGCAGAGGTGCCGCCCAGTCACCCACATGCGGGGCACAAACTCACAGGGCAGAGGTGCCGCCCAGTCACCCACATGCGGGGCGTAAACTCACAGGACAGAGGTGCCGCCCAGTCACCCACATGCGGGGCGCAAACTCACAGGACAGAGGTGCCGCCCAGTCACCCACATGCGGGGCGCAAACTCACAGGGCAGAGGTGCCGCCCAGTCACCCACATGCGGGGCACAAACTCACAGGGCAGAGGTGCCGCCCAGTCACCCACGATGTGGGGCGCAAACTCACAGGGCAGAGGTGCCGCCTAGTCGCCCACATGCAGGGCGCAAACTCACAGGGCAGAGGTGCCGCCCAGTCACCCACGATGTGGGGCGCAAACTCACAGGGCAGAGGTGCCGCCCAGTCACCCACATGCGGGGCGCAAACTCACAGGGCAGAGGTGCCGCCCAGTCACCCACGATGTGGGGCGCAAACTCACAGGGCAGAGGTGCCGCCCAGTCACCCACATGCGGGGCGCAAACTCACAGGACAGAGGTGCCGCCCAGTCACCCACATGCGGGGCACAAACTCACAGGGCAGAGGTGCCGCCCAGTCACCCACATGCGGGGCGCAAACTCACAGGGCAGAGGTGCCGCCCAGTCACCCACGACGTGGGGCGCAAACTCACAGGACATAGGTGCCGCCCAGTCACCCACATGTGGGGCACAAACTCACAGGACAGAGGTGCCGCCCAGTCACCCACATGCGGGGCACAAACTCACAGGGCAGAGGTGCCGCCCAGTAACCCACGATGCGGGGCACAAACTCACAGGGCAGAGGTGCCGCCCCTTCAGTTCAGATCAGCACTACACACGGACGGCCTCCCAAACACAGCTAGGGGAACCAGATTGGGAGCCAACCTCCTGTGATCTCCCTCCGAAAGTCAAAGATCAAACCCAAAATGCAGGGGAAGCGAGCCAAGGGAGGCGCGATCCTCACACTCAGGCAACACGCCCTGTCCTGCCACGCCGGGTGACACACGCCCTGTCCTGCCACGCCGGGTGACACACACCCCTGCGGACTTTACTGCCAAGTTTCCTCTTTCCGTACAAGACTTTTGGAACACAGCCAGGCACAGTGGCTCATGCCTGTAATCCCAGCACTTTGGGAGGTCAAGGCAGGCAGATCATGAGGTCAGGAGTTCGAGATCAGCCAGGCCAACATGGTGAAACCCTGTCTCTACTAAAAATACAAAATTAGCTGGGCATGGTGGCGGGTGCCTGTAATCCCAGCTACTTGGGAGGCTGAGGGAGAAGAATCGCTTGAACTCGGAAGGCAGAGGTTGCAGTGAGCCAAGATCGCGCCACTGCACTGCAGCCTGGGGAACAAGAGCAAGACTTCGTGTCAAAAAGGAAAAAAAAAAAAGACTTTTGGAAAACAGCCTCAAAATCCTGACGTGCACACACACAGAGATTTAGACTCTGACCTGGAGCCCTCAAACCACCTCTGGATGCAGCCCCACTGCCTCCCTGGAGCCCTTGCGTCCTGTCCCGATGCAGAACCCGCATCACCCGCCCCCAGTGCAGCCACAGGGCTGTCTACACCGGATGGGGGAGGGACAGGGCTTTCCACACTCGACGGAGCCCCCATGGGGCTATACACTACTGTGTGCAGGGACGGGCCGTCTACAGTGGGGCCGCCATGGGGCTGTCTATACTCTACTGTGTACCGGGACGGGCCGTCCACAGTGGGGCCGCCACGGGGCTGTCTATAGTCTACTGTCTACAGGGACGGGCCATCCACACCCAGTGGGGCCGCCATGGGGCTGTCTATACTCTACTGTGTACAGGGACGGGCCGTCCACAGTGGGGCCGCCACGGGGCTGTCTATACACTACTGTGTACAGGGACGGGCCGTCCACACTTGACAGGACCACCACGGGGCTGTCTATACACTACTGTGTACAGGGACGGGGCCATCATAGCATTGTTTTTGCACCACAGGCCAGCACGGAATCTGCGAGGCCTGTTTTCAGCCTGTTCCCCCCAAATTCCTACTCTGAAGAGACAACATTGCCATCTGGGCCGATGAAGCCCCTCACGGCACCCAAATCTCCACCGTCCTTCTCCCGTCGGGACACAATCGGACCATCAACCTCTAAAGGCTCCTAAAATGCCCAGAAGACCTTTATGCAAATTTTCATAAAAATCTCTTCACTTTTCATTCCCACTAAACATACATTTGTTCAGACGGCTTGTTTTAGGATAAAAATGTGTCTTCCATGAGCAAACATAATGGCTTTTCTGAAATCCTAGATTTGAAAGGCTTACGAAGGCGACCTGCCCTTTGTGAGAAAATGTTTTTCTGAACATCCAAAGCTAAAAGCATAGCTAGTAACAGGCAAGCCCATGAGACAGGAAGATGGCCCAGAATCCTGTCCTCACCCTGCAGGCGCCATCTGCAGAGCACGGCTTCCTCCCTGTTTCAAAGGCCCTGAGAGGACAGGCTCCAGCGGATTCAAAACCCGTCCACCTCATCTCAGGAAACGGCATGGTTCTCTCTGTCAACAGAAGGGGAGGGAGGGATGAAGCTCTTTACACAGTTTCCATGGTTGCAGATTCTCGGAGGTTCCAAGAAGGGTTCTCGACACCTTCCTTCCTCCTCACAACGAGACTCTCATCGGTGCCCACTATGAAAACGTGAATAGGTCGTTGTTACGAAGGCAGTGAGAACTGAACCCAGACAGGCACGCACCTGTACAAAAGCTACAGTCCCTGGGCAAGCTCAGGGCTCCCGCACAAAACCTTCAGAAACCCTGAGCTCCTGCCCTGAGGGTTCTGGGTGCTTTTGTCTTACAACATGTTTGTTAAGAACTTCTAATGAAACGTTAAGATAAGCACACCTGTATGTACATGCACCTGTGTGTGTGTATGCACCTATGTATGTGTGTATGCGCCTATGTGTGTATGTGTGTGTATGCACCTGTGTATGGACCTGTGTGTGTGTATGTACCTGTGTGTGTTTGTATGCACCTATGTGTGTATGTGCCTGTGTGTATGGACCTATGTATGTGTGTGTATGCACCTATGTGTGTGTGTATGGACTCACGTGTATGCACCTATGTGTGTATGTACCTATGTATGTGTGTATGCGCCTATGTGTGTGTATGCACCTGTGTATGTGTGTGTATGCACCTGTGTGTGCGTATGGACCTATGTATGTGTATGCACCTATGTGTGTATGTACCTGTGTGTATGGACCTATGTATGTGTGTGTATGCACCTGTGTGTATGGACCCACGTGTATGCACCTATGTGTGTATGCACCTATGTATGTGTGTATGCACCTCTGTGTGTTTGTGCATATGCACCTGTGTGTGTGTATGCACCTGTGTGTTTGTGTGTATGCACCTGTGTGTGTGATGCACACGCACGCCCGTGTTTATCTCCAAATACCCTGTTCTAATGTTCTAGAATGCTGGCACCCGGTCTGATAAAAATCACAGGTTAGGTGGACACCAAAACTGAGTAGCTTCCAGAAATTAGAGAAGAACTAAATAAACAGATAGAAACTTAATCAAGGAGGTGCAAGAGGTGTACTCGGGGAAGTACACAACGTTGCTGAACAAAACCTAAATGAATGGAAAGTCCTTTGTTTGTGGATTGGAAAATACTGTTAAGGTATCAATTATCCTAAATTGATCCACAGGTTCAAAGCAATCCCAATCAAAATTCCAACAGGCTTTTCTTGCTGGAAAGCAATTTTTAAAGAACAGGCTTGGACTCACAGTATCTACTTTCAAAATTTGCTAGGAAGTTACACTAATCTGGAAAGTGCCATGAAGGTGAGGGGATGCACATACAGCAATGGGATGGAAATAATAATAAAACAGACGTACATACTCAACTGACTTTCAACAACACAATTCCAAGGGGGGAGAAAAGACTGTTCAATATACGGTGCTGGGGTCATCCAGATACCTCACCTCATACCACGCAGAAAAACTGACCTGAACTGGATCACAGGCCGAAACGCAAACCTAAAACCACACTGCTTTCTCAAGATAAATAGGAGAAAATCTTTGACACCTTGTGGTATGCAAACATTTTGTAACAAGACACAAAAAATAAGAGTCATAAAAGAAAAAAGTTGAAAAACTAAACACTTTTGCTCTTTGAAAGACACTGAAGAAAACAAAAAGCAAGCCGGACTCGAGAGACATATGCACACACCACATTGTCTTACCAAGGACTTGCCAACAGTTGTATGTAAAGAGCTCTTGCAACTCAGTGAAAACATAACCCAATTTAAAAAGCAAACACACGACCTGAACAGATGCTTGATAGCGGGAACCACATGAATGGCAAATAAGCACCTGAAAATTCCTCGGCGTCACCAGGCCGCAGGGAAATGCAATCAAAATTGTGCAGTACTGGCCGGGTGTGGTTGCCCTCGTCTGTCATCCCAGTACTCTGGGAGGCTGGGGCGGGTGGATCACCTGAGGTCAGGAGTTCAAGACCAGCCTGACCAACATAGCGAAACCCCATCTCTACTAAAAATACAAAATTAGCTAGGCATGGTGGTGGGCGCCTGTCATCCCAGCTATTCGGGAAGCTGAGGGGGGTGGATCACCTGAGGTCAGGAGTTCAAGACCAGCCTGTCCAACATAGTGAAACCCCATCTCTACTAAAAATACAAAATTAGCCGGGCGTGGTGGCGGGTGCCTGTCATCCCAGCTACTCGGGAAGCTGAGGCAGGAGACTCACTTGAACTTCAGGAGGTGGAGGTTGTAGTGAGCCAAGATCGCGCCATTGCACTGCAGCCTGGGCAACAAGAGTGAAACACCATCTCAAAAAAAAAAAAAAAAAAAAAAAAGGCAGCTCATCCACATGAGGTTCTTACTTCCCCTTGTAAGAACTTACTTTAAAGATGCATTTAGGGTCCCCCCTAGCAGAAGCACCCTGGCTTGCAGCATCAGCCCATCGATACTGGCGTTTTCTTTTTTTTTTTTTTTTGTTAGAGACAGGGTCTCACTTTGTTGCCCCAGCGGGAGTGCACTGGCACAAACATAGCTCACTGCAGCCTCGAACTCCTGGGATCTTCCTGCCTCAGCCTCACAAGCAGCTGAGACTTCAGGCATGAACCAATATGCCTGGCTGATTTTACTATTTTATAGAGATGGGGGAGTCTCGCTATGTTGCCCAGGCTGGGCTCAAACTCCTGGCCTCAAGTGATCCTCCCTCCTCGGCCTCCCAAAGTGCTGGGATTGAGCCACTGCACCCGGCCAATGCTCACATTTTCTAATTTGTACCAGTTTCTATTCCCCAAAGACGGGAAGGAGCCACTGCAAGCACCCCTTTCAAACACAGAATACAATCTCTCTGTTCAGTAACGATGAAGGCGTAGGTAACGTAAAACAGCCACGGCAGCGCTGGTTACGTCTACTTGGGATGCACCACGTGATGTTTTCACAATGGGCATGCCGTTCCTTTCACCCTTGACTGGGGAGTTCAATGGACCTAGCGTGAACCCTCCTGACAGCTCATACTCCATTCTGTACATGTGTGGCTGAGAAAAAGCTGCTTTATTTATGAAAATCTCTTCCTCTGACCCCAGCATCGCCCCTCCCCAGCCAGAGTTTGTAGCATGGAACTGCATCCTTCACTGTTAAAGTGACCTCGCATATTCTGTATATGGGATGGACAGGAACAAGCTCATCTTTTTTTTTTTTTTTTTTGAGACAGAGTCTTGCTCTGTCACCCAGGCTGGAGTGCAGTGGCGCAATCTCAGCTCACTGCAAGCTCCGCCACCCAGGTTCACGCCATTCTCCTGCCTCAGCCTCCGGAGTAGCTGGGACTACAGGCACCCGCCACCATGCCCGGCTAATTTTCTGTATCTTTAGTAAAGACAGGGTTTCACTGTGTTAGCCAAGATGGTCTCTATCTCCTGACCTTGTGATCCCCCGCCTCGGCCTCCCAAAGTGCTGGGATCACAGGCATGAGCCACCGTGCCCAGCGCAAGCTCATCTTTTTTGTCCCAATGAACAGACACATCCTTCTAAGTTATTCACTTCTCGAGATTCAGCTGAAGTAAGCCATAGGTTCCAAACACGTAGACATGCTTAAGGCCAACTTTTAGTCCCAAACAAGGTCAGTCACTGCTTTTTGAAAATTCTTGCCATCTCCTAAGTGCAGAATCGTGCACCCTGCACACCCCGGCCGCCACGCCACGGTCCACACGCGTCCTTCCTTCTGCTTCTCCGGTCAGACCACTCCAGTCGCTCAACGTGACCTGAACATCTCGTCTTTTTTTTTTTTTTTTTTTTTTGAGACAGAGTGTCTCACTCTTGTCACCCAGGCTGGAGTGCAGTGGCACAATTTCAGCTCACTGCAATCTCCACCTCCCAGGTTCAAGTGATTCTCCTGCCTCAGCCTCCAGAGTAGCTGGGATTACAGGTGCCCACCACCACACCCAGCTAATTTTTGTATTTTTAGTAGAGACGGGGTTTCACCATGTTGGCCAGGTTGATCTCGAACTCCTGACCTCAGGTGATCCGTCCACCTCAGCCTCCCAAAGTGCTGGGATTACAGGCATGAGCGACTGAGCCTGGTCTCATTTTCACACTCTGCCCGTCATCCCTCCCAGAATAGCCTCCCTCGGTTCCGCCCCCTATACCCAATAAACTCAGTGCATTTCTCAAGTTCCACTACTCACTTCCTCCTCAAAACTTTCTCCAGGAGAGAAATGATGTCTCCCTGCTTTGAACACCTCTGGAACTTAATTTCCACTTGTTAGAGGCTTCTTGCCTGATTTACAGAATGTATCATCCTCTCACAAGCACCCAAATGGCCTCGTTTGCACAGACCTGACCTTCCGTCAATAGTCCCAGCCCTAGGAGAATTCTTGCAAAGTCACACAATTCAAGCATTTACCTTAGCGTCTGGCTGTCATTCGACACGTTTAAGGACAAAATGGCAGCTCATTAGCGATCCCACTGAGAAAGCAAGCCATGGAGGGGAACCATCATTACTAGCACATGCTTCTTGAGTCCTGGCCCTCCTCTCACATACAACCTCCTCCGTAAATGAGGGATTTGCAGAAGCCATGGAGGGGAACCATCATTACTAGCACACGCTTCTTGAGTCCTGGCCCTCCTCTCACATACAACCTCCTCAGTAAATGAGGGATTTGCAGAAGCCATGGAGGGGAACCATCATTACTAGCACACGCTTCTTGAGTCCTGGCCCTCCTCTCACATACAACCTCCTCTGTAAATGAGGGATTTGCAGAAGCCATGGAGGGGAACCATCATTACTAGCACATGCTTCTTGAGTCCTGGCCCTCCTCTCACATACAACCTCCTCCGTAAATGAGGGATTTGCAGAAGCCATGGAGGGGAACCATCATTACTAGCACACGCTTCTTGAGTCCTGGCCCTCCTCTCACATACAACCTCCTCCGTAAATGAGGGATTTGCAGAAGCCATGGAGGGGAACCATCATTACTAGCACACGCTTCTTGAGTCCTGGCCCTCCTCTCACATACAACCTCCTCAGTAAATGAGGGATTTGGGCAAGAGTTCCTAAGGTGCTTCAGGTTTTGCAGCTTACTGGGAAAGTGCATTGGGCCAGAGCTCAAGGGATGCGTCCTGGGGCCCTGAGTCCCCTCCTGGATCGGGATCTGGAGGGCCTGAGCCAGATGGTCTCCAAGCTGCCTCCAGCTCTAGTTCACATTTTCATCGACAAGTACTTTTGGAAAATGTTCTAGATCCATCAGAAGACGTCAGACAACCACCGGTAATTTAGAACGCAAGGAGCTCACCTCAGATTGCCACCCACCTCTCACTCAGCAAGTAGAGAGGCTGGTCCATTTTGGCTGGAAAACTGTGGTGCTACGTAAATATCACTTTGTGACATGCTTATTAGTGCTGCTGATGGAAGGCCGGTGTTCAGCTGAAAAATTTCAAATGGTATAAACAAGTTCCAAGGGAACATTCTGAATATTTCAGGCTTCCGTAGTATTCTTGGGACACCAGACGCACCAGCCATACGTGTTTCTATAACATCTGGAAGCAATGTTTTATCGCTTTAAACTGCATAGTATAAAACAACACAAAGCATTTTTAAAAATACACGGCTGTCGGCGGGCACGGTGGCTCACACCTGTAATCCCAAAACTTTGGGAGGCCAAGACGGGCGGATCACGAGGTCAGGATATTGAGACCATCCTGGCTAACACGGTGAAACCCTGTCTCCACTAAAAATACAAAAAAATTAGCCGGGCACGGTGGCAGGCGCCTGTAGTCCCAGCTACTCGGGAGGCTGAGGCAGGAGAATGGCGTGAACCCGGGAGGCGGAGCTTGCAGTGAGCCGAGATCGCACCACTGCACTTCAGCTTGGTGACAGAGCGAGACTCCGTCTCAAAAAAAAAAAAAAAAAAAAAATACACTGTTGTCCACTTGTAATTACTGGAGATTTACTACCAGATAAAGCAAGAATAAAACCCTTAGGCTCATTAACTAAGCTGAGCAGAAGAGATTGCCGAGAAGTGGGTAACAGAAACCAACCTAGAGAACTCGAAACAAACTCTAACAGTGAGACCAACTCGGGACTATAACTGTGTAAATTAAAAGTAAAACCTGAAGGCCCAAAACCGACTAAACAGACCCCCCATTCTTGGCCAAGAGAAACCTTTTTTTTTTTTTTTTTTTTTTTGAGACAGAGTCTCACTCTATTACCCCAGCTGGAGTACAGTGGCGAGATCTTGGCTCACTGCAACCTCTGCCTCCCTGGTTCAAGCAGTTCTCGTGCCTCAACCTCCCGAGTAGCTGGGCTTACAGGCGCCCGCCACCACGCCCGGCTAGTTTTTGTATTTTTAGTAGAAATGGGGTTTCACCATGTTGGCCAGGCTGGTCTTGAACTCGTAACCTCAAGTGATCCGCCCACTTCGGTCTCCCAAAGTGCTGGGATTACAGGCGTCAGCTACTGGGCCCGGCCCCAAGAGAAACCTTAAAAACTAAGTTCAGGCAGGCGCAGTGGCTCACACCTGTAATCTTATTTTTTTGGGAGGCCAAGGCAGGCAGATCACCTGAGGTCGGGAGTTCGAGACCAGCCTGGCAACATGGAGAAACCCCGTCTCTACTAAAAAATACAAAATTACTGACGCGTGGTGGTGGGTGCCTGTAATCTCAGCTACTCAGGAGGCTGAGGCAGGAGAATCACTTGAACCTGGGAGGTGGAGGTTGCAGTGACCTGAGATGGCACCATTGCACTCCAGCCTGGGCAACAAGAGCAAAAGTCGGTCTCAGAAAAACAAAAAAAAACCCCAAAAAAACAACTAAGTTCCCAGCCATGACTAGATGGGGGTTTGGACACACCTTATTATACCCCTCCTGCTTTGGCAGTTTAAACACAACCAACCAGCAAAAAGGTTAAAATCAACATCGTAAGACTGACAGAACAGACTCTGTGGCAAACAAGACCAAGGGCCACCTGAGGTGAGGGTTAAGTCACACACCGCCTACACTTAAAGAATAAACTACAGTTCCAACTGCCAAAGCATTTCTTTTTCTCCAGCAGCTAAATGTCCTTTTAGGTTATTCACTAGAGACCTCTGCAGAAACTCGTTTTTGAGATTCAAGAAGTGAATAAAGGATGTTTTTCTTTTTCTCTATTGCTTATCTTGGCCTCAAGCTCGTGCACGCAAGAAGACACTCTCTCTCTCTCTCTCTCTCTATATATATATATACATAATTTTTTTTTTTTTTTTGAGACAGGGCCTTCCTCTGCTGCTCAGGCTGGTGAGCAGTGGTGCAATCTCAGCTCACAGTAATCTCCGACTCCCAGCTTCAAGCATTTCTCCTGCCTCAGCCTCCTGAGTAGCTGAGACTGCACGTGCGCCACCACACCTGGCTAATTTGTGTATTTTTAGCAGAGACGGGATTTCGCCATGTTGCCCAGGCTGGTCTCGAACTCCTGAACTCAAGTGATCTGCCTGCCTCCAACTCCCAAATGCTGGAATCACAGGCATGAGCCACCATGCCTGACCAATATAAACAATATTAAAACACCTGCAGCTTCCCGTCAGATCCTGATGAATAGACCCCTCTGTTCCACCAGCCGTAACTACAGCTTTGACTGGGAAAAGACTGATTCCAGGCTAGGTGTGGTGGCTCACGCCTGTCATCCCAGCACTTTGAGAGGCTGAGGCGGGTGGATCACCTGAGGTCAGGAGTTTGAGACCAGTCTAGCCAACATGGTGAAAGCCTGCCTCTACTAAAAATACAAAAATTAGCCGGGCGTGGTGGTGTGCACCTGTAATCCCAGCTACTCGGGAGGCTGAGGCAGGAGAATCGCTTGAACCCGGGAGGCGGAGGTTGCAGTGAGCTTAGACTGCACCATTGCATCTCAGCCTGGGTGAGAGTGAGAATCTGTCTCAAAAAAAAAAAAAAAAAGACTGACTGCAATCACTTTATCCTGATAACTACTCACCACGGCTGCAAAGTTGCTTCACCTTTTGACCTAGGGGGCCTAACCATAATGCATTTAAATGTTAAGTCTCCACTCCAGGGTGAACTTGGGAGTAGGTAACATGCATGTTTGTTCAATACCCATGCGTCAGGACACCCTTGGTGAATATCCATAGCTCTTCCTATAACTTCTTGAATATATACACTTAGCCAACCCACTCAGCATAAATTCCTGTCTCATCTTTTCTTCCCTCCAAGTGCTTGTTTTTAGTTTTCTTTTTCTTTTTGAGACGGAGTCTTGCTCTGGTGCCCAGGCTGGAGCGCAGCCTCTGCCTCCTGGGTTCCATTGATTCTCCTGCCTCAGCCTCCCGGGTAGCTGAGATTACAGGTACATTAGCCAGAGGCTGCGCTTCTCACCTGCAGTGTATAATCACCTTCTATGAAATAAATGGCATTTCTTCTAAGAAATACAGTGGGATTTTGGGAGGCCGAAGCGGGAGGATTGCTTGGACCCAGGAATTCCAGAGCACTCTAGGTAACATAGCAAGACCTTGTCTCTGCAAAAAAATAAATAAATAAATAAATAAACAAAAATTAGCCTGGCGTGATGGTGCACGCCTGTAATCCCAGCTACTGGGGAGGCTGAGGCAGGAAGTCCAGCTGTGTTTGCGCCACTGCACTCCAGCCTAGGAGACAGAGCAAGACCCTGTCTCCAAAGAATTGTAAAATAAATAAAAAACGGACCAGGCACAGTGACTCACGTCTGAAATCCCAGCACTTTGGGAGGCCGAGGCGGGAGGATCACTTGAGGTCAGGAGTTCGAGACCAGCCTGGCCCACATGGGGGAAACCCAGTCTCTACTAAAAATACAAAATTAGCCAGGCGTGGTGGCACGTGCCTGTAAGTCCCAGCTCCTCGGGAGGCTGAGGCAGGAGAATCGCTTGAACCTGGGAGGCAGAGGTTGCAGTGAGCCAAGATCGCGCCATTGCACTCCAGCCTGGGCAACAGAGCAAAACTGTCTCAAAATTAAAACAAATTAAAATAAAATAAAATAAAAGTAAAATAGGAAGCCTTTCTACCTTTATAAATTGTGTGATTTTTAGGTTAACAACTGTCAATGACGGAATGTTCAGTACGTGGGACTTTCTTGTCTGTATGTGTGTGGTGGGGGGGGGGGGGTCGGGGCGGGGAACAGACTCAATATGAAACCGTTTTGGGGTCTGACGCTCGCCCACCAGCCTCCACCGCGCAGCCACACGTCCGCTATGCGACCAGAGCCACCTGCGCAGTTGTTAGCAGAAGGAAGAGTAACTTACTACTCTCGTCCCTGCGGATCTACGGGTGCCTCGAGCGTGGGGCGCGTTCCTGGGGCTGGAGGCGGCGCCCAGGGGCAGCGCAGGGCCCGGCCCGGGGATTCCCGGGGGTTCGAGCCCGCTGGGCCTGGGGGCGGCGAGCGGGGCTGTGGGCCAGGCCCCGGGCTGCTCCCCGTCCCCCGCGGTCGGCTGGTCCCGCCCGGGCGCCTTGATCCGGCGCAGGCAGTCCTGCAGCATCCGCTGCGTGCTGGCCTCGCTGAGCCAGTACAGGAACAGCTCGTCCACCTTCATCTTCAGGACCGGCTGCAGCACTTTGCCGGGCGGCATGGCGGGGGCTGGGCCCGGGGCGCCCCCGGACGCCCGCGCCTCGCCCCGCCCCGGGGGCTTCGGTCCGGCCCGGACCGACCTCGGTGATGCGAGCACGGCCCGCTGAGGGGGCGCGGCGCAGGGAACAGGGCCCGCGCCTCGGGAACTGCGCGGACTCGCGGGGCGCGGGGACCGAGGAGGGGGCGCGGTCCGGCCCGCGCTGCTCAGGGCAGCTTCAAAACGGGCGCGCCGGCCGCGCTCCCAAACAAGGGCGCCCGTGTTCACGTCACTGCGCCGCGTCATCGCGACGATGTCATCACGAGGCGACGCCGCCGCTAGCCACGCGCGCCCCGCGGCCCTCGGAGCTTTTGCAGGAGGCTTTGGTGGGGCCAAGAGGCTGCGGTGAGGACGAGGGAGGGGCTGTGGCCACCGTACCGCCCGAGCTCTTTCTGCGTTTAGAATTTTTAGAGGCGCGGCCCATGGCGGCGTGGCAGTCTTGGAGCTGCGGAGATGCGAGCATGCGCAATGCGTGCCTGCCAGAGCGAGGGGAGGGTGGAACCTCCGCATGGAGCATGCGCCGTGCATAGCGGTGGAGGAGCGGAGTTCGGGAGGCCGGTCGGGTGAGCATGCGCAGTGGCTACCCGCGGGGCGCAAGCCAGAGGCTGGGAGGTGTGTGAGCGGGTGGGGCTGGGGGACGGGAGTGCGCCTGCGCAGTGGGAGGCACCGGGAACGAGCGAGCATGCGGGGTGCGCGCCCGCCGAGCTCGGGAGCGAGCGTGCGTCCTGCGGGAGCGCGCGAGGAAAAGATCAAACTTTTCAATAACAGCGGGCTACCTGGGACCCAAAGGGCCCCGTTTACTTTAGCTTTGCTTATCAAACAGTAGAGACAGGTTGGAGGAGTTGGACCCCTTTAAACGTTGGTGTTCAGGGATGAGCGTGAAGTGCGTTGAAAATTGCAAAAATCATCCACGTCCAGGGAGGTGACATTAGTTAAATAACTTTACCCAATGGTTGTTTTTGTTTCTGCTTTTAACAGTATCCATAAAAACACTGCATTATCATCTGTCTGGCACACATGCACCTGTTTCCTTTACATCTTGCCCCGCTTTTTATTCATTTTTTATCAAAATAGGGTTTCACCTCGTGTTGCACCCTATTAGAGAGTAATTTCAAGGTCTTTTATGAGCCAGGTTCTCCTACTTCTGAGCTGCATAAATCGAGCTAGACTCAATAAGTAACTCTTGGCTGGGCGCGGTGGCTCACGTCTGTAATCCCAGCACTTTGGGAGGCTGAAGCGGGCAGATCACGAAGTCAGGAGTTCGAGACCAGCCTGGCCAGCATAGTGAAACCCCCCCATCTCTACTAAAAATACAAAAATTAGCCGGGCATGGTGGCGTGTGCCTGTAGTCCCAGCTACTCGGGAGGCTGTGGCGGGAGAATTGCTTGAACCCAGGAGGTGGAGGTTGCAGTGAGCTGAGATCACACCATTGCACTCCAGCCTGGGCGACAGAGCCAGACTTTGTCTCAAAAAAAAAAAAAGTAACTCTTTTTTTAGTTTTTTTTTTTTTTTTTGAGTTGGAGTCTCGCTCTGTTGCCCAGGCTGGAGTGCGATGGCAAGATCTCAGCTCACTGTAACCTCCGCCTCCCGGGTTCAAGGGATCCTCCTGCTTCAGCCTCCCGAGTAGCTGGGATTACAGGCGCCCGCCACCACGCCTGGCTAATTTTTGTATTTTTGGTAGAGACAGGGTTTCACCGTATTAGCCAGGATGGTCTCGAACTCCTGACCTCAAGTGATCCACCCACCTCAGCCTCCCAAAGTGCTGGGATGACAGGCGTGAGCTACCACGCCCAGCCTAAATAACTCTTTTTGTTCGTTTGAGACAGGGTTTTGCTCCGTCACCCAGGCTGCGATCTTAGCTCAGTGCAGCCTTGCTCTCCTGGCTCAAGCGATCCTCCCACCTCAGCCTTCCAAGCAGCTGGGACAACAGGCACGCGCCACCATGCCCGGCTAATTTTTAATTTTATTGTTTATAGAGACGAGGTCTTGCTGGTGTCACACTCCTGGCCTCAAGCAATCTTCCTGCCCTTGCCTCTGTCTCTGCCTCCCAAAGCGTTGGGATTACAGGCGTGAGCCACCGCACCCGGTTTAAATCACTCATAAACGATAGTTTTGTGTTGTGTACGTAATGATTTGAATTTCAGTCTGTGTTTCATGATTGGATATAAAAATCCGAGTGTACTTGGTCAGAAGAGCGCCATCACGCAGGAATTCTGTGAAGTTATTTTTCCTAATTGGGAAGCAAACGTTTGTGTGTGTGTGCGATGCTGTGATTTCTGGGGGGAAGTGAATATGTTAATACAATTCTCTGTTTGAGTGTGTATCGGACACAGACGTCTTTTCAAGGAACAAACGTGCTTTTCATTCTGGGTGTTTCGATGAGCTGCGAGTCACTGTTGGAAGCATCACTGCGGTTTTCAGGGGAAAGGGTTTCCTTTGAATACCTGCACAAGAGGTCTTTCTCTGCCAGGTTACTGGGGCACAGTGCGGTGAGGCCCAGGGCCAACAGGACAGAAGTCAACTCAGGGCAGAAACAGAATGCGCCTTCAGTCTGCGCTGGGGCCCGGGAGCCCACTCCGTGCAGGCTTTGCTCTGGGAGAACAAAGAGGTGCTGTCAGGCCCCCAAGGCTGGCAGGGCCTGAGGTGTTGCAGTTTGCTGGGATGTGGCCAGCTGCAATTATCCAAGCTGCTCCACAGCCGGATGGACGCCCTGCCCGTTCGGGTCTGTCCGTCTTGCAGGGGTGGTGGGTGGCCACCAGAATTGTCCTGGGGAGAGAAAGGTGAGGGCAGGCCGGGAGATTGCAGTGGCTCGTGCCTGTCATCCCAGCACTTTGGGAGGCCGAGACGGTGGATCACCTGAGGTCAGGAGTTCAAGACCAGCCTGGCCAACATGGTGAAACCCCATCTCTACAAAAATACAAAAATTAGCCAGGCACGGTGGCTCACACCTGTCATCCCAGCACTTTGGGAGGCCGAGACGGTGGATCACCTGAGGTCAGGAGTTCAAGACCAGCCTGGCCAACATGGTGAAACCCCATCTCTACAAAAATACAAAAATTAGCCAGGCACGGTGGCTCACACCTGTCATCCCAGCACTTTGGGAGGCCGAGGCAGGAGGATTTGAGCCCAGGAGGTCAAGACCAGCCTGGGCAACATGGCGAGACCCCATCTCTAGAGAATATTTAAAAATTAGCTGGGCATCCTGGCGTGCGCCTGTGGTCCCAGCTACTTGGGAGGCTGAGGTGGGAGGGTCGTTTGAGCCTGGGAGGTTGAGGCTTCAGTGAGCCGAGATCTCACCACCGCACTCCAGCCTAGGCAGGAATGAAAGACTCTGTCCCTAAAAGCATTAAATTTTAAAAAGCAGCCAGATATCTTGGCTCACACCTGTTATCCCAGCACTTTGGGAAGCTGAGGCGGTGGATCACCTCAGGTCAGGAGTTCGAGACCAGCCTGGCCAACATGGTGAAACCCCGTCTCTACAAAAATACAAAAATTAGCCAGACGTGGTGGCTCACACCTGTCATCCCAGCACTTTGGGAAGCTGAGGCAGGCGGATCACCTGAGGTCAGGAGTTCAAGACCAGCCTGGCCAACATGGTGAAACCCCGTCTCTACAAAAATACAAAAATTAGCCAGGCATGGTGGCTCACACCTGTCATCCCAGCACTTTGGGAGGCCGAGGCAGGAGGATTTGAGCCCAGGAGGTCAAGACCAGCCTGGGCAACATGGCGAGACCCCATCTCTAGAGAATATTTAAAAATTAGCTGGGCATCCTGGCGTGCGCCTGTGGTCCCAGCTACTTGGGAGGCTGAGGTGGGAGGGTCGTTTGAGCCTGGGAGGTTGAGGCTTCAGTGAGCCGAGATCTCACCACCGCACTCCAGCCTAGGCAGGAATGAAAGACTCTGTCCCTAAAAGCATTAAATTTTAAAAAGCAGCCAGATATCTTGGCTCACACCTGTTATCCCAGCACTTTGGGAAGCTGAGGCGGTGGATCACCTCAGGTCAGGAGTTCGAGACCAGCCTGGCCAACATGGTGAAACCCCGTCTCTACAAAAATATAAAAATTAGCCAGACGTGGTGGCTCACACCTGTCATCCCAGCACTTTGGGAAGCTGAGGCAGGCGGATCACCTGAGGTCGGGAGTTCGAGACCAGCCTGGCCAACATGGTGAAACCCCGTCTTTACAAAAATACAAAAATTAGCTGGGCATGATGGCGGGTGCCTGTAATCCCAGCTACTTGGGAGACTGAGGCAGGAGAATCGCTTGAACCCAGGAGACAGACGTTGCAGTGAGCTGAGATCACAGCATTGCACTCCAGCCTGGGCAGCAGAGCGTGACTCCCTCTCGAAAAAATAAATAAAAATAAAAATAAAATAAAAAGCGAGAATGGGGAGGGAAGAGTAGCGAGGAAGATTCCGGAAGACTCTGCTCCTCTGTAGGATGTAGGTCCAGGAACAAAGAGCTGGGTCAGAGCTCCCTGGGGAGGAGAGGAAGGAGGGAGCCACAACGGTTGTAGAGGGAGAGAAGCTCCTTCCTTCATCCACCTGAGCCTGGGTCTCCTGTGTGGCCACAGCCTCTGCAGCCCAAAGGGCCCAACTTTGTGAGGTTCACACACCTGCAGCCTCTGCCCCACCTGCAGCTGCTCAGAAATGCAAACTCACCCACTGTATGACATGCTCTGGATCTCAGTCGGCCTTCGCACCGCAGACCTGGGTGGTTGATCGAACGCTAAAGCTCCAGACCTGGAGATACCTCAGAGGAAGCACCTGGCAAGTAGGATCTCCCTGGTCCTGCGCCGACCCAAAGCTCCCAGCTAGGTGCGTGCAGTGAGAGGTCAAAGAGGGATCAAGTTTATATCTGCCGCTTGCATTCCGCACGATGACTTAAAACAAACAAACAAAACAAACAAACAAAAAACAAACAAAAAAAACCCCAGCCGAGCACAGTGTCATCCCAGCACTTTGGGAGGCCGACACGGGTGGATCACGAGGTCAAGAGATCGAAACCAGCCTGGCCAACGTGGTGAAACCCCATCTCTACTAAAAATACAAATATTAGCTGGGCGTGGTGGCGGGCACCTGTAACCCCAGCAACTCGGGAGGCTGAGGCAGGAGAATCACTTGAACCCGGGAGGTGGAGATTGCAGTGAACAGAGATCGCGCCCCTGCACTCCAGCCTGGCGACAGAGCGACAGAGCGAGACTCTGTCTCAAAATGAATAAATAAATAGGAAAGTAGTGTGGGTCTGCATTCTGCAGCTTTTGGAAACACATTTCCGAGTGCATATTTCAGGTGAGGAGAGGTGGGGACTCCAGGCAGCGTGCACAGTTTAGACTCTAACTGTGGGCCGGGCGTGGTGGCTCACTCCTATAATCCCAGCACTTTGGGAGGCCGAGGTGGGCGGATCACAAGGTCAGGAGTTCGAGACCAGCCTGGCCAATATGGTGAAGCCCCATCTGTACTAAAAATCCAAAAATTAGCCAGATGTGGTGGCGTTTACCTGTCATCCCAGCTACTCGGGAAGCTGAGGCAGGAGAATCGCTTGAACCCGGTGGAGGCGGAGGTTGCAGTGAGCCGAGATCGCGCTGCTGTACTCCAGCCTGGGTGACAGAGCGAGACTCCCTCCAAAAAAAAAAAAAACCACCGTAACTGTGGCAGGAAGAGGCCAGGAACTCTCACAGATACCTCCTCCAAAACCGGCAAAGGAGAGGATGGAACATTTGCTGTAGAGGTTTTCCTGCCTCTTCATGACTCCTTGAGGCTGTGTCCTCATCCATCTTCCAGAAACCAAAAACCCTTCACACATCGCCCCTTTTGTCCCGAGCGGCGCCCGCTGCCACCTGCTTGGCAAAATAAAACGTAAGTGGAAAAATGCTCCCTTTTCCATTTTCATCTCTAATTGAATTCTCTCCTGACCTCTCGGTTCCCCACGGCTGTGTTTCAGGTTTTGATGATAAGGAAAAGAACTCTGTATTTGGATAATACAATTTTCAGCAACCTTCAACTCAATTTCCTCTCCCCGGAGACAGTGTATCTTGTAGGATAGAATGAAATCCCTTATTCATAGGGAAAAAGTTCCAATTTAATCTGAATATTCAGCGTGCCGCCGTGGCCGGGGTGATGGATGGCGTATGGAAATATCCCGGTTCAAGCAATCAGATGTCGGAATGCACTCTGCTACTGGAAGAAATAATGACACCTATCCAATATTCTATAAGGCGCAGAAATGCACGTTACATCGTGAGGACCCCGGCTTTCTCCTATTACCTTACTAATCACATCTCCATTTAAACACAGAACAAAAAAGGAAGCGTGGTCACAAATTAAGAATTAATGGAAGTGAGACTCTGCAATGGATTCGGGGCCGAGGGCCAAAGGCGGCCGCCACGTGCCGCTATTTACATGAAGTCACAGAGATGACGGGGATGAGCGGGGTCCCCTTGTCAGAAGCTGCTGGGCCAGATGAACCTGACAAGTATCTCCTAAGAAGGATTTAGAAAAGGGGAAGATGAAATCTTTGGAGGTAATGGAGAATTAGAAGCATATATCATTACCTATAAATCCTGCGGCCCTGCCCGCGGTGTTGACAGCCCAGAAGATGAGACTGGCTGAAAGGAAAAAGATTGAGCCTGGAACAAGTGGACCCAGATTCTAGGTGGCCAGGCTGTGTGGTTGCTTTTATCATTCTAGGAGACTTTCGGGAGGACATGTTTGCAAAGAGCACGCAGATGGGGAAATGTTTCCAAAGAGCACGCAGATGGCATTTTCTTTTCTCTCTCTCTCTCTTTATTTATTTATTTTTTTTGAGACGTCGTTTTTGCTCTTGTCGCCCAGGCTGGAGCCGCCTCCCGGGTTCAAGCGATTCTCCTGCCTCAGCCTCCCAAGTAGCTGGGATTACAGGCACCTGCCACCACGCCCGGCTACCTTTTATGTTTTTAGTAGAGACTGGGTTTTGCCGTGTTGGCCAGGCTGGTCTCGAACTCCTGACCTCAGGGGATCTGCCGGTCTCGGCCTC
This sequence comes from Gorilla gorilla gorilla, assembly GCF_029281585.2. Taxonomy (NCBI): domain Eukaryota; kingdom Metazoa; phylum Chordata; class Mammalia; order Primates; family Hominidae; genus Gorilla; species Gorilla gorilla. The sequence goes on from NC_073247.2 coordinate 9,756,151, forward strand.
CGAAAAGAGCTGGGATTACAGATGTGAGTCACCGCGCCTGGCCAGCATTTTGTATCACCCCCTAACTGCATCTATTTTGGTGATGTTCATGATAATAATAAATGTCATGCATATCTCTGATTGAACTTGGCCCGTTCTTGAGCTCATTAGAAACAGGTTTTCCTATGTGCCATCTCTTATTTTTCTTGGTAATGCTTGGAGCTGAGATTTCTTTTTCTCTCTCTTTCTATCTCTTTCTCTCTTCCTTCCTCTCTCTTTCTCTCTTCCTTCCTCTCTCTTTCTCTCTTCCTTCCTCTCTCTTTCTCTCTTCCTTCCTCTCTCTTTCTCTCTTCCTTCCGAGACAAGGTTTCACTCCGTTACCCAGGCTGGAGTGCGGTTGTACGATCACAGCTGCTGTCTTGACCTCCTAGGCTCAAGTGATCCTTCACCCTCAGCCTCCCTAGTAGCTGACACTGCAGGCGTGCACCGCCATGCCCGCCTAATTTTTTTATTTTTTTCTAGAGATGGGGTCTGACTATGTTGCCCAGGCTGGTCTCAAACTCTTGGCCTCAAGCAATCCTCCTGCCTCGACCTCCCAAAGTGCTGGGATTACAGGCGTGAGCCACCGCACGCAGCCTTGAATCCTTTTAATAAGTACTTTCCTCTTATCCACGACCCAGAACATCATCACACTGTAGGCAGTTGTTTAGGGTTTTGAAAGATTTATATTTTTAATTTTTTTTTTTTTTTTTTTGAGACAGAGTCTCGCTCTGTCGCCCAGGCTGGAGGGCAGTGGTGTGATCTCGGCTCACTGCAAGCTCCACCTCCTGGGTTCACGCCATTCTCCCGCCTCAGCCTCCTGAGTAGCTGGGACTACAGGCGCCCACCACCACGCCCAGCTAATTTTTTGTATTTTTAGTAGAGATGGAATTTCACCGTGTTAGTCAGGATGGTCTCGATCTCTTAGCCTTGTGATCCTCTCGCCTCAGCCTCACGAAGTGCTGGGTTGACAGACGTGAGCCACCTCGCCCGGCCAATTTTTTTTTTTTTGAGCTAGGATCTCATTCTGTCACCAGGTTGGAGTGCAGTGGTGCGATCTCAGCTCACTGCAACCTCCGCCTACCAGGCTCAAGCGATCCTCCCACCTCAGCCTCCCAATTAGCTGGGACCACAGGCACACGCCACCACACCTGGCTAATTTTTTTTGCAGAGACGGGGTTTTGACATGTTGTCCAGGCTGGTCTCGAACTCCTGAGCTTAAGCAATCTACTGGTCTCGGCCTCCCAAAGTGCTGAGATGACCACCATGAGTGACCGTGCCAGGCCTCTGTTTTTAATTTTGTAATTGAGATACGTTCCACCTAACATAAAATGAACCATTTTAAAGTGAACAGGGGCATTTAAAACATCCACAATGGCGTACCATCACCTCTGTCTAGTTCCGGAACACTTGCGCCGGGCATGGTGGCTCACGCCTGTCATCCCAGCACTTTGGGAGGCCGAGGCGGGCGGATCACCTGAGGTCAGGAGTTCAAAACCAGCCTGGCCAACATGGCGAAACCCCGTCTCTACTAAAAATACAAAAGTTAGCTGGGTTTGGTGGCACGTGCCTGTAATCCCAGATACTCGGGAGGCTGAGGCAGGAGAATCGCTTGAGCCCGGGAGGCGGAGGTTGCAGTGAGCCGAGATCACGCCACTGTGCTCTAGGCTGGGCCACAGAGTGAGACCCGGTCTCAAAAATAAACAAACAAACCAACAACAACAAAAGGTCTGGAGCATTTTCTTCACCCCAAAAGGAAACCCTGTCCCCATTAACAGTCATTCGTCCCCCTCCCCATCCCCTGGCAACCACCCATCCACTTTCTGCCTCCGTGGATTTGCCTGTTCTGGACCTTTCCTAGAAATGGACTCTTACTCTATGTGGCCTTTTGTGTCTGGCTTCTGTCACTGAGTGTGACGTCCTCAAGGCTCATCCACATTGCAGCCTGTGTCAGAGCCTCGTTCCTTTTCATGGCTGCGTACTATTCCACCATGTGGGTCGACCACATTGTGCTAATCCACCCGTCCACTGGTGGACACCTGGGTTGTTTCTGCTTGCTCTATGTGGCCTTTTGTGTCTGGCTTCTGTCAGAGTGTGATGCCCTGAAGGCTCATCCACATTGCAGCCTGTGTCAGAGCCTCGTTCCTTCTCATGGCTGCGTACTATTCCACCATGTGGGTGGACCACATTGTGCTCATCCACCCGTCCACTGGTGGACACCTGCGTGGTTTCTGCTTTTGGGCCGTTACGAAATCCAGCTACTGTGAAACAGCTCACTTTTATTTTATTTTATTTATTTATTTTTTTGAGATGGAGTCTCGCTGTCTCACCTGTGCTAGAGTATAGTGGAGCAATCTCGGCTCGCTGCAAGCTCCGCCTCCCAGGTTCAAGCGACTCTCCTGCCTTAGCCTCCCGAGTAGCTGGGATTACAGTCGCCCACCACCATGCCCGGCTAATTTTTGTATTTTTAGTAGAGACGGGGTTTCGCCATGTTGGCCAGGCTGGTCTCGAACTCCTGACCTCAGGTGATCCACCCGTCTCGGTCTCCCAAAGTGCTGCGATGTTGCAGGCGTGAGCCACCACGCCGGCCTCTAGGTGATTCTTTAACTAGAACAATAGATATCGGACTTTTGCTATGGGGTGGATTTTCCTCCTAACCTGAAATGAGGCAAAAAGTCTTAGCATGTCAGATGTGATGCCTTCTTTTATTTCACTCGGCACAATTTTAAGCAAATTGAGAATGGAGACTGGGTACCCATTTCAGTAAAAGCTGTGTTTTTTTGTTTTTTTTGTTTTTTTTTTTCTGCGTAAGACCTACATTTGACTCAGAGTGTAGTTGGTGAAATGCACATTTTTCTTAATGACAGGAGGACATATTTCTTTCTTTCTTTTTTTTTTTTTTTTTTGAGACAGACTCTCACTCTGTCGCCCAGGCTGGAGTGCAGTGGCGCGATCTCGGCTCACTGCAAGCTCCGCCTCCCGGGTTCACGCCATTCTCCTGCCTCAGCCTCCCGAGTAGCTGGGACTACAGGCACCCACCACCATGCCCGGCTAATTTTTTTGTATTTTTACTAGAGACGGGGTTTCACCGTGTTAGCCAGGATGGTCTTGATCTCCTGACCTCGTGATCCGCCTGCCTCAGTCTCCCACAGTGCTGGGATTACAGTCGTGAGTTACCGTGCCCGGCCAAAATGCACATTTTTCTTAATGACAGAAGGACGTATTTCTTTTTTTTTTTTTTTTTTTGAGACGGAGTCTTGCTCTGTCGCCCAGGCTGGAGTGCAGTGGCGCGATCTCGGCTCACTGCAAGCTCCACCTCCCGGGTTCACGCCATTCTCCTGCCTCAGCCTCCCAAGTAGCTGGGACTACAGGCAGCCGCCACCACGCCCGGCTAATTTTTTTGTATTTTTAGTAGAGACAGGGTTTCACCATGTTAGCCAGGATGGTCTCGATCTCCTGACCTCGTGAGCTGCCCGCCTCGGCCTCCCAAAGTGCTGGGATGACAGACGTGAGCCACTGCGCCCGGCCAGAAGGATGTATTTCTGATAGCCGGGGGTAGTGATTTACAGCACTGTAGTACAGAAAACTGTTTTTTTCCTCTTTGTAAAAGGAGTAGTTGCTGATTGGAGAAAACTTGGGAAGTACAGAGAGTATTCAAAAATCAGGGCTGGGCTTTGGGAGGCTGAGGCAGGCGGATCACAAGGTCAGGAGTTCGAGACCAGCCTGACCAACATGGTGAAACCCCGTCTCTACTAAAAATCCAAAATTAGCTGGGTGTGGTGGCACGCACCTGTAATCCCAGCTACTCAGGAGGCTGAGGCAGGAGAATCGCTTGAACCCAGGAGGCAGAGGTTGCAATGAGCCGAGATTGCACCACTGCACTCCAGCCTGGGCAACAGAGTGAGATGCCATCTGAAAAAAAAAAAAAAAAAAAAAGCCAGGCCGGATGGCTCATGCCTGTAATCCCAGTACTTTGGGAGGCTGAGGTGAGAGGATCACTGGAGCCTAGGAGTTTGAGATGAGCCTGGGCAACATAGCAAGACCGCATCTCTACCAAAAAGCAAAATTAGCTGGGCGTGGTGGCCCATGCTGTAGTCCTAGCTACTCGGGAGGCTGAGGTGGGAGGATCACTTGAGCCCAGGAGGTCAAGGCTGCAGTGAGCCGAGATCACACCATTGCATTCCAGCCTGGGCAACAGAGCAAGACCCTGTCTCACATAAAATAAAATAAATAGGCCGGGCGTAGTGGCTCACGCCTGTCATCCCAGCACTTTGTGAGGCCGAGGCGGGCGGATCACGAGGTCAGGAGTTTGAGACCATCCTGGCCAACATAGTGAAACCCCGTCTCTACTCAAAATACAAAAAAAAAAAATTAGCCGGGCGTGGTGGCGGGCGCCTGTAGTCCCAGCTACTTGGGAGGCTGAGGCAGGAGAATGGCGTGAACCCGGGAGGCCGAGCTTACAGTGAGCTGAGATTGAGCCACTGCACTCCAGCCTGGGCAACAGAGCAAGACCCCGTCTCAAAAAAAAAAAAAAAAAAGCCGGGCACAGTGGCTCACGCCTGTCATCCCAGCACTTTGGGAGGCCGAGTTGGGCGGATCACAAGGTCAAGAGATTGAGACCATCCTGGCTAACACGGTGAAACCCCGTCTCTACTAAAAATACAAAAAAAAAATTAGCCAGGCATGGTGGAGGGCGCCTGTAGTCCCAGCTACTTGGGAGGCTGAGGTGGGAGGATCACTTGAGTTCAGGAGGTCAAGGCTGCAGTGAGCCGAGATCACACCATTGCATTCCAGCCTGGGCAACAGAGCAAGACCCTGTCTCACATAAAATAAAATAAATAGGCCGGGCGCAGTGGCTCACGCCTGTCATCCCAGCACTTTGTGAGGCCGAGGCAGGCGGATCACGAGGTCAGGAGTTTGAGACCATCCTGGCCAACATGGTGAAACCCCGTCTCTACTCAAAATACAAAAAAAAAATTAGTCAGGCATGGTGGCGGGCGCCTGTAGTCCCAGCTACTTGGGAGGCCGAGGCAGGAGAATGGCGTGAACCCGGGAGGCCGAGCTTGCAGTGAGCTGAGATTGAGCCACTGCACTCCAGCCTGGGCAACAGAGCAAGACCCCGTCTCAAAAAAAAAAAAAAAAAAAGCCAGGGGCAGTGGCTCAGGTCTGTAATCCCAGCACTTTGGGAGCCCGAGTTGGGCGGATCACAAGGTCAAGAGATTGAGACCATCCTGGCTAACACGGTGAAACCCCGTCTCTACTCAAAATACAAAAAAATAATAGCCGGGCATGGTGGCGGGCGCCTGTAGTCCCAGCTACTTGGGAGGCTGAGGCAGGAGAATGGCGTGAACCCGGGAAGCCGAGCTTGCAGTGAGCTGAGATTGAGCCACTGCACTCCAGCCTGGGCAACAGAGCAAGACCCCGTCTCAAAAAAAAAAAAAAAAAAAAAAGTCCAGACATCATTGTTCAACAGCACAGAGGGACGTCTTGCTGAGAAGTGGCCGGACGAGGCTGCCCCAGACACCGCAGCCCTCTCCTCCTGCTCCCCACACCCTCCAGGACTGAAGAGGCCGTCGGCTCGGCCGGCAGCATCTGCTCCCTTTGTCCTCCGAAGGAACCCGTGTGTGGAAGGAATGCCTCCGGGGAGAACAGCTGACGTCCGGGTGCCGTTTTGGCAGCACGAACCGGAGTTATTTTCAGATGTCTTGTTCGTGCCCCAGAGGTCAGGGACCAGCAGCTTTCAGGAAGCCTCGGCCACGCACTGCGTTAACTCCGCGATGACTTTCTGGCTGCAGAATCCCAACTATGCAATTCACTCTTAATCCCCAGCTTCAAGGCACTGTCAGGCGTTTCCGTGACAAAAACTCTCTCTTTTTTTTTCTTTTCTTCTTTTTTTTTTTTGAGATGGAGTCTTGCTCTGTCACCCAGGCTGGAGGGCAGTGGTGTTATCTCTGCTCACCGCAACCTCCGCCTCCCGGGTTCAAGCGATTGTCCTGCCTCAGCCTCCTGAGTAGCTGGGGCTACAGGCACCCGCCACCACGCCCGGCTAATATTTTGTATTCTTTGTAGAGATGGGGTTTCACCATCTCTACGCTATTTCCAAATAAGGTCCCAGGCCGGGGGCGGTGGCTCACACCTATAATGTTGGCCGGGCTGGTCTCGACCTCCTGACCTCAAGCGATCCACCCGCCTCGGCCTCCCAAAATGCCGGGATGACAGGCGTGAGCCAACGCGCCTGGCCAGAAACACGCTTCTCCAGGACGAGAAGCGTGAGCCACCACGCCCAGCCAGAAACCTGCTATATTCTGCACCGTTTTTCCGGGTCCAGGCAGACGCGGGTCCCTGTGGTTTCAGAGCACAAGTGCTGTTTTATGGAATCATCTTCGCTGTGGCAAGCACACTATGGTAGATGGGATAGGGTGGGTGTTCGTGGTGAGGAAGAGGTCGTGCCCGTCCGTGGATGAGGTGGGAAGCTCTCAAAGAGTTGCTGGCATTTGTACCTGTTTGCACGCAGCAGCGCTTTGAGTGTCAGAGACAGGATGTCACCCAGATCCCACGTCCCCGCAGTTGTTAGTGAGACGGATGCCTCGAGATGTGCCTCGGTCTCTGGTTTGAGAACGTTTGTGTTGACTTGCCATTTTCTAACCACGGGGCACACGGCAGTCAGAACTGAGTTACAGAAAGTGGGCTATTGACTCCAGATGCCTTTCTGACCCACTTTATTTTGTTTTGTTATTTTATTTTATTTATTTATTTATTCATATTTTGAGACGGAGTCTCGCTCTGTCACCCAGGCTGGAGTGCAGTGGCACGATCTCGGCTCACTGCAAGCTCCGCCTCCCGGGTTCACGCCATTCTCCTGCCTCAGCCTCCCGAGTAGCTGGGACTACAGGTGCCCGCCACCACGCCTGGCTAATTTTTTGTATTTTTAGTAGAGACGGGGTTTCACCATATTGGCCAGGCTGGTCTCAAACTCCTGACCTCAAGTGATCAGCCTGCCTCGGCCTCCCAAAGTGTTGGGATTACAGGCATGACCCATCACGTCCGGCCTTCAAGTACACTTTCTATTGAATGCATACTGCTTTCTCTCCAGCATAAAGTTTAAAAATCCTAAATTGCACCATTGGAAGCTGGGGACTGTCTGTATGCAATATTATGTATAGTTTGATTTCTTTTTTTGCATTTTTTTTTTATTTTTTTGAGACAGAGTTACACTCTTGTTGCCCAGGCTGGAGTGCAGTGGCACGATCTCAGCTCACTGCAACCTCCACCTCCCGGGTTCAAACGATTCTCCTGCCTCAGCCCCCCAAGTAGCTGGGATTATGGGCATGAGCCACCACGCCCGGCTAATTTTGTATTTTTAGTGGAGATGGGGTTTCTCCATGTTGGCCAGGCTGGTCTCGAACTCCTGACCTCGTGATCCGCTCACCTCGGCCACCCAAAGTGCTGAGATTACAGGCATGAGCCACCGCGCCCGGCTAATTTTGTATTTTTAGTGGAGATGGGGTTTCTCCACGTTGGCCAGGCTGGTCTCGAACTCCTGACCTCATGATCCGCTCGCCTCGGCCACCCAAAGTGCTGAGATTACAGGCGTGAGCCACCGCGCCCGGCTAATTTTGTATTTTTAGTGGAGATGGGGTTTTTCCATGTTGGCCAGGCTGGTCTCGAACTCCTGACCTCATGATCCGCTCACCTCGGCCACCCAAAGTGCTGGGATGACAGGCGTGAGCCACCAGGCCAGCCACAGTTACACACGGACACAGAGCCAAGGGGCCACCTGAACTGGCTCTCAGCCCTGGAATGAAAGACCATAGGACCAGGCGCGGCGGCTCACGCCTGCAATCCCAGCACTGTGGGAGGCCGAGGCAGGAGGATCGCTTGAGGCCTGGAGTTCGAGAGCAACCTGGGCCACCTAGCAAGACCCTGCCCCTACCAAAAAATGTAAACAATAAAAATAAATGAAAAGCAACAATAAAAGAAGGTAGACCACGTGTCACGGGACCTTCCTCTCCTGGGGTGCCTTGTGGGTGTGGGCAGGAGACGCTATTCCCAGCCTTTCACATTCTAAAAACATCCCGTGGAAAGTGTACAGACGGCATCTGTGGGGCTCACCTCTGTGCCCGTCACTCGATCGCGGGCCTGCTGAGTGGCGCTATTTTTGGAGGGCAGCTGGGGGAGGGAGGAATTGGTACAATTTTGCTATTATAGGAAGGAAGACTAAGGGATTCCTAGGCTTGCTTACATGTTTTTTTTTTTTTTTTTTTTTTTTTTTTGAGACAGAGTCTTGCTCTGTCGCCCAGGCTGGAGAGCAGTGGCCCCATCTCATCTCACTGCAAGCTCTGCCTCCCGGGTTCACGCCATTCTCCTGCCTCAGCCTCCTGGAGAGTAGCTGGGGCTACAGGCGCCCGCCACCACGCCCGGCTAATTTTTTGATGTTTAGTAGAGACGGGGTCTCACCATGTTAGCCCGGATGGTCTCAAGATCTACTGAACTTGTGATCCGCCCGCCTCGGCCTCCCAAAGTGCTGGGATTAGAGGTGTGAGCCACCGCGCCCGGCCGCTTACATGATTGTTTTAGGCTGTCCTTTCGGCATATGAGAGAGTGTGGGAATCCTGTCAGTTCAGGGTTAGAAGCCCAGGATTCATGATTGAGGTGGCTGTCTGCAATAGCAACTTGCTTTCTCATGGCAGAAAATTAGATTTTTTTTTTTCTTTTTGAGACAGACTCTTTCTCTGTCACTCAGACTGGAGTGCAATGGCACGATCACAGCTCACTGCAGCCTCAAACTCCTGGGCTCCAGCAATCCTCCCACCTCAGCCTCCTGAGCACCAGGGACCACAGGCGTGCGCCCCCATACCCAGCTAATTTTTAAATTTCTTTAGAAATGAGATCTCGCTATGTTGCCCAGGCTGGTCTCAAACTCCTGGGCTTAAGCGATCCTCCTGCTTCAGCCTCCCAAAGTGCTGGGATTACAGGCGTGAGCCACTGCACCTGGCCCATGTATGTGTTTTAATATATATTAAAGAGACGGAGTTTCGCTCTTGTCACCCAGGCTGGAGTGCAGTGGTGCCATCTTGGCTCACTGCAACCTCCGCCTCCCAGGTTCAAGCCATTCTCCTGCCTCAGCCTCCCAAGTAGCTGGGATTACAGGTGCTCACCACCATGTCTTCTATCCTTAAAGAACGGGAAAATTTGGGTGCAGATGTGTGTGTGTGTGTGTGTGTGTGTGTGTATGTGTATATATATGTGTGTGTGTGTATATATATGTGTGTGTGTATATATATGTGTGTCTGTATATATATGTGTGTCTGTATGTATATGTGTGTATATGTGTGTGTATATATATATAAAATACAATATAAATTTTTTAAAAAATATAGGTTTATAAAATTATGTTTTATAAAAAAATTTTAAAATATAGAAACAAAATTATAGTTTGTAAAAACATTTTTACACATATGACAATATGTAAAATTGTATTTTATAAAAAGTTTTAAAATATGAAAATATATAAAATTATATTTTGTAAAAACATAAGCCCTTCACCCTTCTTCTGTATTAAATTAGCATCCTGCAAAGCTGACCTCCGGGAGTCTCAGAGAGGCTGGCTTGTTTAATGGAACCGTGTATTCTTTTTTGTTTGTTTGTTTTTTGAGGCGGAGTCCCGCTGTGTCACCCAGGCTGGAGTGCAGTGGTGCAATCTCGGCTCACTGCAACCTCCACCTCCCGGGTTCACACCATTCTCCTGCCTCAGCCTCCTGAGTAGCTGGGACTACAGGTGCCCGCCACCACGCCCGGCTCATTTTTTGTATTTTTAGTAGAGACGGGGGTTTCACCTTGTTGGCCAGGCTGGTCTCGAACTCCTGACCTCAGGTGATGCACCCACCTCGGTGTCCCAAAGTGCTGGGATTATAGGCATAAGCCACCGCACCCGGCCACTTCTGCACTTCTGTGTGTCCTTTCTTTCAAGGAAAGGACACAATGCTGGAATTATAGGAAAGGACACGATGTTGGAGTTATTAATTAAGTCCTCTTTGAGATAAACGGGAATGGTTCGTGTCTTGACAGTGAGCATTTGCAGTAGAAATCACGCACACTCAGCAGAGGGCTGCACAAGGCCAGCCGTGCTCCACCTGCCCCCCTCAAAAATCGGCCTCCACACCTGCTGCGGCCATTTCATTACATCTCAAAACAACGTCAACTTATTTAATAAATAGAAGAATTTTTAAATCAAGTCCTGAGGCAGGATGTATAAACTTTAGTATTGATTATGCATCCCTAAAAGCGCTCTCAGTAAAGGGACTTTGCTTCCTTTTCCTCAGGTTCCTATGAAGTCGTTTAATCCGTCTAACTCTTATTTTATGTTGTTTTACCCGTTTTTATTACTTTATATGACAGTATATCTTTGTAGCCACAAACTGAATAGCATAATTGTGTTTTTTTTTTTTCCCTGAGACAACAATGTGCTTTTTGTTCGAGGAGGTAATAATTCTTGACAAAATCTGTTTTAACGTCGTACCGAAAAAAAAAAAAAACGCACGAAACCCTTAACGGACATTTGTAGTCCCCATTTGATCTAAAACACTGTGATATTGTTTGTGTAATCTGCTTTTAAAGTCACCAAAAGTGCTTTGTTGTAAATACTCTGTGATAACATTTGCTTTGTTAACGTATTTTAAATGAAATATAGTTATAATTTCCCTCATGACATTTTCATTTAAATATATATAATTTAAATGTCATGAGGGAAATTATAATTTAATTTAAAAAATGATTTAAATTTATTTAATAAATTTAATTAATAAATAATATATAATAAATATATAATAATAATCAAATTTGTTTAAATTTATTTAAATTTATTTATTAGTTATTTAGATATTTATTTAGATATTTATTTAAATTTATTATTATTTATTTTTATTTTATTTCATTTTATTTATTTTATTTTATTTTATTTTAAAGACAGGGTCTCCTTCTGTTGCCCAGCTTGGAGCGCACCTGTGTGATTTCGGCTCACTGCAACCTCCGCCTCCTGGGTTCAAGCCATTCTCCTGTCTCAGCCTCCCAAGTAGCTGGGATTACAGGCACCCACCACCACGCCCGGCTACTTTTTGTATTTTTAGTAGAGATGGGGTTTCTCCATGTTGGCCAGGCTGGTCTTGAACTCCTGACCTCAGGTGATCCACACGCCTCGGCCTCCCAAAGTGCTGGGATGACAGGCATGAGCTACCGCGCCCGGCTGCCTTCGGACATCTCGGCGGGAGGAACGTGTGGGTTCTATTCAAGCATCAGCTCTGTCTCCCACCTGCTCTCACCTCCGTGGGCACGCCTGGTTCTCGGCACCCGTGGCAGCCGGGCTGTTGAGCCTCGGCTGGGGTTTGCAGAGGTTTTCTGGGAAGAGCTACTCCAATTCAGGCGAGACTGGCAGATCTGGAGAATTCCACGGCCCCGGGGACCCAGGGCAGCTGTCGTGACTGTGGGGTGCAAGGACCTGGTGGCCAGGTGGATCCCAGGCATTGCGATGGGCTCCACGGTGAGCTGTGGAAAAGAGCCTGGGTCCTGGATTTTATGTCTGGGAATCTGCTGACCACACTTGCCCAACTGCTTTACTCATAGTGGTAAAAGCAGCTACTTTTAGGCCGAGCACCGTGGCTTACACCTGTAATCCCAGCACTTTGGGAGGCTGAGGCGGGCGGATCACCTGAGGTCAGGAGTTCGAAACCAGCCTGGCCAACATGGAGAAACCCCGTCTCTACTAAAAATACAAAAATGAGCTGGGCATGGTGGCGGGTGCCTGTAATCCCAGCACTTTGAGAGGCTGAGGCGGGAGGATCACCTGAGGTCAGGAGTTCGAGACCAGCCTGGCTAACGTGGCGAAACCCCGTCTCTACTAAAAATACAAAAATCACCTGGGCATGGTGGCGGGCGCCTGTAATCCCAGCTACTCAGGAGGCTGAGGCAGGAGAATCGCTTGAACCTGGGAGGCGGAGGTTGCAGTGACCTGAGATCGTGGGTGACAGCGAAAGTCTGTCTCAAAAAGAAAAAAAAAAAAATCAATGCTTTGTGAAAATAGAGCCGGTGACCACGGACCCCCCTAGGCACAGCCTCAAGCCACCCAGAAGAAGATGGAAAAGGATTTTCTTTTAAATCAGCGAGATTTAAATAAGCATGGCGAGCACAGCTGGGAGGCCCCGCCAGGAATTCCGAAGGCTGAAAGGGGCCGTGTCCGCTCCCCCATCCTGGAAATAGTCTCCATGGAGCTGCAGAGTCCGGGTGGGCGCCAGGGACGAGCTTTCAACAGCTCACCTGGCCCCAACATTCCGTCCACACATTCCACGACCAAGACAGCCGCCCCCTGCGAGGGATTAACCGAGGGTCGCGCTTAGTGGCAGGAATGCACGCGCCCGATTTAGACATCCCGCTTGGCATAGGCGGTCAGGGTGGCTTGCAAAGGCCCCGGGTGGGTGGATGCCGGAGACGCTGGATCTCTGAGGTCTACAGGAGGAATTGCTTTTCCGATGGGCTGGTCAGGGAGGAAGGAAGCTGGGGAGAAGCCGGGAGTCCCAGCCTCCACAATGCCTGCCCTTCCAAAACCAGCCAGGCCCCCCGGACAGGATGGCAGCCCCCCTCCCGGCCAGCATGACTTCAGGCCTGGGGAATGTGCCACCTTCCGAATTAGAAGGGCACTGGTTCCCACCCGCGGGGAACCGTAACACAGCGTCTCCCTCCTTCCTCCAGGACCCACGGCTGAGCTCGGAGCTGCCCGAGAGCTCAGGATGTGGGGTGCAGAGCAGAGGAGAAACCCCCTCCCACCCCGGGTCCTTGGGGCATAGGTCTTTTTCAGGCCATCTGCGGAAAGGGGACCTGCGTCTTTACCACCCAGGGGCCCTTGTCTTTGCTTCTCAGCTGTGTTTAGGTCCCCGTTGCTGGGTGATACTGGGGAGACGTAAACAGACCTCGGTCAGCCGGGGCTGGGGCAGGAGCAGGTGCAGCTGGACTCCAGGGCAAGGGCCAGCTGCTGCACACAGTCATGCTGAAAAGCATATCAAAAATAAAAGGAGCAGGGGAAATGGCACGTTTTATTTTTTATTTTATTATTATTATTATCATTTTTGAGATGGAGTTTCGCTCTTGTTACTCAGGCTGGAGTGCAGTGGTGCGATCTCGGCTCACTGCAACCTCCGCCTCCCGGGTTCAAGGGATTCTCCTGCCTCAGCCTCCCGAGTAGCTGGGATGACAGGTGCCCACACCACGCCTGGCTAATTTTTGTATTTTTAGTGGAGATGGGGTCTCGCCGTGTCGGCCAGGCTGTTCTTGAACTCCTGACCTCAGGTGATCCGCCCGCCTCGGCCTCCCAAAGTGCTGGGATTACAGGCGTGAACCACCGCGCCCGGCCTATTTTTTATTTATTTTATTATTAATATTTTTGAGGCGGAGTTTCACTCTTGTTGCCCAGGCTGGAGTGCAGTGGCGGGATCTCGGCTCATTGCAACCTCCGCCTCCCGGGTTCAAGTGATTCTCCTGCCTCAGTCTCCCAAAGTGCTGAGATTACAGGCATGTGCCACCACGCTCGGCTAATTTTGTATTTTTAGTAGAGACGGGGTTTCACCATGTTGGTCAGGCTGGTCTCGAACTCCTGACCTCAGGTGATCCACCCGCCTCGGCCTCCCAGAGTGCTGGGATTACAGGTGTGAGCCACCGTGCCCAGCCGGGTCCGCCTTCAATTTTCAAAACCACACATTTATGGATAATGCAGCACTCGGGAGAGGGATGACTCTGGGTACACTATTGTGGGTATTTTTTGTGTGTGTGTGTGTTTTTTCTGGAGACAGAGTCTTGGGATGATACTGTGTCTGGTGACCCCCAGGGCCTGGGGGTCTTTTGTGAACTGCTCCGCCTCCGTAATCCAGCTATCACAGTCTTTGAAGAAAGATCAATAATTAACCAATTGCAAAACGCAGCGGAATTCGATTCCTGGCGCTCCTGTAACAAAGAACTACCAGGAGGGTGGCCCCTACCAGGAGGGTGGCCCAAAGCAACAGGAACATATCCTTTCCCCATCCTGGAGGCCAGAAGTCTGAGGTGCAGGTGTCTCAGGGCCGCGCTCCCTCCAGAGGCTCTAGGGGAGGGTCCTTCCTGCCTCTCCCAGCTCCTGGGGGCTCCAGGCGTCCCTGGGCTTGTGGCTGCGTCACTCCAGTCTCTGCCTCCGTCTCCACGTGGCCTTCTCCTCTGTGTCTGTGTCTCTTCTTCTGTCTCTTAGAAGGATACCTGTCATTGCATTTAGGGCCCACCCTAATCCAGGATGATCTCATCTCAAGCTCCTTGAGTTAATTATATCTGCAAAGACCCTATTTTCTTTTCTTTCTTTCTTTTTTTTTTTTTTTGAGACAGAGTCTCACTCTGTCGCCGAGGCTGGAGTGCAGTGGCACAATCTCGGCTCACTGCAACCTCCGTCTCCTGAGTTCAAACAATTCTTCTGCTTCAGCCTCCTGAATGGCAGGGATTACAGGCATGCACGACCACATCCAGCTAATTTTTGTATTTTTAGTAGAGACGGGGGTTTCACCATGTTGGCCAAGCTGGTCTCGAACTCCTGACCTCAGGTGATCCACCCGCCTGAGCCTCCCAAAGTGCTGGGATGACAGGTGTGAGCCACCTCACCTGGCCCTATTTTGTTTTTATTTTTTGCAAGGAAGGAATGAAGGGATTTACTGAAAATGGAAGTACCCTCCACAGCGTGGGAGGAGACTGAGAAGAGGAGCTCAAAGACTAAAGGGACCGGCTTTTAAAGACATTTAATTAAAAGGAATTAAATTTCCCTTATGACATTTAGAAAAAAAAAAAATCAAGTCCAAATGATACAAAATGGTCAGCTTGCTTTGTGCCTTGGCGGCCGCATATGGAACATCATTAGAATAGAACCGGAAGCGTCTAGATTTTCACTTTTCACCCTGAAAGATGAAACAGAGATGAAAGCAGTCACCAATTTTCTCTAATTATTTTGCAATTAAGCGTCCGAGCACCCCAGGTAGCGTGGACTCCCACAGCTCTTAAACCAAATACCTGTCTGTCTGAAATTAATTATAAAAATGGATCAAGGGGTGGTTTTCACGTGGTGGCTGATGAATGCTTTCCAAGTCTTGTTTTCCTGTTCGTTTACAGTGGTACGTAAGAAGTACAGAACATAAAATTCACCGTGTGAGCCATTTTTGTTTGTTTGTTTGTTTTTGAGACGGAGTCTCGCTCTGTCGCCCAGGTTGGAGTGCAGTGGCGTGATCTCAGCTCACTGCAATCTCCGCCTCCCGGGTTCAAGCCATTCTCCTGCCTCAGCCTCCTGAGTAGCTGGGACTACAGGCACCTGCCACCACGCCCGGCTAATCGTTGTACTTTTAATAGAGACGGGTTTTACCATATTGGCCAGGCTGGTCTCGAACCCCTGACTTCCTGATCTGCCCACCTCGGCCTCCCAAAGTGCTGGGATTACAGGCGTGAGCCACTGTGCCCGGCCGAGAATTGGTATTATGTTTAGAGCAAAATTAGGAATACGCCTTTGTTCTCCAGATATTAGGATACCTGGACACTCCCAAGTCTGGGTCTGTTTAGTAAATACTTTTTTTTTTTTGAGATGGAGTTTCACTCTTGTTGCCCAGGCTGGAGTGCAGTGGTGCGATCTCAGCTCACCTCAACCTCTGCCTCCCGGGTTCAAGGAATTCTCCTGCCTCAGCCTCCCGAGTAGCTGGGATGACAGGTGCCCGCCACCACACCCGGCTCATTTTGTATTTTTTTAGTAGAGACGGGGTTTCTCCGTGTTGGTCAGGCTGGCCTCGAACTGCCAACCTCAGGTGATCCACCCGCCTCGGCCTCCCAAAGTGCTGGGATTACAGGCGTGAGCCACCGTGCCAGTAAACATTATCAATTTCTTCCTTTTTTTTTTTTCTGAGATGGAGTCTCACTCTGTCCCCAGGCTGGAGTGCAGTGGTGCGGTCTCGGCTCACTGCAACCTCCACCTCCCGGGTTCAAGTGATTCTCCTGCCTCAGCCTCCTGAGTAGCTGCGATTACAGGCACCTGCCACCACGCCCGGCTAATTTTTGTGTTTTTAGTAGAGACGAGGTTTCACCATGTTGGCCAGGCTGGTCTCGAACTCCTGACCTCAAGCGATCCACCCGCCTCGGCCTCCCAAAGCGCTGGGATTCCAGGCGTGAGCCACCGCGCCAGGCGTAATTCCTTCCCTTAACCGTAAACGTCTACAGGCGAGGAATGCTGAACTTTCTGAGAAGGCAGCCAGCAAGTTCCAGCCTCATTCTCCAGCCGTCAGTCAAAGATGGAGTCACGGTGGTTCATTTGCCTCTGACAACGAGTCCTCCCGGACGCCACGTGGCTTGTTCTGAAGCCGGGCCGGAGACACCGTCTGGACCCCACCCTGCTCCCCAGGGCCGCCTCCAAAAGGATCCCACCCCAGGGAGCCGTGCAAACACCATAAATCCTGCTAATTGCCACGTTCCCAGCAGCCAGAATCCGTGGTCTGTCTATAGTGGCCTCACAGTCTCCAGCCAAGAGCTCAATCTTGCTTCTGGACAAATATTACCGAGAAACGTCTGCAAACCCCGGGCGCCCGGCTCCCACATCACAGGGGCTGCGTCTCAGAAAACAACTTGTTTCTGCCCATCCACCCCCCACCGCCACCTCCCCGGGCACCTCGCCACACAAGACGCTCTGGGCTTCCCGTAAAAACACCCGTGTCTGTGACCTGCGCGTGGGGTCACCTCCCCGGCCTACATGCAAGGTGAGGCAGGGGGGCTCACCTGGGGCTCATCTGCCTGAGGGGGTCCTGCCCACGGCTCTGCGACAGAATAGAATAATCAGGGCGTTGTGTGGCAGTGCCCTTCTCCCTGCCCAAGCCCGAGGCACCGTGCCCACTGCAGGAGGGAGGGCACCTGTTCCCCTCCTATCTCAGCCACTCTGCCCACGTGTGTCCCCACAAAACGGGGTCCGTGCAGCCCTGGGGCCGGTCACCGTACCGCATCCTCCTGACAAAGCCAGAAAGAAATCGGCTCTTTGATTTTAACATTAAAAAAAAAAAAAGGGCTGCTTTCTGCTTGCAAAAGAAATGCACACAGGCTGCTGGCAGAAAGTTCTGGAAGATGATAAAGGAAAAAAATAAATTAGTTCGAGAAAACTTTGAGACACCTAACAGCACAAATACCCTCAGTCTTTAGAGAACAGTTGGGGATACACATTCTAGCTCATTTCCCCATGGAACTTTTATTTTTATTTTTTGAGATGAGTCTCTCTCTGTTGCCGAGGCTGGAGTGCAATGGTGTGATCTCAGCTCACTGCAACCTCCGTCTCCCGGGTTCAAGCGATTCTCCTGCCTCAGCCTCCCAATAGCTGAGATTACAGGCACCTGCCACCACGCCCAGCTAATTTTTGTGTATTTACTAGAGACGGGGTTTCACCGTGTTGGCCAGGCTGGTCTCAAGCTCCTGACCTCAGGTGATCCGCCCACCTCAGCCTCCCAAAGTGCTGGGATTATGGGGGTGAGCCACCGCGCCCGGCCCCTCTGTTCTTTTTATAAGCCGCTATGACCGGCCCTGAGAAGAGAGACCACACTCACAGGTTTAATAAATTGGGAATCCCAACTTATTCACACAATGTGCTTCTGTAGATAGAATTTTGTCCACTTAAATTGTGGCGCAGGCATTTCTCTTGCCAGGAAAACTCTTTGGAAACAGCCCTTCTTCCTTCCTTCTTTCCTTCCTTCCTTTCCCTCCCCTGCCTCCCTTCTTCCCTCCCTCCCTCCCTTCCCTCCCTTCCCTCCCTTCTCTCCCTTCCTTCCTTCTCTTCCTTCCTTCCTTCCCTCCCTCCCTTCCTTCCCTTCCTTCCTTCCCTTCCTTTCCTTCCTTCCTTCCCTCCCTTCCTTCCTTCCCTTCCTTCCTTCCCTTCCTTCCTTCTCTTCTTTCCTTCCCTTCCTTCCTTCCTTCCCTCCCTTCCCTCCCTTCCTTCCCTTCCTTCCCTTCCTTCCTTCCT
Source organism: Gorilla gorilla gorilla (assembly GCF_029281585.2). Lineage (NCBI taxonomy): Eukaryota > Metazoa > Chordata > Mammalia > Primates > Hominidae > Gorilla > Gorilla gorilla. The sequence continues at coordinate 9,774,200 of NC_073247.2, forward strand.
TCTCTTCTTTCCTTCCCTTCCTTCCTTCCCTTCCTTCCTTCCCTTCCTTCCATTCCTTCCTTCTTTCTTTTTCCCTTTCCTTTTCTTTTTCCTTTTCTTTTTGAGATGTAGTCTCACTCTGTCACCCAGGCTGGAGTGCAGTGGTGTGATCTCGGCTCACTGCAAGCTCCACCTCCCAGGTTCAAGCGATTCTCCTGCCTCAGCCTCCTGAGTGCAGCTGGGATTACAGGCGCCCACCACCACGCCCGGCTAATTTTTGTGTTTTTTTAGGTAGACATGAGGTTTCACCACATCGGCCAGGCTGGTCTCAAGCTCCTGACCTCAAGTGATCCGCCTGCCTCAACCTCCCAAAGTGCTGGGATGACAGGCGTGAGCCACCGCGCTTGTCGTGCTCTGTAAATTTTGTTTTGGGCCAGGCGTGGTGGCTCACACCTGCAATCCCAGCTCTACGGGAGGCCGAGGCACGAGGGTCGCTGGAGGCCAGGAGTTTGAGTCCCCCAGGCTGGGTAACACAACGAGACCGCATCTCTAAAAATGATAAAAGACAAATTAGCTGGGCGTAGTGACACGGGAGCCTGTCACCCCGGCTCCTGAAGAGGCTGAGGTGGGAGGATCGCTTTAGCTCAGGAGCTGGAGGCTGTAGCGAGCTGTGATCTCACCACCGCACTCCAGCCTGGGCGACAGAGCAAGATGCCATCTCAAAAATAATAAAAACAAGGCCAGGAGCGGTGGCTCACGCCTGTCATCCCCGCACTTTGGGAGGCCGAGGTGGGTGGATCACTTGAGGTCAGGAGCTCGAGACCAGCCTGACCAACATGGAGAAACCCCATCTCTACTAAAAATACAAAATTAGCCAGGTGCAGTGGTTCATGCCTGTCATCCCAGCGCTTCGGGAGGCCAAGGTGGGTGGATCATGAGGTCAGGAGCTGGAGACCAGCCTGACCAAGATGGAGAAACCCCATCTCTACTAAAAATACCAACTTAGCCGGGCGTGGTGGTGGGTGCCTGTCATCCCAGCGCTTTGGGAGGCCAAGGTGGGTGGATCACATGAGGTCAGGAGCTCGAGACCAGCCTGACCAACATGGAGAAACCCTGTCTCTACTAAAAATACAAAATTAGCTGGGTGTGGTGGTGGCAGGTGCCTGCAATCCCAGCTACTGGGGAGGCTGAGGCAGGAGAATCGCTTGAACCCGGGAGGTGGAGGTTGCAGTGAGCTGAGATCACGCCATTGCACTCCAGGCTGTGCAACAGAGCAAAAACTCTGTCTCAAAAATAATATAATAATAATAATAATAATAAAAACAACTGTTTTCATGCTGCAGACAGCACACAGGCCAGGACGTCAGGGTGTCGTGAGGGGCCGTCGGAGAACGTCTAAGGGACGTCCCTGCATTCCTGGCTGGAGGTCCTGCGCCAGCGGCCTCCGTGTGAGAAAACTTTCGCTCTGCAAACTCTCAGAGCCCCCACCTGCTCCCGCCTCCCGTCTGTCCTGGTTCTTGGGACCCCGGAGCCTTCTCTGTCCAGACCTCCCAGGTCCTGACGGGAATCCGGATAAACTCATTGGGGCGAAGGTGTTAACGGCAGGCCCCTGTCTAATGTATTTCGCCACCCAGATAAAATGAGTGTTTTCACAGCTGCCGTTAATTTCTTACCCTGAGGAAGAAAGGAAGGACTTTGAGGCACCTGCGGCCGGGTTGGGGTGCGGCAGGGGGATTTCTGGACGCGGACGGCGTGTGGGGAGTTCCTGGGGTCCCTAGGGCCACACCACGTAGGTGGCAGCCGGCTCCGTCCTGCAAAGCCCCGGCTTCGGTGAGAGATTTATCACCTGCTCGGCCTCGGAGACGGGGAAGAAAAACACAGCCTGGAAGTGGTCCTGGCTGACGGACGGGCCCCTGGGGAGCTGTCCCCAAATGCGCGTCTTCTTTCTCCTTTCTGTCACAGCCTCCCGGCCCTGCTCTGGCTGAGTGGGGCTTTCAGTGAACGCTTGTTGAGTGTCCACGGAGCTCTGAGTGCTGTTCCAGGGACTGGGTATGTGGTGGGGTGTGTGAGGTTCCCTTCTCTCTAGTGCAGAGATCAGGAGTGAGTAGACAAAGAAAATAGCATCTAACTGCTGCTTGTGATGAGTTGTTTTTTTTTGTTTTTTTTTTTTTTTTTTGAGACAGAGTCTCGCTGTCATTACCTAGGCTGGAGAGCAATGGCGTGATCTTGGCTCACGGCAACCTCTGCTTCTGGGTTCAAGGCATCCTCCTGCCTCAGTCTCCCGAGTAGCTGGGATGACAGGCAGCTGCCACCATGCCTGGGTAAGTTTGTATTTTTAGTAGAGACGGGGTTTCACTATGTTGGCCAGGCTGGTCTCAAACTCCTGACCTCAGGTGATCCGCCCGCCTCGGCCTCCCAAAGTGCTGGGATTACAGGCGTGAGCCACCGTGTGTGGCCTTTTTTTTTTTTTTTTTTTTTTGAGATGGTCTTGCTCTCATTGCCCAGGCTGGAGTGCAATGGTGCAATCTTGGCTCACTGCAACTTCTGCTCCCGGGTTCAAGTGATCCTCCTGCCTCAGCCTCCCGAGTAGCTGGGATTAGAGGCATGTGCCACCACGCCCGGCTAATTTTGTATTTTTAGTAGAGATGGGGTTTCACTGTGTTAGCCAGTCTGGTCTCAAACTCCTGACCTCATGATCTGCCCACCTCAGCCTCCCAAAGTGCTGGGATGACAGGCGTGAGCCACCGCTCCCGGCCTTTTTTTTTTTTTTTTGAGATGGAATCTTGCTCTTATTGCCCAGGCTGGAGTGCAGTGGGCAAACTCGGCTCACTGCAACCTCTGCCTCCCGGGTTCAAGTGGTCCTCCTGCCTCAGCCTCCTGAGTAGCTGGGATTACAGGCATGCTCCACCACTCCCGGCTAATTTTGTATTTTTAGTAGAGATGGGGTTTCACTGTGTTGGCCAGGCTGGTCTCGATCTCCTGACCTCAGGTGATCCACCCGCCTCGGCCTCCCAAAGTGCTGGGATGACAGGCGTGAGCCACCGTGTCCAGCCCCAGCGGTTTTTTTTTCTTTTGGAAAAGGTCATAGCTCACTGCAACCTCCAACTGCTGGGCTCAAGTCATCCTCCTGCCTCAGCCTCCCCAGGTGCCTTCTGCGAGAGCGATTTGGCATTGAGTATAAAAGAGTTGAGAAGGTTTATCTGGTGCCTTCCTTCTGGGAACTGATCTCAGAGTCGTCAGTCAGACCTGTGCTCAAAAACTCATTCCCCAGGCACCTTCCTCACCCAGTAATTGATGGTGTCAAATTTGGAAATAATTTCTAATTTTTGTACAGATGGGGTCTCACTATGTTGCTCAGGTTTGTCTCGAGCTCCTGGGCTCAAGAGATTCTCCCCTTGGGCCGGGCGCAGTGACCCACGCCTGCAATCCCAGCACTTTGGGAGGCCGATGTGGGTGGATCATGAGGTCAGTAGATCGAGACCATCCTGGCTAACACAGTGAAACCCCGTCTCTACTAAAAATACAAAAAAAAAATTAGCTGGACGTGGTGGCGGGCACCTGTAGTCCCAGCTACTCGGGAGGCTGAGGCAGGAGAATGGCGTGAACCCAGGAGGTGGAGGTTGCAGTGAGCCGAGATCGCGCCACTGCAGTCCGGCCTGGGTGACAGAGCGAGACTCCGTGTCAAAAAGAAAAAAAAAAAAGAACAGCAAAAAAAGCTGGGACCACAGACACACAAAACCCCATCTGGCTAATTTTTATTTTTTTGTAGAGATGGGATCTTGCTACGTTGCCCAGGCTGATCTTAAACGCCGAGGCTCAAGTGATCTTCCTCCCTCAGCCTCCTGAGTAGCTGGAACGGCAGGTGCATGTCACCATGCTTGGCTAATTTTTTTTTTTTTTTTTCATAAAGACAGAGTCTTGCTACGTTTCCCAGGCTGGTCTCAAACTCCTGGCCTCAAGTCATCCTCTCACCTCAGCCTCCCAAAGTGCTGGGATTCCAGGCGTGAGTACCTGGCCCCTTCAGCATTTTTAAAATATCATTACCCCTTCAAAGACACCTCCAGGAGCAGCCAAAGTTGGTACCCGTGTTATTCCCCATCTCAGCACCCCATGAATTCATTTCTCCAGAAGAACTCATCACAAGCAGGCCACGTGCGGTGGCTCACACCTGTCATCCCAGCACTTTGGGAGGACAAGGCGGGTGGATCACCTGAGGTCAAGAGATCGAGACCATCCTGGCCAACAAGGTGCAACCCCCTCTCTGCTAAAAATACAAAAAATTAGCCGGGCGTGGTGGTGGGCGCCTGTAGTCCCAGCTACTCGGGAGGCTGAGGCAGGAGAATGGCGTGAACCTGGGAGGCGGAGGTTGCAGTGAGCCGAGATCGCGCCACCGCACTCCAGCCTGGGCGACAGAGTGAGACTCTGTCTCCAAAAAAAAAAAAAATGCTGAAAAGAAGCAAGAAGGAGGAGCTGGCTGTGCGCAGGGAAAAGCAATGCAGGAAGAAGGATCAGCGTGTGCAAAGACTCTGAGCTGGGAAAAACCTCTGTGTATTCCGAGAACCGAGACAGGGAGGCAGGCTTAGGGTGGAGAGGAGGATGGCAAGGTGGAGGGTTGAAGGGTTGCCCAGCAGCCTGCAGGGCTGACTGGGAGCTCAGATATTCCATGACAAGGACAAAGGGAAGGGGTCTGTATGCAGCTGTGTCTCCGCTCTCTTTCTTGCTCAGAGCATGGAGACCTCGAGTCCAGCTTCCTTTGCGTGCGTAGGGGCCTCTCTGGGTGATGGAGCCCTCCCGAGTGGTAGGTTGGGAGAACCACAGAATTAACCGCACCCTCCAGAGTCTCTCTCAACCAAGGGCTGTCGACAGCGGGTGCATAAATACCTGGGAGGGGCCGGGTGCGGTGGTTCACGCCTGTCATCCCAGCAATTTGGGAGGACAAGGCGGGTGGATCGCCTGAGGTCAAGAGTTCGAGACCAGCCTGGCCAACATGGTGGAACCCCCACCCCCTTGCTAAAAATACAAAAAAATTAGCTGGGTGTGGTGGTGGGAGCCCGTAATCTCAGCTACTCGAGAGGCTGAGGCAGGAGAATGGCGTGAACCCGGGAGGCGGAGGTTGCAGTGAGCCGAGATTGCACCACTGCACTCCTGGGCGACAGAGACTCCGTCCCCCCCCCAAAAAAAAATCTGTTGGCGGTCTGAATAAAAGATGGGAAATTAGGCCAGGCACCATGGGTCACGGCTGTAATTCTAGTACTTTGGGAGGCCAAGTCGGGCGGATCACCTGGGGTTGGGAGTTGGAGATGGGGTTTCTCCTGAGCCCCCAAAGGCACGAGCTGGTGGGCCTCGGGAGTGGTGGGGCGATTCCTGCAGGTGGCTCTGTGCAGAGTGTTGTCATATCAGCCAGGAAAACACCCCCTTGCCACATCCTCAAGTCAACCCAATCTCGTCTGAAAGGCTTGGATGGAGGTGGGGGGGTCCCTGGCTTCCGTCGCTGGAGCGGTGGCCGCAGGGCTGGTCTTCACTGTCATCGTGATGTCACCATCATCCTCACGTTGGGTGTCTCCCTGGATTCTCGGCTCTCCAGGGAGGCGGTGATGGCCCATCCCACCAGCTGCCCACGGAGGCGGGGTCCCCGGGATGCAGGCTTGACCTCAGAGGAAAACCCACCTGAGCCATTCTAGGGGGAGGGGACACCAGGACCCCCCAAAGGCCTGGTCGGCTGAGGTCATGGTTTATCCCGGGGTTTGGGGGAGGGGACACCAGGACCCCCCAAAGGCCTGGTCGGCTGAGGTCACGGTTTAATCCCGGGGTTGGAGCAGAACGGGCCGTGGAGGATGGAGAACGGGCCGTGGAGGATGGGCTCAGGGAGGGTTTGTTCACGGCGTGAATTCACACGGAATCTTCCTCCTTCCCTTCCTTCCTTCTGTCCCTCCCTCCTTCCTTCCCCCTCCCCTCCCCGCCCTCCCTCCCTCTGTCCCTCTCTTCCTCCCTCCTTCCTTCCTTCTTTCCTCCCTCCTTCTCTTTCCTTGTTTCCTTCCTTCCTTTATTCCTTCCTCCCTCCCTTCCTTCCTTCTTTCCTTCCTCCCTACCTCCCTCCCTCCCTTCCTTCTTTCCCTCCTTCCTTTCTTCTTTCCTCCCTCCCTCCCTCCTTTCCTTCCCTCCTTCCTTCCAATTTCCTCCCTCCCTGCCTCTCTTCCTTCCTTTCTTCCTGGACAGCCTGGCATCTGCACCATGTCCTGGCTGAGCCTCCTGCCAGCTCTGTGGCCTCGGGCGGGGGCGGGGTGCCTGTCTCACCATCTTTGCACCCCAGCTTCCCCATCTGTGAGGCAGGGACGGCAACAGGCACCCCTCGAGGTCACCCCTCCAGCATTTCTTTACAGCTCTCTCACATGAACTTAGATCCACGGAAAAGCGTCACCCTGACTCGTCCACCTGCAAAAACGGCCCAGGACAGAGAGGGGGGCCCTTGGGATGCTGGTGGCCGGGACCCGAGGCTGTTGTCCGGTCGTAGAGCCTTAGAGGTTGTCGGCGGTGTAGACGGGGGTCCCAGGCTGCAAGCTGCCTCTCTCCTCTGCTTCAGGCTCTTCTTTTCTATTTATTTATTTTTAAGACAGGGTGTTGCTCTGTCACCCAGGCTGGAGTGCAGTGGTGCCATCTTGGCTCACCGCAGCCTCCAACTCCTGGGCTCAAGCCATCCTCCCGCCTCAGCCTCCCGGGCAGCGGAGACCACAGGCATGTGCCCGGCTAATTTTCTAATGTTTTGTAGAGATGACGTCTTTGCCACGTTGCCCAGGCTGGCGTTGAACTCCTGGGCTCAAGGCCTCCTCTTGCCCTGGTCTCCCAAAGTGCTGGGATTAGAGGTGTGAGCCACTGCGTCTGGCCAAGACGTCTTTTGGGGGGTACATAATTCTCAACCAAATTGACTCTGTCTCTCCTTCTCACTCTCTACACACACACACACACACACACACACACGCACACAGCTTGTATGTATATATGCATTTATACAGGTGTGGAGGTATTTGTGCATATAGAGATATATACGATCTAGATATATATTTAAAGCATTAGAAGATGATTTTGATGGCTGATATTTCAGTAAATATTTCTCCTCTCTCCCTCTGTCCACACACACACAGCTTGTATATATATATGCATTTATATAGGTGTAGAGGTATTTGTGCGTATAAAGATGTATATGAGATATATACATACATATATAGAAACCATTAGAACATGATTTCCATTGCTAATATTTCAGTGAATATCTCTTTTCTATCTCTCTCTCACTCCACACACACACACAGACACACACACACACAGAGACACACACACACCTTGTGTGTATATACGCATTTATACAGGTGTAGAGGTATTTGTGTGTATAAAGATGTATATGAGATATATGTCTGTTTAAACCATTAGAAGATGATTTTGGTGGTTGATATTTCAGTAAATATTTCTCCTCTCTCCTTCTGTCCACACACACACGGCTTGTATGTATATACGCATTTATACAGGTGTGGAGGTATTTGTGCATATAGAGATATATATGATCTAGATGTATATTTAAAGCATTAGAAGATGATTTTGATGGCTGATATTTCAGTAAATATTTCTCCTGTCTCCCTCTGTCCACACACACACGGCTTGTATGTATATACGCATTTATACAGGTGTGGAGGTATTTGTGCATATAGAGATATATATGATCTAGATGTATATTTAACCCATTAGAAGATGATTTTGATGGCTGATATTTCAGTAAATATTTCTCCTGTCTCCCTCTGTCCACACACACACGGCTTGTATGTATATACGCATTTATATAGGTGTGGAGGTATTTGTGCATATAGAAATATATATGATCTAGATGTCTGTTTAAACCATTAGAAGATGATTTTCATGGCTGATAGTACTTCAGCGAATATCTCTTAAAAATAATGATGGCACACGTCCCTCATGAAAAGCAATGGTTCCCTAAACACAGACTGTCTGGTCCATATCGGAGTTTCCACAGTCGTGACTCACATGCAAGCAACGTACAACTATCGCAGGGGTGGGGTCCTTCCCTCCCAGACAGGCTCACGAGGAGGCCGTGCAAAGCCTCAGAGCACTGGAACCAGGACGGCTACTCCAGTGACATGAAAGGCACACGGGTGACAGGACGGCCACTGCAGTGACAGGACGGCCACCCCAGAGACAGGACGGAGACCCCAGAGACAGGACAGACACCCCACAGACAGCACGGCCACCCCAGAGACAGCACAGACACCCCAGAGACAGGACGGAGACCCCAGAGACAGGACGGAGACCCCAGAGACAGGACGGACACCCCAGAGACAGGACGGACACCCCACAGACAGCACGGACACCCCAGAGACAGGACGGACACCCCAGAGACAGGACGGACACCCCAGAGACAGGACGGTGACCCCAGAGACAGGACGGACACCCCAGAGACAGGACGGTGACCCCAGAGACAGGACAGACACCCCACAGACAGGACAGACACCCCAGAGACAGGACGGACACCCCAGAGACAGCACGGACACCCCAGAGACAGGACGGTGACCCCAGAGACAGGACGGCGACCCCAGAGACAGGACGGACACCCCAGAGACAGCACGGACACCCCAGAGACAGCACGGCCACCCCAGAGACAGGACGGACACCCCAGAGACAGGACGGACAACCCCAGAGACAGGACGGAGACCCCAGAGACAGGACGGACACCCCAGAGACAGCACGGACACCCCAGAGACAGCACGGCCACCCCAGAGACAGGACGGACACCCCAGAGACAGGACGGACAACCCCAGAGACAGGACGGAGACCCCAGAGACAGGACGGACACCCCAGAGACAGCACGGACACCCCAGAGACAGCACGGACACCCCAGAGACAGGACGGTCACCCCAGAGACAGCATGGACACCCCAGAGACAGGACAGACACCCCAGAGACAGCATGGACACCCCAGAGACAGGACGGAGACCCCAGAGACAGGACGGACACCCCAGAGACAGGACGGACACCCCAGAGACAGGACGGACACCCCCAGACACAGCACGGCTGCCCCAGCCCCGCGTTTTTTGTCACATATTTTCTCTTCGGCCACACGATGGCAGTGCCAGCTACGGAAACGATGGACCTTTGTCGGCCCCTTTGCTGAGTTTTGAAACACGTCACTGCCTTCACCCTTGTGGGTCCCCGGGCTGCGAACCCCGGGACGCCCTTCCCGCCTCCTGGGCCGGCGCTCAGGTCTTTATATTCATCCCAAACCGGGATCAAGCCCCTTCCCTCCCCCGGCTGCCATCCCTGCGCCGTTCAGACCCTGTAACCGGCTACTTCGGAACCGACGTCGTGAAACCTTTGCTCGACTGTGTTTCTCACGCTCCCCTCATAAAACAGTAGCTGTCGGGCTCTGGAGGTCTGTTGGGGTTTTCCTCAAAAAGTTTATTTTTTTTGTGGTTTGTTTTTTCTAGACAGGGTCTCAGTCTGTCATCCGGGCTGGAGCACAGCGGGGGAATGATCTCGGCTCAGGGCAGCCTCCGGCTCCTGGCCCCAAGTGATCCTCCTGCCTCAGCCTCCCGAGTAGCTGGGACCACAGGCACCTGCCACCTCACCCGGCTCATTTTTTTGTATTTTTTGTAGAGACGGGGTTTCTCCGTGTTGCCTGCGCTGGTCTTGAACTCCTAACCTCAGGTGATCCACCCGCCTCAGCCTCCCGAGTAGCCGGGACCACAGGCACCTGCCACCACACCCAACTCATTTTTTTGTATTTTTTTGTATTTTTTGTAGAGATGGGGATTCTCCATGTTGCCTGGGCTGGTCTTGAACTCCTGGGATCAAGCCGTCCACCGCCTCAGCCTCCCAACGTGCCGGGATGACAGGTGTGAGCCACCACACCGGGCCTATTTTATTTTATTTTTTGTAGAAATTGTTTAAGTGGCTACAAAAGTCCACAAACATCCTCCCTGAAATTCTCCCTTAGAATAATCGTCTTCGTGGGCACACAGCATGTGCTGCTGCTGACCTGAGTGGCCTCTACTCGACGTCTAGACGGCTCAGTGTTCGGACAGTTTCAATTCAGGGTCTCGCTCTGTCACCCAGGCTGGAGTCTGGGTGTGATCTTCGCTCACTGCAGCCTCTTTCCTCCCTCCCTTCCTTCCTTGCTTCCTTCCTTTCATCTTTCCTCCCTCCCTCCTTTCCTCCCTCCCTCCCTCCTTTCCTTCCTCCCTCTTTTCCTCCCTCCCTTCCTCCCTCCTTTCCTCCCTCCCTCCTTCCTTTCCTCCCTCCCTCCTCTCCTCCCTCCCTTCTTTCCTCCCTCCCTGCTTTCCTCCCTCCCTCCTCTCCTCCCTCCCTTCTTTCCTCCCTCCCTGCTTTCCTCCCTCCCTCCTTTCCTCCCTCCTTTCCTCCCTCCTTTCCTCCCTCCTTTCCTCCCTCCTTCCTTTCCTTCCTCGCTGCCTTTCTTCCTTCCTTTCTTCCTGGACAGCCTGGCATCTGCACTGTGTCCTGGCTGAGCCTCCTGCCAGCTCTGTGGCCTCATTGAGGGGGGCGTGTCTCACCATCTTTGCACCCCAGCTTCCTCATCTGTGAGGCAGGGACGGCAGCAGGCACCCCTCGTGGTCACCCCTCCAGCATTTGTTTACAGCTCTCTCACATGAACTTAGATCCATGGAAAAGCGTCACCCTGACTCGTCGACCTGCAAAAACGGCCCAGGACAGAGAGGGGTGCACTTGGGATGGTGGCGGCCGGGACCCGAGGCTGTTGTCCGGTCATAGAACCTTAGAGCCTGTTCGAATCAGGGTCTCGCTCTGTCACCCAGGCTGGAGTCTGGGTGTGATCTTCGCTCACTGCAGCCTCTTTCCTCCCTCCCTTCCTCCCTCCCTCCCTTCCTTCCTTCCTTGCTTCCTTCCTTTCATCTTTCCTCCCTCCCTCCCTCCCTCCCTCCTTTCCTCCCTCCCTTCCTCCCTCCCTCCTTCCTTTCCTCCCTCCCTTCTTTCCTCCCTCCCTTCTTTCCTCCCTCCCTTCTTTCCTCCCTCCCTCCTTTCCTCCCTCCCTTCCTTCCTTGCTTCCTTCCTTTCATCTTTCCTCCCTCCCTCCTTTCCTCCCTCCCTCCCTCCTTTCCTCCCTCCTTTCCTCCCTCCCTCCCTCCTTTCCTTCCTCCCTCTTTTCCTCCCTCCCTCCCTCCTTTCCTTCCTCCCTCTTTTCCTCCCTCCCTTCCTCCCTCCTTCCCTCCTTTCCTTCTCCCTCTTTTCCTCCCTCCCTTCCTCCCTCCTTTCCTCCCTCCCTCCTTTCCTCCCTCCCTTCTTTCCTCCCTCCCTCCTTTCCTCCCTCCCTCCTTTCCTCCCTCCCTTCCTCCCTCCCTTCTTTCCTCCCTCCCTCCTTTCCTCCCTCCTTTCCTCCCTCCCTCCTTTCCTCCCTCCCTCCTTTCCTCCCTCCTTCCTCTCCTTCCTCACTGCCTTTCTTCCTTCCTTTCTTCCTGGACAGCCTGGCATCTGCACCGTGTCCTGGCTGAGCCTCCTGCCAGCTCTGTGGTCTCGGGGGGCGCGGGGTGCATGTCTCACCATCTTTGCACCCCAGCTTCCCCATCTGTGAGGCAGGGACGGCAGCAGGCACCCCTCGTGGTCACCCCTCCAGCATTTCTTTACAGCTCTCTCACATGAACTTAGATCCATGGAAAAGTGTCACCCTGACTCGTCGACCTGCAAAAATGGCCCAGGACAGAGAGGGGGGCACTTGGGATGGTGGCGGCCGGGACCCAAGGCTGTTGTCCGGTCGTAGAGCCTTAGAGCCTGTTCGAATCAGGGTCTCGCTCTGTCACCCAGGCTGGAGTCTGGGTGTGATCTCGGCCCACCGCGGCCTCCACCTCCTGGGCTCGAGCGATTCTCCTGCCTCAGCCTCCGGAGGAGCTGGGACCACAGGTGCCCGCCACCACGCCGGGCTGATTTTTACAGTTTTCGTAGAGATGGGGCCTCATTGTGTTGTCCAGGCTGGTCTTGAACTGTTAACCTCAAGTGATCCTCCTGCCTCGGCCATCCAGGGTCCTGCAATTATGGGCGTGAGCCACTGTGCCTGGCCTATTTTTTATTGCTGTGGGTTTTGTAGAAATCATGTAAGAAGTGGCCGGACGCAGTGGCTCACGCCTGCCATCCCAGCACTTTGGGAGGCTGAGGTGGGTGGATCATCAGAAGTCAGGAGTTTGAGACCAGCCTGGGCAATGTGGTGAAACCCCGTCTCTACTAAAATACAAAAGAAATTAGCTGGGAGTGCTGGCAGGTGCCTGTAGTCCCAGCTACTCAGGAGGTTGAGGCAGGAGAATTGCTTGAACCTGGGAGGCGGAGGTTGCGGTGAGCTGAGATTCAGCCATTGCACTCCAGCCTGGGCAACAAGAGTGAAACTCCATCTCAAAACAAAAAAAAAAAGGTTGGACACAGTGGCTCACGCCTGTCATCCCAGCACTTTGGGAGGCCGAGGCAGGTGGATCACGTGAGCTCAGGAGTTTGAGACCAGCCTGGGCAACACGGTGAAACCCTATCTCTACTAAAATACAAAAGAAATTAGCTGGGCGTGGTGGCAGGTGCCTGTAATCCCAGCTACTCGGGAGGTTGAGGCAGGAGAATTGCTTGAACCTGGGACATGGAGGTTGCAGTGAGCCGAGATCGCACCACTGCACTCCAGCCTGGGCAACAAGAGCGAAACTCTGTCTCAAAAAAAAAAAAAAAAATGGCCACACGCATTGGCTCATGCCTGTCATCCCAGCACTTTGGGAGGCTGAGGCGGGTGGATCACCAGAAGTCTGGAGTTTGAGACCAGCCTGGGCAACATGGTGAAACCCTATCTCTACTAAGATACAAAAGAAATTAGCTGGGAGTGGTGGCAGGTGCCTGTAGTTCCAGCTACTCAGGAGGTTGAGGCAGGAGAATTGCTTGAACCTGGGACACGGAGGTTGCAGTGAGCTGAGATCGAGCCACTGCACTCCAGCCTGGGCAACGAGAGCGAAACTCTGTCTCAAAAAAAGAAAAAAAGGCTGGACACAGTGGCTCACGTCTGTCATCGCAGCACTTTGAGAGGCCCAGGCGGACAGATTGCCTGAGCTCAGGAGTTTGAGACCAGCCTGGGCAACATGGTGAAACCCTATCTCTACTAAGATACAAAAGAAATTAGCTGGGAGTGGTGGCAGGTGCCTGTAGTTCCAGCTACTCAGGAGGTTGAGGCAGGAGAATTGCTTGAACCTGGGACACGGAGGTTGCAGTGAGACGAGATTGCCCCATCGCACTCCAGCCTGCAATAGAGCGAGACTCCTTAACAAGGGAGGCTATTCTGACACCTGCTACCACGTGGAAGAAGCTTGACAATGTTGACCAATCAGCCAGACACAGAAAGACAAATCCTGTGTGATTCCACTTCGATGAGGTCCCTCGAGTCACCAGAGTCACAGAGACAGAAAGTATAACGGTGGGTGCCGGGAGCCGAGGAGGGCGAATGGAGTTGTCGTTGGAGGGAGGGTCGCAGTTTCGGGTTTACAAGTGGAATTTTGGAGACGAATCACGGGGATGGTTGCAGAAAAGTGTGAGTGTGCTTGTTACCCCGGAACTGTGCACATAAAGATGGCTCACGTGTTGGCCGGGCGCGGTGGCTCACACCTGTCATCCCAGCACTTTGGGAGGCCGAGGCGGGAGGATCACGAGGTCAGGAGATCGAGACCATCCTGGCTAACCTGGTGAAACCCCGTGTCTACTAAAAATACAAAAAATTAGCCGGGCGTGGTGGCGGGCGCCTGTAATCCCAGCTACTCGGGAGGCTGAGGCAGGAGAATGGCGTGAACCCGGGAGGCGGAGGTTGCAATGAGCCGAGATTGTGCCACTTTACTCCAGCCTGGGCGACAGAGCGAGACTCCATCTCAAAACAAAAAAAAAAGGCTCACGTGTATGAGGCTGGGGACTCAGCAGAGGGTCTCTCCCCCTGAAACTCGGGGGGTCCTGGGAAAGAATCCAGCCTCCAGCCTGGCCCTGGGACCTCTGGACTAGGCAGGGGGTCACTGTCCCCTTCCTGGGGAGTCTCAGCTGAAAATAGCTCATCTCACAGGGGACCCGCACGGCTGACGTCCAGGACGAGCCCGAGACTCCTCAAGAAAACCCTCCTGTTAAACACGCGTGTGTTTCCTCGCCCGCCGGTTTAATGCCCAGTCGTGGGGTCCTGGGTTGTGGCCACGAAGTCCTATTCCTCTGTCGCCAGGGTGAGAAGGTGGCTGTCGGCAGGGATTTTGGGATCAGGCAGGTGACTTCTCACGAAGGCTGGCTTCTCAGCCTCACCTCTGCCGACATCGGGGGCTGGAGGATTCTCCGTCCTGGGGCGTCCTGTGCCCTGTGGGGTGTCGGGGACACATTCTCACTCGGAGGACACATTGATTCAAACCATAGGATACACGGTTGATTCATAGATGGATGATTGATAGGTGATTGGTTGACAGATAATTGATGGATAGATATTGATAGAGACGCATGATTAATAGGTGATTGACAGATGATTGATAATTGATATAGATGCAGGAGTAATAGATGGTTGATAACTGACAGATAATTGGTATAGGTGCATGATTAATAGGTGATTGTTTGACAGATAATTGATAGCTGTTAATATAAATGTATGATAGGTGATTGGTTGACAGAAAATTGATAATTGATATAGAAACATGATTAATAGGTGATAGATAATTGATAGACATTAATATAAATGTATGATTGATAGATAATTGGTTGACGGATGATTGATAGATAATTGATATAGACGCATGATTAATAGGTGATCAACAGATAATTGATAGCTATTAATATAAATGTATGATTGATAGATTGTTGACAGATGATTGATAAATAATATAGATGCATGATTAATAGGTCAACAGATAATTGATAGCTATTAATATAAATGTATGATTGATAGATTGTTGACAGATGATTGATAAATAATATAGATGCATGATTAATAGGTGATCAACAGATAATTGATAGCTATTAATATAAATGTATGATTGATAGATTGTTGACAGATGATTGATAAATAATATAGATGCATGATTAATAGGTAATTGTTTGACACATAATTGATAGCTATTAATATAAATGTATGATGATTGGATGACAGAAAATTGATTGATAATTGATATAGACACATGATTAATAGGTGATAGATAATTGATAGACATTAATATAAATGTATGATTGATAGATAATTGGTTGACGGATGATTGATAGATAATTGATATAGACGCATGATTAATAGGTGATCAACAGATAATTGATAGCTATTAATATAAATGTATGATTGATAGATTGTTGACAGATGATTGATAAATAATATAGATGCATGATTAATAGGTAATTGTTTTATTGTTTGACACATAATTGATAGCTATTAATATAAATGTATGATGATTGGATGACAGAAAATTGATTGATAATTGATATAGACACATGATTAATAGGTGATTGACAGATAATTGATAGACATTAATAGAAATGATTGATGATTGGTTGACAGATGATTGATAATTGATATAGACCCATGAGTAATAGATGGTTGATAATTGACAGATAATTGGTATAGATGCATGATTGATAGATGATTTGTTGACAGACAATTGATACATAAGCGATACAGATGCCTGATTGATAGGGAATTGATAGATGATTGATAATTTATATAGATGTATGATTGATCAGTGATTGGTTGATAGGTAATTGATGTACATGCATGATTGATAGATGATTGGTTGTCAGATAATTGACCGATAGTAATGGATAGCTGATTAATAGATAATTGATTAATCGATAATTGATAGATGATAAAGAATCTCTCATGCTCAGGCAGCTTTCTCAGCTCTGGCACTGCTGATGTTTGGGGCTGGAGGAGTCTCTGTATTGGGGCCACCCTGGGTGCTGCAGGGTGCTGAGTCTCTGTGATGAGGCCATCCTGGGCACTGTAGGGTGCTGAGTCTGTGTGATGAGGCCATCCTGGGCACTGTAGGGTGTTGAGTCTCTGTGATGAGGCCATCCTGGGCACTGTAGGGTGCTGAGTCTGTATGATGAGGCCATCCTGGACACTGTAGGGTGCTGAGTCTCTGTGATGAGTCCATCCTGGGCACTGTAGGGTGTTGAGTCTCTGTGATGAGGCCGTCCTGGGCACTGTAGGGTGTTGAGTCTGTATGATGAGGCCATCCTGGGCACTGTAGGGTGCTGAGTCTCTGTGATGAGTCCATCCTGGGCACTGTAGGGTGTTGAGTCTCTGTGATGAGGCCATCCTGGGCACTGTAGGGTGCTGAGTCTGTATGATGAGGCCATCCTGGACACTGTAGGGTGCTGAGTCTCTGTGATGAGGCCATCCTGGGCACTGTAGGGTGCTGAGTCTGTGTGATGAGGCCATCCTGGGCACTGTAGGGTGTTGAGTCTGAGTCTCTGTGATGAGGCCATCCTGGGCACTGTAGGGTGCTGAGTCTCTGTGATGAGGCCGTCCTGGGCACTGTAGGGTGTTGAGTCTCTATGATGAGGCCATCCTGGGCACTGTAGGGTGCTGAGTCTCTGTGATGAGTCCATCCTGAGCACTGTAGGGTGCTGAGTCTCTGTGATGAGGCCATCCTGGGCACTGTAGGGTGTTGAGTCTGAGTCTGTATGATGAGGCCATCCTGGGCACTGTAGGGTGCTGAGTCTCTGTGATGAGGCCATCCTGGGCACTGTAGGGTGCTGAGTCTCTGTGATGAGGCCATCCTGGGCACTGTAGGGTGTTGAGTCTGAGTCTCTGTGATGAGGCCATCCTGGGCACTGTAGGGTGCTGAGTCTCTGTGATGAGGCCATCCTGGGCACTGTAGGGTGTTGAGTCTGAGTCTGTATGATGAGGCCATCCTGGGCACTGTAGGGTGCTGAGTCTCTGTGATGAGTCCATCCTGAGCACTGTAGGATGCTGAGTCTCTGTGATGAGGCCATCCTGGGCACTGTAGGGTGTTGAGTCTGAGTCTCTGTGATGAGGCCATCCTGGGCACTGTAGGGTGCTGAGTCTCTGTGATGAGGCCATCCTGGGCACTGTAGGGTGCTGAGTCTCTGTGATGAGGCCATCCTGGGCACTGTAGGGTGTTGAGTCTGAGTCTCTGTGATGAGGCCATCCTGGGCACTGTAGGGTGCTGACTCTGTGATGAGGCCGTCCTGGACACTGTAGGGTGCTGAGTCTCTGTGATGAGGCCATCCTGGGCACTGTAGGGTGCTGAGTCTGTGTGATGAGGCCATCCTGGGCACTGTAGGGTGCTGAGTCTGTGTGATGAGGCCATCCTGGGCACTGTAGGGTGTTGAGTCTCTGTGATGAGGCCATCCTGGGCACTGTAGGGTGCTGAGTCTGTATGATGAGGCCATCCTGGACACTGTAGGGTGCTGAGTCTCTGTGATGAGGCCATCCTGGGCACTGTAGGGTGCTGAGTCTGTGTGATGAGGCCATCCTGGGCACTGTAGGGTGTTGAGTCTGAGTCTCTGTGATGAGGCCATCCTGGGCACTGTAGGGTGCTGAGTCTCTGTGATGAGGCCGTCCTGGGCACTGTAGGGTGTTGAGTCTGTATGATGAGGCCATCCTGGGCACTGTAGGGTGCTGAGTCTCTGTGATGAGTCCATCCTGAGCACTGTAGGGTGCTGAGTCTCTGTGATGAGGCCATCCTGGGCACTGTAGGGTGTTGAGTCTGAGTCTGTATGATGAGGCCATCCTGGGCACTGTAGGGTGCTGAGTCTCTGTGATGAGGCCATCCTGGGCACTGTAGGGTGCTGAGTCTCTGTGATGAGGCCATCCTGGGCACTGTAGGGTGTTGAGTCTGAGTCTCTGTGATGAGGCCATCCTGGGCACTGTAGGGTGCTGAGTCTCTGTGATGAGGCCATCCTGGGCACTGTAGGGTGTTGAGTCTGAGTCTGTATGATGAGGCCATCCTGGGCACTGTAGGGTGCTGAGTCTCTGTGATGAGTCCATCCTGAGCACTGTAGGGTGCTGAGTCTCTGTGATGAGGCCATCCTGGGCACTGTAGGGTGCTGAGTCTCTGTGATGAGTCCATCCTGGGCACTGTAGGGTGCTGAGTCTCTGTGATGAGGCCATCCTGGGCACTGTAGGGTGCTGAGTCTCTGTGATGAGGCCGTCCTGGGTACTGTAGGGTGTTGAGTCTGAGTCTGTATGATGAGGCCATCCTGGGCACTGTAGGGTGCTGAGTCTCTGTGATGAGTCCATCCTGAGCACTGTAGGGTGCTGAGTCTCTGTGATGAGGCCATCCTGGGCACTGTAGGGTGTTGAGTCTCTGTGATGAGGCCATCCTGGGCACTGTAGGGTGCTGAGTCTCTATGATGAGGCCATCCTGGGCACTGTAGGGTGCTGAGTCTCTGTGATGAGTCCATCCTGAGCACTGTAGGGTGCTGAGTCTCTGTGATGAGGCCATCCTGGGCACTGTAGGGTGCTGAGTCTCTGTGATGAGTCCATCCTGGGCACTGTAGGGTGCTGAGTCTCTGTGATGAGGCCATCCTGGGCACTGTAGGGTGCTGAGTCTCTGTGATGAGGCCATCCTGGGCACTGTAGGGTGTTGAGTCTGAGTCTCTGTGATGAGGCCATCCTGGGCACTGTAGGGTGTTGAGTCTGAGTCTGTATGATGAGGCCATCCTGGGCACTGTAGGGTGCTGACTCTGTGATGAGGCCGTCCTGGACACTGTAGGGTGCTGAGTCTCTGTGATGAGGCCATCCTGGGCACTGTAGGGTGCTGAGTCTCTGTGATGAGGCCGTCCTGGGCACTGTAGGGTGTTGAGTCTGAGTCTCTGTGATGAGGCCATCCTGGGAGCTGTAGGGTGTTGAGTCTGAGTCTGTATGATGAGGCCATCCTGGGCACTGTAGGGTGCTGACTCTGTGATGAGGCCATCCTGGACACTGTAGGGTGCTGAGTCTCTGTGATGAGGCCATCCTGGGCACTGTAGGGTGCTGAGTCTCTGTGATGAGGCCATCCTGGGCACTGTAGGGTGTTGAGTCTCTGTGATGAGGCCATCCTGGGAGCTGTAGGGTGTTGAGTCTGAGTCTGTATGATGAGGCCATCCTGGGCACTGTAGGGTGCTGACTCTGTGATGAGGCCGTCCTGGACACTGTAGGGTGTTGAGTCTGTGTGATGAGGCCATCCTGGGCACTGTAGGGTGTTGAGTCTGAGTCTCTGTGATGAGGCCATCCTGGGCACTGTAGGGTGCTGAGTCTCTGTGATGAGGCCGTCCTGGGCACTGTAGGGTGTTGAGTCTCTATGATGAGGCCATCCTGGGCACTGTAGGGTGCTGAGTCTGTATGATGAGGCCATCCTGGGCACTGTAGGGTGTTGAGTCTGAGTCTCTGTGATGAGGCCGTCCTGGGCACTGTAGGGTGTTGAGTCTGAGTCTGTATGATGAGGCCATCCTGGACACTGTAGGGTGTTGAGTCTGAGTCTCTATGATGAGGCCATCCTGGGCACTGTAGGGTGCTGAGTCTCTGTGATGAGGCCGTCCTGGGCACTGTAGGGTGTTGAGTCTGAGTCTGTATGATGAGGCCATCCTGGACACTGTAGGGTGTTGAGTCTGAGTCTCTATGATGAGGCCATCCTGGGCACTGTAGGGTGCTGAGTCTCTGTGATGAGTCCATCCTGGGCACTGTAGGGTGCTGAGTCTGTGTGATGAGGCCATCCTGGGCACTGTAGGGTGTTGAGTCTGAGTCTGTGTGATGAGGCCATCCTGGGCACTGTAGGATGCTGAGTCTCTGTGATGAGGCCGTCCTGGGCACTGTAGGGTGTTGAGTCTGAGTCTGTATGATGAGGCCATCCTGGGCACTGTAGGGTGCTGAGTCTCTGTGATGAGTCCATCCTGGGCACTGTAGGGTGCTGAGTCTGTGTGATGAGGCCATCCTGGGCACTGTAGGGTGTTGAGTCTCTGTGATGAGTCCATCCTGGGCACTGTAGGGTGCTGAGTCTCTGTGATGAGGCCATCCTGGGCACTGTAGGGTGTTGAGTCTCTGTGATGAGGCCGTGCTGGGAGCCGTAGGGTGTTGACTCTGTGGTGGGGCCATCCTGGGCACTGTAGGGTGTTGAGTCTCTGTGATGAGGCCGTGCTGGGAGCCGTAGGGTGTTGACTCTGTGGTGGGGCCATCCTGGGCTCTGTAGGGTGTTGAGTCTCTGTGATGAGGCCGTGTTGGGAGCCGTAGGGTGTTGACTCTGTGGTGGGGCCATCCTGGGCACTGTAGGGTGTTGAGTCTCTGTGATGAGGCCGTGCTGGGAGCTGTAGGGTGTTGACTCTGTGGTGGGGCCATCCTGGGTGCTGTAGGGTGCTGAGCAGCTTCCCGGGGCTCCACCCAGCAGATGCCAGTTCACCCTCCAGTTGTGACATCCAGACATGTCCCCTGATATTGCTGAGTGTGTCCGGGGAGGGGGCAGGATCTCCCCTGGCTGAGAACCACACTGCACTAAGGAATTAAGAAGAGGACGGCCACAGTTAGAGACACAGTTGCCCATGAGCTGACACCAGCTTCTCCAAGCAGGTCACTCTGAAATCTTGTTTTTTTTTTTTTTTGAGACAAAGTCTTGCTCTTGTCGCCCAGGTTGGAGTGCAGTGGCGCCATCTCGGCTCACCGCAATCTCCGTCTCCCGAGTTCACGCCATTCTCCTGCCTCAGCCTCCCGAGTAGCTGGGACTACAGTCGCCTGCCACCACGCCCGGCTAATTTGTGTATTTTTAGTAGAGATGGGGTTTCACCTTGTTGGCCAGGCTGATCTCAAACTCCTGACCTCAGGTGATCCGCATGCCTCAGCCTCCCAAAGTGTTAGGATTACAGGCATCAGCCACTGTGCCTGGCCGTGTGAAATCCTGTTTTTAAAGACAGGCGATGGTTGTTTTTGCAGGCAGTGCCTCACATGACAGGAGCAAACTCTCGCCAACCTGCATCGACAGCACAGCTGTCACCCTCACCCAGGGGTTAAGGGGTCGGCTTCTGCCTTGGGCTCAGGACCCTGGAGGTGGACTCTGGGGTGTTGGGTGGACTCTGGGTGTTGGGTAGAGTCTGGGTGTTGGGTGCAGTGTCGGTATTGGTGTGGTGGGTGGAGCCTGGCTGTTGGGTGGTAGGTGGAGGCTGGGTGTTGAGGTGTTGAGTAGAGTCTGGAGTGTTGCAGTGGTGAGTGGACTCTGGCTGTTGGGTGGTGGGTGGACTCTGGCTGTTGGGGTGTTGGCTGGACTCTGGGCTGTTGGGGTGTCAGGTGGAGTTGAGGGCTGATGGGGAGGACACATCTCTGTGTGGAGCCCAGCGTCTCAGTGCCCACTGCAAGGGGCATGTCAGCCTGAATGCTAGACGCTTCCATGGACCTGGGGAATGTCATCCTGGGGGTGCTCTGTACGGGGGATTCACATTGGAGTCGGGGGACCCCCTTCTCTGAGGCTCAGAGGCACAAGACCAAGATTACACGTACTTAGCTCAAGTCTCAGCTGACTGAGGGACCCCGTCCTCAGTGTGGGTCTTCATTGGCAGAATGTGCACCGTGGTTGTTCTTCCTTCTAGCCCTATTCACAATATCGAAGACGTGGAATCCATCTAGGGGCCCATCAACCATGGACAAGACAAAGAAAACGTGGCTGATGTTGTAAAACTGAAGCTCCAAGCCGAGGGCGTCTCCATGTGTGAGATTCAGACGGGCCTTTAACTCTTGTTGTGCGACGGTGCGATATTGGGGACGTCTAATGTTCCATTTTTTACGTCCATTAAGTGGAGGGAGCTGTGGTTTCATGGGCTCATAGAGATGCATAAGTAATGATGTAAAAATGGAACATTCCCCAAGACCACAGAAGGTGGGGCAACCAGAATCCCACTGCTTTAAATGTGCCATATGAAAAAAAAATCACTTTGGGTCTGGCGCGGTGGCTCCTGTCTGTCATCCCAGCACTTTGGGAGGCCGAGGCGGGTGGATCACCTGAGGTCAGGAGTTCGAGACCAGCCTGGCCAACGTGGTGAAACCCCGTCTCCAATATATATACATACACATACATATATTAGCTGGGTGGGGGGTGTGTGCCTGTAATCCCAGCTACCTGGGAGGCTGAGACAGGAAAATCGCTTGAACCCTGGAGGCAGAGGTTTTAGAGAGCCAAGATCGGACTATTGCATTCCAGCCTAACGACAGAGCGAGCCTCTGTCTTAAAAAAAAACATTACTTTTGGCTGGACTCAGTGGCTCATGCCCGTCATCCCAGCACTTTGGGAGGCTGAGGTGGGTGGATCACCTGAGGGCAGGGGTTTGAAACCAGCCTGGCCAACATGGTAAAACCCCGTCTCTGCTAAAAATACAAAAAAAAAAAAAAATTAGCTGGGCGTGCTGCCAGGTGCCTGTCATCCCAGCTACTCGGGAGGCTGAGACAGGAGAATCACTTGAACCCGGGAGGCGGAGGTTGCAGTGAGCCAAGATCGGAGTGCTGCATTCCAGCCTAATGACAGAGAGACTCTGTCTCAAAAAAAAAAAAAAAAAAAATTACTTTTGGCTGGACTCTGTGGCTCACGCCTGTAATCCCAGCACTTTGGGAGGCCGAGGTGGGTGGATCACCCGAGGTCAGGAGCTCGAGACCAGCCTGACCAGCATGGTGAAACCCCGTAAAAAAAAAAAAAAAATTAGTCAGGTGTGGTGGCGGGCACCTGTCATCCCAGCTACTCGGGAGGCTGAGGCAAGAAAGTCACTTGAACCTGAGAGGCAGAGGTTGCAGTGAGCCGAGATCGCACCATTGCACTCCAGCCTGGGCCATAGAGCAAGACTCCATCTCAAAAAACAAACAAACAAACAAAAACCAAAAACAAAATCAGTGTTACCAAAACTGCAAGCTCAAGAAACATTTTAAGAATCCAAGTTTACAGAAGTAAAGTGAGTCTTTGAAGACATCACACGGGTTTAATAATTTCGGCTTAAGAAAGAAACCCAGCTCTCTGCCTTTTCTCTGATCGAGGTGAAACACAAAAGTGTGTGCTTTCTGTCTTCATATGGGTTTCCTGATCAAATAAACTGCCCTCCTGAGACTATGAACAATGTACATTTGTGTTCGATTATGTCGAATCATCATTCTGACAATTTTTCTTTTTTTTTTTTGAGACACAGTCTTGCTCTGTCATCCAGTCTGGAGCGCGGTGGTACGAGCATAGCTCATTGTAGCCTCAACCTCCTGGGCTCAAGCAATCCTCCCGCCTCAGCCTCCTGAGTCGCTAGGACTGCAGGTGCACATCACCACGCCTGGCTAATTAAAAAAAAAAATATTTGTGGCCGGGTGCGGTGGTCACACCTGTAATCCCAGCACTTTGGGGCGGCCGAGGCAGGCGGATCACCTGAGGTTGGGAGTTTGAGACCAGCCTGGCCAACATGGTGAAATCCTGTCTCTACTAAAAATACAAAAAAAAAAAAAAGAAAAAATTAGCCAAGCATGGTGGCATTACACTTCCTCTCTCACTCTGTGGCCCAGGCTGGAGTGAAATGCCACAATCTCGGCTCACTGCAACCTCCGCCTCCCGGGTTCAAGTGATTCTCCTGCCTCAGCCTCCCAAGTAGCTGGGATTACAGGCACGTGCCACCACCCCGGTTAATTTTTGTATTTTTAGTAGAGACAGGGTTTCACCGTGTTGCCCAGGCTGGTCTTGAACTCCCAACCTCAGGTGATCTGCCCGATTTGGCCTCCCAAAGTACTAGAATTACAGCCGTGAGCCACGGTGCCTGGCCTAATTTCCCATCTTTTATTCAGACAGCCAACAGATCTTTTTTTTTTTTTTTTTTTTTGAGACGGACTCTCGTTCTGTCACCCGGGCTGGAGTGCAGTGGTGCAATCTCGGCTCACTGCAAGCTCCGCCTCCCAGGTTGACGCCAGTCTCCTGCCTCAGCCTCTCCAGTAGCTGGGACTACAGGTGCCCACCACCACGCCTGGATACTTTTTTGTATTTTTAGTAGAGACGGGGTTTCACCGTGTTAGCCAGGATGGTCTCGATCTCCTGACCTCAGGTGATCCACCCACCTCGGCCTCCCAAAGTGCTGGGATGACAGGCGTGAGCCGCCACAGCCGGCCCAACAGCTCTTTAAGTGGCTTGATTATGACCCTTGCGCACTGGCACCTGTCTTTGGGATGTTGGCACGGGCATGGACCCATGGATTAGTCAAACACCAACAGGGGCTCAGAAGGAAGGAGAGAATCTATATGGGAGGCTGGCACATGGCAAGGGATGATCCCCTCATTGCTGCAAAGGCAATGAAGAAGGAAGAAGGAGGCAATGAACAAAGGAAGAAAGAAAGGAGGGAAGGGAGGGAGGGAGGGAACAAAGGGAGAAAGGAAGGAAGGAGGGATGGAAGGAAGGAAGGGGAAGGAGGGAGGGAGGGAGGGAAGGAAGGAAGGAGGGAAGGAAGGGGAAGGAGGGAGGGAGGGAAGGATGGAAGGAAGGAAGGAGGGAAGGAAGGAAGGAAAGGAGGGAGGGAGGGAAGGACAAAAGGAAGGAAGGAGGGACGGAAGGAAGGAAGGGGAAGGAGGGAGGGAGGGAAGGAAGGAAGGAGGGAAGGAAGGAAGGGGAAGGAGGGAGGGAAGGATGGAAGGAAGGAAGGAGGGAAGGAAGGAAGGAAGGGGAAGGAGGGAGGGAGGGAAGGATGGAAGGAAGGAAGGAAGGAAGGGGAAGGAGGGAGGGAGGGAAGGATGGAAGGAAGGAAGGAGGGAAGGAAGGAAGGAAGGGGAAGGAGGGAGGGAGGGAAGGACAAAAGGAAGGAAGGAGGGACAGAAGGAAGGAAGGAAGGGGAAGGAGGGAGGGACAGGGGGAAGGAGGGAGGAAGGGAAGGACGAAAGGAAGGAAGGAGGGACAGAAGGAAGGAAGGGGAAGGAGGGAGGGAGGGAAGGATGGAAGGAAGGAAGGAAGGGGAAGGGGGGAGGGAAGGAGGGAAGGAAGGAAGGGGAAGGAGGGAGGGAAGGAAGGAAGGAAGGAGGGAAGGAAGGAAGGGGAAGGAGGGAGGGAAGGAAGGAAGGAGGGAAGGAAGGAAGGGGAAGGAGGGAGGGAGGGAAGGAAGGAAGGAGGGAAGGAAGGAAGGGGAAGGAGGGAGGGAAGGAAGGAGGGACAGAAGGAAGGAAGGGGAAGGAGGGAGGGAGGGAAGGATGGAAGGAAGGAAGGAGGGAAGGAAGGAAGGAAAGGGAATGAGGGAGGGAGGGAAGGACAAAAGGAAGGAAGGAGGGACGGAAGGAAGGAAGGAAGGGGAAGGAGGGAGGGAGGGGAGGAAGGAAGGAGGGAAGGAAGGAAGGGGAAGGAGGGAGGGAGGGAAGGAAGGAAGGAAGGAGGGACGGAAGGAAGGAAGGAAGGGGAAGGAGGGAGGGAGGGAAGGAAGGAAGGAGGGAAGGAAGGAAGGGGAAGGAGGGAGGGAGGGAAGGAAGGAAGGAAGGAGGGACGGAAGGAAGGAAGGAAGGGGAAGGAGGGAGGGAGGGGAGGAAGGAAGGAGGGAAGGAAGGAATGAAGGAGGGAAGGAAGGAAGGGGAAGGAGGGAGGGAAGGAAGGAAGGAGGGATGGAAGGAAGGAAGGAGGGACGGAAGGAAGGAAGGAAGGAAAGGAGGGAAGCTTCCCTCCATTCTTCCATTGTAGCAGCAGCGTACACTGCCCAGCCAGGGCTGCGTTTCCACTTTCTGTGACCTGGTGTGGCTGTGAGTCTTACTCAGTGTGCTTGAGCCGAAATGTCACCAGCTGCCCGCCGACCTGGGATGTCACCTTGGGCTGTTCTGTTTTCTTCCGTTCACCGGTCAAGACACTGAAACTCGGGAGCTTTTGGCGGCCGAGCTGCGTGAAGGGACTTCAAGAGACGAGGAGACGGACCCCGTGGAAACCTCTCCCACCTGGCGATTGGTGAGGGGGACAGAGGCGACGGCAGAGGCGGTTTCATTTTGTGCTTTGAGACGGCCGTTTTGAGGTTGGGAGGCAGCCGCGATGGGAGTTGGGTTTGTCAATGGCATTTTTTTTCTTTTTTCTTTTTTATTATTATACTTTAAGTTCTAGGGTACATGTGCACAAAGCGCAGGTTCGTTACATATGTATACATGTGCCATGCTGGTGTGCTGCACCCATTAACTCGTCATTTACATTGGGTATATCTCCTAATGCTATCCCTCCCCCCTCCCACAGGAAACAACAGGTGCTGGAGAGGATGTGGAGAAATAGGAACACTTTTATACTGTTGGTGGGAGTGTAAACTAGTTCAACCATTGTGGAAGTCAGTGCGGCGATTCCTCAGGGATCTAGAACTAGAAATACCATTTGACCCAGCCATCCCATTACTGGGTATATACCCAAAGGAGTATAAATCATGCTGCTATAAAGACACATGCACACGTATGTTTATTGCGGCACTATCCACAACAGCAAAGACTTGGAACCAACCCAAATGTCCAACAACGATAGACTGGATAAAGAAAATGTGGCACATAGACACCATGGAATACTATACAGCCATGAAAAAGGATGAGTTCATGTGCTCTGTAGGGACATGGATGAAATTGGAAATCATCATTCTCAGCAAACTATCGCAAGGACAAAAAACCAAACACTGCATGTTCTCACTCATAGGTGGGACTTGAACAGTGAGAACACTTGGACACAGCGTGGGGAACATCACACTCCGGGGACTGTTGTGGGGTGGGGTGGAGGGAGGAGGGATAGCATTAGGAGATATACCTAATGCTATACTAACATACCACATGTATACGTATATAACAAACCTGCACGTGGTACACATGTACCCTAGAACTTAAAGTATAATAATAATTAAAAAAAAAAACTGACCAGGATTTCCCCTCAGAAGGGCCCTTTCCCGGAGGGTCTTCGCTCCCCGAGGCGGACCCTACGGTGATCCGTGTGGGGGTTCCTGGGCGGCGGTCGTCCCCTCCTGGGGGATCTCCTGGCACTGATCTCACCTGCGGGGGGCCTCTCCGTCCTGGCTCTTTGATGTGCAAAGATGGCGAAGAAGAAAATAACTTTAAAAATGGTGAGAAGCCGTCATTGAAGTTAACATAAAAGAGGATGACGTGGGATGTTAACTGGTCTGTCTCTGGCATAATTTGGGCCCGGGAGACGGGGTCCCTGGGCCCCTCGCCTGAGAGCGGAGACTCACATCTTTAATTCAACAATCTTTGTATTAATTACCTCTGGATAGGTACGCTTTCATTGGGAGCACTTTCTTATAAAATCACAGCGTATCGTCTGCCTTAAGATACATAGATGAGAGTTGAGCTGGGGGAAGAAAAAAAAAAACAGTTCATTCAACTCTGAATATCAAATTCAGGATAAAACACCACTGATTCTCGGTCATTCTCAGTGGGGGAAGGAGCTTCTATTCTTGACCCAGCCCACGACACGGGCCGGGGCTGTCAGCGCTGTGAGAGGCACCTGTGTCTCCCCGAGCCGAGGACGGATGAGACTTGTACCTACAGGTTTGTATCCGGTCCTGGGAGGTGCCTCCTTGCCAGTGAAGGACCAGAACTCACGGCCGGCCATGGGTGCCTGGCGCCGGGATGGGCAGGAGCGGTGGCCTCAGGTCCCGGGTGTGGGTGAGGCCCCAGGAAAGGGGAAAATTCACTGGGAAAATGGGGAGGTGAGCAAAGAGGAGGGGAGGGGTCCTGCAGGTGGAGGGGGTGGGAAAAGACAGGGGTGTCCTGGAGACCCGTCCAGACCGCAGGATGGTGTGAGCCCGGGAGGTGGACGCGGCGGTGAGCTGTGATTGCACCACCGCACTCCAGCCTGGGTGACAGGGCCAGACCCTGTCTCTCTCTCTCTCTCTCTTTTTTTGTTTTTGGAGATGGAGTCTTGCCCTGTCGCCAGGCTAGAGTGCAGTGGTGCGATCTCGGCTCACTGCAACCTCCACCTCCTGGGTTCAAGCGATTCTCCTGCCTCAGCCTCCCGAGTAGCTGGGACTACAGGTGCCGCACCACCACACCTGGCTAATTTTTATATTTTTAGTAGAGACGGGGTTTCAGCATGTCGGTCAGGCTGGTCTCGAACTCCTGACCTCAGGCGATCCATCCACCTCAGCCTCCCAAAGTGCTGGGATGACAGGCGTGAGCCACCGCGCCTGGCCAAGAGTTTTATTTTCGAGACGGAGTCTCGCTCTGTCACCCAGGCTGGAGCGCAGTGGCGTGATCTCGGCTCCCTGCAACCTCCGCCTCCTGGGTTCAAGCAATTCTCCTGCTTCAGCCTCCCGAGTAGCTGGGATTACAGGCACCTGCCAGCATGCCTGGGTGATTTTGTATTTTTAGTAGAGACGGGGTTTCTCCATGTTGGTCAGGCTGGTCTTGAACTCATGAGCTCAGGGGATCTGCCCGCCTCAGCCTCCCAAAGTGCTGGGATGACAGGTGTGAGCCACTGTGCCCAGCCAGGAATAAGTTTTTATTACGCTCAAAATCCCCTAAAAACTAGGCACCAGGGGAAGATGAACTGGCTCAGAGAGAAAGAGAGAGAGACAGAGAGAGACAGAGAGACAAAGAGAGAGGCAGAGAGACAGAGACAAAGAGAGAGACAGAGAGACAAAGAGAGAGATACAGACAGAAAGAGAGACAGAGAGACACAGAGAGACAGACAGAGATGGAGAAACAGAGAAAAGAGACACAGAGAGGCAGAGACAGAGAAAGAAAGAGAGACAGGCAGAGACAGAGGGAGAGATACAAAGATGGAGAGACAGAGAGAGACAGGACAGAGAGATACAGATACAGAGAGAGACAGAGACACAGAGACAGACAGAGACGTAGAGACACACAGAGAGAGACAAAGACGGAGAGACAGAGACAGAGAGATACAGACAGAGACAGAGATAGAGACAGAGACACAGAGACAGAGACAGATGGAGATGGAGAGAGACAGAGACACAGAGACAGACAAAGACGGAGAGACAGAGACAGAGATACACACAGAGAGACAGAGACAGAGACAGACACAGAGAGAGACAGAGACAGAGAGACAGAGACAGAGACAGACACAGAGAGAGACAGAGACAGAGAAACAGAGAGACAGACAGAGACAGAGAGACACAGAGAGAGACAGACAGACAGAGAGATGGAGAGACAGAGAGAGAGGCAGAGACAGAGAAAGAGAGACAGAGAGAGACACAGACAGACATAGAGACAGGGAAGGGAGGGAGGGAGGGAGGAAGGAAATGAAACAAAAGAAAGGAAAGAAAAAACCCCCAAGAGTCACAATCAATATACGTCCTGCACAAATTCCTCCACTTTCCAGGAGGTTCCCACAGCTCCCCCCGGCCCGCCACCCCCCCGCCACCCCCCACCCAGTCCCAGAGCCGCCTCCTTCCACACCCCGACGTGCTTCATTTACCACGAGGCCCACGGCGGCTTTCGGAATGCGGCAACTTTTTAGAAAAATAGTTTGCAGCCCGTCGTTTCCAGCATTTCTCTTTATTTTTTTTTTTTAAGGGAGTAAAAAAAGATAAAGCAACACGGAACAGCACACTCCTCCCAGCCTTCCTTCTTCTGACACCGTTTTCCTTTAGAAGATCTCAAACTACAAGTCAGGACATGACACGTGGAGCGTCCCAGGCACGCGCGGCCTCTGCTGTTTGATTTCTGACGTGAGTCTATAGGTGAAGCTGACAGGTTTCAGATGGAAGAGGCAGGGCAGACGCCTTTCAAGAGAGGCGTGTTATCTGGGTAAATCTATCAAGGGTGCGTCCTGGGGGACGACGGGCCGCCTTTGTAGACAACGCCACGGCACGGGGGCCCCCACGCTGGGCGCACACCCCGGCTGGCTGACAGGCGGCCCCCGTTTCACCGTGATCACGAATAAAAGCCAGTTCCCTGCAGGTTACGGGGCTGCTGTGTTTTGACATTGACCTTAATACATAATTTAACCACAAAGCATATGAAGTACGTGCAACCTGATGAGGAAAGACCACAGGATTGGCAAGGAACGTGATGTTGAATCAGAAATGATATTTGTTCCTGATCTTGCAGACCTGGGGGCCTCTGCCGAAGAGGCGGAGAGGGGAGGAGGGGGAGGAGGAGGCCGCGGTTGTGTCTGTCCCAGGGCTGTCGAGGAGAAGTCGGTCTGGGGTCCTGGGTGAGGAGCAGAGCTCGGGGCTGTTAACATTTCCTGGGGCAGCGATGGGCTTGGAGAGCCTCAGTGTGCACACCTGTGGCCTGTTTTATTTTTATTTTTATTTTTTGAGATGGAGTCTCGCTCTGTCGCCCAGGCTGGAGGGCAGGGGTGTGATCTCAGCTCAATGCAACCTCTGCCTCCCGGTTTCAAGCAATTCTCCTGCCTCAGCCTCCCAAGTACCTGGGATTACAGGTGCCTGCCGCCACGCCCGGCTAATTTTTTGTATTTTTAGTAGAGACGGGGTTTCACCATGTTGGCCAGGCTGGTCTCGAACTCCTGACCTCATGATCCACCCGCCTCGGCCTCCCAAAGTGCTGGGATGACAGGCGTGAGACACCGTGCCCGGCTATGTGGCCGGTTTGCTGGGACAGAGCCGCTGGCATCCTGGCGGCAGCTTCAAAACACAGTCACAGTCTCAGGGGAGCAAAAGCACCCAGTCCCCATCACTGTCCCCAAGAAAGGGAGCAGCAGGGAGTTCCCCCGGCCGGCCAGGAAGCTGGGGACAAACGGTGGCGTACCTGAGCACCTGCATTCCCGCAGTGACGGACAGGTCGACACGGGCAGCTTTGCTTCTCCCCTGGCCAGCTCGGTCAAGCTTCCTGCCTCTGGTGCCTGGAATGCAGAGTCCTGGGCGTGCAACAGGCATTGCCTGGGTGGGCTGGCGTTTTTGTTTTGTTTTGTTTTTTTGAGACGGAGTCTCACTCTGTTGCCCAGGCTGGAGTGCAATGGCGTGATCTCAGCTCACTGCAACCTCCGCCTCCTGGATCCAAGTCATTCTCCTGCCTCAGCCTCCCGAGTAGCTGGGATTACAGGCATCTGCCACCACGCCGGGCTAATTTTGTATTTTTAGTAGAGACGGGGTTTCACCGTGTTGGCCAGGCTGGTCTCGAACTCCTGACCTCAGGTGATCCGCCCGCCTCGGCCTACCAAAGTGCTGGGAGGGTTGATGTGGGTGCAGAGACCCCAGGAGCTACCTGTGCAGAGGGGAGAGGCATGAGGCTCAAAGGGGCCCCGGACGCAGGGACAGACGTTTCTTTACAGACACCCACGTGAGGCAGACAAACCACACATATGTCTCCAACCACACCTGGTAATTCGTGAGGATGAAGAGATGAATGCCCCAGGCCATATTCCCTTTGTCCTGTCCTGGTCTAGCGTGAAATGTTAATTTTTGCCTTTTTTCGTGTATAAAGGGGCCCTTAGGTTGTTAGATGTTCCTGCTTTCATAGTAGACGCATGTGGACTTTTGGTGATATTTTGTTGTGTTTCTACTGCTTGTTGGAGGCAGAAAAAGCGACTCGTCAATGTTTTATGATGAAATGAAAAGTATGAAATGTGAGCGTGAAGTCGTAACAGACATACTTTTGTGAATTTTGGTGATTTTTTTTGTTTGTTGGTTTCAGTCTTTGGAAAAAACCTGTGGTTGGTCGGGTGCGGTGGCTCACGCCTGTCATCCCAGCACTTTGGGAGGCCGAGGCGGGTGGATCACGAGGTCAGGAGATTGAGACCATCCTGGCTAACATGGTGAAACCCCGTCTCTACTAAAAATACAAAAAATGAGCCGGGCATGGTGGCGGGCACCTGTAGTCCCAGCTACTCGGGAGGCCGAGGCAGGAGAATCGCTTGAACCTGGGAGGTGGAGGTTGCAGGGAGCCGAGATCGCACCACTGCACTCCAGCCTGGGTGACACAGCGAGACTCCATCTTAAAAACAAAAACAAACAAACAAAACAACAACAACAAAAAACCGGTGGTTATTCCTGATACCACAGAGAGGGTTTGGAGCCTCCCCAGATGCACGGCTGTGTCCCAGTCCAGGTTCCAAAGGGGCTTTGTGGATCTTTTTCTGCAGACAGAATGAATGCTTTGTCCTGCCAAGTCCTATGTTGAAACCCTGAACCCCAAGGTCAGAGTGTTACTAGTGGGGGGTCTTTGGGAGGTGAGGAGGTCATGATGGTAGAGTCTCATGAATGGGATTAGTATCCCCATAAAAGGGACACCAGAGCTTCCCCTCTCTCTGTCTCTCTCTCTGTCCCTTTCTCTCCAACCCGCACCATGGAATGACATAGCAAGAAGGTTGCCGTCTGCAAGCCAGGAAGGGAGTCCTCACCAGGAGCTGAGATATTGCCACTTTGATCTTGGACCTCCAGTCTTCATGTGTGTGAGAAATCAGTGTCTGTTGTTTAAGCCCTGTGGTTTGTGGTACTTTGCTGTAGATTTTCTTTCTTTCTTTCTTTCTTTTTGAGACTGAGTCTCAGTCTGTCGCCCAGGCTGGAGTGCAGTTGTGCGATCTTGGCTCACTGCAACCTCTGCCTTCTGGGTTCAAGTGATTCTCCTGCCTCAGCCTCCTGAGTAGCTGGGACTACAGGTGTCCGCCACCACACCCGGCTGATTTTTGTATTTTTAGTAGAGACGGGGCTTCACCATGTTGGCCAGGATGGTCTCAATCTCCTGACCTCGTGATCTGCCCGCCTCAGCCTGCCCAAGTGCTGGGATTACAGGCATGAGCCACCATGCCCGGCAATTCTATCTATCTATCTATCTATCTATCTATCTATCTATCTATCTATCATCTATCTATCTATCTATCTATCTATCTATCTATCTATCATCTATCTATCTATCTATCTATCATCTATCTATCTATCTATCTATCTATCTATCTATCTATCTATCTATCATCTATCTATCTATCTATCATCTATCATCTATCTATCATCTATCTTATCTATCTATCTATCTATCTATCTATCATCTATCTATCTATCTATCTATCTATCTATCTATCTATCTATCATCTATCTATCCATCTATCTTTTGGTTTTTTCTGAGACAGAGGAGGTGAAACATAGTGAGAGGTTTCTGTACCCAGAGAGCTCAACCTCTAGGGTGGAGAAGTTTAAACATTCACTAAACTGGCTTTCATTTAGTAATTGGTGCAGAGCAAAGAGAGACATTTGTGTATGTGTGTGTGTGTGTGTGTGTTTTCACATCACAATATATCATTCTCTTCTCTGCATTTTGTCTCATTTTTCAGAAGCAACAAAAAGGAGAAGATAAGTTTATTTCCATGCAGAGAAGGAAGAGTTTGCTTTCCATTTTATTTTATTTTATTTTATTTTTCAGATAGAGTTTCACCCTTGTTGCCCAGGCTGGCATGCAATGGTGCAATCTCGGCTCACTGCAACCTCCACCTCTGGGGTTCAAGCGATTCTCCTGCCTCAGTCTCCCAAGTAGCTGGGATTACAGACACCCGCTGCCACCTCACCCAGCTAATTTTTTTGTACTTTTAGTAGAGACGGGGTTTTACCATGTTGGCCAGGCTGGTCTTGAACCCCTGACCTCAGGTGATCCTCCCGCCTTGGCCTCCCAAAATGCTGAGATTACAGGCATGAGCCACCGTGCTCGGCTGAGTTTGCTTTCTTTGGAGAGCAAACAGATAGCCCCACCAGAAATGTAGTTATTTACTTAGTTGCTGGCATGTTTGGAGTGGATATTGGAGTTTTTCTCAGCCAGGGAGGTGAGAAAGTCTCCATCAAGTACTAATTAATTAATTCATTCATTCGTTCATTCAATTCAACTTTGAATTTAAAAGTGGAGAGTTCCCCTCCATCTGACCACAAAGTGATGCGCAGAAGTAGCTTTATTTTAAACCTGCAGATAAGATGGATCGGTCTCTGATTTGTAATTAGAAGTGCAGCAGATAATGAGACAATCTGAATGTCCTACCAAGTCTTTGACCTGTTCTTTGGGAGGTGGCATAACCTTATCTTCAATCATCAAGGCTGCACGTGGAGGAGTTATTCAGGCAGCTGAAAATATCGCCCCAGATCTTGCAGGGGAAGCAACCTAGGAGTCGGAGTGTCCCTGTAGATGCCCGACACACGGGTGGGATATAGAAAGTGTGGAGGTGGATGAGGTCTACACCTCAATAGCTTAGCCAGGGAAGGAATGCATGGGAAAAACATTAGGGGAATTTATAGTCTTGGCAGGGAACCCAAAGACGGAGACTCAGACAACAGGGCAGAACCCAAGGGAGGAAGGTGGTCGGGGAGGACTCTCCAAGCTGCCTCTGGGCTCTGGAGATGTTGCTGTGGTCATGAGGAATTTCCGTCCTGCAGCTGATTTCCTTTATTCTCTCAAGGTTCCAAGTGCTGGGGAGAAAGTCCAGCTCCCTGGATGCCAGGATGGGGGGGATAGAGAATGTACGAGGCTCCAGGATGCCAAAGAGGGAGGTGACGCTGGTTCCCACTGAGACGCGTGAGGCAGGAATGACCCCAAGATGACAAGGCTCCGAGTCCCAGCACGATGATTCAGCTTCCCCATCTCACATGTTCATGGAAGGAGCATGAGGAACTCAGGCATCAGGAAGAAAGTGCCCTCGGTTTGGGGTGGAGCGAGCTTTGGGAACCTCAGGAAACGTTTCACAATGACCAACAGGATCAGCCAGCGGGAGAGGAAGAGATTTGTTACAACCATGAGGTGGGTTCACTGTGGACACAAATCAGAGGCAGGACAGCCACAGAGAGGACCAACTATTGGCCACGTGTGGGTAAGAGGGAAGAATTGTGGCTGGGTTCACAGTGCAGGGGGCATGGATTGAAAAGCAGGACACGTCTTCCTCTCTTCTGCTTTCATTGAGCCTTTGCTAAATAGAAGCTAGAATCTCATAGACCTGGTGGCGGCTGTCTTACTCCCTTGTTGTTGCTATGGCAGAATGCCATAGACTGCATGGCTTAGAAACAATAGACATTTACTGCTCACAGCTGTAGAGGCTGGGAAGTCTCAGATCAACGCGTGGTAGATTTGGTGTTTGGTGGGGAAAGTCCCAGATCAAAGCGTGGTAGATTTTGTGTTTGATGGGGACCTGTTTGCTCATTCATAGACGGTGCCGTCAGGCTGTGTCCTCATATGGTGAAAGGGGTGAGGGAGCTCTCTGAGGTCCCCCCTTTTTTTTTGAGATGGAGTTATGCTCTTGTACCCCAGGCTGGAGTGCGATGGCACGATCTTGGCTCGCTGCAACCTCTGCCTCCTGGGTTCAACTGACTCTCCTGCCTCAGCCTCCCAAGTAGCTGGGATTATAGGTGTCCACCACCAAGCCTGGCTAATTTTTGTATTTTTAGTAGATATGGGGTTTCACCATGTTGGCCAAGCTGGTCTCGAACTCCTGACCTCAGGTGATCCTCCTGCCTTGGCCTCCCAAAGTGCTGGGATTACAGGCGTGAGCCACCGTGCCTGGCCTGGGGTCCCCCACTCCTTTGTTTTTTTTTTTTTTTTCTTCGTTTTTTAGATGGAATTGTGCTCTGTTGCCAGGCTGGAGTGCAGTGGTGCGATCTCAGCTCACTGCAACCTCTGCCGCCCGCATTCAAGTGATTCTCCTGCCTCAGCCTCCCAAGTAGCTGGGATTACAGGTGTCCACCACCATGCCTGGCTAATTTTTGTATTTTTAGGAGAGACAGGGTTTCACCATTGTTGGCCAGGATGGTCTCGATCTCTTGACTTTGATCTGCCTGCCTCGGCCTCCCAAAGTGCTGGGATTACAGGCCTGGGGTCTGTAATTTTTATAAAGGCACTAATCCCATTCATGAGGCTTCATCCTCACAACCTCATCACCTTCCAAAACTCTCTACTTCCTAACACCATCACCTTAGCGGTTAGGGATTCAACATAGCAATTTGTCGGGGGAACACAACATTCAGTGTATACTGACCGTTGTTCTTCAAACACCTGCTAAATTATAATATCATTATGGGAGAACACCTACACCCTTACCATAGAATATTCTCACCACCAGGATCTCCGTGATGTACCTTCCAACTCTGCAAAACAACAAAACAACAAAACAACACAACGCAAACGGAATAAAACCCTTTTCTTTTGACTGAGTGCAGGGCAAGTTAGAAAACTCCCCAAAGATGAGTTTCTCCTCCTTTTTTTTTTTTTTTTGAGTTATGAGCAGAAAAAGTTTGGACACTTTCGCAGAACTCAGAAACATATTAATTTTTCACGGCCTCGTAAGTCAAAAATGGCTTGTCCAATTTGCTTCAAACTTCGCAGCCTGATAGAAAGCCCCAGAACTTTCCGGCCAGAGAAGATATTTTGTCAGAGTTGGAAGGAGGTCAGAAGAGGGCATTAATGTGGAGGATATGAAGACCTGGGCCCCGACCCTTGATGGGCCTATCTGTAATTAGCTGGAGCCCTCCCCCGGATTTGGGGTTGACAGACGCTCAGGACAGCACGATGATCTCAAGGGCGTCAGAGGGCAAAGCTTCCCCGTCAATGGCTCTGTTTGCAGAGGGAGTAGGTGGGGGAGTCAGGGACTCAGCGTGGGGCTCACACCCTCTTTTACCGAGCAATTCTGATTTATATTATAAAAATCTCATTTTCAGAAAAAAAGAAGGGAGTTTTACACGGGATAGGGTGGTGTGAAATCAGCAAAAACAAAACAAAACAAAACAAAAACACTTTTCAGGAAAACGATGATGGATTTGGGCGGGGAGAGGGCAGAGCTCCTGAGACCTGATTACTGTTAATTTGTAATCCAGGGAGGTCCTGAGCCTGGTGAAATATTAATGCTTGAGAAAGGCCACCATCTTCTGATTCTTTCTGTGCTTTTGGGACAATCCCAATGGATGCAACACACCCCCGCGTTGATTTATTTATGTTCACAGCATGGCCGAGGCAGCAGGAGACCCCAAGTTGTATTCAAAATATTCAAAAGGGGCTTTTCTTTTTCCCTTTGTTTATTCGAAATATTCAAAAAGGGCTTTTCTTTTTCCCTTTGTTTCCGCGATTTCTGTGCTGTTGGCTGAAAGTGCTCTGAGTTCACGCGCTACGGGGGGTGACTTCCATTTCTGCAGACAGCAGCCTTGGGGACGGCCTGGCGAGGGCTAGGAATACCACACCCTGATCCCATTCCTCCTGGCTCAGTCCTGACTGTGAGAGTCACGGTGGACTCTGGGTTTTTGGGTTTTGTTTGTTTGTTTGTTTTTTTGTTTTTTGTTTTTTGTTTTTTTTGACAGGGAGTCTCGCTCTGTCGCCCAGGCTGGAGTGCAGTGGCACACCCTAGGCTCACTGCAACCTCCGACTCCTGGGTTCGATTCTACTGCCTCAGCCTCCCGAGTAGCTGAGACTACAGGCACCGGCCACCACGCCTGGCTAATTTTTTTTATTTTTTAAATAGAGATGTGGTTTTGCTGTGTTGGCCAGGCTGGTCTCGATCTCCTGATCTCAGGTGATCCACCCGCCTCGGCCTCCCAAAGTGCTGGGATTATAGGTGTGAGACACCATGCCTGGCCTCTGAACTCTGTTTTAAGTTTTTGTTTTTTTTTTTTAATTGAGGTGAGTTTCACGAAACATGCAATCAACCATTTTATTTTTATTACTTATGTATTTATTTTGAGACAGGGTCTCGCTCTGCTGCCCAGGCTAGGGTGCACTGGTGCAATCACAGCTCACTGCAGCCTCAATGTCCTGGGCTCAGGTGATCCTCCTGCCTCAGCCTCCTGAGTAGGTGAGACCGTGGGCATGCCCCACCATGCCTGGCTAATTTTTTTTTTTGTATTTTTAGTGGAGACAGGGTTTCACCATGTTGGCTAAGCTGGTCTCAAACTCCTGACCTCAGGAGATCTGCCTGCCTCAGCCTCCCAGAGTGCTGGGATTACAGGCATGAGCCATCACACCCAGGAACCATTTTAAGCAGGACGATTTGGTGGTGGTTATTGCATTCACCATGTGGTACTACCGTCACCTCTATGTAATTCCAGAATATTTTTATCCCCCAAAAGAGACCCAGTAGAACAGCCCGTTTTCCCTCCCCAGCTCCAGGCAACTCCAAATCTACCTTCTGTCTCTACGGATTTGCCTGTTCCACACATTTTGTATACAATCAGGTCTTGCTTAACAATGGGAATAGGCTCTTTCTAACCCTGTTAGAATTTTTTTGTTATTGTTGTTTTGAGACAGCGTGTCACTCTGTCACCGGGCTGGAGTGCAATGGCGTGATCTCGGCTCACTGCAACCTCCGCCTCCCAGGTTCAAGTGATTCTCCTGCCTCAGCCTCCTGAGTAGCTGGGATGACAGGCATCTGCCACCACGCCTGGCTAATTTTCTTTTTTCTTTTCTTTTTTGAGATCGAGTCTTGCTCTGTTGCCCAGGCTGGAGTGCAGTGGCACGATCTCAGCTCACTGCAATCTCTGCCTCCTGAGGTCAAGTGATTCTCCTGCCTCAGCCTCCCAAGTAGCTGAGATTACAGGTGCCCACCATGCCAGGCTAATTTTCTGTTTTTGAGATGGAGTCTTGCTCTGTCGCCCAGGCTGGAGTGCAATGGCGAGATCTTGGCTCACTGCAACCTCCGCCTCCTGGGTTTAAGCGATTCTCCTGCCTCGGCCTCCTGAGTAGCTGGGATTACAGGTGCCCACCACCATGCCCAGCTAATTTTCTTTCTTTCTGTTTTTTCTTTTTTTTGAGACAGAATCTTACTCTGTTGCCCAGGCTGGAGTGCAATGGCATAATCTCGGCTCAGTGCAACCTCTGCCTCCTGAGTTCAAGCGATTCTCCTGCCTCAGCCTCCTGAATAGCTGGGATGATAGGCACCCGTCACCACGCTCAGCTAATTTTTGTATTTTTAGTAGAGATGGGGTTTCACCATGTTGGCCAGGCTGGTCTCAAACTCCTGACCTCAGGTGATCCGCCCGCCTCAGCCTCCCAAAGTGCTGGGATTACATGTGTGAGCCACCGCTCCTGGCCAAAAAATTATTTTTTATAGACCTGGGGTTTTGCTATGTTGCTCCGGGTGCTCTCCAATTGCTGGGCTCAAGCAATCCTTACACCTCAGCCTCCCAAAGTGCTGGGATTACAGGCACGAACCGTAACACCCGACCGGCCTCTTTAGTTCCCACGAAAAAGCCGCGAGTATGGAGAAGTTTGCCTAGAAAACTTAGGCAGTTACTCCTTTTAGATAATTTAACTTCAAAGTGGAAACAGGGCATCGCAGAAAGGATCTGAATTTGGAGGTATGTTTTATTGAATCACTCAAGGCCTAGAAATAGAAATGATCAAAGGGTGTTCGCGAGCGTGCTTTCCAGCTTCCGAGGAGCTGAGCCTGGCTCACTAATGATGGTAATTGTGGTCACGGGTGACTCGCCCCCGAGCTGGGGGGGCTCTGAGTGCCTCTGCCTTCCACCCTACTGGGGAGCAAGGCTGTGGGGCCGCCTGTAATGATTGGTTGTTATTGTCTGAGGATATCTAGAAATTCAAGAGAGATCGACTTGATACTCTGGAAATGAAGAGCCTTTTGTATTCAGCAAAGGGATCGGTGTTGAGAGGGAGCTTCACGGGTGTACACCGTGGGGAGTATCTCTCCTGGGTTCCAAGCTCAGACAGGTGGCCCAAGACAAGATGCCTGGCTTTTTAAATTTTAATTTAATTTAATTTAATTTAATTTTAATTTAATTTTAATTTTAATTTTTATTAATTAATTAATTAATTAATTATTTTCGAGACAGAGTCTCTCTCTGTCGCCCAGGCTGGAGTGCAGTGGCGTAATCTCAGCTCACTGCAAGCTGTGTCTCTTGGGTTCACGCCATTCTCCTGCCTCAGCCTCCCGAGCAGTTGGGACTACAGGCGCCCGCCACCACGCCCGGCTAATTTTTTTTTTTTGTATTTTTAGTAGAGACAGGGTTTCACTGTGTTAGCCAGGATGGTCTCGATCTCCTGACTTCGTGATGCGCCCGCCTCGGCCTCCAGAGTAGCTGGGATTACAGGCGCCCGCCACCACACCCAGCTAATTTTTTGTATTTTTAGTAGTAGAGACGGGGTTTCACCGTGTTGGCCAGGATGGTCTCGATCTCCTGACCTCGTGATCCGCCCGCCTCAGCCTCCCAAAGTGCTGGGATGACAGGTGTGAGCCGCCGCGCCTGGCTCGCTATTTTTATTTTTACTACAGATGAGGCTTTTCTCCGTTGCCCAGGCTGAAGTGCAGTGACGTGATCAGGGTCCTTGCATTTTTTGTTTTGAGATAGGGTCTTGCTCTGTCGCTCAGGCCGGACTGCAGGGATGTGATCCCAGCTCACTGCAGCCTCAGCCTCCTGGGCTCAAGCCATACTCCTGCCTCAGCCTCCCGAGTAGCTGGACTACAGGTGTGTGCCACTATGCCTGGCTGTTTTTTTCTAAATGATTTTTTTTTTTTGGTAGAGATGGGGTCTCACTATGTCTCCCAGGCTGAAGCTCAGTGGTGTGATCACAGCTCACTGCAGCCTCGAACTCCTGGGCTCAAGTGATCCTCCCACCTCAGCCTCCTGAAGTGCTGGGGTTACGGGGGTGAGCCACTGCACTCAGCTAACACATCTGTAAATATGCCTAAGGCATCTATACCGTAGTAGGTTTGCTACAAGGATCAAGCAAGATAGTGTTCTGGAAATACAAGCCTCACCCTTACGAAGCTGTTTCAGCAGGTATAACAAATGGCCATTCACAGAGCGGCTCAAAAAAACACACATTTGGCCAGGCGTGGTGGCTCATGCCTGTAACCCTACCACTTTGGGAGGCTGAGGTCGGAGGATTTCTTGAGACCAGAAGTTTGAGACTATAGCCTGAGCAACAGAGTGACGTAGTGATACTTTGTTTCTAGAAAAATAAAAAATAAAATAATTAGCCGGGTGTAGGTGGGGGGGTCTGTAGTCCCACCTACTGGGGAGGCTGAGGCAGGAGGATCCTTTGAGCCCGGGAGTCCGAGGCTGTACTGAGCTAGGATTGCACCACTGCACTCCAGCCTGGGCGACAGGGCGAGACTCTGTCTCAAAACAGAAAACAACAAGAACAAGAAGTCCCCCCAAAAAAACAAGAAGTCCTGCCCATTCTTTTTTGAGACAGTTTTGCTCTTGTTGCCCAGGCTGGAGTGCAATGGTGTGATCTCGGCTCACTGCATTTTCTGCCTCCCGGGTTCAAGAGATTCTCCTGCCTCAGCCTCCTGAGGAGCTGGGATTACAGGCACCCGCCACCACGCCCCGCAAAATTTTGTATTTTTAGTAGAGATGGGGTTTCACCATGTTGGCCAGGCTGGTCTCGAACTCCTGACTTCATGTGATCCACCTGCCTCGGCCTCCCAAAGTGCTGGGATGACAGGCGTGAGCCACCCTGTCTGTCCCCTTTCCTTTATCTTTTACAACTCCAGGACTTTAGCATAAGCCTACAAGTCCTGCCCCTTCTTTTAAGATTTTTTTCCTCTTCAATTTCACTCAGCTGAGAGAAAGGGGAGACGCCCCCTCCTCCCTTTTCACCAAACACCTACTCATTTCCCCAAGTTGTACCCACCATACTCACAGCAAATTTCATTTAGGATAGACATTTTATTTGTTTTTATTTTCATTTATATTATTTTCATTTTTTTGAGATGGAGTCTCACTGTGTCCCCCAGGCTGGAGTACAGTGGCACGATCTCTGCTCACTACAACCTCTGCCTCCCGAGTTCAAGTGATTCTCCTGTCTCAGCCTCCGGAGTAGCTGGGATGACAGGTGCACGTCAACCACAGCCCACAAGATGGCCCAAGGCACACGGAGTTCACATTGCACCCACCATGGGTCGAAGGTGGGCGTCTGATTCCTCCTGAAGGGTGGGGAGCCGTGATGTGAACAGGCCACTTCAATGGGACAGATGTGATCTCCATTTGGGACTAAATACAAGCCCACGGAGGGTCCACAGAGCACCAAGGGAAGCTGGCATTTCACGTCTGCCTCATTTGTCTAAACCACACCACACCACACACCACTCTGGGGTCTGTCTGACCACAGAGAATGTCAGCAGAGCTGAAGCTGACTGAGACACTGACTGAGGGACGCTATCTATCTATCATCTGTCAATCAATCAATCAATCAATCAATCATCTGTCTATCCATTATCTATCTATTTATCCACCTATCATCTATCTGTCTATTATCTCTCTCTCTCTCATTCATCCATTCATCCATCCATCATCTATTCTATCTTCTATGTATCTATCCATCTATTCATCCATCTATCCTGTATGTATTCATCCATCCTATCTATCTATCTATCTATCTATCTATCTATCTATCTATCTATCTATCTATCATCTATCAATCAATCTGTCATCTATGTATCTATCCATCTATTCATCCATCTATCCATCCTGTATGTATATATCTATCATCTATGTATCTATCCATCTATTCCTCCATCTATCCTTCATGTATTTATCTATCCATCCATCCATCCATCCATCTATTCTATCTATCTATCTATCTCTATTATCTATCTATCATCTACGTATCTATGTATCTATCCATCCATGTATGTCTATCATCTATGTATCCATCCATCCATCCTTCCATCCATCCATTCATCCATCCATCCATCCATCCATCCATCCATCCATCTATTCTATCATCTATGTATCTATGTATCCATCCATTCATTATATCTATCATGTATCTATCATCTATCTATCATCTATGTATCTATCCATCTATTCATCCATCTATCTACCCTGTATGTATTTATCTATCCATCCATCCATCCATCCATTCTATCATGTATGTATCTATCCATCTATTCATCCATCTATCCTTCATGTATTTATCCATCCATCCATCCATCCATCCATCTATTCTATCATCTATCATCTATCTATCTATCCATCTATTCATCCATCTATCTATCTTGTATGTATTCATCCATCCATCCATCATCTATCATGCATCTAT
Organism: Gorilla gorilla gorilla; assembly: GCF_029281585.2. NCBI lineage: Eukaryota > Metazoa > Chordata > Mammalia > Primates > Hominidae > Gorilla > Gorilla gorilla. The sequence goes on from NC_073247.2 coordinate 9,817,052, forward strand.
TCATCCATCCATCCTCTATTTATCATCTCTATTATCTATAAGTCAATCAGTTTATCCATCATCTATCAATCACCCATCCATCTATCTTTATCTATTATCTATCACCTATCTATTTATCTATCTATCCTGTATGTATTTATCCATCCATCCATCCATCCCTCCATCCATCCATTCCCTATCTATCTCTATCATGTAGAGAAAAATGGCAGCAGAATCCACACTGGCCTCAGAACTCTCTGGTGAGGTTGCACCAACAAAGCAACAGATTATGAGGATGTCACTTTTCTGTTTTTTTTTTTTTTTTTTTTCAAGATGGAATCTCACTCTGTCCCCCAGGCTGGAGTGCAGTGGCACGATCTCAGCTCACTGCAACCTCCACCTCCTGGGTTCAAGTGATTCTCCTGCCTCAGCCTCTTGAGGAGCTGGGACTACAGGTGCCCACCACCATGCCTGGCTAATTTTTGTATTTTTAGTAGAGATGGGGTCTCACTGTGTTGGCCAGGCTGGTCTTGAACTAGTGACCACAGGTGATCTGTCTGCCTCGGCCTCCCAAAGTGCTGGGATGACAGGCATGAGCCACCGTGCCCAGTGATGTCACTTTTCTTTGAATAGTTTAGATCAAACCGCACCAACTGTATGTGACTTTGTTATATCTTTTATTATATGTATAACAGAAATACATAGTTATATGTGTTGTATTTGGAAGTGTATCACTGAATGTGGTTCTGAGGACCTTGGGGAATTATTTAATTTAATTAATTTATTGTAGAGACGGGGTGTCATGAGGTTGCTCGGACTGATCTCAAACTTCTGGGCTCAAGGGATCCTCCCTTCTCGGCCTCCTAAAGTGTTGAGATTACAAGTGAGAGCCACTGTGCCCGGCAGGGGGATTATTTTAAATGCTTCCTAAGCACAATAAATAATGCATGAGACACTTACTGCATCTGCTCCTCAAATTCCTTCCGAAAGTGCTTTGGGGCCAGGTGCAGTGGCTCACGCCTGTAATCCCAGCACTTCGGGAGGCTGAGGTGGGAGGATCGCTGGAGCCAGGAGTTTGAGACCAGCCTGGGCAACATAGCAAGACCCCAGCTCTATAAAAAAAATATCTTGGGAGGCCGAGGTGGGCAGATCATGAGGTCAGGAGATCGAGACCATCCTGGCTGACACGGTGAAACCCCGTCTCCACTAAAAACACAAAAAATTAGCTGGGCGTGGTGGTGGGCGCCTGTAGTCCCAGATACTTGGGAGGCTGAGGCAGGAGAATGGCGTGAACCCGGGAGGCGGAGCTTGCAGTGAGCCGAGATTGAGCCACTGCACTCCAGCCTGGGCGACAGAGCGAGACTCTGTCTCAAAAAAAAAAAAAAATCAGCTAGATGTGGTGGTTTCCACCTGTAGTCCCAGCTCCTGGGGAGGCTAAGGTGGGAGCATTCCTTGAGCCCAGGACGTCAAGGCTGCAGCGAGCCAAGATCGTACCACAGCTCTCCAGTCTGGGCAATAGAGTTAGCCTCTCATCTCTGCAAAAATAAAGATTAAAAAAAAATACTCTCATTGTTCAACTCCCACTTAGGAGTAAGAACTTGCGGTGTTTGGTTTTCTGTTCCTGTGTGAGTTTGCTGAGAATGATGGTTTCCAGCTTCGTCCATGTCCCTGCAAACGACGGGAACTCACCCTTTTTCATGGCTGCATAGTATTCCATGGTGTATATGTGCCACATTTTCTTTATCCAGTCTCTCACTGATGGAGCATTTTTTTTTTTTTTTGATCCTTGGGTTGCTGCCATTAGTACCAAACACATGCTTAACCAACAGGGCGTTCTGAGAGGTACCCTCTGGGACCTCCCACGTTATCCGTTTGGCCACTAGGACGAAGTTCACCCTTGTAGGTTGAGACACATGGAGCTCACATCGCTCCAATGAACACAAAGCCAGCCCAGCCATAATGAAAATGGGCCCCTGGCCTTTGGGCCCCTTGGGGCGTCCATGACATAAATAGTGGCATTGCCTCCTTCCCACAACACCCAGAGGCGGGCGCTATTTTCAGGTGCATTTTCCTGATGAGGAAATGAGGGGTTTGTTCAACTCCCACTTATGAGTGAGAATGTGCGGTGTTTGGTTTTCTGTGCCTGTGAGTTTGCTGAGAAGGATGGTTTCCAGCTTCGTCCATGTCCCTGCAAACGACAGGAACTCATCCTTTTTCATGGCTGCATAGTATTCCATGGTATATATGGGCCACATTTTCTTTATCCAGTCTATCACTGTTGGGCATTTGGGTTGGTTCCAAGTCTTTTGCTATTCCCAGCAGGTTTTCAAAGCCTGTCGTCTTTGCTTAGCATGCACCATGATGTCAGCTCTCTGAATTCACCGTCTTTCTAGATGAGTCCCAGAGTTTTTCTTCATCACTCAGTATTTGGCAACAGGGAAGTTTTTCTAAGCAGTCAGCCCATCAATGATAGACTGGATAAAGAAAATGTGGCACATAGACACCACGGAATACTATGCAGCCATCAAAAAGGATGAGTTCATGTCGTTTGCAGGGACATGGATGAAGCTGGCATCCATCCTTCTCAGCAAACTCACACAGGAACAGAAAACCAAGCACTGCATGTTCTCACTCCTAAGTGGGAGTTGAACAATGAGAACACATGGACACAGGAAGGGGAACATCACACACTGGGGCCTGTGGAGGGATGGGGGGCTGCGGAAGGGATTGCATTAGGAGAAATTCTCACCAACTATGAACCCCTCATTTCCTCATCAGGAAAAATGTACCTGAAAATAGCGCCTGCTTCTGTGTGTTGTGGTAAGGAAGCAGTGCCATTATTTGTGTCTCATTTATGTCTCTCACGCTGTGGCTTGAGCCTGTGTCTGTTTATGCTGCTGTGGTTTGTGGTGGAGGCTGCCGTCTGTCAGCCTCTGCACCTGCCATCTGTCAGCCTCTGCACCTGCTCTGAAGTTTTCCTCTCGGTGGTACCCACCCATCATCCTGCTGCCCTTGAGTTCCCAGGAGCCCACAGGAGCTGCACTTTCTCCAGGCTTTTTGCCGGCGGAGCTGCCTCTTGGATTGTACGTCTCCATCCGATGCACTCTGTTTTCGTGTGAAAATCCATGGGAATAAAAAGGCCCTTTTTGTGCTGAAAAATTGAGCCCAGGGGTTCAGCCAGCAGAGGACTCTGTGGGTATAAATATGAATGGAGAGGATTCTAAATATATAGCAGAGCAGAAGTCAGATGTTTGTGGAGAGGTGAAACGGCCTGGCCAGGTTCTTGGAACTTTAGAAATGAGGATGACTTCTGGGGGATTTGGGGAGCGACGGTTCTCAAGTGGGGATGAGCATGCACCCCGGCGGACACTCGGCACTGTCTGGGGCGGTTCTGGGTGTTGTAACTGGGAGGGGGGTGCTCCTGGCACCTGGTTTGTGGAGCCCGGGGTTGCTGCTCAGCATCTTACATTGACCGCAGAGAACCCTCCAGCCCCAAATGTCAGCAGAGGTGAGGCTGAGAGACACTATCTGAGGGACTCCATCTATCATCTGTTAATCAATCAATCAATCTCTCAATCTATTATGTATCTATCTATCATCTATCTATCTACCCACCTATCATCTATCATCTATCTATCTATATATCTATGTATCTATCTATCCACCTATCATCTATTTATAATCTCTCTCTCTCCCAACCATCCATCTATCCATCCATCCATCCATCTATCCATCTATCCATTATCTATCATGCATCTATCTATCCATCCATCCATCATCTATCATGTCTATCATCTATAAATCAATTTATCCATCATCTGTCATTCATCCATCCATCACCCATGTTTATTATCTATCATCTATCCATCTATCATTCATCTATCATCTACCCATCCATTACCTATCTATCTCTGTCATATATAAACCAATCATCTATCATCCACCAATCTACCTATTTATATCTATCTATCTACCTTTATCTATTATCTATCATCAATCTTTATTATCTATCTATCATCTATCTACGGATCTATTTATTGACCCATTATCTATCTATCATCTATCTATCTACCTATCTATCTAATCTGTGCTTTTCAGCTGCTGATGATTGTCTCCTCTGAGGACACTTTGTCAGTCTCTGGGGACACTTTTGGTTGTCTGGATTGTGGAGTGAGGGTGCTTCTGGTCGCTGGTGGGTGGATCCCAGGGACGCTGCTCAACACCCTACAGTGCACAGATCAGCCCCACCAGAGAGAATCGTCCAGTCCCATGTGTCGGAAGTACCAGGGCTGAAAGACACTGCCTGAGGCTGAGACAATCTCTGTTTGTCTATCTATCACCTATCAGTGACCTATCAGTCAATTATCTACCTATTAACTGTCTATCTATATCAATTATCTGTCGTACCTATCAATCAGCTATCAATCATTAATCATCTGTCTATATCAATTATCCATCATACCTATCAATCAACTATCATCAATCATCTATCTATACTAATTATCCATCATACATATCAATCAACTAACAATCATCATCAAGCATCTATATCAATTATCCATCAAACCTATCAATCAAGTATCTATCAATCATCAATCATCTGTGTGAATTATCCATCATACGTATCAATCAGCTATATATCAATCGTCAATCATATATCTATATCAATTATCCATCATACCTATCAATCAACCATCTATCAATCATCAGTCATCTATATCAATTATCTGTCATACCTATCAATCATCAATCATCTATATCAATTATCCATCATACTTATCAACCAACCATCTATCTATATGAATTATCCATCATATCTATCAATTAACTACCTATGATCAATCTATCTATGTCAATTATCCGTCACACCTATCGATCAGCTATCTATCAATCATCAATCATCTATATCAATTATCCATCACACCTATCAATCAACTATTTATCAATTATCAATCATCTATTTATATCAATTATCCATCATACCTATCAATCAGCTATCAATCATCAATCCTTGATCTATATCATTTATGCATCAATCATCAATCATCTGTATCAATTATCAATCATCTATTTACCTATCAAATCAACTATCATCTTTCATCATATCTATCAATTGTCCATCAGTTATCTACCTGTCTATTCAATGATTTGCAAACAGGATGATTTTCTTTTTTTGAGAAGAGGTCTCAAAACTTTGTTTTGGGCTGGGCACGGTGGCTCACGCCTGTCATCCCAGCACTTTGGGAGGCCAAGGCAGACCGATCACCTGAGGTCAGGAGTTCGAGACCAGCCTGGCCAACATGGTGAAACCCCGTCTCTACTAAAAATACAAAAACTAGCTGGGCGTGGTGGCAGGTGCCTGTAATCACAGCTACTCAGTAGGCTGAGGTGGGAGAATTGCTTGAACCTGGGAGGCGGAAGTTGCAGTGAGCTGAGATTTTGCACCTCAGCCTGGGCAACAAGTGTGAAAATTCGTCTCGAAAATTAAAAATAAAAAATAAAATCTTCATTTTGTCCTGAGTTGAAACTGAAGGGCCGGCATCGTGCTTCCCAAAGATGTCCTGTTTTATGCTGGAGGTGGCAGTTTCTTGTATTTGCAGATATGTGTGAAAAACCAGACCTTGGCAATGACCTTTGACAATAGGCGGTAAATAACTCCCAGATGCTTAGCGTTCTGGAACGCTAGGCATCGATAGGTTTAAGCCCCCTATGATTTTAGCACTGATATGGAAGTATGGGATTCCTTCGTGGAGAACATAAGACACTGGTTTTGCTTTCTCTTTTCTTTTTTTTTTTGAGATGGAGTCTTGCTCTTGTACCCCCAGGCTGGAGTGCAATGGTACTATCTCGGCTCACTGCAACCTCCGCCTCCTGGGTTCAAGCGATTCTCACGCCTCAACCTCCAAAGTAGCTGGGGTTACAGGTGCACGCCATACCTGTGCACCATGCTGGCCAGGCTGGTCTCGAACTCCTGACCGCAGGTGATCTGCCTGAGCCATCACGCCTGGCCACAAACACCCCATTTCAAATATACTGAGTCTTTCAGCTGGGAGGTCAGAAATGGCCAAGGGCGGCTGGGCCGGTGGCTCACGCCTGCAATCCTGCAATCCTAGCATTTTGAGAGGCTGAGGTGGGAGGATTGCTTGACGCCGGGAGTTCAAGACCAGCCTGGGCAACATAGCAAGACCCCCATTTCTACACAAAATAAAAAAAATTAGTCAGGCGTGGTGGCTCACGTCTGTAGTCCCAGATACTGGGAAGTCTGAAGAGGGAGGATCTCCTGAGTCCAGGCGTCCGAGGCTGCAGTGAGCCATGATTGAGCTACTGCACTCCAGCCTGGGCAACAGAGCCAGACCCTGTCTTAAAAATAAAATAATAATAATAAAAAATAGGCCAGGTGCATTGGCTCATGCCTGTAATTCCAGCACTTTGGGAGGCAGAGGTGGGCAGATCACCTGAGGTCGGGAGTTTGAGACCAGCCTGGCTAACACGGTGAAACCCCGTCTCTACTGAAAATACTAAAATCAGCTGGGTGTGGTGGCAGGTGCCTGTAATCCCAGCTACTCAGGAGGCTGAGGCAGGAGAATGGCTTGAACCTGGGAGGGGGAGGTTGCAGTGAGCCGAGACTGTGCCATTGCACCCCAGCCTGGGCAACAAGAGGGAAACTCCGTGTCAAGAAAAGAAAAGAAAAAAAATGCTCAGGTACATTTTTGCTTTATTTCAGGATTTCTTTACGTTGCTGTGAAAACTTGGGTGTTGGGGGCTCTGTCTGTGTATCGTAGACAGAGTTTTGAATTGCTCCAGTGAAACACAAGTATTTTACCTTATGCTGTCAACCTGCTGGGGGAAGCGTGAAGACAGTTTAACCTTCTGGCTCCGGTAATCATCTTGTCGCAGAGACCTCGGAGAGCTCCCAGAGCCTGGCTGCCACGGTGGTTCTATATACCCCCCGGCCCTGGCCTGCCTTGGGACACCCCTCTCCGCCTGCCGGCCCCAGAATTTCCCCACACACGCGGTCATCACAGCCCGAGATGTTTAATGACGGCTTCATGCAGCAGGCTATTGCCCTAAACACGGGTGACAGGCCAAACACACTCTAATTACCTAATTCAATTCAAGCCCGCCTGGCCCTGTGGAAAGGCTGAGCCGGGGATGCACACAGGTGCCCCGTGGTTACCTCCGGATGTCAAATTGAAGTGAGGTTTTCCCGCATGAGCGGGGAGAGCCGTTTCTACGCACCAACATTTCCACGGTTTGCAGGAGAAACAGTTTTGTGTCTGCCCTCTGGACAGCCCTGTCAGTTTTATCGAGCGTGTCTGATTAAGGAATATTTAAAGGTATGTGTTCAGAAGCGTTTCTCCCCTTCTTTTGCGTGTGTGTGGCTATGTTTAAAAAACAAATGTAAAACCAGTTACAGGCAAAGTAGGCTAGTTTGGTGCTGAAATAACGCCGTCGTTCATGAGCCGGCTTAAATAATGCAGTTGTTAGAAAGCAGCTCTCAAAGCTGTGGGTTGGCTGAGGAGGGTTTGTACGACGTCCTGACCCCAAACCCGTGTGTATCTGGAGCTGGCGGGAGACATTTGGCCTGGACTATGAGGCTGGCTGGATCTGGAAAGTCCTCAGCGTTAGAGGGGCTGTTTCGGGAAGGTTTTCTGGCAGCTGAGTCCCAGTTCCAGGAGGAAGTAGGCACTGAGTAGATAATTTCAGCTCCCCCAGTGAAGGCGTCCAGCCTGCAGAGAAAGATAGCAGCGGCCCCCTGCCCTGTCCCGGCAAAGCTGACCCCGAGAATGCCCGGGTCACAAGCCCACGTGGACAGTGTGTCCTTGTGCCTCGGAAGAGAATTCTGCATTAGGAAGGAATCCAAGGGGAATGGGGAGAAAAGGCCCGAGATACGTGAGCAGAGGTGAACGCTTCAGGAGAGACCAGCTATGTCTCTCTCTGTGTTGGGAGCCGTTGGGTAAAGCGGGGATTTCTGGGTGAGCCAACATTACAGACTTATTTGGGGATTTAAGGCTCAGTTAAATATGCCCCTCAAAAAAGTTTCCTGACTTTTTTTGATATGCAAGTTTCATTATCAGGGGGCTCATCAGCCGGGGACGCGGTACAGGACGGATGGAAGCCGTGGGCCGTGTCAACTCTACAGGGCTGTATTTTTTTTTTTTCGTGCTCATTACGATTCTTGGATGTGGGTAATTTACATCTAAATGCACTGACTAATTTTGATCCAATCATGTCAAAAATGATAGGTACTGTGTGGGAGGAGATGACAGCCGTACCAGCGCGGGTTGCCAGAGTGAGAGTCCCTCGGGGCAATGATTTAATGCCCCCAGTCAGCCAGGCCTGTCAGCATCGGAGGCCAAATTATGACACATCATGTCGACGATCGGTCCACACGGAGGCTGCAGTGGGGGGAGCCGTGGTTCACCCAGCACCGTCCCGGCCGACCCCCGCCCCCTCCGGCCCCGGCAGCCGCCCCGTGCCCCGTCACACACGCAAGATGCAGAGTGGGGAGAAATGATGCGCTAACCCCCCTGTAAAAGAGTCATTTGCAGCTGTATTTTTTACTCCAGCAACGGCACGTCAGGTGTTTGCGGGAAGGGCAGGCTGGACGGCCTCCATGCAGCGTGAGCGTGTCCGCGTGTGTGTGTGCACGTGTGTCCACGTGTGTGTGTGGTGTCTGCGTGTGTCTGTGTCCGTGTGTGCGCACGTGCCCGTGTGTGTGCATCTGTGTGTGGCGTCAACATGTGTCTCTATGCGTGTGTCCATGTGTGTATGTGTCTGTGTCTGTGTGTGCATACGCCTGTGTGTGTCTCTGCATGCATGTGACTGTGTGTGTGTGAGTGTGGGCGTTCCTATGCACCTATGTGTGTGCGTGTTTCTGTGTGTCTGTGCATACGCCTGTATGTGTGTCAGTGCATGCATGTGAGTGTGTGAGTGTGGGCATGCCTATGAACGTATGTGTGTGTGTGTTTCTGTGTGTCTGTGCATACGCCTGTATGTGTGTGTGCATGCATGTGAGTGTGTGTGTCTGTGAGTATGGGTGTGCCTATGCACCTGTGTGTGTGCGTTTCTGTGTGTCCGTGCATGCATGCACCTGTATGTGTGTCTGAGTGCATGATTGTGTGTGTGTGTCTGTGTGAGTGTGGGTGTGCCTATGCACCTATGTGTGTGTGCATGTTTCTGTGTGTCTGCATACGCCTGTATATGTGTCTGTGTGCATGCATGTGAATGTGTGTGTGTGTCTGTGTGAGTGTGGACGTGCCTATACACCTATGTGTGTATGTGTGAGTGTGAGCATGCCTATGCAGGTATGTGTGTACATGTTTCTGTGAGTCTGTGTATATGCCTGTGAGTGTCTTGAGTGTGTGAATGTGGATGTGCCTATGGACATATGTGTGTACATGTTTCTGCATGTCTGTGCATGCATACACCTGTGTGTGTCTCTGGGTGTATGCATGTGAGTGGCATGCATGTGTGTTTTTGCGTGAGGTGGGCATGCCTATGCACGTATATGTGTACATGTTTCTGTGTGTCTGTGCGTACATATGCCTGTATATGTGTGTGTGCACGTGTGTCCATATATGTGTGTCTGTGAATGTAGGTATGCCTACATATGTTTGTGTGTACGTTTCTGTGTATCTGTGTATCTGTGCGTCCATATGCCTGCCTGTATATGTGTCTGTGTGTGTGCACATGTGTCCGTATATGTGTGTCTGTGTGAGTGTAGGTATGCCTATGTAAGTACGTGTGTACGTTTCTGTGTATCTGTGTATCTGTGCGTGCCTCTGCCTGTATATGTGTCTGTGTGTGTGCACGTGTGTCCGTATATGTGTGTCTGTGTGAGTGTAGGTATGCCTGTGTACATGTATGTGTTTCTATGTGTCTGTGCATGCATATGCCTGTATATGTGTGTGTCTGTGTGAATGTGGGTGTGCCTTGTACGTATGTGTGTACATGTTTCTGTGTATCTGTGTATCTGTGTACCTGTGTGTGCATTCACCTGCATATCTGCGTGCATGCATGTCAGTGTACGTTGGCAGTCCCTCCTCAGGGCCCCTCTTGCCTGAAGGAAGTGCCACCCCCAGGCCCCGTTTGCTTTGTTTTGCGTCTCGGGAGTGACGTCACTGTCGGCTCCGCTGGATCCTCCCATCCTTGTTCGTCCTGGGCTTGCGGGATGAGTCTGTCAGCAGCAGACATGCCGTGGTGAGCCGTGCACACGTTTGCACCTGCTCTCAGAAGTCCTTTCCCCGAGGAGGGGGCTCTGTTGGAGAGAGAGACCCTGGGGCACCTGTGGGCCCTCACTGCTCTCGTTCTGAGACTGTGGTACCGGCCGTCTCCAGCCCTGGCCCTGGCCCGGTGACTTCCCCAGGGCACCCCAGGACGGGAGGGTGGGTGAGGTGCATGCCCGCCGTGCCGAGACGCTCCTGAAGGCAGAGGCTGCTCAGGAAAGTCGGCTGCTTCCTAATCTCCGTCCGTGCGCACGCAAAGTCCTCGGTCGCCGTCTGCCACACGCTTATTTTATTTGGCAGAAGTTAACAGCTCAGGCAATTTCGTTAGGAAACTTGTTGGGGTTTCTTGGTTCTATGCAGGATGCCTGGTGCTTTAGGAGGAGGTGGGGATTAGAAGAGTCTTGAGGCCGGACGTGGTGGCTCACGCCTGCAATCCCAGCACTTTGGGAGGCCGAGGCGGGTGGATCACGAGGTCAGGGGTTTGAGACCAGCCTGGCCAACATAGTGCAACCCCGTCTCTGCTGAAAAAACAAAAATTAGCTGGGTGTGGTGGTGCACACCTGTCATCCCAGCTACTCGGGAGGCTGAGGCAGGAGAATCGCTTAAACCTGGGAGGTGGAGGTTGCAGTGAGCCGAGATCGCACCGCTGCACTCCAGCCTGGGCGACAGAGGGAGACTCAGTCTCAAAACAAAAACAAAAGAATGTGGAAACCTCCATGGAAAACAGTTACAGTTTTTGAAGAACCACTTGGTGGTCGGAGTCTTGTAGCCGAAACCATAACTTCTAATCTTGCGGCTAATTTAAACAGCAGCTTGGCTGTTAGAAGCGGGATGAGGCTGTCCACGTCAGACCTTTGTCAGGGTCTGAGTTACAATTTTGCAATGGCGGTTTCAAGGATTTTTTTTTAGATGGAGTTTTGCTCTGTCGCCCAGGCAGAGGGTTCAGTAAGGCCGGACGTGGTGGCTCGCACCTGCCTTCTAACAGCCAAGCTGTCCTTATTCATTCCTGGGCAGGGGATGAGCTAACTTTGCAAGGAACTTAGTTTATGGTGTTTAAAACCAAGACGACAACAGCCCTTTCCCACAACGGACCTCCTTCCTGCCTGGGGACGTGCTTCCCTTTACAGGACCAAGAAATTAGCCACAAGATCAGAAGTTATGGTTTCGGCTACAAGACTCTGAGCCTCCCTACATGGCTCCTAAGATCAGTGTTTGAGATATTTCTCAGACAGTGTGCTTGATGGATCAGCTGGTCCCACCCACTAGCTCATCTGATCCTGTGGTCCTCACCCAGGAACAGGCTCAGTGTGAGAAGATTTCACCTCTGAACAATCGGCACTCTTCCACTCAGTGGCTTCCCAACCACCCACCAAGTCGTTCTTCAAAAATCTGATCCGTGGGGACCAGACGCGGTGGCTCACGCCTGTCATCCCAGCACTTTGGGAGGCCGAGGCGGGTGAATCACCTGAGGCTGAGAGTTAAAGACCATGCTGTCCAACATGGAGAAACCCCGTCTCTACTAAAAATCCAAAAACTTAGCCGGGCGTGGTGGTGCATGCCTGTAATCCCAGCTACTCGGGAGGCTGAGGCAGGAGGATGGCGTGAACCCAGGAGGTGAAGGTTGTAGTGAGCCAAGATCGCACCACCGCACTCCAGCCTGGGCGACAGAGCGAGACACCGTCTCAGGAAAAAAAAAAATCTGATCCCTGGGGTCCGGGCACGGTGGCTCAGCCCTGTCATCCCAGCACTTTGGGAGGCCGAGGTGGGTGGATGATCTGATCTCAGGAGTTCAGGACCAGCCTGGTCAACATGGCGAAACCCTGTCTCTATTAAAAATGCAAATACTAGCCGGGCATGGTGGTGCATGCCTGTAATCCCAGTATTTTGGGAGGCTGAGGTGGGTGGATGATCTGAGGTCAGGAGTTCGAGACCAGCCTGGCCAACATGGTGAAACCCCATCTCTACTAAAAATAAAAAAAAATCAGCCAGGTATGGTGGTGGGCACCTGTAGTTCCAGCTACACGGGAGGCTGAGGCAGGAGAATCGCTTAAACCAGGGAGGTGGAGGTTGCAGTGAGCCGAGATCGCGCCACTGTACTCCAGCCTGGGTGACAGTGTGAGACTCCATCTCAAAAAAAAAAAAAAAAAAAATTAGCCAGGCGTGGTGGCAGGTGCCTGTAATCCCAGCTTCTTGAGAAGCTGAGGCAGGAGAATCACTTAAACCCAGGAGGTGGAGGTTGCAGTAAGCCAAGATCGTGCCATTGCACTCCAGCCTGGGTGACAAAAGTGAGACTACGGCTCAAAAAAAAAAAAAAAATACAAATACTAGCCAAGCGTGGTGGTGAACACCTGGAACCCTGGCTACTTGGGAGGCTGAGGCGGGAGAATCGTTTGAACCCGGGAGGCGGAGGTTGCAGCGAGCTGAGGTCACGCCTGGGAGGCGGAGGTTGCAGCGAGCTCAGGTCGTGCCTGGGAGGCAGAGGTTGCAAGATTCCGTCTCAGAAAAAAAAAAAAAGAAAATATGATCCATCTGTAACACTGAATACTACACAGCCATGAAAAAGAATGAAATCATGTCCTTTGCAGAAATATGGATGCAGCTGGAGGCCCTTATTCTTTTTTTTTTTTTTTTTTTTAGACGGATTCTCACTCTGTCGCCCAGGCTGGAGTGCAGTGGCACGGTCTCGGCTCACTGCAAGCTCCGCCTCCCGGGTTCACGCCATTCTCTTGCCTCAGTGGAGGCCCACATAAGAGGGAGCTAAAATTGGGTACAAATAGTCATAGAAATGGGAACAATAGATGCTGGCGTCTGCTAGACGGGGGACGGAGGGACGGAGGCAATGCTCAGTACTTGGGTGGCACAATCCTTCATGCCCCAAACTTCAGCATCACACATTATACTCTCATGCAACAAATGTGCACATGAGCCTCCTGAATCCAAAATAAAAGTTGCCATGATTTAAAAAAGAAATAAAGATGATGATTGAAATATGTGTTTTTATTTTATTTTATTTTATTTTTGAGACGGAGTCTTGCTCTGTCGCCCAGGCTGGAGTGCGGTGGCGCGATCTCGGCTCAGTGCAAGGTGTTCTTATTTTTTGAGACAGAGTCTTGCTGTGTCACCCAGGCTGGAGTGCAATGGTGCAATCTCGGCTCACTGCAACCTCCACCTCCTGGATTCAAGCGATTCTCCTGCCTCAGCCTCCTGAGCAGCTGGGATGACAGGCCCCCGCCACCACACCCGGCTAATTTTTTTTTGTATTTTCAGTAGAGGTTGGGTTTCACCATGTGAGTCAGGCTGGTCTCCAACTCCTGACCTCAAGTGATCTTCCCTCCTCGGCCTCCCAAAGTGCTGGGATCGCGGACGTGAGCCACCGCACCGGCCAACATTCACGCAATTTTCAGAATTAGCAGCCACCCGTCTGGGTCCCCACAGTGTTTGGGGAAAGGGATTTGGGGATGTGGTACGCCCCGTGTTCCCCGACGGGCAGCTGGGGCCGGACTCCCTTCCCGACATCCTGTGTGTTCAACGCCCTTCTCATGCTATGGGTTCGGTTTAGCCTCCCTCAGAATTAGCTAAAAACCCACCGGCTTGATTTCTGGCATTTGCAATGGCCGCGCTCAGGACACCTCCTGCCTCCTGAAAATGCTCGTGCTGGCGGAACGGGAAGGCAAATAGGAATCCGTGGATGATAAATGAGCGTTTTAAGCAGCAGTTTACTTAATATCCCCATTAAACGAGACTCTTTGCATTAATCACTTCATTCTCCAGCAGTCTATAAGGCCCTTTAATTGCTTCTTAAATGAGGACTGAGTTTCCGTCCAAACTCAATCTTGGATGGGGAGAGAGAGATGCTAGCCAGGGCTCAGCTGCCCGGCTGCCAAGAACTGTCAGAATTGATCACGTACGTGTTCACGTTTCCTACAGTCTCATTGGAGTTCTCTGAGATTGACAGGAGAAAGTATCACATACTTTGTGTGTGTGTGTGTGTGTCTGTGTGTGTCAGAGACAGAGGGACACAGAGGCCGGGATCAGGGGTGTGTGTTTAAGTGTGAGGTTCTGAACGCAAAGACAAGCCGTTCTGCTCACAATCCGCAGGCCAGCGATGTTGTGGACCATTGCATTATGTATTAGCAATATTTATTTTCATTTTATGATTTTATTTATTTGAGACAGCTTCTTGGTCTGTCGCCCATGCTGGAGGGCAGTGGTGCAATCATAGCTCACTGCAGCCTTGATCCTCCAGGCTCAAGAAATCTTCCCTCCTCAGCCTCCCAACTAGCTGGGACTACAGGTGCATGCCACCATGCCTGTCTATTTTTTTTTTTTTTTTTTGGAGGCAGGGTCTGTCACCCAGGCTGGAGTGCAGGGGTGCGATCTTGGCTCACTGCAACCTCCGCCTCCCAGGTTCAAGCGATTCTCCTGTGTCAGCCTCCCAACTAGCTGGGATGACATGCACCCGCCACCACGTCTGGCTAATTTTTGTATTTTCAGTAGAGACAGGGTTTCACCAAGTTGGCCACGCTGGACTCGAACTCCTGACCTCAGGTGATCCGCCCGCCTCGGCCTCCCAAAGTGCTGGGATTACAGGCGTGAGCCACCACGCCGGGCCCATACCTGGCTATATATATATATATTTTAATGTTTTGTAGAGATGGGGATCTCACTATATTGCAAACCAGGCTGGTCTCAAACCCTTGGGCTCAAGTGATCCTCCCACATCAGCCTCCCAAAGTGCTGGGATTATTTATTTATCTATTTTTGAGACGGAGTCTCGCTCTGTCACCCAGGCTGGAGTGCAGTGGCGTGAGCTCGGCTCACCGCAACCTCCGCCTCCCGGGTTCGAGCCATTTTCTTGCCTCAGCCTCCCGAGTAGCTGGGATTACAGGCACCCGCCACCACACCCGGCTAATTTTGTATTTTTAGTAGAGATGGGATTTCTCCATGTTGGTCAGGCTGGTCTCGAACTCCTGACCTCATGATCCACCCACCTCAGCCTCCCGAAGTGCTGGGATGAGAGGTGTGAGCCACCGCACCTGGCTAATTTTGTATTTTGAGTAGAGATGGAATTTCACCATGTTGGTCAGGCTGGTCTCGAACTCCTGACCTCATGATCCACCCACCTCAGCCTCCCGAAGTGCTGGGATGACAGGCATGAGCCACCATGCTCTGCCTGGGATTATTATCACAAATAACACCTATTCATTTTTACAAACCATATTTATGTAGTTATTCAAACCTAGGGCTAAAAATGATGTGGCTGCTGGGGTGACCTTTGGGGTAGGATCGGGCATTGGGGTGTAGCCCTCCTCCAGGCTCCATAGACCTCAGACCCCCCAAGTTCTGTTTCTGACTTGTTCATTCTCAGAAAGTTGTCAGGGACGGCCTGGGTTTCTTTCCCACCTTCCTTGTTTGGGAGGAAGGTTCTGGAATCCTTTTTTTTTTTTTTTTTTTTAGATGGAATTTTGCTCTTGTTGCCCAGACTGGAGTGCAATGGTGCCATCTCAGCTCACTGCAACCTCCACCTCCCAGGTTCAAGCCATTCTCCTGCCTCAGCCTCTCGAGTAGCTGGAATTACAGGCACCTGCCACCACGCCCGGCTAATTTTTGTATTTGTAGTAGAGACGGGTTTTCACCATGTTGGCCAGGCTGGTCTCGAACTCGCGACCTCAGGTGATCCTCCCGCCTCGGTCTCCCAAAGTGTTGGGGTTACAGGCGTGAGCCTCCGCGCCCAGCCGGGTTCTGGAATCTTGAAGCTCCCCAGACACCAAGGCTGGATGGAAAGTTAGGCCATCAGAAAGCAAATGGGGAGAGGGTCGTGGGAATAGCGTGGGCCTCATGTAGTGTTTTGCTTTATGTGAAATGGGGCAGAAAAAAAACAGCTGTTCCCTCCACCCCCCCAGGCTGGGAAATTTATCTCCAGTATTCATTCTGGTAAATGAATGCCTGTGTGTTAGTAAGAGGGGAAGGAGCTGCTAGTCCTTGAGGTCAGCTGAAACCTCCTTCAGAGCCTGCAGCCTGGCCTTGAGCCCGGCTCACCGCATGTGAGCAGCCAGGAGCCCCGCCAAGACCTTCTGTTGCCCCTCCTTCCTGCCCTGCCCCAGCGCCGGGGTCCTGTGGATGTAGATTTTTTCTTTTTTTTTTTTTTTTTGAGATGGAGTTTCACTCTTGTCGCTTAGGCTGGAGAGCAATGGTGCAATCTCTGCTTACCACAACCTCCGCCTCCCGGGTTCAAGCGATTCTCCTGCCTTAGCCTCCCGAGTAGCTGGGATTACAGGTGCACACCACCATGCCTGGCTAATTTTTGTATTTTAGTAGAGACGGGGTTTCACCATGTTGGCCAGGCTGGTCTCGAACTCCTGACCTCAGGTGATCCACCCGCCTTGGCCTCCCAAAGTGCTGGGATGACAGGCGTGAGCCGCTGCACCGGGCCTGTTGATTCTTATCTGGCTTCCACGGGGCCACAGGGGCTCCTGAAAATGTGAAACAGAGAATTTCCATAGAACCCAGTAATACCCCAGCTAAGTATGTACCTAAAAGAATAGAAAGGAGGGGCCGGGAACAGTGACTCACGCCTGTAATCCCAGCACTTTGGGAGGCCGAGGCAGGTGGATCACCTCAGGTCGGGAGTTGGAGACCAGCCTGACCAACATGGAGAAACCCCGTCTCTACTAAACATACAAAATTAGCCAAGGGCGTGGAGGTGCCTGCCTGTAATTTCAGCTAAACTGAGGAGGCTGAGGGAAGAGAATCCCTTGAACCCGGGAGGCGGAGGTTGTGGTGAGCCGAGATGGCGCCATTTCACTCCATCCTGGGCAACAAGAGTGAAACTCCATCTCAAAAAAAGAAAGAGGGACTGGAAGAGATATCTGCTCACTCACGTTCGTAGGAGCACACACGTGGAAAACACCCAGGTGCCCCTCAGTGGATGAATCAATAAACAAACTGTGGTTCACTCACTTTGTGCCCACCCAGTGGAGTACTATACAGCCATGAAAAAGAATGAGGCTCTGACCTAGGCTGCAACGTGGATACACCCCGAAGAAGTCACTTTCGGTGATATTTCCTTTGGCTTATTGTACAATCGCCTTACGTCAACTGTCCAGAACCGGCCAACGCACAGAGAGAGAGCTCAGATGAGTGGTTGCCACAGGCTGTGGGGAGAGGGAATGAGGAGGAACTGCTTCCTGGGGAGGGGGTCTCCTTTTATGGGGAGAAGGATGTTCTGGAAGTAGACAGAGGGGGTGGTTACATGGGGCAGTGAATGTTCTCAATGCCACTGAGATTTTCACGGCGGTTAAAGTGGTGAGTTTTATGTTGTGAAATTTATGGTGAATTTCATATAATACGTTTTATGTCATCGCAGTGAAAAACAACACAATCCCGGCCCTCCTACGGCCCCCGCCTTCCCTCTGTGTCTGCGGTCTGTGCCCTGAGAACGCCTAGGACACTAGACGGGATCCCTCCCCACGGAGCTATATAGGAAGGTGAACCCGGTCTGGGGTTCCTGAGCTGCTACGGCTCACTGCTTCCTTTCGGAAATTGGTGTATCGTCTTTGGAAAATGACTTCACACAAACCTGCTCACAGATCTACCCGGTCCCAGATATGCCTAAGTGAGCGGAGACCACTGTGTCCTGAAACAGCATCTTCTCTTAAAAAACGTTGTGTTTTTTTTTTTTTTTTTGAGATAGGATCTCACTGTGTTGCCCAGGCTGGAGGGCAGTGGTGTGCTCATAGCCCATTGCAGCCTCAACCTCCTGGGCTCAAGCAATCCTCCTGCCTCAGCCTCCCAAGGAGCTGGGATTACATGTGTGTAATGCCTGGCTAATTTTTTGATCTTTTGTAGAGATGAGGCCTCACTATGTTGCCCAGGCTGGAGTGCAATGGTGTAATGACATAGCTCACTGCAGCCTCAACTTCTCAAGCAATCCTCCTGCCTCAGCCTCCCAAGAAGCTGGGACTACATGTGTGTGCCATCATGCCTGGCTAATTTTTTGATCTTTTGTAGAGATGAGACCTCACTATGTTGCCCAGGCTGGAGTGCAACAGTGTAATCATAGCTCACTGCAGCCTCAACTTCCCAGGCTCAAGTGATCCTCCTGCCTCGGCCTCCCAAGTAGCTGGGACTGCATGTGTGTGCCACCACGCCCGGCTAAGTTTTTGATCTTTTGTGGAGATGAGGCCTCACTATGTTGCCCAGGCTGGAGTGCAACAGTGTAATCATAGCTCACTGCAGCCTCAACTCTCCAGGCTCAAGCGATCCTCTCACCTCAGCCTTCTAAGTATCTGGGATTACAGACATGCACCATCACGCCCAGCTAAGTTTTTGATTTTTTTTGTACATACTGGGTCTCACTATGTTGCCTAGGCTGGTCTTGAATTCCTGGGCTCAAGTGATCCTCACTCCTCGGCCTCCCAAAGTGCTGAGATTACAGGCGTGAGCCACCATGCCTGGCCTCTTTTTTGTTTTTGAGACAAGGTGTGAAATAACAACTATCTTTAAAAAAAAAAAATATATATATATATGTATATATATATAGTTTTAATGTTATATATATAAGGTTTTAATGTTTATATAAATGTTTTATATTTATATATGACATATATAACATTTTAATGCTATATACATATAATGTTTTAATGTTATATATACATACAAATATATAAATATATCTATTTTTAAACAGGGTCTTGCTCTGTCACTGGGCTGGAGTGCCCTGGTGTGATCACAGCTCACGGTTGCTTCCACCTCCTGGTCTCCAGCGATCCTCCTGCCTCAGCCTCTCCTAAATGCTGGGATTACAGGTGTGAGCTGCCGCTCCTGGCCAGCACCTTCTCTTATGCGGTACCTGGAAAGTCCTACATCACGCGAACGTCTCCACCAGGTACCCGGGAGGTGGCATTCGGGGAATGAGGGGGACCAGGGCTCGGAGCATCCCCAAAGCGGCTTCCTTGCCTCATAGAATCATCCCCTTAGCCCAGAGCTGGAGGTGAGTGGAGGCGTGAAAGAGGCATCTTCCCTTCCAGAGGGCGGCAGTGGGGTTGAATGGATCACTTTAATCCTGACACACGTATTTCAGAAGACCTGCCGCCAACTTTCCAGCTATGGGCAGCAGGTGTGATGAGCACACGGGCCCCGGTGAGGGTTGAATGGGCCCAGACGGCAGGGCAGAGAGGTTGGCATTCATTTTAATGTTCTCAGAAACTAGGATAAGCACTGGCAGCGGATGGAATGAGGAGAGCTGCATATTCGGTGAACTGTGTTGAAAGCACAGGGTTTTCACGGAAAATAAATAATGTCAAATGCAGCTAAAATACCGTGTGCCACCCGTAAGCCGGCGTTTATCCAGAGCTGCGAGTGTCTGTGAGATTTTAAGGAAAAGAAAGGAAGCTGGAAAAAAAAAATAATCCAAATGAATCACAGACCAACGATTCCCTAAAAGGTTTGCTTTAATAATTTTTTTTTTTGTGGCTGTGGAAGATGACTCGGATTCAAAATAATGAGGATGTTTATGTCTGCAGTCTGTTCCTCTCTTGAAGATTCATTCTGAATAATGCAGGTCTCCTAAATGCTAGCAAATAGTGTCATACACTCCTTTTCACAAAATAGCTTTGACTTTGGAGAAGGCAACTATCATTAACTGGGCACCGGCACCTTTAAGCAAAGGTTTCCTGGAATAACAGTCTGCTAAGGAAATATAATGAGAGCTATTTCTTGCCCTTACTGCTCGAAACCGTTGGCTGGAACTCAACCAGCCTGCCCCTCAGCTGAAGCACGTCTGGTTTAAATTCATACGGCATAGATTTACAATTTTTAAATGACTGGATATGTATTTTTTTTTCTACGCTGTTTGCAGACCTGGTGGACACCTGTTGTTTCTGGTTAGGAAAGGACGAGATAATTGGATACCAGAGAGCCTGGCTTCTTGAGCCACCATTTAACCGGCTGATTTCAGCAATAAATTTGAGGGGGGCGGGGATGGGGAAAAATAACACCCAAGAAACATTCAGACAGATTTGCAACCAGAAAGTCTGTCTCCTTTATTATTTTAATTTTATTATTATTATTCTTTTTGCTTTGTTTAACATAAAAATGATCTAGGCGAGTCCTTCTGGGCTGATGTGTATGTGCTTTTTCCTGCCTGGCTATCCTGTAGCTTTATCTAAGGCAAATCGGAGTAAGTGTAAATAAATTAGTTCAACCACTGTGGAAGACAGTGTGGTGATTCCTCAAGGATCTAGAACTAGAAATACCGTTTGACCCAGCAATCCCATTACTGGGTATATACCCAAAGGATTATAAGTCATTCTACCATAAAGACACATGCACATGTATGTTTACTGCAGCACTGTTCACAATAGCAAAGACTTGGAACCAACCCAAATGTCCATCAACGATAGACTGGATACAGAAAATGTGGCACATAGACACCATGGAATACTATGCAGCCATGAAAAAGGATGAGTTCATGTCCTTTGCAGAGACATGGACAAAGCTGGAAACCATCATTCTCAGCAAACTCACACAGGAACAGAAAACCAAACACCGCATGTTCTCACTCATAAGTGGGAGTTGAACAATGAGAACACAGGGACGCAGGGAGGGGAACATCACACACCGGGGCCTGTCAGTGGGTTGCGGGCCAAGGGGTGTGATTTCATTAGGATGCTATCCTAATGCTAACAAATATCTAATCCATCCGGGGCTTAACACCTAGATGACGGGTTAATGGGTGCAGCAAACCACCATGGCACGTGCACACATATGTAACAAGCCTGCACATTCTGCACGTGTATCCCAGAACTTAAAGTAAGATAAAATGTAAAAAAAAAAGGTAAATTGTCTTAAACACACTTTTCCCTGTAGCGTATTAAAATGCATCGGTTACTGCTTATTAAAAACGTAGGATTTTGAGGATCATTTTTTTTCCTCAAGCACAGAGAGGGCGTTGCTATATTTTCTGATCCAAACTGGGGTATTTTTGAAGGTGAGGAGGAATATCTCACTACCCAGGTACGGAGCAAAGTGGCCGGGGCTCTGAGACGGCTGGGAGACCCGTTCCACAGACCTTCGTTTTGGGAGTGGCCTGTTTCCCACACTGTTGGGGTCAATGGACAAATGCCTCATGGTTCAGGGATTTCGGGGTGTGATGTGGAATGAAATGTTGGCTGGGCGTGGTGGCTCAGGCCTGTAATCCCAGCACTTCGGGAGGCCGAGGCGTGTGGATCACCTGAGGTCAGGAGTTTGAGACCAGCCTGGCCAACATGCTGAAACCCCGTCTCTACTAAAAATACAAAAATTAGCTGGGTGTGTGGTGGTACCTGTAATTCCAGCTACTCAGGAGGCTGAGTCAGGAGAATCACTTGAGCCCAGGAGGCAGAGGTTGCAGTGAGCCCAGATCACGCCACTGCACTCCAGCCTGGGCGACAAGAGTGAGACTCCGTGTCAAAAAATAAATAAATAAATACAAATACAAATACAAAAATTAGCCAGATGTGGTGGTGCGTGGCTGTCATCCCAGCTACTCAGGAGGCTGAGGCAGGAGAATTGCTTGAACCCAAGGGGCAGAGGTTGCAGTGAGCCCAGATCACGCCACTGCACTCCAGCCTGGGCAACAAGAGCGAGACTCCGTCTCAAAAAATAAATAAATAAATACAAATACAAATACAAAAATTAGCGTGGTGGTGCATGGCTGTCATCCCAGCTACTCAGGAGGCTGAGGCAGGAGAATTGCTTGAACCCAGGAGGTGGAGGTTGCAGTGAGCTGAGATCACACCACTGCACTGCAGCCTGGGTGACAGAGCGTGACTCTGTCTCAAAAAAAAAAAAAAACAAAAAAAAACCGGAGAGATGAATTTGAGAGTCCCTTCCCGTCTCCTTGTTTAGATGCCCTAGGACCATTTAACTCTTTCTCTGCTGCAAAGCCTGCTGTCTCGGCGTCTTGGTCTGCTACTGTGCAGTGGACGTTGGAACCTCGTGGTCTGGTAACAAGACTAACAGCTAGTATTTCTCACCCTGCCTGTGTCTTCTTGATTTTCCTGTTCCTCTGTTCTAAGTTTGACCTCCTCCCATATTTGTGGAACAAATTTCATGTGTTGGGTACGTGTTGATGGTCTTCTCTTTTTTTTCTGCATTTCACTCGAGGTAAATTACAAGGAAAAGAATGACAATGCATGAGACAACCTCAGGTCTTACTGGGCTGGGGTTTACCAAGAGCTGCCTCGTGCAAGTCTCACAGATGACAGCAGGTTTATTAAAACAAAGACTGTCACCGGGCATGTTGGCTCATGCTTATAATCCCAGCACTTTGGGAGGCCAAGGTAGGAGGATTGCTTGAGGTCAGGCATTCAAGACCAGTCTGGGCAACATAGCAAGATACCGTCTATACAAAAAAAAATGTAGGCCGGGCATGGTGGCTCACACCTATAATCCCAGCACTTGGGGAGGCTGAGGTGGGCGGATGACAAGGTCAGGAGATCCATCCTGGCCAACGTGACGAAACCCCATCTTTACTAAAAATACAAAAATTAGCTGGGTATGGTGACGGGTGCCTGTAGTCCCAGCTACTCAGGGGGCAGAGACAAGAGAATTTCTTGAACCCGGAAGGCAGAGATTGCTGTGACCTGACATCATGCCACTGCACTCCAGGCTGGTGACAAAGCAAGACTCCGTCTCAACAAAAACAAAAAAATTTAAAATGAGGTGGGTGAGGTGACTTGTGCTCATAGTCCTAGCTAGTTGGGAGCCTGACTGGAAGAATCTCTTGAACCTGGACAACATAGCAAGACCCCATCTCAACAAAAAATACAAAATACAAAACATTATAATAAATAAAGCAAAGATGATGACTCTGAACAGGGTTTTTGAGTTCTCAGAGATTCGGGGTTCTCCCAGCTGGACTGCACCCCAGTGACCGTTTTTAAGGCCCTGCCACATGGATGAGGATCTGTATTCGGTTCTGCGTTTCATCCTGGACGGAGCCGTCAACATGTAAACATCCGTTTCATATTTCAGCCTTAACGCCGCCTTTAAAACACGCACAAGTCGTTTCGTGCAAAAATAAAATAAGTACTCGAACATGTATTCAATTATCCTTTTGTAAAATGAAGTCGTGCCGGGGTTTTGACAGGTAAATAGATGGATCTTATTATGCCGGTGATTACGGGTGGAGGTTATTTAGTATTCGTATTTTATGGTGGTGTTGGAGTCTGCAGAGGACTGGACGTCTTGTTGCTTCATTTCCAGAATCGATTCTTAGATAAGGGACCTCCTCTGAATAATTAATATACTCCTGGTGATAGATGATCCGCACGGTCTGGACATTAGGTTATCAATCACGACCCCTTGTTTTAACGTAATCCTATTGAACATGTGTCAGGAGCTGTTTACCCAGAGGTGACGGCTACACAGCACCCCCGTTTCCAGCCAGAAAATCGTACCATTTCCTCAGTTCCCGACCCTTTTCCCGGTTTCCAGCCAGAAAATCGTAGCATTTCCTTTCCTTAATCTGCCGCTTCCCGACCCGTTTCCCTGTTTCCAGCCAGAAAATCGTACCATTTCCTTTCCTTAATCTGCCGCTTCCCGACACGTTTCCCCGTTTCCAGCCAGAAAATCGTACCATTTCCTTTCGTTAATCTGCCGCTTCCCGACCCGTTTCCCCGTTTCCAGCCAGAAAATCGTAGCATTTCCTTTACTTAATCTGCCGCTTCCCGACCCGTTTCCCCGTTTCCTTTTCCCCGTTTCCAGCCAGAAAATCGTAGCATTTCCTTTACTTAATCTGCCGCTTCCCGACCCGTTTCCCCGTTTCCAGCCAGAAAATCATACCATTGCCTTTCCTTAATCTGCCGCTTCCCGACACGTTTCCCCGTTTCCAGCCAGAAAATCGTACCATTGTCTTTCCTTAATCTGCCGCTTCCCGACACGTTTCCCCGTTTCCAGCCGGAAAATCGTAGCATTTCCTTTCCTTAATCTGCCGCTTCCCGACCCGTTTCCCCGTTTCCAGCCAGAAAATCGTAGCATTTCCTTTCCTTAATCTGCCGCTTCCCGACACGTTTCCCCGTTTCCAGCCAGAAAATCGTAGCATTTCCTTTCCTTAATCTGCCGCTTCCCGACACGTTTCCCCGTTTCCAGCCAGAAAATCGTACCATTGTCTTTCCTTAATCTGCCGCTTCCCGACACGTTTCCCCGTTTCCAGCCAGAAAATCGTACCATTTCCTTTCGTTAATCTGCCGCTTCCCGACCCGTTTCCCCGTTTCCAGCCAGAAAATCGTAGCATTGCCTTTCCTTAATCTGCCACTTCCCGACCCGTTTCCCCGTTTCCTTTTCCCCGTTTCCAGCCAGAAAATCGTAGCATTTCCTTTACTTAATCTGCCACTTCCCGACCCGTTTCCCCGTTTCCAGCCAGAAAATCGTAGCATTTCCTTTCGTTAATCTGCCGCTTCCCGACCCTTTCCCCGTTTCCAGCCAGAAAATCGTAGCATTTCCTTTCGTTAATCTGCCGCGTCCCGACCCGTTTCCCCGTTTCCAGCCAGAAAATCGTACCATTGTCTTTCCTTAATCTGCCGCTCCTCGACCCTTTTCGCCGTTTCCAGCCAGAAAATCGTAGCATTTCCTTTCGTTAATCTGCCGCTTCCCGACCCTTTCCCCGTTTCCAGCCAGAAAATCGTAGCATTTCCTTTCGTTAATCTGCCGCTTCCCGACCCTTTTCCCCGTTTCCAGCCAGAAAATCGTAGCATTTCCTTTCCTTAATCTGCCGCTTCCCGACCCGTTTCCCTGTTTCCAGCCAGAAAATCGTACCATTGTCTTTCCTTAATCTGCCGCTTCCCGACACGTTTCCCTGTTTCCAGCCAGAAAATCGTATCATTTCCTTTCGTTAATCTGCCGCTTCCCGACCCGTTTCCCCGTTTCCAGCCAGAAAATCGTAGCATTTCCTTTCCTTAATCTGCCGCTTCCCGACCCGTTTCCCCGTTTCCAGCCAGAAAATCGTACCATTGTCTTTCCTTAATCTGCCGCTTCCCGACACGTTTCCTCATTTCCAGCCGGAAAATCGTAGCATTTCCTTTCCTTAATCTGCCGCTTCCCGACCCGTTTCCCCGTTTCCAGCCAGAAAATCGTACCATTGTCTTTCCTTAATCTGCCGCTTCCCGACACGTTTCCCCGTTTCCAGCCAGAAAATCGTACCATTTCCTTTCGTTAATCTGCCGCTTCCCGACCCGTTTCCCCGTTTCCAGCCAGAAAATCGTAGCATTTCCTTTCCTTAATCTGCCGCTTCCCGACACGTTTCCCCGTTTCCAGCCAGAAAATCGTACCATTTCCTTTCGTTAATCTGCCGCTTCCCAACCCATTTCCCAGTTTCCAGCCAGAAAATCGTAGCATTTCCTTTCCTTAATCTGCCGCTTCCCGACCCTTTTCCCCGTTTCCAGCCAGAAAATCGTAGCATTTCCTTTCCTTAATCTGCCGCTTCCCGACCCTTTTCCCCGTTTCCAGCCAGAAAATCGTACCATTTCCTTTCGTTAATCTGCTGCTTCCCGACCCGTTTCCCCGTTTCCAGCCAGAAAATCGTAGCATTTCCTTTCCTTAATCTGCCGCTTCCCAACGCTTTTCCCCGTTTCCAGCCAGAAAATCGTAGCATTTCCTTTCGTTAATCTGCCGTGTCCCGACCCGTTTCCCCGTTTCCAGCCAGAAAATCGTACCATTGTCTTTCCTTAATCTGCCGCTCCTCGACCCTTTTCCCCGTTTCCAGCCAGAAAATCGTAGCATTTCCTTTCGTTAATCTGCCGCTTCCCGACCCTTTTCCCCGTTTCCAGCCAGAAAATCGTAGCATTTCCTTTCCTTAATCTGCCACTTCCCGACCCGTTTCCCCGTTTCCAGCCAGAAAATCGTACCATTGTCTTTCCTTAATCTGCCGCTTCCCGACACGTTTCCCCGTTTCCAGCCAGAAAATCGTACCATTTCCTTTACTTAATCTGCCGCTTCCCGACACGTTTCCCCGTTTCCAGCCAGAAAATCGTAGCATTTCCTTTCCTTAATCTGCCGCTTCCCGACCCGTTTCCCCGTTTCCAGCCAGAAAATCGTACCATTGTCTTTCCTTAATCTGCCGCTTCCCGACACGTTTCCCCGTTTCCAGCCGGAAAATCGTAGCATTTCCTTTCCTTAATCTGCTGCTTCCCGACCCGTTTCCCCGTTTCCAGCCAGAAAATCGTACCATTGTCTTTCCTTAATCTGCCGCTTCCCGACACGTTTCCCCGTTTCCAGCCAGAAAATCGTAGCATTTCCTTTCGTTAATCTGCCGCTTCCCGACCCGTTTCCCCGTTTCCAGCCAGAAAATCGTAGCATTTCCTTTACTTAATCTGCCGCTTCCCGACACGTTTCCCCGTTTCCAGCCAGAAAATCGTAGCATTTCCTTTCCTTAATCTGCCGCTTCCCGACCCGTTTCCCCGTTTCCAGCCAGAAAATCGTAGCATTTCCTTTCGTTAATCTGCCGCTTCCCGACCCGTTTCCCCGTTTCCAGCCAGAAAATCGTAGCATTTCCTTTCCTTAATCTGCCGCTTCCCGACCCTTTTCCCCGTTTCCAGCCAGAAAATCGTACCATTAGCTTTCCTTAACCTGCCAGTTCCTGACAGTTTTCCCCCAGTGTTTTAGTACAGATGGAGTTTCACCATGTTGGCCAGGGTGGTCTTCAATACGTGACTTCAAGTGATCCACCTGCTTCAGCCTCCCAAAGTGCTGGGATGACAGGCGTGAGCCACTGTGCCCGGCCTCCAGTGCTTTTCAAATTGTGGTAAAACGCACGTAACACAAAGTCTAGAGCATTAACCATGTATTTTTTTTAAGACAGAGTTTCACTCTTGTCACCCAGGCTGGAGTGCAGTGGCACGATCTCGGCTCACTGTAACCTCCGCCTCTCAGGTTCAAGCGATTCTCCTGCCTCAGTCTCCCGAGTAGCTGAGATTACAGGCGCCCACCACCACGCCCGGCTAATTTTTTGTATTTTTAGTAGAGACCGGGTTTCCCCATGTTGGTGAGCCTGGTCTCGAACTCCTGACCTCAGGTGATCCACTTGCCTCAGCCTCCCAAAGTACTGGGATGACAGGCGTGAGCCACCGCGCCCAGCCGGCATTTGCCATGTGTAAATGTACAGCTCAGCAGTTTGAACTGCAGTTGGCTTCTGCAGCCATCACCATCCATATCTCCAGAAGTTTCTCATCTTCCCAAACAGAAACGCTGTTCCCCTTACACACTCACTCCCTTTCCTTGGCTGCCATCAACCTCCTCTCCATCTCCATGACTCTGAGGACTCCAGGGACCTCCTATAAATGGAATCCCACAGTGTGTGTCTTTTTTTTTTTTTTTTTTTTGAGGCGGAGTCTCGCTCTGTCACCCAGGCTGGAGTGCAGTGGTGCCATCTCGGCTCACTGCAACCTCCGCCTCCCGGGTTCACGCTATTCTGCCTCAGTCTCCTGAGTAGCTGGGACTACAGGTGCCCGCCACCACGTCTGGTTAATTTTTTTGTATTTTTAGTAGAGACGGGGTTTCACCGTGTTAGCCAGGATGGTCTCGATCTCCTGACCTCGTGATCCACCCGCCTTGGCCTCCCAAAGTGCTGGGATGACAGGCGTGAGCCACCGCACCTGGCCCCACAGTGTTTATCTTTCTGTGTCTGGCTTCGTCACTGCTCCAAGACTCACATTTGTTGTAGCAAGCACCAAATTTTCTTCCTTCTTTTGGCTGGCTTATGAGGATTTTAGGAGGGACTTCAGTCTCCCAGTTTGTTATTTATTTTCTACATGCTTTCTACGTCACGTGTTTCTTGTGTTTCTGTCCTCTTGTGTGTTTCGTTGATTTATTTTTATTTTTGTAGACACGAAGTCTTGCTCTGTCACCCAGGCTGGAGAGCAGTGCCGTGATTATAGCAATCCTCCTGCCTCAGCCTCCTGAGTAGCTGGGAGCACAGGCATGCACCACCACGCCTGGCTAATTTTTTTTTTTTTTTGATAGGGACAGGCTCCTGGGGAAGAGGGGGAAGGAAAGGAGTGGTCTTGGGCCCTGTATTGTAGGAATTTCTGGGGTTCTAACAACAGCAACTTGTTTTCTCCCAGTCCTGGTGTCCAGGAGTCTGAGATCAAGGTGTAGGCAGGACCACAGTCCCTCCGGAGGTTCTAGGGGAGGGTCCTTCCTGCTTCTCCCAGCTCCCGGGGGCTCCAGGCTTCCTGGGCTTGTGGCCGCATAAGTCCAGTCTCTGCCTCCGTTCTCCATGTGGCCTCCTCCTCTGTGTCTGTGTCTCCTCTTCTGTCTCTTACAGGGACACCTGCCAATGGATTTAGGGCTCACTTAATCCAGGATCATCTCATTTCGAAATCCTTGACTTAGTTACATCTGTAAAGACCTCATATCCGAATAAGATTCCATTCATGGGTTGAGGGAGTTAGGATGTAGACAGCTTTTCGGGGAGACTGGTTCAACCCATTCCGATTGTATCCAGTTCCTTCTGGAGGTTCTAGGGGAGGGTCCTTCCTGCCTCTCCCAGCTCCTGGGCGCTCCAGGCATCCCTGGGCTTGTGGCCGCCTCACTCCAGTCTCTGCCTCCGTCTCCACGTGGCCTCCTCCTTTGTGTCTGTCTCCTCTTCTGTCTCTTAGAAAGACACCTGTCATTGCATTTAGGGCCCACCCTCATTCATGATCACCTCATCTCAAGATCCTTCACTTAATCACATTTGCAGAGACCCTATTTCCAAACGATATCTCATTCTAGGTTCTGGGCTTTAGGATGTGGACAGATCTTTCTGGGGGCCACTGTTCAATCCATTACTATTGTATCCACTTCCTCGTAGAGGTTCTAGGGCAGGATCCTTCCTGCCTCTCCCAGCTCCTGGGGGCTCCAGGCATCCCTGGACTTGTGGCAGCATCACTCCAGTCTCTGCCTCCGTCTCCACGTGGCCTTCTCCTCTGTGTCTGTGTGTCCTCTTCTGTCTCTTACAAGGACACCTGTCATTGCATTTAGAGCTCAACTAATCCAGGATGATCTCACCTCAAGATCCTCAACTTAATTACATCTGCATGTGTGAGTGGCTTCCCGGAGACACCCCTTTTCTCTCCCGTTCCTTTTTCTTTTTCCCTACCATGGAGGACGAGGACACGCACGCACGGGAACTCAAGTTTAACCCCGTGAGTATGCGTGGGGCATTTTCAGCCCAGGTGTATGAAAATCGTCTCATTAAGGGGACTGCTCGGATGACCCAGCCAGTGAGGGTGGCATTGCCTGTGTGGCAGTTCAAAGAATCAGAGACAAGCTCTAGAGAGAGCGAGGACACACACAGGTGCACGCGGGCACGCACACACACGTGCACACGCGGGCACGCACACACAGGTGCCCACGGCCATCACACCGGCCGCGTGAGGGTGTTGCTTATATTGAAACAGTCTTCAGCCCAGAAGGTCACTGGTGGCAATAATGGTCTCGTTAGACACGTCATCCATCATTCCAATAATTGTAATTTAGAGCCCGCGTTTCATGCCGGGCTGGTTTAATCATTAGCAGCAGTTTGTGGAGGGCCTCATTCACCTGGGATTCGGGGATATTGCGTGATTTAGCAGGTGACCCCTGACCTCTGCGGGGGAGGGGGGGGGTGGAGCGGAGAGCCTGCCTTGGAGGCAAAAGTGGAACAATGAGGCTGACTCACTCAGGGACAGTTATTATACTTAACAGCCTCACTGTCATCTTAGAAGGAAAAAGAGCCAAAAAAAAAAAAAAATCCATAGGATGCTGAGCATTCCTTCCAGATCCTTCAGCATTCCTTCCAGATCCTTCAGCATTCCTTCCAGATCCTTCAGCATTCCTTCCAGATCCTTCAGCATTCCTTCCAGATCCTTCAGCATTCCTTCCAGATCCTTCAGCATTCCTTCCAGATCTCGCTTTATCACTCAGGGACAGTTATTATGCTTAACAGCCTCACTGTCATCTTAGAAGGAAAAACAGCCAAAAAAAAAAAAAAAAAAAAATCCATAGGATGCTGAGCATTCCTTCCAGATCCTTCAGCATTCCTTCCAGATCCTTCAGCATTCCTTCCAGATCCTTCAGCATTCCTTCCAGATCCTTCAGCATTCCTTCCAGATCCTTCAGCATTCCTTCCAGATCCTTCAGCATTCCTTCCAGATCTCGCTTTATCACTCAGGGACAGTTATTATGCTTAACAGCCTCACTGTCATCTTAGAAGGAAAAACAGCCAAAAAAAAAAAAAAAAAAATCCATAGGATGCTGAGCATTCCTTCCAGATCCTTCAACATTCCTTCCAGATCCCGCTTTAGAAGAAGGCAGTGGGGTCGGTTTAAACGCACCCAGCGTGCTCCCGAAGATAATGTTTTTGTTTCCGTAGACGCGGTGGCAGCTTTCTGGCGATTTCTAGGCAAGGTACAGGAGGAAAGAAAGAAGGAAGGGGAGGGCACGGAGAAGCTCCGGAAGGCTGGATGCTTGGGGAAGGAGGCCAGGAGGCCAGGAGGCAGGACCGGCCGGCCGCCCTCCAGACATCCAGATGTCCAGACGTCCAGCCAGCCGGAGACCGGTCTGCACCTGTCCCAGGTAAGCAGCATTTGTTAGCAACGTCTGCACAGGCATCAGTTGGGTAAAGGACGTTCCCGTGTTGTACCTGAGCGAGTTAGAGAAAACGCCACACTTTGAGACGAATTAAGAGTCCGTTTATTTAGCCGGCGGCCAAGAGACGGCTAACCCTCAAAGTTCTCTCAGCCCTGAAGAAGGGGCTAGATTTTTTTTTTATACTTTGGTTTAGAAAGGGTAGGGGGGTGTAGTGAAAACCATTTTACAGAAATAAAGTAGGCAAAAAAGTTAAAAGGATAAATGGTTACAGGGAAGTAAACAGGTGCAGGGGCTTTAAGACTATTACAAGGTGAAAGACGTGGGGCTTTGGGCGTTATCAATCGGACGAATTCCTGGGAATTGCGGATATAGCTTGCCACCGTATCTTATCAGTTAATTGCATTCTTGGATGTGCTGGGAGTCAGCTTGCACCAGTTAAGTCCTTGAGGAAGGGGCTGCCAGTGAAAGAGCCAAGATGCAGTCTGTCTGGTTCTCTTAGCTAAGGGAGAGTCCATTCAGGTGGAAACAAGGCTAGGTGATTGAAGGAAAAGGGAGAGTCTAAAAACAGGGTTAGTAAAAACGAGGTTGGGCATTACAGGTGAAACCCCGTCTGCCTGAGCCAGCAAATGCTGCTCACCTGTGACAGGTGCAGGCCGGTCTCCGGCTGGCTGGACGTCCGCAGGGCGGCCGGCCGGTCCCGCCTCCTGGCCTCCTTCCCGAAGCATCCAGCCTTCCGGAGCACAGGCAGACGGGTACAGGATGGTCCCCAGGCCTTCACTCACTTGGAGGCAACAGGAGAAAATCCCCTATTGCATTTCTGCAGCCGTCCGCGTTTCTGCGCACAGAGACGGTTAAATGCTTGTCATGTAACTTGTCATTCTGTCCGTAACACAGTGTTCTATTTTTATTTCCATCGGTGCAAAGCTCATCACTCTCCATCCCCTCCTGCCTGGGATGCTTGCAGCCCCCTTCCTGAGACGGTGGCAATCCCCCAGTACCAGATTTTTGGTGATCCCAGGGGGGCCACGGGGTGTGCCTGGCATCTCTTTTTCTTGTGATCATTTAAAATTCATCGTCACTCCAAAGAAGGTATCTGTGTAGCAGTGTTGCCTCCGTGAGCCGTCCTGATTTTTTTTTTTTTCCGGTATTTCAAAGGGAGGTTAGGGGATCGGGTTATTTTTGGTGAGAACAGTGGGAAACCAAGCCCTGACTTCTGGAGTCCCTGGGGTGCAGGAGAGGGGTCTCTGAGGACCATGGTGGGAAAATAACTCATCCCTCCTTTGGTCATCTTTGGAGATGAGCTGAAACCAGGAGGGGCTCTAGTCACTTATTTATCTGTTTCTTAAATTTTATTTATTTTATTTATTTTTTTTGAGACAGAGTCTCGCTCTGTCACCCAGGCTGGAGTGCAGTGGTGCGATCTCGGCTCACTGCAACCTCTGCCTCCCGGGTTCAAGCGATTCTCCTGCCTCAGCCTCCTGAGTAGCTGGGACTACAGGTGCCCGCCACCACGCCTAGCTAATTTTTTGTATTTTTAGTAGAAACGGGGTTTCACCATGTTGGCCAGGCTGGTCTTGAACTCCTGACCTCATGATCTGCCTGCCTCGGCCTCCCAAAGTGCTGGGATCACAGGCGTGAGCCACCGCAGCCAGTTGATTGTGAATTTTTTTTTTGAGACGGAGTCTCGCTCTGTCGCCCAGGCTGGAGTGCAGTGGTGTGATCTCGGCTCACTGCAAGCTCTGCCTCCCGGGTTCACGCCATTCTCCTGCCTCAGCCTCCCGAGTAGCTGGGACTACAGGCACCTGCCACCACGCCCAGATAATGTTTTGTTTTTGTATTTTTAGTAGAGACGGGGTTTCACTGTGTTAGCCAGGATGGTCTCCATCTCCTGACCTCAAATGATCCACCTGCCTCAGCCTCCCAAAGTGCTGGGATTGTGAATTTTTTTAAATGTGAACTCTTGACCGGACGCAGTGGCTCGTGCCTGTTAATCCCCGCACTTTGGGAGAACAAGGCTGGTGGATCACTTAAGGTCAGGAGTTCAAGACCAGCCTGACCAATACGGAGAAACCCGGTCTCTACTAAAAATACAAAAACTAGCCGGGCATGGTGGCGGGCGCCTGCACTCCCAGCTACTTGGGAGGCTGAGGCAGGAGAATGGCGTTAACCCTGGAGGCGGAGGTTGCAGTGAGCTGAGATCGCACCACTGCACTCCAGCCTGGGTGACAGAGCGAGACTCCATCTCAAAACGAAAAACGAAAAATAAATAAAGTGAACTCTTGACAGAAGAATAAAATACACACAGAAAAGTATTCCAGTGATAACTGCAAAGCTCTGTGAATTTTTACAACCCCTCAAACCCACCCAGGTCAGGAAATTAAAGCTCATCAGCTCCTCTGGGCCACTCCCCTCCCGGGATCACTCAGCCTTCTATATTTTATTTTATTTTTTATTTATGTATTTATGTATTTATTTATTTAGAGACAGAGTCTCGCTCTGTCACCCAGGCTGGACTGCAGTGGCGCGATCTCGGCTCACTGCAACCTCCGCCTCCCGGGTTCAAGCGATTCTCCTGCCTCAGCCTCCCGAGTAGCTGGGACTATAGGCGTCCGCCACCACGCCCGGCTAATTTTTATATTTTTTTTCGTAGAGATGGGGTTTCACCATGTTGGTCAGGCTGGTCTCGAACTCCTGAACTTGTGATCTGCCCGCCTCAGTCTTCCAAAATGCTGGGATGACAGGCATGAGCCACCGCACGTGGCCTCACTCAGCCCTTTAACAGCTTAGGTGACTTTGGCCTGTTGGAGAACTTCTAATAACGTTAAGTACCCGTCTTTACAGGTAGCTTCTTTCTACGTGAAACATGTTTTGAGATTTGTTGGTGTGGTCGTAACACGTTCCTTCTCATGCATGTGGATTTCTATCTGTCTTTCATAGAGATGAGGTCTCACTGTATTTTCCAAACAAACAGAAGAGAAAAAAAGGCAATTTTAATGTGTATCCAACAGATGACCACCATTGATTTGTACCCTATATGAGTCTGCTGGGGCCTCCATAGCAAAGTCCCCAGCCCGGGTGGCTTATAAACAACAGACATTGATTCTCCCACAGTCCTGGAGGCTGGAAGTCTGAGATCCAGGTGTGGGCAGGGCTGGTTCCTCCTGAGGCCTCTCTCCTGGGCTTGGAGACGCCATCTTCTCCCTGTGTCCTCACAGGGTCGTCCCTCTGTGTGTGTCTGTGTCCTCATCTCCTCTTATGAGGTGTCTTAGTCCATCTGAGGCTGCTATCACAGAATACCATAGACTGGGCGGCTTATAAACAACAGACATTGATTCTCCCACAGTCCTGGAGGCTGGAAGTCTGAGATCAGGGTGTGGGCAGGGCTGGTTCCTCCTGAGGCCTCTCTCCTGGGCTTGGAGACGCCGTCTTCTCCCTGTGTCCTCACAGGGTCGTCCCTCTGTGTGTGTCTGTGTCCTCATCTCCTCTTCTTATGGGATGTCTTAGTCCATCTCAGGCTGCTATCACAGAATACCATAGACTGGGCGGCTTATAAACAACAGACATTGATTCTCCCACAGTCCTGGAGGCTGGAAGTCTGAGATCAGGGTGTGGGCAGGCTGGTTCCTCCTGAGGCCGCTCTCCTGGGCTTGGAGACGCCGTCTTCTCCCTGTGTGCTCACAGTGTCGTCCCTCTGCGTGTGTCTGTGTCCTCACCTGCTCCTCTTTTAAGGACCCCAGTCCTATTGGATCAGGGCCCACCGTAGTGACCTCATTTTACCTATTTCCAAATAAGGTCACATTCTGAGGTCCTGGGGGTTTGGGCGTTCATGGACGAATTTGTGGGGAAAACTCCATTCAGTGTGTCCCATATCCCACTGTGCTCAGGGGTCCAGCTACATGAGGGTGCCTTCAGTGAAATTCCTCTGAGGTCCTTCCTGCTGCTTCTACTTGGAGGTTCCCTGAGGAGTGTAGGTTTTGGGAACAGCTTTGGGAACAGCTTCAGGCCAGTAGCAGCCTGACGGGGTCACCCTGGGAGAGAGAAAGAATTCTGGGAGATAAAAGGGAAGGGGGAGCAGGGCACGGTGGCTCACGCCTGTAATCCCAGCAATTTGGGAGGCCAAAGCGGGTGCATCACGAGGTCAGGAGATCAAGACCAGCCTGGCCAACATGGTGAAACCCCGTCTCTACTAAAAATACAAAAATTAGCCAGGCATGGTGGCAGGTGCCTGTAGTCCCAGCTACTTGGGAGGCTGAGGCGGGAGAATGGCGTGGACCCGGGAGGCGGAGGCTGCAGTGAGCCGAGATCGCGTCCCTGCACTCCAGCCTGGGCGACAGAGCGAGACTCCGTCTAAAATAAAAAATAAAACTAAAAATAAAAAGTCGGTGGGGGGAAAGGGGACAGGCATGTTTGTGTAAGAGTTAAAGAAAGAGGAAAGACACATAAAATTCAGCTTAACAGTTAACGACAGATTTACTTTAGAGAAAATAAACCTGAGATGGGCTTCTGACCGATTTTTCTCTTACAGACTAAGAATATATATTGGTTTTAGGGTGAGGCGGCTTATCCCAAGCTTGGAATGTTTCTGTGTGGGGGAGAAGTTTATGGCAGGGTTGGAATTGTCTGTGGGCAGAGGGCAGGTTATCTTGCTGCTGACATTTTTCCAGCCGGAGTGGGGTTTATCTGGGGTCTGGCATCGTCCTGGCGGCTGGAGAGGGTTTATCTTGGGGCTGGCCTGTCTTCTGGTCGGTGAGGAGTTTGGAATGTTTCTGGTCGGAGACGTTATTGGTGGTTTACAGTCGTGCTGACCTTTGCCATGAGGCCAACGTCCTTTGAATTTAGGTGGTTTTTGATTAAGGTGAACTTTAATGTCAGTGGGGAGGAGATTCTGGGGGGAGGGAGGTGGGCAAAGGGTTCAACTTTAAAATTCGACGTGGGGAGGGTGTGGCTGAGCTAACCCGGCAGAGGAATTGTAACTCACGGGGTCTCGAAGGAGGAGGAATACATCTTCAGTGGCACAGCAGCCCTGTGCATCCAATCCGGGGGGCATCGGGAAGCCGTGGGGGCGGGGGTTCTGCCCCTGAAGGACCTTCCTAGGGAGGAGGATGTGTAGACACCTGCTGAGAACGGGGATTCGGTGTGAGGTTGGGATCTGGCTCTCACTGACATGGAATTCACCTGTGAGCTTAACCAAACTCTTTTACAATAGATTAAGTAGAAAATAGAGGTAGCATTAAGTAGAATTAAATTCTGGAAATAGAATTAAATGGAATTAAATTCAAGGAAGAGCATTAAATAGAATTTAATTCTAGAAATAGCGTTAAATAGAAGCCAGTCTCCTTTAATACATTTATTTATTTTTATTAGAAATATGGGCTCTGTCGCCCAGGCTGGAGTAACGTGGTGCAATCTTAGCTCACTGCATCCTTGTACTCCTGGGCTCAACTGATCCTGCTGCCTCAGCCTCCCAAGTACCTGGGATCACAGGTGCACGCCACCACTCCTGACTAATTAAAACAATTTTTTTTTTTTTTTTGTAGAGATGAGGTCTTGCTATGTTGGCCAGGCTGGCCTTGAACATCTGGCCTCAAGTGATCTTCCCACCTCAGTTTCCCGAAGTTCTAGGATTACCAGCGTGAACCTCTTCACCAACCCAGAAAGCGACTCTGGAAAGGTAGAAAACAAAGAAAATTGGGCAAGTCATGGTGGTTCACGCCTGTAATCGCAGTACTTTGGGAGGCCGAGGCAGGTGGATTGCCTGAGGTCAGGAGTTCGACACCAGCCTGGCCAACATGGTGAAACCCCGTCTCTTCTAAAAACACAAAAAGTTAGCCAGGTGTGGTGATGGGCACCTGTCATCCTGAGGAAACAGAGAGACTCTCTCATATTGTTTTATATTGTTTTATATACTCAGTGCCTGTTTTAAGAAGAAACAACAAGGAAGTAAAACCAAAGACAGGCAGCCCAGTGCCAGGCCTGAAACCAAGCCTGGGCCTGCCTGGCCTAAACCCAGTAGTTAAAAATCAATTCATAACTTGGAAACCGATGTTATTCATAGATTCCAGACATCGTGTAGAAGAACACTGTGAAACTCCCTGCCCTGTTCTGTTTCTCTCTGACCACAGGTGCATGCAGCCCCTGTCACGTACCCCTTGCCTGCTCAAATCAATCATGACCCTTTCATGTAAAATCTTTAGTGTTGTGAACCCTTAAAAGGGACAGAAATTGTGCATTCGGAGAGCTGGGATTTTAAGGCAGTAGCTTTCCAGTGCTTCCAGGTGAATAAAGCCCTTCCTTCTGCAACTCCGTGTCTGACAGGTTTTGTCTGCGGGTGCTGTGAACCCTTAAAAGGGACAGAAATTGTGCATTTGGAGAGCTCGGATTTTAAGGCAGTAGCTTGCCGATGCTCGGGCTTCCAGGTCATAGGTAGGTACAACATAAATAGTTGCATTCTTTTGAGTTCCTTTTTTATTTTGTTTTGAGACGGAGTCTTGCTTTGTCGCCCAGGCTGGAGAGCAGTGGCGTGATCTCGGCTCACTGCAAGCTCCACCTCCCGGGTTCAAGCGATTCTCCTGCCTCAGCCTCCCGAGTAGCTGGGATTACAAGCACCTGCCACCACGCCTGGCTAATTTTTGTATTTTTAGTAGAGACGGGGTTTCACTATATTGGCCAGGCTGGTCTCGAACTCCTGACCTCAGGTGACCCTCCCACCTCACCCTGTCAAAGTGCTGGGATTACAGGTGTGAGCCACTGCACCTGACGATGTTTTGAGTTTGTGATGAGCCTTTTCCAAAGGAGACAATCAGATATACATTTATCTCGGTGAGCACAGAGATGCCTTTCAGTGCTGTGTGTCCTTCGTCCATACGGAAATTCCTTCTGAGGGAGGTGTGTAGCTTTTTTTCTTTCTTTCTTTCTTTTTTTTCAATCTTAGGAGCTATCATTTTTACGGATAGGATGGAAGGCAGGGAAAAGTCAAGCTTTGGCTTACTCACTTATACGTTGTATTGTTATTATTATTATTTGAGACAGAGTCTTGCTCTCTGTCACCCAGGCTCGACTGCAGTGGCATGATCTCAGCTCACTGCAACCTCCACTTCCCGTGTTCAAGCGATTCTCCTGCCTCAGCCTCTTGAGTAGCTGAGACTACAGGAGCTCACCGCCACAGCCAGCTAATTTTTTGTATTTAGTAAAGATGGGGTTTTGCCATGTTGGCCAGGTTGGTCTCGAACTCCTGACCTCAGATGATCCACCTGCCTCGGCCTCCCAAAGGGCTGGGATTACAGGCGTGAGCCACCATGCCCGGCCCCAGTTTTATTATTTAAATCTTTTGAAACCAAAAAGAGGTGCACATTACAGCTGAGCCAGGAAGAGGTGCAAAGACAGAGAGAATGTCGCCTTTTTGTGGAGCTGAACACACAAAAAAACCCTGTCCCATTCATTCATGTTCTCAGGACAAATATAACTAATTTCTCATGTGTTGGGGACTGGATGTGAATTTGCAAAAACAGCTGAGGTCTGACCCTGATCCTTCCTAGAAACTGGGAGGTGAAGCATTCTTTTCTTTCTTCTCTTTGAAGATCACATTTCAAAGAGGTGGTTCCCAGGTCCTGGAGGAGACATTCCGGCCGCCCGACAGGCAAAAGGCTCATTCATCCATTTAAGACACTTACATGCATTTGAAAAGAATGGAAAAAGGAACTCTGCAAGACAAGGAGGGCAGGGGGAAATATCTTCCCTCTTCCTTTATCTCCAGCGGGGAAGGAGCAAGCATCTGACTGTCAGGGTGTGTTTGTCCTCAGGGAAGCAGCCGTCGGAATGTCAGGATCTGGGTTTCAGCCCACAGGTTGATTCCTTTTCTGTGCGGTTTCATTTGTAGCCAGGACACCGACGTGCTTCTGTTACCGGACAGGGGTCCCGATCCAGACCCCAAGAGACGGTTCTTGGATCTCACGCAAGAGAATTCAGCGCAAGTCCACAGTGCAAAGTGAGAGCAAGTTTATTAAGAAAGTAGAGAAGCTGGTCGCGGTGACTCACGCCTGTCATCCTGGCACTTTGGGAGCCCAAGGCGGGCGGATCACTGGAGGTCAGGAGTTCGAGACCAGCCTGGCCAACACGGTGAAACCCCGTCTCTATTAAAAATACAAAAATTAGCCAGGCATGGTGGCAGGTGCCTGTAATCCCAGCTACTCGGGAGGCTGAGGCAGGAGGATCGCTTGAACCCAGGATGCGGAGGTTGCAGTGAGCTGAGATCGCACCATTGCACTCCAGCCTGGGTGACAGAGCGAGACCCCATCTCAAAAAAAAAAAAAAAAAGAAAGAAACAGAAAGTAGACGAATAAAAGAATGCCTACTCCATAGAGCAGCCAGGAGGCCTGCTGATTGCCCATTTTTATGGTTATTTCTTGATGAAATGCTAAACAGGGGATGGATCATTCATACCTCCTGTTTTTGTTGGTTGGTTGTTTTTTTGAGATGGCGGAGTCTTGCAGTGGCACGATTTCGGCTCACTGCAACCTCCACCTCCCGGGTTCACGCCATTCTCCTGCCTCAGCCTCCCGAGTAGCTGGGACTACAGGCGCCCGCCACCACGCCTGGCTAAATTTTTGTATTTTTAGTAGAGACGGGGTTTCACCGTGTTAGCCAGGCTGGTCTCGATCTCCTGACCTTGTGGTCCACCCACCTCGGCCTCCCAAAGTGCTGGGATGACAGGCTTGAGCCACCGTGCCCGGCCCAAAGATGCCTTTTAAGAAACAAGGTATTTGGGAGGGTGAAGAGGGTGGATTGCCTGAAGTCAGGAGTTCAAGACCAGCCTGGGATGACAGGCGTGAGCCACCACGCCCGGCCCAAAGATGCCTTTTAAGAAACAAGATATTTGGGAGGCTGAAGAGGGTGGATGGCCTGAGGTCAGGAGTTCGAGACCAGTCAAAGATGCCTTTTAAACAAGATATTTGGGAGGCTGAAGAGGGTGGATGACCTGAGGTCAGGAGTTCGAGACCAGCCTGGGATAACAGGCGTGAGCCACCGTGCCCGGCCTCATGCCTCCTGTGTTTAGGACATACAGGGTAACTTCCTGCATGGCTATGACATCTGTAAAGGGTCCTGGTGCTGGTGGGAGTGTCTTTTAGCAGCAAATGAATTACAATTAGTGTAAGGTACAATTAGTGCGGTGAGGACAACCTGAGGTCACTTTCGTTGCCATCTTGATTTTGGCGGGATTTGGCCGGCTTCCTCACTGCAAGCTGTTTTATCAGCAACTCTTTATGACCTCTGTCTTGTGCCAACCTCCTATCTCAACCTGTAGGTTAGAATGCCTTAACCTGGGGAGGCCGAGGCAGGTGGATCACCTGAGGTCGGGAGTTCGAGATCAGCCTGACCAACATAGCGAGACCCCGTCTGTACTAAAAATACAAAATTAGCAGGACGTGGTGGCTCATGCCTGTAATCCCAGAACTTTCGGAGGCCAAGGCGGGCGGATCACCTGAGGTCGGGAGTTCGAGACCAGCCTGACCAACATGGAGAAACCCTGTCTCTGCTAAAAATACAAAATTAGCCAGGCGTGGAGGCGCACGCCTATAATCCCAGAACTTTGGGAGGCCAAGGTGGGTGGATCACGAAGTCAGGAGTTCAAGACCAGCCTGGCCAGCACGGTGAAACCCCATCTGTAATAAAAATACAAAAATTAGCCGGGCGTGGTGGCACGTGCCTGTTATCCCAGCTACTCAGGAGGCCGAAGCAGGAGAATCGCTTGAACCCGGGAGGTGGAGCTTGCAG
The DNA here is from genome assembly GCF_029281585.2 of Gorilla gorilla gorilla. Taxonomy (NCBI): domain Eukaryota; kingdom Metazoa; phylum Chordata; class Mammalia; order Primates; family Hominidae; genus Gorilla; species Gorilla gorilla. Next base: position 9,857,623 of record NC_073247.2, read on the forward strand.
TGAGCCGAGACTGCACCACTGCACTCCAGCCTGGGTGAGAGAGTGAGACTCTGTCTTAAAAAAAAGAAAGAAAAAAACCCTTAACCTTCTGAGAATGCAGCCCAGAAGGTCTCAGCCTCATTTTACCCAGATTAGAGAGTTACAGAAAGTTAAGGCGCCTTGATCGGGAGAAGCTGGTGCCGTCTCTCTCACGGCGTCTGTGGGACAATTGTCCGGGAAGAGGGCGGCTCTGGGCACTCCAGGGGGCTGGGGGTGGGAACTTCGTATCCTGGAGGTGGCTGTGTGTTTTGGAGACTCATTGTACCACATAAAACACCCTTAAATATCCTTGCCTTCCCCTGCTATTTTGTATAATAATAATATGATTATATTTTATAATTAATAAAATATTTTATAATAATTAATAAAATATTTTAATAATTAATAAAATATTATTTTTAATAATTAATAAAATATTTTATAATAATTAATAAAATAATTGTATAAATATAACGTATAACAAAATATTCTATAACAAAATAATTATATAATAATATAATTAATAAAATAATTTATAATAAATTTTATAAATAAATTTTATAACAAATAATTTTATAATAATATAATTTGTAATAAAAATTCCATAATAATTAATAAAATAATTATGTAATAATATAATTAATAAAATAATTTTATAATATAATTTGTAATAAAAATTCTATAATAATTAATAAAATAATTATATATTATGTGATATTACTACAATAATAATTATATTAATATATAATTATGTATATATATGTTTTTTGAGACTGAGTTTCGCTCTTGTTGCCCAGGTTGGAGTGCAGGGGAGTGATCTCAGCTCACCACAACCTCTGCTTCCCGGGTTCAAGCGATTCTCCTGCCTCAGCCTCCGGAGTAGCTGGGATGACAGGCAGGCGCCATCACACCCGGCTAATTTTGTATTTTTAGTAGAGACAGGGTTTCTCCATGTTGGTCAGGCCGGTCTTGAACTCCCGACCTCAGATGATCTGCCTGCCTCAGCCTCCCAAAGTGCTGAGATTACAGGCGTGAGCCACTGCGTTTGGCCAATATATAATAATAATAGCACATTATTAATTAATATATTATAATTAATATATTATATATAATATAATTACATATTTTACTTTGTTAATATATAATATAAAACATGATTATATAATTAATTATATTATTAATATATTAATATATTTATTATATTTTATAAAACGTTTACATTATATTATTATATAACATTTATGTATTATAATATAGTATTTAATATATAATGATGATATATAATATTTAATACATAATAATATATATTTATGTATTATATATTATACATTATAATATGGTATCTATTTTATAATATAATAGTAATAATATACTCCCTGGGAAGTATAATAATAATAATAATTATTAAGAGACAGGGTCTTGCTCTATTGCCCAGGCTGGAGTGCAGTGGCAGGATCATAGCTCACTGCAGTCTCAACGTCTCAGGCTCAAGCAATCCTCCCGTTTTAGCCTCCTGAGTCACTGGGACTACCGGTGTACACCACCATGCCCAGCTAATTTTTTAATTTTTTGCATAGAAGGCGAGTCTCACTATGTTGCCCGGCCTGGTCGGGAACCCCTAGGCTCAAGCACTCTTCCCAGCTTCCAAAGGGCTGTGGTGACAGGTGTGAGCCACCATGCCCGGCCAGGTCGGACAAGTACTAACATACTGTCCATAACATAAGCTGTATGCCGGATGCATACGGCCGGCCTATAGTTTCTGCAAATCCAGAAAAGCTTGCTGCAACTGCAGAAAGCAAAAAAAAAGAAAGAGAGAAAGAGAGAGAGAGGGAGGGAGGGAGGGAGGAAGGAGAGGGAGGGAGGGAAGGAAGGAAGGAAGGAAGGAGAGGGAGGGAGGAAGGAGAGGGAGGAAGGAAGGAGAGGGAGGGAGGAAGGAAGGAAGGAGAGGGAGGGAGGAAGGAGAGGGAGGAAGGAAGGAGAGGGAGGGAGGAAGGAAGGAGAGGGAGGAAGGAAAGAAAGAAGGAAGGAAGATTCTAATTCAAATCAGTTGCTTAAGAGGGAGAGATCAGGAAGAAAGAAAGAAGGAAAGAAAAAACAGAAAGAAAGAGAAAGAAAGAAAAAGAAAGACAGAAAGAAAGAAAGAAAGAAAGAAAAAACAAATCCTAATTCAAATCAGTTGCTTAAGAGGGAGAAATAAGGCAATTTCCCACCAGGAGGATGCCGTCTAGATCGGACGGCGTTGTTGGTACGGCCCTGACTCTGAAGTCACTAACAAAACTCCCAGGCTTTGTGCAAAGGAGAACCTCTAAGCCCCGGGGAACGGCGTTTTCTCGCTCTCCACCATGAGTCTGGCTGGCTCGCCTCCTTGTAGAATGAGGTGGCCGCAAGTCTGGTGGCCTCTGGAGAAACGGCGGTGTATTTCTTGACGTAAGAAGTAATGTAGAGGTTGGGGGAGTGTCTGTTCCATGATAATTTCTGAATAGTGCTTTTCTCCGGAGCCATACATCATTGTCAAGTCAGAAGATTTCACGTACCGTTGCCTTTGTGAACCGGGGACTCGGGGTGGGTGCAATAGTCCCCAAATGCAAATCCGCCTGGTAGATAGAGGGAGATAGATATGAATGTAGACACCACGGGTCTCCTTCCCCGACAACCCACCTTTTTTGTTTGTTTGTTTTAGGTGATTCAGGGACAAAACTTTCCTGAAACAACAAGGCTCAAATTATATCATAATTGCAGACATCCGTCGGCAAGCCCGCGTTTTATTTCAAGTCCGGGAGCTGAAAGGATCGTGTTCAGTCACGCACACCATCTATGATAAGGTAGGTCTGGGCGGGAAGGGAGGTGCAAAATACATGCGATCATTCATTGAGATGAAAATGAAGTCAATCGAGCGCTGTCCCCCTGGAGGGAACAGGAAGGCAAACGTTTATCTGGCTGAAAACACAGGCAAAAAAATTTAGACGTTGTAGATAGCTGCAGCCAGATTTGGAGACAGAGGCCAAGCACCTGAATCGTTGCCCCAACGTTCTAGTTTTAACCTGATATTCGGTGTGTCATGTGATTTTGTTTTATTATTTTATTTTAATTTATTTTTTTGAGATGGAGTCTCTGTCACCAGGCCGGAGTGCAATGGTGCGATCTCGGCTCACTGCAACCTCCACCTCCCGGGTTCAAGCGATTCTCCTGCCTCAGCCTCCTGAGTAGCTGGGACTACAGGCGCCCACCACCACACCCGGCTAATGTTTGTATTTTTAGTAGAGATGGGGTTTCACCCCGTTGGCCAGGATGGTCTCGAACTCCTGACCTCGTGATCCACCCACTTTGGCCTCCCAAAGTGCTGGGATGACAGGCATGAGCCACCGCATCCGGCCTCTACACACACATTTATATACACACATACCTGACCATATATATACATACATCTATATTATCACACATATGTACATAGATGTATGGATTTTGTTATAGACAGAAACTTAATTTAACCATCTCTGACACATTGCTTCTTAAATTATAAAGCCACTTTCCCACTTTCCCGATATCCACTGGTGGCACACTGAATCTGAGTTAGTTCTAAATGTTTCAGTGCGATTGTGTGTATATATGCCTTCCTAGAATGGGATGTATACAGCTGGCCTGTGGTCTCTCCCTCCCTAGAGTGACATGTATACGGTTGGCCTGCGGTCTGTCTTTCTAGTGTGGGATGTATACAGCTGGCCTGTTGTCTCCCTCTGTAGAGTGGGATGTATACAGCCAGCTTGTGGTCTCTTCCTCCCTAGAATGGGATGTATACAGCTGACCTGTGGTCTCTTCCTTCCTAGAGTGAGATGTATACAGCCGGCCTGTGGTCTGTCTCTCTAGTGTGGGATGTATACAGTTGGTCTGTGGTCTCTTCCTCCCTAGTGTGGGATGTATACAGCTGGCCTGTGGCCTCCCTCTCTAGAGTGGGATGTATACAGTTGGCCTGTGGTCTCTTCCTCCCTAGAGTGGGATGTATACAGCTGGCCTGTGGCCTCCCTCTCTAGAGTGGGATGTATACAGTTGGTCTGTGGTCTCTTCCTTCCTAGAGTGAGATGTATACAGCCGGCCTGTGGTCTGTCTCTCTAGTGTGGGATGTATACAGTTGGTCTGTGGTCTCTTCCTCCCTAGTGTGGGATGTATACAGCCGGCCTGTGGTCTCCCTCCCTAGAGTGATATGTATACAGCCGGCCTGTGGTCTCCCTCCCTAGAGTGATATGTATACAGTCGGCCTGTGGTCTCCCTCCCTAGAGTGATATGTATACAGTCGGCCTGTGGTCTCCCTCCCAGGAGTGGAATGTATACAGCCGGCCTCTGGTCTCCCTCTTTAGAGTGATATGTATACAGCCGGCCTGTGATCTCCCTCCCTAGAGTGATATGTATACAGTCGGCCTGTGGTCTCCCTCCCAGGAGTGGGATGTATACAGCCGGCCTGTGGTCTCTCTTTCTAGAGAAGGATGTATACAGCAGCCTGCGGTCTCCCTCCCAGCAGTGGGATGTATACAGCCGGCCTGTGGTCTCTCTTTCTAGAGAAGGATGTATACAGCAGCCTGCGGTCCCCCTCCCAGGAGTGGGATGTATACAGCCGGCCTGTGGTCTCCCTCCCAGGAGTGGGATGTATACAGCCAGCCTGTGGTCTCCCTCCCAGGAGTGGGATGTATACAGCCGGCCTGTGGTCTCTCTTTCTAGAGAAGGATGTATACAGCAGCCTGTGGTCTCCCTCCCAGGAGTGGGATGTATACAGCCGGCCTGTGGCCTTCCTGCCTGGTGTGTATACAGCAGGCCTGTAACGCTCACCTCAACAGGCAGTATTCCTTGGCCTCCTGGTCTGCAGACATCCAGGGTCCTCATTCCTTGAAATTCTGCGTGGGACGTTTTTCCGCCTGGGCCTGAGTGACACTGGCTTTGACGTAGCTTCTAGGCGAAGATCAATGAAGGCCTCGGTGGGGCCCAATCTCTTGGTGGAAACTCATCCCGTTTCTGATAAAGGATGGCCCGGGAAGACCTAGAATACGGTGACATCGCGTCCCTCTCCCCCGTGGGTCCCCGAACCTGCAGATGACCACATTTTAGGAACCTTGTATCATGAGCATGTCTTAATGTTATTACGTCTTTCTCAAAAACAAGATTTTGGATTCCTTACGTGGCAGGGATCCTTCTAGGTCCGCCGGCAGCTATTTGACCAGGCTGTTATTTAAGAGAATGTAGATGATTCCCTAAACCTTCTAGCTCATAAAACGTGGATTGTTAAGATTGACTCCTTCAGGTAAAATTATTGGATTTAATATACCAACTGCTAAAAGGCACTATTCATAGTCTCAAACGGCTTGCGGGAAAAGCTGTTCTAATTTACGTTCCTACCGGCAGAGCAAGAGGTCGCCCGGGACTTACGCTGTGATGAACATCGAGGTTCATTTTAAAAGGAAAATGAGGAATTCTGCAAATTTAATAGTTTCAAAACGGCATCCATTGTTTTGACTTGGCATTTAAAGAAAACTTTTTAGTGGGGGACAATTCTTTTTCATGTTTGCAAGCCATGTGTGTTTCTCTTCTGTAAATTACTTGAGATGTTTGCTTATTTTTCCAGTGTTTACCAGTTCTTAGGGCCCTGAACTTCAGAGTCACACAGAACTGGGTTTGAATCCAAACACAACATGACAATTTACTAGCTCCATTTCTCCGGAGAAGTTAATTCATGCCTTTAATTTTCACTTTCTCCGTCTGTAGCAAATCGCCTAGAGTTTTTATGACATTTAAACCAGATAATATATGTACATTCAGTAGCACAGAAACCATTCAATAAATAGCAATCATTCTTGTTGATTTGTAAGAGCTCTTTATATATTAAGGACACAGGCTCTTTTATCATTGGCATATTTTATCAATATTTTTCAACTTCTTTTATGCTACTTGAAATTGTTTTTTAAACATAAAGAGTTTTAAAATTGAATGTAGTCACATTGATCAGTCTTGTTCATATAATTTCTTCCATTGTTTTTATTCCTGGAAAGTGCTTCTGAATGTAGAGATGTAATATTCATCTATATTTTTTTTTGGGGGGACAGGGTCTTGCTCTGTCACCCAGGCTGGAGTGCAGTGGCATGATCTTGGCTCACTGCAACCTCTGCCTCCTGGGTTCAAGCGATTGCCCTGCCTCAGCCTCCCAAGTAGCTGGAATTACAGGCATGCACCACCATGCCCAGCTAATTTTTGTATTTTTAGTAAAGATGGGGTTTCACCATGTTGGTCTGGCTGGTCTCGAACTGCTGACCTCAGGTGATCTGCCCGCCTCGGCCTCCCAAAGTGCTGGGATTACAGGTGTGAGCCACTGCGCCCGGCCCTTTATGTACATTTGAAGCTACATTTCATGACTTAATTTTTATTTATTCATTTATTTTGAGATGGAGTCTTGCTCTGTCGCCCAGGCTGGAGTGCAGTGGCACAATCTCTGCTCACTGCAACCTCCGCCTCCCGGGTTCACGCCATTCTACTGCCTCAGCCTCCCGAGTAGCTGGGACTGCAGGCACCTGCCACCATGCCCGGCTAATTTTTTATATTATTTAGTAGAGACCGGGTTTCACCATGTTAGCGAGGATGGTCTCAATCTCCTGACCTTGTGATCCGCCTGTCTCGGCTTCCCAAAGTGCTGGGATTACAGGCATGAGCCACTGTGTCTGGCCATGTACTTTTAAAACACAGTAATTGGCCAGGCATGGTGGCTCATGCCTGTAATCCCAGCACTTTGGGAGGCCAAGGCAGGAGGATTGCCAGAGGCCAGGCATTCAAGACCAGCCTGGGCAACTTAGGGAGACCCTAACTTTACAAAAAATAAAAAAAAAAAAAGTAGTCAGGTGTGGTGTCCCTTGTCTGTGGTCTCAGCTACTCAGAGAGGCACAGGTTGCAGTGAGCTGTGGTCTCAGTTTGTCTGTGGTCTCAGCTACTCAGGGAGGCTGAAGTGGGAGGATCGCTTGAGCCCAGGAGTTGGAGGCTGCAGTGAGCCAAGATTGCACCACCGCCCTCCAGCCTGGGCAGCAGAGAGAGACCCTGTAAGAAACACAGAGAGAAAGAGAGAAAGAGAAGAAAGAGACAGGATGGAAGGAAGGAAGGAAGGAAAAAAGAAAGAAAGAGACAGGAAGAAAGGAAGGAAAGAAGGAAAAAGAAGAAAAAGAAAAAGAAAAGAAGGGAAAGGAAGGAAGGAAAAAGAAATGAAAGAAAATAAAAGAAAGAGAAAAGAGAGACAGAAAGGCCGTAAGAAAGGAAAAGCAAAACGTTAGACCTAAAACCATAAAAACCCTAGAAGAAAACCTAGGCAATGCCATTCAGGACACAGGCGTGGGCAAGGACTTCATGTCCAAAACACCAAAAGCAATGGCAACAAAAGCCAAAATTGACAAATGGGATCTAATTAAACTAAAGAGCTTCTGCACAGCGAAAGAAACTACCATCAGAGTGAACAGGCAACCTGTAAAATGGGAGAAAATTTTCGCAACCTACTCATCTGACAAAGGGCTAATATCCAGAATCTACAATGAACTCAAACAAATTTACAAGAAAAAAACAAACAACCCCATCAAAAAGTGGGCAAAGGATATGAACAGACACTTCTCAAAAGAAGACATTTATGCAGCCAAAAAACACATGAAAGAATGCTCATCATCACTGGCCATCAGAGAAATGCAAATCAAAACCACTATGAGATATCATCTCACACCAGTTAGAATGGCAATCATTAAAAAGTCAGGAAACAACAGGTGCTGGAGAGGATGTGGAGAAATAGGAACACTTTTACACTGTTGGTGGGACTGTAAACTAGTTCAACCATTGTGGAAGTCAGTGTGGCGATTCCTCAGGGATCTAGAACCAGAAATACCATTTGATCCAGCCATCCCATTACTGGGTATATACCCAAAGGACTATAAATCATGCTGCTATAAAGACACATGCACACGTATGTTTATTGCGGCACTATTCACAATAGCAAAGACTTGGAACCAACCCAAATGTCCAACATTGATAGACTGGATTAAGAAAATGTGGCACATATACACCATGGAATACTATGCAGCCATAAAAAATGATGAGTTCATGTCCTTTGCAGGGACATGGATGAAATTGGAAACCATCATTCTCAGTAAACTATCGCAAGAACAAAAAACCAAACACTGCATGTTCTCACTCATAGGTGGGAATTGAAGAATGAGATCACATGGACACAGGAAGGGGAATATCACACTCTGGGGACTGTTGTGGGGTGGGGGGAGGGGGGAGGGATAGCATTGGGAGATATACCTAATGCTAGATGACGAGTTAGTGGGTGCAGCACACCAGCATGGCACATGTGTACATATGTAACTAACCTGCACAATGTGCACATGTACCCTAAAACTTAAAGTATAATAAAAAAAATAAAAAAAAAGAAAGGAAAAGCAATGATGCCTCATACTGGATTAAGTTAGCCATGAAATCTAAGCTTGGTTCCTTAAGCCTCGCCTCTTTGAAGAGGAATCCAATCCTGAAATGAATGGCATTTTTGGGGGGCCTCATGCCGTGGGGAGCTTAGATTGTCTTTGAAACTGGCCTCTGAGTTGAAATTCCAGGTCCTACCCTTTCCTGCCCGGTCCTCAGACAATTTATAAAACTTGCCTAAACTCACATTTTTATCTGGTAATTCGTGACTCGCAGAATGAACGCAAGAAAACAGAGACGACATTGTAAAGTAGCTGGCCATCGTATTTTTCTTGGAAGAGACAGTATCCTTAAATGAATGCTAATATTTTAAACACCGGCCCACTGATCATGAACACCCAATTCCTGGGTTCCTTGAAATATTTTTGGAAGAGGTGGCCAACCCGTGCCTTCATTCTTGCCCAACACCAGTGGGCTGGATGGGATGTTCGCCGCAGTCTCCACTGCTCCCCAATGTCTCTCTCACATCAGGCCTGCCTTACTGACCTGACCTGCCTCCTCCTGCAAGCATTTGAGTCTGGAATTTTTTTGATGTGCAGAAACAATGCCTGTAAAACACCCAGTGCAGGGGTGCTGAAGACATGTTCGTTCAACATGAGCTACAGCATTCTTAGAGGCAGGTGGTGTTACACCCACATGCACTGGAGACTCTGAGATGTGCATTGCAGACTCTGAGATGTGCATTGGAGATTCTGAGATGGGCACTGGAGGCTCTGAGATGTGCTTTGGAGATTCTGAGATGTGCATTGGAGACTCTGAGGTGTGCATTGGAGACTCTGAGATGGACACTGGAGGCTCTGAGCTGTGCTTTGGAGATTCTGAGATGTGCATTGGAGACTCTGAGATGGGCACTGGAGACTAAGATGTGCATTGGAGACTCTGAGGTGTGCTTTGGAGACTCTGAGATGTGCTTTGGAGACTCTGAGGTGTGCATTGGAGACTCTGAGATGGGCACTGGAGATTCTGAGATGTGCTTTGGAGACTCTGAGGTGTGCTTTGGAGACTTTGAGATGTGCTTTGGAGACTCTGAGGTGTCCATTGGAGACTCTCAGATGTGCATTGGAGACTCTGAGATGGGCATTGGAGACTCTGAGATGGGCATTGGAGACTCTGAGATGTGCTTTGGAGACTCTGAGGTGTGCTTTGGAGACTCTGAGATGTGCATTGGAGACTCTGAGGTGTGCTTTGGAGACTCTGAGGTGTGCATTGGAGACTCTGAGATGTGCATTGGAGACTCTGAGGTGTGCTTTGGAGACTCTGAGATGGGCATTGGAGATTCTGAGATGTGCATTGGAGACTCTGAGGTGTGCATTGGAGGCTCTGAGGTGTGCTTTGGAGACTGAGGTGTGCTTTGGAGACTCTGAGGTGTGCTTTGGAGACTCTGAGATGTGCATTGGAGACCCTGAGGTGTGCTTTGGAGACTCTGAGATGGGCATTGGAGATTCTGAGATGTGCTTTGGAGACTCTGAGGTGTGCATTGGAGACTCTGAGGTGTGCTTTGGAGACTCTGAGATGTGCATTGGAGACTCTGAGGTGTCCATTGGAGACTCTCAGATGTGCATTGGAGACTGAGATGGGCATTGGAGATTCTGAGATGTGCTTTGGAGACTCTGAGGTGTGCATTGGAGACTCTGAGGTGTGCTGTGGAGACTCTGAGGTGTCCATTGGAGACTCTCAGATGTGCATTGGAGACTCTGAGGTGTGCTTTGGAGACTCTGAGATGGGCATTGGAGATTCTGAGATGTGCTTTGGAGACTCTGAGGTGTGCATTGGAGACTCTGAGGTGTGCATTGTAGACTCTGAGGTGTGCTTTGGAGACTCTGAGATGTGCTTTGCAGACTCTGAGGTGTCCATTGGAGACTCTCAGGTGTGCATTGGAGACTCTGAGATGGGCACTGGAGATTCTGAGATGTGTTTTGGAGACTCTGAGGTGTGCTTTGGAGACTCTGAGATGTGCTTTGGAGACTCTGAGGTGTCCATTGGAGACTCTCAGATGTGCATTGGAGACTCTGAGATGGGCATTGGAGATTTGAGATGTGCTTTGGAGAGTCTGAGGTGTGCATTGGAGACTCTGAGGTGTGCTTTGGAGACTCTGAGGTGTGCTTTGGAGACTCTGAGATGTGCTTTGGAGACTCTGAGGTGTCCATTGGAGACTCTCAGATGTGCATTGGAGACTCTCAGATGGGCATTGGAGACTCTGAGATGTGCATTGGAGACTCTGAGGTGTGCTTTGGAGACTCTGAGATGGGCATTGGAGATTCTGAGATGTGCTTTGGAGAGTCTGAGGTGTGCATTGGAGACTCTGAGATGTGCTTTGGAGACTCTGAGGTGTGCTTTGGAGACTCTGAGATGTGCTTTGGAGACTCTGAGGTGTCCATTGGAGACTCTCAGATGTGCATTGGAGACTCTCAGATGGGCATTGGAGACTCTGAGATGTGCATTGGAGACTCTGAGGTGTGCTTTGGAGACTCTGAGATGGGCATTGGAGATTCTGAGATGTGCTTTGGAGACTCTGAGGTGTGCTTTGGAGACTCTGAGATGTGCATTGGAGACCCTGAGGTGTGCACTGCAGACTCTGAGGTGTGCATTGGAGACTCTCAGATGTGCATTGGAGACTCTGAGATGGGCATTGGAGATTCTGAGATGTGCTTTGGAGACTCTGAGGTGTCCATTGGAGACTCTCAGATGTGCATTGGAGACTCTCAGATGGGCATTGGAGATTCTGAGATGTGCTTTGGAGACTCTGAGATAGGCACTGGAGACTCTGAGATGTGCATTGGAGACTCTGAGGTGGGCACTGGAGACTCTGACGTGTGCTTTGGAGACTCTGAGATGGGCATTGGAGACCCTGAGGTGTGCATTGGAGACTCTGACGTGGGCATTGGAGACTGAGATGGGCATTGGAGACTCTGAGATGTGCTTTGGAGATTCTGAGATGTGCATTGGAGACCCTGAGGTGTGCACTGCAGACTCTGAGTTGTGCATTGGACACTCTGACGTGGGCACTGGAGACTGAGATGGGTATGGGAGACTCTGAGGTGTGCATTGCAGACTCTGAGGTGTGCTTTAGAGACTGTGAGATGGGCACTGCAGAGGCTGAGGTGTGCTTTGGACACTCTGGTGTTCCAGTATGATGTGATTGCTTTTCAGAGCGGCAGACAGGATGTCCAGCTGGAGCCGGCCAGCATCAGGACGCTGACTGTGCGTGAGTGACGCAGCCGCGATCGGTGTTGACGGCCGGCGCGGAACACTCCATCTACATGCAGGTGCTAAGTGAGCCCTGGGGAGAAGGTGACCTGAATACTTGCCAACTGTTCTTTAGAAATTTCTTTAAATGGAAAATACGATTTAGGCAATGTTAAAAACAAAAAACAAAAAACAAAAAAATAAAACCAGACAGAGTCCCAGGATATTAGCACATGGCCCAGAAGACCGGACGCAGAAGGAGGAAAAGGCATGCTCTTTGCCAAGCCCAATGCTAACTAGACCTTAAACCTGGGCAAATGCACCCATAACGTGGGTGTCTCCATGCCTTCCGTGCAAGCTGTGTGTGTTTGACACATGAACCGTTTGTCTTTGGGATGATATTTTTCTGACAGTGCAGCCTGCAGGTAACATCTAACGACGGGAGAAGGATTATGTGGGTAGTGGCGGCTGAGGTCTCTCTTTCTCTCTCTCTCTTTTTTTTTTTTTTGAGATGGAGTTTCACTCTTGTTGCCCAGGCTGGAGTGCAGTGGCGCGATCTCGGCTCACGGCAACCTCTGCCTCCCGGGTTCAAGCGATTCTCTTGCCTCAGCCTCCCAAGTAGCTGGGATTACAAGCATGTGCCACCATGCCCAACTAATTTTGTATTTTGTATTTTTTTTTTTTTTTTTTTTTTGAGACGGAGTCTCGCTCTGTCACCCAGGCTGGAGTGCAGTGGTGCAATCTCGGCTCACTGCAACCTCTGCCTCCCGGGTTCACACCATTCTCCTACCTCAGCCTCCCGAGTAGCTGGGACTACAGGTGCCCGCCACTGCGCCCGGCTAATTTTTTGTATTTTTAGAAGAGATGGGGTTTCACTGTGTTAGCCAGGATGGTCTCGATCTCCTGACCTCATGATCCGCCCGCCTCGGCCTCTCAGAGTGCTGGGATTACAAGCGTGAGCCACCGTGCCCGACTTTTTTTTTTTTTTTTTTTTTTTTTTTTTTTAGTGAAGACAGGGTTTCTTCATATTGGCCAGGCTGGTCTTGAACTCTTGACCTCAGGTGATGCACCTGCCTCGGCCTCCCAAAGTGCTGGGATTACAAGTGTGAGTCACCGCACCTGTCCCGAGGTGTCTTATGAGCGGGCAGTGGCCTGTGGCTCAGCTCTGGCCCACCCGAAGGTGAAGAGAGGTGGCTTTCCAGCCCTGGGATTAGTCCTGCCTTGTACAAATCTCCACCTCCGAAGGAGGAAGAACAAGGGATTTATAGAGATGCCTTTGGGAGCTTCAGAAGAAAGAGGGTGTAATCTTGCTGTTTGATATAATTTTGGTTGGAGGCACTGTCCTCCAAGCTCACAAACACGCAGGACCAGAGAGAAGGACGGAGGAGATGGGGTTTCAGCGAGGGAGGTGGGAGAACAGGCCTGGCCTGTTGGGGGTAGAACGTAGAAGAAAAGGGCAATCTGAGAGATGAACAGGGGACGGTATTAAGTACGTGCCCCCACACACATGTGCACATGTCCGGAAGGCAAGCACACACCCACCGTCATGAGCCCTCACGTGCAGGTGCATGCACGCATTCTTGCAAGCCCTACGCATGCACACAAGCCCATATGCATATATGTGTACAGAAGTCAAGCACAGAGTGATAGTCATGACCACTCACATACAACTGCATGCATGCATTCATTCAAGCCCACACATGCGCAGATGCACACAGGCATCTCTGCACAGAGGTGTACGGAAGGCAAGCACACATTCACAGTCATGAGCCCTCACGTGCAGGTGCATGCATCTATTCTTGCAAACCCCACACATGCACACAAGCGCATATGCATATACATGTACAGAAGGCAAGCACACACAGCCATGAGCCCTCACATGCAGGTGCATGCACGCATTCTTGCAAGCCCCACACATGCGCACAAGCCCATATGCATATACATGTACAGAAGGCAAGCACACATTCACAGTCATGAGCACTCACGTGCAGGTACATGCACGCATTCTTGCAAACCCCACACATGCACACAAGCCCATATGCATATATGTGTACAGAAGGCAAGCACACATTCACCGTCATGAGCCCTCACGTGCAGGTGCATGCATGCATTCTTGCAAGCCTCACACATGCACCCAAGCCCATACGCATATACGTGTACAGAAGGCAAGCACACACAGCCATGAGCCCTCACATGCAGGTGCATGCACGCATTCTTGCAAACCCCACACATGCACGAAAGCCCATATGCATATATGTGTACAGAAGGCAAGCACACATTCACAGCCATGAGCCCTCATGTGCAGGTGCATGCACACATTCTTGCAAACCCCACACATGCACACAAGCCCATATGCATATACGTGTACAGAAGGCAAGCACACACAGCCATGAGCCCTCACGTGCAGCTGCATGCACGCAGTCTTGCAAGCCCCACACATGTGCACAAGCGCATATGCATATATGTGTACAGAAGGCAAGCACACATTCACAGTCATGAGCCCTCACATGCAAATGCACACATTCATGCGAGCTGCAGATACGTGCACATATGCACACACATGCACATACACGCACAATGCAAAGCACACACTCCTAGTTTTGTGCATTCACTGTGTATGTGTGTGTCTGTGTGCTCACGCGCCCTGATCCGTGTGTGACTGTGTATGTGTGTGTCTGTGTGTTGTGCGCACTGATCTGTGTTACTGTTTATGTGTGTGAGTCTGCAGACACACACAGTCACACACGGATCAGGGCGCGTGAGCACACAGACACACACATACACAGTCACACACATGTGCACACACCCACAGGTAGAAACGTGCACCTACACACATCTATTTTCATGGCAACAGTCACACACAGATCAGTGCATGTGAGTATAGATACAGACTCACACACATACACAATCACACACGGATCAGTGCGCGTGAGCAGATACAGACTCACACACATACACAGTCACACACCGATCAGCGCACGTGAGCACACACAGATTCAGACACATACACAATCACACACGGGTCAGTGCACATGAGCAGATACAGACTCACACACATACACAGACACACACGGATCAGTGCGTGTGAGCAGACACAGACTCACACACATACACAGTCACACACCGATCAGTGCACGTGAGCACACACAGATTCAGACACGTACACAATCACACACGGGTCAGTGCACATGAGCAGATACAGACTCTCACACATACACAATCACACACGGATCAGTGCGCGTGAGCAGATACAGTCTCACACACATACACAGTCACACACCGATCAGCACACGTGAGCACACACAGACTCACATACACGGACACACACAGGGCAGTACACGTGAGCACACACATACATACACAGACACACACGGATCAGTGTGCGTGAGCACACACAGACACACACATTAACAGTCGCACACAGATCACCTGAGGTCGGGAGTTGGAGACCTGTCTGGCCAACACGGCAAAACCTGCCTCTACAAAAAATACAAAAGTTAGCCGGGCGCGTTGGCGTGCATCTGTCATCCCAGCTACTCAGGAGGCTGAAACAGGAGAAACGCTTGAACCCAGGAGGCGGAGGTTGCATTGAGCTGAGATCGCACCACTGCACTCCAGCCTGGGCGACAAAGCGAGACTCCGTCTCAAAGAAAAAAAAAAAAGAAAGAAAAAGAAGAAAAAGACGCGCTGGGCAAGGGGAGGTTGTTAGAAGCCCTGAGTCCCACACATGAGGGTCCTGACAACTTTTCTTCGTGATTCCGTATTTTAAAAGTAAATCTCCTTTCTGGGAACTTTTAATACCACTTTGGTTACGCGTCTAATCCACCTGCTCCTTTACCAGAAATGGTAATCACGTGGAAATCACTGCCAAACTATGATGTCCAATTAAAATTCAGGTTATTTTGTGGGAGGCAAACGCGCCCCCCAGCCTCTCTCTTTTTAAACCGTCATCTTACAAATCCTCTGATAGAAAGTTCGGGCTGTTTTCAGGGAGAGCTTGTCATCAAGAGCCATCTGGCTTCCTCAGTCATGACAGATTAAAATAGGATACAGTATGAAAGCTTTGCCATTCAATTGCTAATATCTCAAACCACCCCTCCAGGGGCGAAAGAAGTCACTGGGGGAAAGAGGTAATTAAAAGATCCCCTTGCAGAGATGGGCTCTGAGAGGGACCCTGGCACTCACCAACGGCAAAAAACTCATTTTCCAGAAGAGAGCAGGCCCCGGCCGGCTGGACGTCGGATGGCCTCGGAGCCACTCTGTCTCCTTTGGGGATGAAGGTGGGCTGGCTCTCTTAGCCCCTTAGCTTTGTCTGGCCAGCACCCTTGGCTTTGTCTGGCCAGCAACCTTCTCTCTTCCTGTCCACGGCCATCAAGCGGCCAGGACTTGATAGCCGTGGAAATTGCACCTGATGAAACGGACGTAATGAGTGTCATGAAGAAACAGAATTGTTTGTCCCCAAAACAGGACGTCGCAAGGATGTCTCGATTTTCAAAGCCTGCAAGGAAAAAAGGTGACATTCCCAGTCGTGGGACATCCCCTCGCAAGGAGCCGACTCATGATTCCCACCTAGATAGTAAATACCACTCACGCCTGTCATCCCAGAGCTTTGGGAGGCCGAGGAGGGCGGATCACGAGGTCAGGAGATCGAGACCATCCTGGCTAACACGGTGAAACCCCGTCTCTACTAAAAATACAAAAATTAGTGGGACGTGGTGGTGGGTGCCTGTAATCCCAGCTACTCGGGAGGCCGAGGCAGGAGAATCGCTTGAACCTGGGAGGTGGACGTTGCAGTGAGCCGAGATCGCACCACTGAACTCCAGCCTGGGTGACAGAACGAGACTCCGTCCCAAAAACAAACCACTCTGGGGTCTGCGTGTGCTGCCTGCATAGGAAACACTTCCCCATTGTAAATGGGCACCTGTCACACTGTCCTGGTTACCGCTCCATAAATGACACGAACGATGCTGGAGAGCTGGGAGCTGGGAGCTGGGAGCTGGGTGCCCAGCCTTGGAGACATGCTCCAAACCACACCTCCCTTTTGAGCTTGGCTGGTATGTAAACGATTGGAAGGATAGTTAATCAAATTCCTCCATCTCACCTAAGTGAACCCAGAGATATTTATTTTCTCTCTGTATAAAGGTGTTTAGTCCCCAACTGTTTTTTTTTCTTAAAATGCAGATGGGATCTTGCTATGTGGCACAGGCTGGTCTCAAACTCCTGGGCTTAAGAGATCTTCTCACCTTGGCCTCCCAAGTAGCTGGAACTGCAGGGGCACGCCACCACACCTGGCTAATATATATATATTTTATATATTACATGCATATTATATATTACACATATTATATATACTACATATATATCATATATATTACATACATGATATACCATATATATTACATATATAATATACATTATACTACACATAATATGTAATATATTACATATATAAAATATAAAATATATAATGTACACAACATACATAACTTACATATCACATATATAACACATTATATATAACACATATATAATATGCAATATAATATACATGTAATATCTATATTATATGTAATATATGCAATATGTTATATACATGTAATATACAATATATTATACATATATTACATGTGTCTTATATATTATATATATATTAGCCAGGTGTGGTGGCATGCACCTGCAGTTCCAGCTATATATTTTCATATTATATTTTTATATATAAACCTATATTTATAATATATATAAACCTATATTTATAATATATATAAACCTATATTTATATATTATATATTATATATAAACCTGTATTTATATATAATATATTATATATAAACCTTTATTTATGTATAATATATTATATATAAACCTATATTTATGTTATATATAAACATATATTTAATATATAAACATATATTTATATATATATTTTTATATTTTATATAAAGCTACAAATATATATATATATATATATATATATATATATATATATTTTTCAGATGGAGACTCCCTCTGTCACCCAGGCTGGAGTGCAGTGGCGTGGTCTTGGTTTACTGCAACCTCTGCCTCCCAGGTTAGAGATTCTCCTGCCTCAGCCTCCTGAGTAGCTGGGACTACAGGCAGCCACCACTGCACTTGGCTAATTTTTGTATTTTTAGTAGACACGGGGTTTCACTATGTTGGCCAATCTGGTGTCAAACTCCTGACCTCGTGATCTACCCTCCTCGGCCTCCTAAACTGCTGGGGTTGCAGGTGTGAGCCACCGTGCCTGGCCCTATCACTTAAAAATTATTTTTGTAGAGTCAGGGTCTCACTATGTTGCCCAGGCTGGTCTCAAACTCCTGGCTTCCAGCGATCCTCCTCCCTCGGCCTCCCAAAGCGCTGGGATTACAGGCATGAACCACCGCACCTGTCCCCACTGGCTTTCTATGGAACCGTGATGCCCTTCCCCACATCATCTGAATTTGTTCAATCTCCAGCCTCCTCTGGTTAAAAACGACGAGTCTACTGCACTCTCCTTGCGTTGGGGACACCCAGCCATCATGATGGAATATCACGCTGCAGTTGGTAAGTGAGATGCCTCTTAACAGGTCAAGGAGCAGAAAGATCATGCATGAGACCGCTTTGACGTTGGGTCAGGCACTGAATATTCATTTTTTTTTTAACACCCCATAGGCAGAGCAGCTTAAACAACAGACGTTGATTGCTCATAGCCCTGCAGGCTGCAAGCCAAATATCAAGGCACCTGCAGATTTGGGGTGTATGAGGACCCACTTCCTGGTCCATAGATGGTGTCTCCTTGCTGTGTCCTCACCTGGGGGAAGGAGCGACGGAGCTCTTTGCAGTTCCTTTTATAAGGGCACTGGTCCCCATTCATGAGATCCCATATAAGGGCCCTGCTAAGGGCACATAGAAGATCCCATATAAGGCTGGGAGCGGTGGCTCATGCCTATAATCCTAGCACTTTGGGAGGCCGAGGCAGGTGGATCACCAGAGGTCAGGAGTTCGAGACCAGCCTGGCCAACATGGCAAAACCCCGTCTCTACTAAAAATATAAAAATTCGTGGGACGTGGTGGTGCATGCCTGTTATTCCAGCTACTCAGAAGGCTGAGAGGCAGGAGAATCGCTTGAACCAGGAGGCAGAGTTTGCAGTGAGCTGAGATCACGCCATTGCACTCCAGCCTGAGCAATAGAGCGAGACTCTGTCTCAAAAAGAAAGAGAGAAAAGAAAGATTCATCATGTCAGGAAAAAGATCCATAACGCATGAGGTTGCATCTCACCCAGCCACAGCCATGCAGACACCCCAGAAGCTGCCTTTGACCTTCTCAAAGACTGGCCTGGTGTCACTCATCCCAGAAGGTTGTGGCCCCCTCACTGCAGCTCTTGATACCTTGAGCTGTACTTTGTATTTTGTTATCGATGCTGGCTGCTCTCCAGCTGCTAGTGGCCACATCAACTGCTGCAATCTTTGGTCCACGGTGTCCCACGTGATGGCAACGTGTTGTCTGGACATCAGTTTCAAGAGCAAGAGAGATGGGAAGGGCCTGGCGCGGTGGCTTATGCCTATAATCCTTGTACTTTGGGAGGCCGAGGCGGGTGGATCACAAGGTCAGGAGACGGAGACCATCCTGGCCAACACGGTGAAACCCCGTCTCTACTAAAATACGAAAAATTAGCTGGGCGTGGTGGCAGGTGCCTGTAGTCCCAGCTTCTCAGGAGGCTGAGGCAGGAGAATTCCTTGAACCTGGGAGGTGGAGGTTGCAGTGAGCCGAGATCACGCCATTGCACCCCAGCCTGGCGACAGAGCAAGACTCTGTCTCAAAAATAAAAAATAAAAAATAAAAAGGGAGAGATGGGAAGATGCCGCCCTGTTGGATTTAAACATGGAGGAAGGGGCCAGGTGCTGAGGGATGTGGCTTTATTTTCAAATAAACCAAGGTGCCTTCAGTTGGAAATAGGTCTTTGTAGATGTCATTATGGTCAAGAGCAAGATGAGATTATCCCAGACGAAGGGGGAGCCCTAAAGTCAATGATAGAGTCGTTAGAAGATAAGAGAAATCTTTTTGTTTTTGTTTGTTTGTTTGTTTTTTTGGAGCTGGAGTCTCGCTCTGTCACCCCAGCTGGAGTGCATTGGTGTGATCTCGGCTCACTGCAACCTCCGCCTCCCGGGTTCAAGTGATTCTCCTCCCTCAGCCTCCCGAGTAGCTGCGATTACAGGTGCCCACCACCACGCCCGGCTAATTTTTGTATTTTTTTTTTTTGACACAGTGTCTTGCTCTGTCGCCCAGGCTGGAGTGCAGTGGTGCAATCTTGGCTCACTGCAACCTCCACCTCCCGGGTTCAAGTGATTCTCCTGCCTCAGCCTCCTGAGTAGGTGGGATTTCAGGCACGTGCCACCACCCCCAGCTAATTTTTTTTTTTTTGAGACAGTGTCTTGCTCTGTCGCCCAGCCTGGAGTGCAGTGGTGTGATCTTGGCTCACTGCAACCTCCGCCTCCCAGGTTCAAGTGATTCTCCTGCCTCAGCCTCCTGAGTAGGTGGGATTTCAGGCACCTACCACCACGCCTAGCCATTTTTTTTTTTTTTTTTTTTTGACAGTGTCTTGCTCTGTCACCCAGGCTGGAGTGCAGTGGCACGATCTGGGCTCACTGCAACCTCTGCCTCCCGGGTTCAAGCGATTCTCCTGCCTCAGCCTCCTGAGTAGCTGGGATTACAGGTGTCCACCACCACGCCCAGCGAACTTTTGTATTTTTTTTTTTTAATAGAGACGGGGATTCATCTTGTTGGCCAGGCTGGTCTTGAACTCCTGACCTCGTGATCCACCTGCCTCAGCCTCCCAAAGTGCTGGGATGACACACTTCTGGTGTTTTAAGCCTTCACACTCCTGACCCTGTGCTGGGGTGTTCCCAGAAGACCCAGACAGCTCTGCGACCAAGAGGGCAAGAATTCAGGATGAAGACCGTTATCTTCCCAGGTGTCCCTGGCTCACAAACCCTTCTCCCTCCCAGGATATTTCCGGAGATTAAGGTTGGCACCAATGGGAGTGGCTCCCCTCTCCCCACGGAATGGAGACCTGTTGGTGTTTTCTCTCCCCGCACGGAGGGCTGAGTGCAGGGGATGGTGGAGAACGAGGCAGGGGCCGGGGGCTGTGGGGAGGAGAGGAAGAAGGATCAGGAATAGAAGAGCTCACAGCTATGCAAATTAAAGGGTCTGCTCCAAGAAACAACAATAAGGCTGTGTGTCGCCCGGGGCCCCATGAACCAAAATCGAGAAGAGAAAACGTGTGTGCGCAAGCTCATAAGGACACAGCGTGAGCCACCGGGACCCGACGTTCCCACAGAATTCGGGTGGGACCCGGATCGTGGAGAAAGAAATCGCTGTTGCTTTCGCCGGTGTTCTGTTTGCAAAGTGGCTGCGTGAACGCGCAGGAGGCATTTCCTATGTTCCATTGTATGGGTCTCATGTCAGGAAGATGTAGGGGAAGGCGGCAATGTTGCCGACGCTCAGTGGAGGCTCAGAGAGGTTGGGTAAGCGCTCCAACGTCACACAGCTTGGAGGAGGGCGTGGGGGCCGGGATAGGTGCAAGCTCCGGTCTGTCTGATGAGACCCCACATTCCTCCATACCCAGAGTTCCCTTCTTTTTTTTTTTCTTTTGATGGAGTTTTGCTCTGTCGCCCAGGCTGAAGTGCAATGGCACAATCTCGGCTCACTGCAACCTCCGCCTCCCGGGTTCAAGCGATTCTCCTACCTCACCCTCCCGAGTAGCTGGGATTACAGGCACCTGCCACCATGCCCAACTCATTTTTGTATTTTTAGTAGAGATGGGGTTTTGCCATGTTGGCCAGGCTGGTCTCGAACTCCTGATCTCAGGGGATCCACCCGCCTCAGCCTCCCAAAGTGCTGGGATGACAGGCGTGAGCCTCCGTGCCCAGCCCAAAGTGATTTTTTTTTTTTTTAAACTGTCTCTGCCAGCAGACAACTGTTTTAGACAAATTCGGTTTTTTTTTTTTTATGGAGTTTTGCTCTTGTCACCCAGGCTGGAGTGCAATGGCACAATCTCGGCTCACTGCAACCTCCGCCTCCCGGGTTCAAGCGATTCTCCTACCTTAGCCTCCCGAGTAGCTGGGATTACAGGCGCCTGCCACCACGCCCAACTCATTTTTGTATTTTTAGTAGAGATGGGGTTTTGCCATGTTGGCCAGGCTGGTCTCGAACCCCTGACCTCAGGGGATCCACCCACCTCAGCCTCCCAAAGTGCTGGGATGACAGGCGTGAGCCTCCATGCCCAGCCCAAAGTGACTTTTTTTAACCGTCTCTGCCAGCAGACAACTGTTTTAGAGAAATTCAGTTTTTTTAATTTTTTTTGAGCGTGTTACATTCCTGAGCTGCTGTCTGGGGCTGTCAAAGCCACGTTGCTCACCTGACCAGGTAAGTCTTGGCTCCGACTGTTTCCCAGGACAAATAACAGGTGTTTTCTCCCATTCCCTGCCCTGAGACATGGGAGTGTCTTTGCTGGAATTATAGCAACTGTGAGCCTCTTCCTGGCCGTCCTGTCGCCTTGGAGTCTTAAGGGAAGGCGCACACGTTATCACAAAGCATGCATTTGCCCCTGGGCCCCAGAGGTGCCGGATTATGGGGATTCAGGGAAAAGTCTGTCCACACCCCAGTCTTCTGGGATCCATAGGCCAGGGAGAAATCCTCCTTCTGTCTCCGAGAGTCTGACAGAGAGAGCATGTCATTATCTTAACAGCTGTAAATCCCAATTATTTCTGAGGCAGACAATCCACTCTAAAATATGCATGCTTATTTAAAAAAAGAGAAAGAAAAAAAAAACCCTCAAAGATTGCAGTCTTGTTGCTATAATTTAGATCCCTAAACCTCAGAACCTCCGGATAGGTCTTCGGCTTGATATTGTGAGACTGGCTCTTTCAATCTTGGAGGGATATTTCTGCAAAGGCTCCTCTTCCCGTTCTCTGCAACTGGGGGGGAAACCGCCCCTGACCCACGGGGTGACACACAGCTGAATCATTCCAAAGGGAACCGGGGGCCGGATTGATCTGCGTTGGTCGCTAATGAAGGCTCGTATGCAAAGCTGGGCGAAGTGGGCTCGGCGGACACAGGGTGGGCTCCGGGCCCCGGGGCCGGGCCTGCTGGTGGAGGCTGGGGACGTCTTTTTGATTTTGTCGTTCAGGAAGCCGTACCGTAGTCTCTCCGAGGCGTTGGGTGAAATTCACAGATTTCATCTTCCGTGAAGTGTGGCTCACTTTTTGATATATATATATATTTTTTCCCCCGATTGCTTGATGTCACCCTGTGCTTTTTCCGTAAGACAAATGTAAATGAGCCAGGAATTCTAACGAGGCGAGCCCTCGGAGGTGACCTCTTTCTGGGGAAGCTCCGGTCTGCAAAACCACGATGAGACAGGAAAACGTTTTTTTTTTTTTTTTTTGCAGAGAAACTCGGGCCTGCTGTTTAATCAGGGCCTTTGCTGCGGCCGCTGCTTCTGCAGACACAGGGGCGTTAATGAGGCAAGACTAGTCCACACGTCCCCACGATGGAGGCCTGGGATGAGGATCCCTCGTCTGCCCCCCATGTCTGCCATTAGGTCCCAGGACGCAGGTGGATCCGAGTCTGCTGTGTAGACGGCCATTAGGTCCCAGTCCCAGGATGGAGCTGGAGTCGAGCCTGCTGTGTAGATGGCTATTAGGTCCCAGGACGCAGGTAGATCCGAGTCTGCTGCATAGACGGCCATTAGGTCCCAGGACGGAGCTGGAGTGGAGCCTGCTGTGTAGATGGCTATTAGGTCCCGGGATGCAGCTGCATCCGAGCCTGCTGTGTAGACGGCCAAAATAAATAACAAAACTGTGTTGGCAGGCGGTGACCGACAGACGAACCACTGGGCTCTCATCCCGGCCGGCCCTTTGAGTTGTTTAAGTTCCTCTTGTACTTGAATTGTCTCCCCAGAACGAGGTGGATCAAAGTGTCATACAGTAACAGCCCAGACAGAGGATAGGTATGGCAGAAAAGAAAAAAAGTAAAAAAAAAAAAAAAAATCGCAGGGGAAGTTTCCCCGCCTCCTCTTTGGCCATTCTGTTCCTGGAGATCAAAGTTCTCATTTCAGCTCTAATTAAGAAAAACTAACACAGAGCCGAGGCCTTCTGGCTCCGAAGAGGGCCTTTGGTGGATCGCGGCTGAAATCTTCCCGAGGTTTAAATAATTAATATGACACCTTGAGCTCCGCACGGAGAAATTAAAAAAAAAAACAAAAACAAAAAAGGGAAAGGGAAAGGGGAGGAAGGGGGCCCCGTGTCGGAGCTGGGAACAATGGGATTGAGGATGGCAGAGCATTTGTACCCCTGGATGCGTGCAGCCCTCCTTTGTCATGCTAAAGAGGAACTTTTATTTTCTGTGGTCACCCCGGGTGCTCAGAGCCTCTAGGAGGATCCTTGTCGGAAAGCGAGTCTGCTGTGGGGAGTTGGAGGACGCTCATTTAATGGTTTTTAATCTTGTTAATCCCAGGCAGAATGGCCATCCCCAGCGCAAATCCGGTCCCCAAAGCCCTCCCCGGCTCGCCAGAGCCAGGCTCCCTCCGAGATGCTCCCGGGAAGCATCTCTTCTGCGAGCCGGCCTGTCTCTGTGCTGTGTTCCCGGAGCCATCGTGATCCAGCAGAGGCAAAACAAGCAATTAAAATCAGCTGCAAATCCTACGGCCGGAGCGTCCGGGGACTGCAGGACGGGACCAGCCAGGCCTCGAACCCCCCTCCCTCTCGATGGCGTCCAGTCTGAGGATTCCTCCTCCTGCCCAGGACTGTTCAGATCCTCGGTGGAGTGTGGACACGGATTAGTCGTCCACCGCTGCAGGCGAGATCAGAGCCAAGCCTCGGTGTTCGGTTCGTTACAACTTCATAAAGCCAGGTCGCTCCCCCTCTGCCTCTGTACACAGGAAGAAAATCGATCGGTCTAATTTCATAGCTCAGCATAAAACTCGACGGAACCTTTGCAAACGCAATGATAAAAAAGATCCCGGAAAAAGCAGACAGTCTCCACGGCATGACGGCACGGCCGCAGCTGAATAAACTCGGGGTGGGCGGCCGATCCTGCTGCATAGACGGCCATTAGGTCCCGGGACGGAGCTGGATTCGAGCCTGCTGTGTAGACGGCCATTAGATCCCGGGACGGAGCTGGATTCGAGTCTGCTGTGTAGACGGCCATTAGGTCCCGGGACGGAGCTGGATTCAAGTCTGCTGTGTAGACGGCCATTAGGTCCCGGGACGGAGCTGGATTCGAGCCTGCTGTGTAGACGGCCATTAGGTCCCGGGACGGAGCTGGATTCGAGCCTGCTGTGTAGACGGCCATTAGGTCCCGGGACGGAGCTGGATTCGAGCCTGCTGTGTAGACGGCCATTAGGTCCCGGGACGGAGCTGGATTCGAGCCTGCTGTGTAGACGGCCATTAGGTCCCGGGACGGAGCTGGATTCGAGCCTGCTGTGTAGACGGCCATTAGGTCCCGGGACGGAGCTGGATTCGAGCCTGCTGTGTAGACGGCCATTAGGTCCCGGGACGGAGCTGGATTCGAGCCTGCTGTGTAGACGGCCATTAGGTCCCGGGACGGAGCTGGATTCGAGCCTGCTGTGTAGACGGCCATTAGGTCCCGGGACGGAGCTGGATTCGAGCCTGCTGTGTAGACGGCCATTAGGTCCCGGGACGGAGCTGGATTTGAGCCTGCTGTGTAGACGGCCATTAGGTCCCAGGACAGAGCTGGATTCGAGCCTGCTGTGTAGACGGCCATTAGGTCCCGGGACGGAGCTGGATTCGAGCCTGCTGTGTAGACGGCCATTAGGTCCCAGGACAGCTGGATTCGAGCCTGCTGTGTAGACAGCCATTAGGTCCCAGGACAGAGCTGGATTCGAGCCTGCTGTGTAGACAGCCATTAGGTCCCAGGACAGAGCTGGATTCAAGTCTGCTGTGTAGACAGCCATTAGGTCCCAGGACAGAGCTGGATTCGAGCCTGCTGTGTAGACACCCATTAGGTCCCGGGACGGAGCTGGATTCCAGCCTGCTGTGTAGACACCTATTAGGTCCTGGGACGGAGCTGGATTCGAGTCTGCTGCATAGACACCCATTAGGTCCCGGGACGGAGCTGGATTCGAGTCTGCTGCATAGACGGCCATTAGGTCCCGGGACGGAGCTGGATTCCAGTCTGCTGTGTAGACGGCCATTAGGTCCCGGGAGGGAGCTGGATTTGAGCCTGCTGCATAGACGGCTATTAGGTCCCGGGATGGAGCTACATCCGAGCCTGCTGTGTAGACAGCCATTAGATCCCAGTCCCAGGACCCAGCTGGATTCGAGCCTGCTGTGTAGACACCCATTAGGTCCCGGGACGGAGCTGGATTCGAGCCTGCTGTGTAGACGGCCCTTACGTCCCTGGACGGAGCTGCGACCGCCTCCAGGTGTTGAAGCCTAGGGCTGTGTCTATTCCTAAGTCCTGCCGACAGAGCTGAGTCCGTCTCTGGGCATAGGTGGTCGTGTCTGTCTTGTGGGGAACACGTCCAGAGGGCTGAGGGGTACCGGGGTCTGTCATGGGGTAGATATGAAAACGTGGACACCCAACACACACTATATAGTAGGACATAGTACCCTCTAGTATGGTATGCACACACTCTGTGTGTGTTGCGTGGAGTATGTACTTTATGTGTGGTGTGTGCATTTAGTGTGATGTCTGTACCGTGCAGAGTGTATGTGTTTAGTGTGGTGTGTGTGTGTTGTGTGTAGCGTGTATTTTGTGTGTTGTATGTGTGTTGTGTGTTATCTGTACTGTGTGTAGCATATGTGTTTAGTGAGGTATGATAGCGTAGTGAGTATGATAGAGCGTATCATGCTAATTACACAATACACATACTATGTATACGACACAGACAGCACATGCTACACAGTGTGCTCTACACACAGACCACACAAAACATATACACTATGCACAACACAGATGGCACACAACACACACAATACATACTACACACAACACACACAAACCACACACACTATGCACAACACAGATGCCAGACAACACACAAAACATACTACACACAACACACAGAATACACACTACACACAAAACACATACTGCACACAACACACAGAATACACACTACACACAGCACACACAAGCCACACTAAACACATATGCTATGCACAACAAAGATGCCACACAACACACACACATAGAACACACAAAATATACACAACACACACAAACCACACTAAACACGTTATGCACAACACAGATGCCACAGAACACACACATAAAACACGCAAATACATACTATACACAACACAGCACAAACCACACACTGCACACACAAAATGCACACTACACACAAACCACACAAACCACACTAAACACATACACTATGCGCAACACAGATGCCACACAACACACACACAACACACAACATACATACTACACACAACACAAAATACACACTACACACAAACACATACTGCACAAAACACACAGAATACACACTACACACAGCACACACAAACCACACTAAACACATATGCTATGCACAACAAAGATGCCACACAACACACACACATGGAACACACAAAATATACACAACACACACAAACCACACTAAACACATATGCACAACACAGATGCCACAGAACACACACACATAAAACACGCAAATACATACTATACACAACACAGCACAAACCACACACTGCACACACAAAATGCACACTACACACAAACCACACTAAACACACACACACTGCACAGTACAAACACCACACTAAATACACATATACACAAAATACATAGAATACAAAACACAGACTGGCCTCACAAACCACACACACTATGCACAACACAGATGCCACACCGCACACACACATTTAACACACAAAATACACACTACACACAGCACACACAAACCACACTAAACACATATGCGCAACAAAGATGCCACACAACACACACACACCCAACACACACAAACCACAGTAAACACATACACTGTGCACAACACAGATGCCACACAACACACACACATACAACACACAAAATACAAACCACACTAAACATATATCCTGTGCACAAAACAGATGCCACATAGAACACACACATGCAACACACAAAATACCTACTACATATACACAACACTAAACACAGACGTTATGCACAACACAGATGCCACACAATACACACACAAAACACACAAATACGTACTACACACAACACAAACCACACTAAACACACACTATGCACAATACAGATACCAGACAACACACACTTACCACACAGAAAATATACACTACACACAACACACACAAACCACACTAAACACATACACTCTGCACAGGACAGACCTCACACTGAATACACACACATAACACATAATATACAATTACACACAACAGACACAGACGTCGCTAAACACACACACTCTGCACAGGACAGACACCACACTAAACACACACACACACACACAAATGTGGTAGGTCACCCCCACATCATGAGCCCCAAGAGCCAGTTGATTTCTGCCTGAACAACGGTTGATTTGAAGGAAGTTACGATGAATTAAGATGTGGACATCTGGCCGGGTGCGGTGGCTCACGCCTGTAATCCCAGTACTTTGGGAGGCCGAGGCACGTGGTGGTCACGAGGGTTGGATCCTCATGAATGGGATTCATCCCTTATAAAAGAGACCTCAGTCCGGACGAAGGGGCGCCCACCACCAAGCCCGGCTCATTTTTTGTATTTTTGGTACAGACGGGGTTTCACCGTGTTGGCCAGGATGGTCTTGATCTCTTGACCTCGTGATCCGCCCTCCTTGGCCTCCCAAAGTGCTGGGATTACAGGTGGGAACTACCATACTCAGCTTCTCAATTTTTTAAAACTGAGATTAAGTTTGCACGGCATGCAAGCAATCATTTCAAAAGTGAACAGTTCAGGGACATGTGTGTGCATTTACAATGTTGGTGTACATTTACAATGAGAGGGATTGGGGGTGTGACTGTTTAATAGGTTTCCTTCTGGGGGAGCAAAATATTCTAGGAATATAATTTTCCAGAAGGAAACCTATTAAACAGTCACACCCCCAATCCCTCTCTCTCAGCCCCTGGCAGTCACAACGCTCCTTTCTGTCTCTACGAATTTGTCTGTTCTGCGTTTATTTTTTAATAGACTTGCTTATACATAGAAAAGAATTTCAAAGTTTGGCCACTGCTGTTCTTGCTGCTGGTGGCTATGGGGTCTTGATACGGGTAACATCAGGGTTCCTGAGGACATCTGACTTCTGTTCTTTTTTTTTTGAGACAGAGTCTCGCTCTTGTCACCCAGGCTGGAGTGCAGTGGTGCGATCTCAGCTCATTGCAACCTTTGCCTCCTGGGTTCAAGCAATTCTCCTGCCTCGGCCTCCCGAGTAGCTGGGATTACAGGTGCCCTCCACCATGCCTGGCTAATTTCTGTATTTTTAGTTGAGATAGGGTTTCACCATCTTGGCCAGGATGGTCTGGAACTCCTGACCTCAGGCGATCGACCCATCTTGGCCTCCCCAAAGTGCTGGGATTTCAGGCGTGAGCCACCACTCCCAGACTGATTTATTTTCTTTAAACAAAGCCCAGGGGCCACCGTGAGATTATGTCACCTCTCTGTGGTGTTTTTCCCCTTTTTATCCAATATATTGCATTTTGAGACACATTTCTAATGTACAGAAAGAGATGTTCATGCTTCTTGCACTTTTTTTTCAGAAGTTACCCTAAATCTATGTGTCTTGGCCTCTTAAAACAAAACAAAAAAACAAACCTACACTTCCATAGTTGAAAAACTGGACTGGTTTTGGGTGGTACCACACACGTCTCACAACAAACACAGTTGAGAATCAAGCGGCTGTTTCAATAGCTCATAAATGGTGGTGAGAAAAGCCTGTTTGTAACCACTTCAGCATTTGAAATTAAACTCATCATTTAAGTATTTCTAAAGGTAATCATTTGGTCAACAACAGCAAAAACCATTCCCTTTCTTCCCTGCCTCCCTCTTTTCCTCCCTCCTTCCTTCCTTCCTTTCTTTCTTTTCTTCTTTCTTTCTTTTTCTTTCCCACGGGGAAAGGGGTGCCGTGAATGTAGCCCATATAGACCTAGAAGAGAGATGATCATCCATCATCTCTCTCTCTTTCTCTATCTATTAATCTATCTATATATCTTACCTATCTATGCATCTATTATATATATGTATCTATCTATATCTATTTATGTATTCTATGTATCTATTTTATCTATTTATATCTATTCTATGTATTATATCTATGTATCTATATCTATTTATGTATTCTATGTATCTATTTTATCTATTTATTCTATGTATTATATCTATGTATCTATCTATATCTATTTATGTATTCTATGTATCTATCTATTTTATCTATTTATATCTATCTATTCTATGTATTATATCTATGTATCTATATCTATTTATGTATTCTATGTATCTATTTTATCTATATCTATTCTATGTATTATATCTATGTATCTATATCTATTTATGTATTCTATGTATCTATCTATTTTATCTATGTATCTATATCTATTCTATGTATCTATTATATCTATGTATCTATATCTATCTATTCTATGTATCTATTATATTTATGTATCTATGTATGTATGTATCATCTATCTTATGTGTTATATCTATTATCTATCTTATCTATCATCTATCTATTGTATCATCTATCTATCATCTATGTATCTATTATATCTATATCTATCATCTATGTATCTATCTATTATATCTATCATCTATCTTATCTATCATCTATCTATTATATCTATCATCTCTCATCTATGTATCTATGTATTATATCTATCTATCATCTATCTATCCATCTATGTATGTATGTATGTATCTGTCTATTATCTATCTATCCATCTATCTATCATCCAACTGGATTATCAATATTCATGCTCCCACACATATTTCACTCTCTCTCTCTCTCAACCTTGCCAAAAGCAGGCAGAACGCAGCAGGAAGTGACTCCCTCCCGATCCTTTGCCCCGAGGGGCGGACACCCACCCGTAGGAAGCTGCATTCCTGGGGTCTGTGGTCATGTCACCGTCAGCAACGTGGTACGCGGGCTGGACAAGAGAGTCAATTTACGGCTCTTTTGTGCTGAATATCAGAAAAGCCGATCATTCAATTATCTCAGCGTTACCTTTCACTGGCATTATTTCATTCCTTGAAATGGCTTTTCATTCCAATTATAGGTTTTCATGGAGAAATTGTTGGATAATGTAATAATATTTGCCTCCTCCTGTCCTCTGAGGGCGATGATGAATGTTTAATAAGACACCAAAGTTGCAAAACCATTATGCACTTCTCAAAAGAGAGATGCCATATAAATGAATAATAAGAATAAATTATGCAACTGTATTGGGTAGAAAAAAAAATCAATTGCTGTGTTCTTCTAGTGGCCAGCGATCTACTTTATGTGCTGGATTTTAGAGTTAATTAATTAAGTTACGTCCTGTATTAAAAAAACAAACGTGTCAGCTTTTTTACATTTTTTGCTTTTCCTGCCCTAATAGCGTGACGGTTCTATGGGGTGAGGTCCCCTACATCCTGATTGAAATGAACCATTTCCCGGTGAAGCTCTGAGTTTCCACTGGAGGGAAAATGGTGACTGTCTCAAGAATTAGCCTGGGAGACCCTGAAGAGCTTCAGAATATGCCACATATATATATATTGCAGGGACCAGGTGGGATGGCTCATGGCTATAATCCCAGCACTTTGGGAGGCCGAGGCAGGTGGATCACGAGGTCAGGAGTTCAAGACCAGCCTGACCAAGATGGTGAAACCCTGTCTCTACTAAAAATACCAAAAAATTAACCAGGCATGGTGGCAGGCATCTGTAATCCCAGCTACTCGGGAGGCTGAGGGAGAGGATTGCTTGAATCTGGGAGGCGGAGGTTGCAGTGAGCCGAGATCACGCCACTGCACTCCAGCCTGGGTGACAGAGCGAGACTCTGTCTCAAAAAAAGAAAAAAAAAAAAGCAACAGCTACGGAGGCTGAAAGGTCCCCTCCTTCTGTGTTTGACTGGGAATGTCAGCAACCTTTACACATGATTTGTTTTCTCTGAGGTTGATCAGGAAATGGAAGCCACCTCATCCATGGAACTTACTCCAAAACTCTAATACTCAACATAGGAAGAGCTTGGAGCCGATGGTCTGTTGGGAACTGGGTCATTACTCCCCTTGTTTCCTCGAACCTTATTCCAATTTTCCTGGGTGTTCCAAGCTCAGAGAAGGAAGGACCTTCGGAAATGATGCTACAACTTAGGGACTTCCCTCCAGTCATAGAAAACTGTTGTTTTTGTTTTTTGGGTTTTTTTTTTGCAAGACACGGTCTCACTCCGCTGCCCAGGCTGGAGCACAGTGGTGCAGTCATGGCTCATTGGAACTTCAAACTCCTGGGCTCGAGAGATCCTCCCACCTCAGCCTCCAGAGTAGCTGGGACTACAGGTGTGCACCACCATGCCTGGCAATTTTTTTGTTTTAATTTTAATTTTTTTTTAGAGACAGTCTTGCCTTGTTGCTGAAGCTGGTTTTGAACTCCTGGGCTCAAGTGATCTGCCTGCCTCAGCCTCCCAAAGTGTTGGGATTACAGGCATGAGCCACCACTCGGGCTATAAAACCAATTTTGAAAAGAGGGGTTGTGTGAATAACCAGCAGTTGAATTACCTGCCAAAGACAACCTTTTGCTTCTCTTTACCTAGGGGTGGCCCTGGGGTCCAATCTCAGCCAATGGAACGGAAGGTAAATATACAAGAGGAGGTGTGGCTAGCACGGCCCCTCCACCTCTACTCCGTTCCTGTCTCTTAGTGTGGCTGTGATGCCCGGATCAGCAGCAGCCTCCTTGCAACCTTGAGGCCACGTGGTGGTGAACAGAAAGGACCTCGGTTACTTGTGGTGTAACTTGAGGCTGCCGTCTGCAGACTTGAATATGAGCACATTAGTTCCTTTCCCTACAAGACCTGTGAGTCAGGTGCCTCGTGTTTTATTTCTTACAAGAGTTGTGTTTCTTTCCAAAGGTGATTTTGGATTAGAGAGAAAGAGAGAGAGAGAGACAGTAGTGTGCCTAGGTCAGATTTTACAAAATATCACTACTTAAGATACCAACGTAGAGATGAGCAAGTGTCCAAGTCCTGTTCATATATTTTGGCCAACTTTCTTTTTTTCAGTTTTTGTTTGTGTGTTTGTTTTATTTTACTTTGTCCTAGGGTACGTGTGCAGAACGTGCAGGTTTGTTACATAGGTATACACGTGCCATGGTGGTTTGCTGCACCCATCAACCCGTCATCTACGTTAGGTATTTGTCCTAATGCTGTCCCTCCCCTTGCCCCCAACCCCCCAACAGGCTCCAGTGTGTGATGTTCCCCTCCCTGTGTCCATGTGTTCTCATTGTTCGACTCCCACTTATGAGTGACAACATGCGGTGTTTGGTTTTCTGTTTCTGTGTTAGTTTGCTGAGAATGATGGTTTCCAGCTTCATCCATGTCCCTGCAAAGGACATGAACTCATTCTTTTTTATGGCTGCAGAGTATTCCATGGTGTCTCTGTGCCACATTTTCTTTCTCCAGTCTATTATTGATGGACATTTGGGTTGGTTCCAAATCTTTGCTGTTGTGAATAGTGCCACAATAAACATACATGTGCATGTGTCTTTATAGCAGCATGATTTATAGTCCTTTGGGTATATACCCAGTAAAGGGATGGCTGGATCAAATGGTATTTCTGGTTCTAGATCCCTGAGGAATCGCCACACTGACTTCCACAATGGTTGAACTAGTTTACATTCCCACCAACAGTGTAAAAGCGTTCCTATTTCTCCACATCCTCTCCAGCATCTGTTGTTTCCTGACTTTTTAATGATCGCCCTTCTAACTGGCATGAGATGGTATCTCATTGTGGTTTTGATTTGCATTTCTCTAATGACCAGTGATGATGAGCTTTTTTTTCCACATGTTTATTTGGCCAACTTTTTGATATGTTTCAATATTAGGACCAAGATATCTTCTTCTTATTATTATTATTTGAGATGGAGTCTCGCTCTGTCACCCAGGCTGGAGTGCAATGGCACAATCTCAGCTTACTGCAACCTCTGCCTCCTGGGTTGAAGCGATTCTCCTGCCTCAGCCCACCGAGTAGCTGGGATTACAGGCGTGCACCACCACACCTGGCTAATTTTGTATTTTTAGTAGAGATGGGGTTTCACCCTGTCGGTCATGTTGGTCTCAAACTCCCGACCTCAGGTGATCTGCCCGCCTTGGCCTCCCAAAGCGCCCGGATTATAGGCGTGAGCCGCCGCGCCCGGCCGTCTTATTATTTCTTTAAAAACCAATGGCAACTTTAACTGCCCTTCCCCAATCTTTGCTCCAATTTCTTCCCTGCGGTACCATGTCATGATGACTCTACTCTGTATGGCTCAAGACCTTCTACTAGAGCCTCGGCAGATCGCCTGCAGGGTGGTTTATGCTGCCCTTGAGGAAGACTCAGTGCAAATGTCCGGGGAGATGGCGGAATTCGTCGTGCCTCTGAAGGGCCCACCTGGTGTCCCCAGAGCTGCTGAAAGATGGGTTTCCCTATTGCATTGAAATTGAAGTTCTTTTTTAAAAAAATACAAGGGACTCCTAGGGGCAGAGGGAAAGTACGGGTCGGCTTCTGTTCCTTGCTGTTTCGGTGAAGGGAGAATTTTGTGAAGAACTCAGCGTTTGTGTGTGTATTTAAATCTACCTATATATCTGCCATTATCCATCTATCCTATCTATTATCTATCTATCTATCTTTCTGTCTGTCTGTCTGCCTATCTGTATCTAATCTATCATCTCTATCATTTATCTAATCTATCATCTATGTATCTATCATCTATCTGATCTATCTAATCTATCATCTATCTATTCATTCATCTATTTATCTATCTATTCTATCCATCTATCTAATCTGTCATCTATCTATCTATCATCTATTATGTATCTATCTGTATCTATCTATTTGTA
This sequence comes from Gorilla gorilla gorilla, assembly GCF_029281585.2. Taxonomy (NCBI): domain Eukaryota; kingdom Metazoa; phylum Chordata; class Mammalia; order Primates; family Hominidae; genus Gorilla; species Gorilla gorilla. The sequence goes on from NC_073247.2 coordinate 9,892,366, forward strand.
TCTAACCTATCATCTCTATCTATCATCTATCATCTATCTAATCTATCATCTATATGTATCTATCATTTATCTGATCTATCTATCATCTATCTGATCTATCTAATGTATCTATCATCTATGCATTCATCTATCTATTTATCCATGTATTCTGTGCATCTATCTATGTATCTAATCTATCATCTATCTGTCTATCATCTATTATGTATCTATCTATATCTATCTATAATCTATCATCTCTATCATCTATCATCTATCTATCTAATCTATCTATCATGTATCTGTGTATCTATCTATCATCTATCTGATCTATCTTCTATCTATTCATTCATCTATCTATCCATCTATTCTTTCCATCTATCATCTATCTATCTATCATCTATCTATCTATCTATCATCTATCTATCTATCTATCATCTATCTATCTATCTATCTATCATCTATCTATCTATCTATCTATCTATCTATCTATCTATCATCTATCTATCTATCTATCTATCTATCTATCTATCTATCTATCTATTACCATCATCTATCTATCTATCTATCCATCTATTCTTTCCATCTATCTATCATCTATCTATCTATCTATCTATCTATCTATCATCTATCTATGTATCTATCTATCTATCTATCTATCTATCATCTATCTATCTATCTATCTATCTATCTATCTATCATCTATCTATGTATCTATCTATCTATCATCTATCTATCATCTATCTATCTATCTATCTATCATCTATCTATCTATCTATCTATCTATCTATCTATCTATCTATCTATCTATTACCATCATCTATCTATCTATCCATCTATTCTTTCCATCTATCTATCATCTATCTATCTATCATCTATCTATCTATCTATCTATCTATCTATCTATCTATCTATCTTATAATTTATAAGCCATGTTTCAAATAATGCAAAGCAGTGTGTATAGCGGCTTATGCCTGTAATCCCAGAACTTTGGGAGGCTGAATTGAGAGGATCACTTGAGGCCAGGAAGTCGAGGCTGCAGTGAGCTATGACTTTGCCACTGCGCTCCAGCCTGGGTGACAGAGTGAGACCCTGCCTCAAAACAAAAGAAAAAAACAGAAAACACACACAATATGAGGACAGCACTATACAAAAAAACAGAAATTAGAATGTAATTGAGGAAAAGACTGTTTAGACGCTGGAGAATCGGGCCCTTAGAACGTAGTTAATTACACAGTGCCCTTTCTGGTCTTTCCTTCTTTCTTTCTCTTTCCTTTCTTTCTTTGAGTCTCACTTTTCTTGCCTTTCTTCCTTCCTTCCTTTGCTTTCTCTTTCTTTCTTTCTTTCTTTCTTTCTTTCTTTCTTTCTTTCTTTCTTTCTTTCTTCCTCTTTCTTTCTTTCTTTCATGGACTCTCACCTTCCTTCCTTCCTTTTTCTTTCTTCTTCCCTTCTCTTCTTTCTTTCTTTCTTTTATGGAGTCTCACCTTTCTTGCCTTTCTTCCTTCCTTCCTTTCTTCCTTCCTTCCTTTCTTCCTTCCTCCCTCCCTCCCTCTTTCCTTCCTCCTTTCTTTCTTCTTTCTTTCTTTCTTTTTCTTCCTTCCTTCCTTTCTTTCCTTCTTTCCTTCCTTCCTTCCTTCCTTCCTTCCTTCCTTCCTTCTTTCCTTCCTTCCTTCCTTCCTTCCTTCCTTCCTTCCTTCCTTCCTTCTTTCCTTCTTTCCTTTCATGGAGTCTCGCTCTGTCTCCCAGGCTGGCTGTGGTGCAGTCTTGGCTCACTGCAACCTCCGCCTCTCGGGTTCAGGCAATTCTCCTGACTCAGCCTCCCCTGAGTAGCTGGGATTACAGGCACCTGCCACCCCTCCTGGCTAATTTTTGTATTTTTAGTAGAGATGAAGTTTCACCATGTTGGCCAGGCTCGTCTTGAACTCCTGACCACAAGGGATCTGCCTGCCTCGGCCTCCCAAAGTGCTGGGATTACCGGCGTGAGCCACCGCTCCCGGCCCTGTTGAGTTTCTAATTAGCCTTTCCAAAGGAGACCATGAGATACGCATTTATCTCAGTGAGTAGAGGGATGCTTTGAGCTCTTGAGTTCTGTCTTGTCCCTTGTCCACGAGGAATTTCTGTGGATAGATTGTGAGGGAAGCCTGTGGCTCTTTTCTCCTGGTAGCTATCTTTTTTTTTAGGAGTAAAATAGGAGGCAGGGTTGTCTGAGACAGTTCCCAGCTTGAATTTTTCCCTTTAAGTCGTGTCCTGTATCAGCCAATGCTGGATTTCAGGTAGGCGGCTGGGTTGAAACATGGATAAATGAATAAGTGGGTGAGTGATTGACATCGGGGACCAGTTGGGGTGGCAGGTGAAGGGGCTTAACCTCCCCCGCCCCCACCTCAGCCTGTATAATATTATTTTATTCTTCTAAGCTAACGTGAGTTTCTCTCTTTGGGGCTTATCTCTTTTAAAGTTTTGATGTATGTACGCTTTCTCCATCTTGCTGTCTTTGTTCACCTGTAACAATGTATTTTGTTCGATATAAGGTGCTTTGGTGTTTCGTTTTATTTTTTTAAGTTTGATTCTCCCTTTTCCATTTTTCTGTCTCCGTGGCGGAGTCCCGGGACCTCCCCAGGGATGGGCGAGTCACAATATCTGTGGCCGACTGGCCCATCTGTCTTCCTCTCCTGCGTTTTTCAACGATGGTCCATTATGCAAACGATCCTGGTCAGAGACAAGGAATAATATCAGATAAGGGAGAATTATAATGCCATAAATAGAAGAAGGCTTTTTTTTTTTTTTTTGGAATATAAACTGGATCTTTTTTTTTAATTTTATTATTATTATCTTTTAAGTTTTAGGGTACATGTGCAGGTTTCTTACATATGTATACATGTGCCACGTGCTTTTTGTAACATGGTGATACTCTCTTAGAGACAGGACCACACTCCCTTTATTCGTTTTTCCCTGGTATGTTATTAGTTTTGTTTCTTTTTTTTTTTCAATTTTACTTTAAGTTCTGGGGTACATATGCAGAACGTGCAGGTTTGTTACATACGTGTACACGTGCCACGGTGGTTTGCTGCACCCAACAACCCGTCATCTACATTAGTAGCTGAGATTACAGGTGCCTGCCACCATGCCGGGCTAATTGTTGTATTTTCAGTGGAGACAGGGTTTCACTATGTTGGCCAGGCTGCTCTTGAACTCATGCCTGTTATCCCAGCACTTTGGGAGGCTGAGGCGGGTGGATCACGAGGTCAGGAGATCGAGACCATCCTGGCTAACACGGTGAAACCCTGTCTCTACTAAAAATACAAAAATTAGCCGGGCGTGGTGGCGGGCACCTGTAGTCCCAGCTACTCGGGAGGCTGAGGCAGGAGACTGGCGTGAACCCGGGAGGTGGAGCTTGCAGTGAGCCGAGATCGCACCACTGCACTCCAGCCTGGGCGACAGAGCGAGACTCCGTCTCAAAAAAAAAAAAAAAAAAAAAAAGATTCTTATTTGTGGGTGACAGAGGGATTCAGAAGGGTCACCTGGCCACTTTTGAACAACAATCCTGAGAACTCTACCCAGTCTGGATGGCTGGCAGCTCAGGAGGGTGAAACTCCAATGGTGTTGGAAAAGCTGAAGAATTTTTTTTTTTTAGGCACAAAGTCTGAACTATCTCATGCATTCTTGTAACACCTTGGAAGATGACTTTCCAGCCATGTTCTGTTATTAGAAAATAAATTAGAAAAATTCTTGGTGAGTGTTTCTGCATATTCCAGGCTACACCTCCCTACCGCTCCCCCCCCTTTTTTTTTTTAAAGCCAGCCTGACTCTGACCTTTGGTAACCTCACATTCTTTGCTCAAAAACATGTGATATGAACACAGATGGCTTTCATGCCAACCTAAGTGGTATCATATGCCTCCCTGAAGCCCCCGGCTCCGGCCAGCCAATTTGCACTTTTTTGCCGCTGAGGAATTGGTACGACGTGCAAACAATTCTGCCTTATCAAAAGCAGGACACCTTTTAAACTCTGTGCAAAGTCCTCATATTGGCTTGATGAATAGCTTGGACATGCACCCACACACAGGATGTTTTGACTTGTGGGTTTAGCCTTGGGATCTGGAGGTTTTGGTTTCACCTCAGCTGACATCAACCAGAGATGGTGGGCTGAGAAAGGAATCGCTCTTCTGAAAATGAGGCATTTCCAGAGCTCAAAGGGAAAGGAAAAGGAAGTCAGTGTCTTCCCTGGTTGACGAAGTACGGGAGGTTTCTTTTTCTTTAGGAGTACCTGTCCTCAGGCCTCCCCCGATCTTACGGGACATTTGCAGACCTGGATTTTTCTGGGCAGAATTTATCTCAGTGTGGCTGTGATTGACAATGAGAGTCCAAACACAAATAAGTAGAAATATCTTAAAGAACTTAAACAAATTGACAAGAAAAAAAAACAACCCATCAAAAAGTGGGCAAAGGATATGAACAGACACTTCTCAAAAGAAGACATTTATGCAGCCAACAAACCTATAAAAAAAAGGCTCATCATCACTGGCCATCAGAGACATGCAAATCAAAACCACCATGAGATACCATCTCATGCCAGTTAGAACACGATCAGTAAAAAGTCGGGAAACAGCAGATGCTGGAGAGGATGTGGAGAAATAGGAACGCTTTTACACTGTTGGTGGGAATGTAAATTAGTTCAACCATTGTGGAAGACAGTGTGGTGATTCCTCAAGGATCTAGAACTAGAAATACCATTTGACCCAGCCATCCCATCACTGGGTATATACCCAAAGGACTATAAATCATGCTACTATACAGACACATGCACACGTATGTTTATTGCGGCACTATTCACAACAGCAAAAACTTGGAACCAACCCAAATGTCCATCAACGATAGACTGGATAAAGAAAATGTGGCACATAGACACCATGGAATACTATGCAGCCATAAAAAGGATGAGTTCATGTCCTTTGCAGGGACGTCGGTGAAGGAAACCATCATTCTCAGCAAACTATCACAAGGTCAGAAAACCAAACACTGCATGTTCTCCTTCATAAGTGGGAGTTGAACAATGAGAACACATGGACACAGGGAGGGGAACATCACACACCAGGGCCTGTCGGGGGCTGGGGGAGCTAGGGGAGGGAGAGCATAAGGACAAATACCTAATGTAGATGATGGGTTGATGGGTGCAGCAAACCACCATGGCACGTGTATATCTGCGTAGCAAACCTGCCCGTTCTCCACATGTACCCAGAACATAAAGTATAATTTAAAAAATAAATAAAGATAAATTTGTCAAGTGTCCTTTCTTCTCCAACTGGCAGAGCACCTTCCCTTTCTATTGCATTTTTTTCCTCATCTTTCTGCAAGGATTCTCTCTTCCAGGAACAAGCCCTCTTTGGCAGTGGAGCTCTGGGGCCATTCTTATCCAGAACAGACATGCCTGGGCAACTAGACATAGAGAAATTATGAGTTTTTTATTTTATTTCACGGACTATTTATTTTTTAGAGACAAAGTCTTGCTCTGTTTCTCAGGCTGGAGTGCAGTGGTACAATCAAAGCTCATGGCAGCCTCAACCCCCTGGGCTCAAGGGAATCCTCCTGCCTCAGCCTCCCAAGTAGCTGGGACCACAGGCACCCACCACCACGCCCGGCTAATTTTTTGTATTTTTAGTAGAGACGGGGTTTCACTGTGTTAGCCAGGATGGTCTCGATCTCCGGACCTCATGATCTGCCTGCCTCGGCCTCCTAAAATGCTGGGATGACAGGCATCAGCCGTCACACCCAGCTCAATTTTTTATTTTGAATGAGAGAGCAAAGTAGGATTGTCAGTGAGGTTCTATTTTGCCGTAAGAGGAAAAGAAAACATACCTGCAGGGATAACCACCCTCATTCCATAGGAGAAAGTCATTTTAGGTCGAGCTTGATGGCTCATGCCTGTAATCCCAGCACTTTGGGAGGCCGAGATGGGTGTTCGGGGGTTGGAGACCAGCCTGGGCAACATGGTGAAACCACATCTCTACTAAAATACAAAACATCAGCCAGGTGTGGTGGTGCATGCCTGTAATCCCAGCTACTCGGGTGGCTGAGGCCTGTGAATTGCTTGAGCCCAGGAGGTGGAGGTTGCAGTTAGCAGAGATCGCACCACTGCACAGCCTGCTTGGCTGTTTTATTCTCTGCAGCTCCTCTGGTCCTGGTGGGTTCATTTCTTTGCTCCCATCTCAGTGAGATCTGACCCACACATGAGGGCCCTGACAACTTTTCTTCGTGATTCCGTATTTTAAAAGTAAATGTCGTTTCTGGGAACTTTTAATACCATTTTGGTTACGTGTCTAATCCACCTGCTCTGTCTTTCTTTCTTTCTTTCTTTCTTTCTTGCTTGCTTGCTTTCTCTTTCTTTTCTTTCTTTCTTTTTTTTCTTTCTTTCTTTTTCCTTTCTTCCTTCCTTTCTTTTTTCCTTCCTTCCTTTCTTCCCTTCTTTCTTTCTTTCTCTCTTTCCCTCTCCTTCCTTCCTTCCTTCCTTCCTTCCTTCCTTCCTTCCTTCCTTTCTTTCTTTCTTTCCTTCCTTCCTTTCTGTTTTCTTTCTCTTTTTTTGGCACAAACACATGTATTTATTTACTTTTAATAATAAATAAACACATTTATTTATTATGTACTTATTTTTGTAAATAAGTAAATAATTATTTTTGAGATGAATCTCACTCTGTCCCCAGGCTGGAGTGCAGTGGCACGATCTCAGCTCACTGCAACCTCTGTGTCCCGGGTTCAAGCGATTCTCCTGCCTCAGCCTCCCGAGTAGCTGGGATTACAGGCATGCACCACCACTCCTGGCTAACTTTTGTATTTTTAGTAGAGATGGGGTTTCACCATCTTGGTCAGGCTGGTCTCAAACTCCTGATCTCGTGATTCTCCCGCCTTGGCCTCCCAAAGTGCTGGGATTACAGGCGTGAGCCACCGTGCCTGGCCACACATTTATTTATTAACCAAAGGGATGATCCTAATTAATCCAACACTTTGAAATAGCTGCATGGAAAATGGTTGTGATAAAGATAATTGAACACAGTAATGAAAAAATAAAGAAGCAGTATGCAGATTTGCTTCATTGGACTGAGCATGTTTATTCTCGTAGTTAATGGCTGTCCAAAGTGATGATGGGATTTTTATTTATTTTATTTTATTTATTTATTTTTTTGAGACGGAGTCTCACTCTGTCACCCAGGCTGGAGTGCAATGGCAGGATCTTGGCTCACTGCAACCTCCACCTCCCAGGTTCAAGCGATTCTCCTGCCTCAGCCTCCCGAGTAGCTGGGACTACAGGCACCCGCCACCACGCCTAGCTAATTTTTGTATTTTTAGCAGAGACGGGGTTTCACCATGTTGGTCAGGCTGCTCTCAAACTCCTATTCTCATGATTTGCCCTCAGCCTCCCAAAGTGCTGGAATGACAGGCCTGAGCCACCGCACCTGTCCATGATGCTGGGATTTTGATTCTACTTGTTCATAGATGTGAGTAGAGGTGACTTTGCTCATCACACAGTCTGACACTAATTTCCCATCTTTTGGTTTTCTTGTTAGTCTGAGTTTTTCTGTCCTCACCTGCGGTTTCTTCAAACTTCTCTCCCAGGGTACAGGAACACTGTCTTCTCAAAGTGCCCTCAGTTTTTCTGGTGAGACTTTTGCCATCACAAGTCACGATACAATCTGGTTCGGCCATTGAGTCCGTTTTTCCCAAAGCGATTCAGACTCCTAGTTCCTTCACATAGTCATCAAAGCGTTTGCTGTCCACCAGGTGCCATTTTCCTTCCAGCTGTTGGATGGGGGCCAGTTCCTTAGAAGGGCGGGGGTCTTGGAGAGACGGATGAGGCTTCCCGGAGAAAGGTGGGTTGGCCCTGACCTGAAGGGAGGGTGCAGCCTGGGGCAGGGGAAGCGGTCCATGCTGGGTGCATCCATGCAGAGATAATATGGGGTGATCATGATTCTTTCCATGAGGGTCACGATGAAGATCATCTTGGTTTTTTTTTTTCTTTTTTTTTTGAGACACAGTTTCGCTCTTGTTGCCCAGGCTGGAGTGCAATGGCACAATCTCGGCTCACTGCAACCTCCACCTCCCGGGTTCAAGCGATTCTCCTGCTTGAGCCTCCCGAGTAGCTGGGATTGCAGGCATGCACCACCACGCCCGGCTAATTTTGTATTTTTTTTTTTAGTAGAGACGGGGTTTCTCCATGTTGGTCAGGCTGGTCTCGAACTCCTGACCTCAGGTGATCCACCCGCCTCGGCCTCCCAAAATGCTGGGATGACAGGCCTTAGCCACCGTGCCCGGCCGATCATCTTTGTTTTATGCATTTCTGCATTTTCCAGTTTGCGCCCATGATCGTACCTCCATTTAGAATTGGAACGTGTCTGTGGAAACCAATCCACAAACACAGACAAAAATGAGGAAGAACTTACGGGATTTGTTAAAGTTTTAATGTACGGGTGCCGTATCACCAGAATGCCACTCTTACATGTGTACCCAAAAGAATTTTTAAAAGGTACTCAAGGCCGGGCGCGGTGGCTCACGCCTGTAATCCCAGCACCTTGGGAGGCCGAGACGGGTGGATCACGAGGTCAGGAGATCGAGACCATCCTGGGTAACACGGTGAAACCTCGTCTGTACTAAAAATACAAAAAATTAGCCGGGCATGGTGGTGGGCGCCTGTAGTCCCAGCTACTCGGGAGGCTGAGGCAGGAGAATAGCATGAACCCGGGAGGCAGAGGTTGCAGTGAGCTGAGATCGTGCCGCTGCACTCCAGCCTGGGTGACAGAGCAAGATGGCGTCTCGAAAAAAAAAAAACCAAAGGAGACTCAAACAAGGACTGTAGGACAGTGTTCACAGCAGCAAGTTTGACGGTAGCCAAAAGATGGAAAAAAACCAAGGGTCTGTTGATGGATAAATGCAATGTGGTCCATCCATGCAGTGGAATATTATACACCCATGAAAAGGCAGGAAGCTAGCTCTGACACAGGCTGCAGTGTGGATGGACCTGGAAGACATCACACTCAGTGACAGAAGCCGGACACAAAAGGCCACGTTGTGTAGGACTCCATTATATAAATGCAATGTGGTCCATCCATGCAGTGGAATATTATACACCCATGAAAAGGAAGGAAGCTAACTCTGACACAGGCTGCAGTGTGGATGGACTTCAAGGACATCACGCTCAGTGAGAGAAGCCAGACACAAAAGGCCATATCATGCAGGATTCCATTTATATAAAATGTCCAGAACAGGCAAACCCACAGAGACAGAAAGTGGATTTGTGGTTGCCAGGGGCCGGGGAGGGGCTGGGGACTCACTGCTGCCTGCATACAGGGTCTCTTTTTGGAGTGATAAAAATGTTCTGGAAGTAAATAGAGGTGGTGATTGCAGAGCATTAAACATCATTCAAATGGGATTATTATTATGTTTTTTTTTGAGATGGAGTTTCACTCTTGTTGCCCAGGCTGGAGTGCAGGGGAGCGATCTGAGCTCACTGCAACCTCCACCTCCCGAGTTGAAGTGATTTTCCTGCCTCAGCCTCCCTAGTAGCTGGGATTACAGGCGTCCGCCACCACACCCAGCTAATTTTTGTATTTTTAGTAGAGACGGGGTTTCACCATGTTGGCCAGGCTGGTCTTGAACTCCTGACCTCAGGTGATCCGCCTGCCTCGGCCTCCCAAAGTGCTGGGATTATAGGCATGAGCCGCCACTCCTGGCTTCAGATGGGGAATTTTATGCTATGTGAATTATATCTAAATAAAAAAGTTAAAGAAAGAAAAGGAATGAAGGAAGGAATGGAGGGACAGAGGAAGGGAGGAAGGAAGGAAAGAGGAAGGAAGGAAAGAAAGGGAGGGAGGAAGGAAGAAAGGAAGGAAGGAAGAAAGGAAGGAAGGAAGGAAAGGAAAGACAGAAGGAGAGAGGGAGGGAGGAAGGAAGGAAGGAAGGTAGCAAGGAAGGAGAGAGGGAGGGAGGAAGGAAGGTAGGAAGGAAGGTAGGAAGGAAGGAGAGAGGGAGGGAGGAAGGAAGGTAGGAAGAAAGGTAAGAAGGAAGGAAGGTAGGAAGGAAGGTAAGAAGGAAGGAAGGAAGGTACCAACGAAGATAAGGAAGGAAAGAAGGAAGGAAGGAAAGAAAGGAGGGAGGGAGGAAGGAAGGAAGGAATGGAAGGAAGGAGAGAGGGAGGAAGGAAGGAAGGAAGGTAAGGAAGGAAGGAAGGTACGAAGGAAGATAAGAAGGAAGGAAAGGAAGGAAGGAAAGAAGGAAGGAAGGAAAGAAAGGGAGGGAGGAAGGAAGGAAGGAAGGAGAGAGGGAGGGAGGAAGGAAGGAAGGAAGGAAGGAGAGAGGGAGGGAGGAAGGAAGGAAGGAAGGAAGAGACAAAAATAAACCCAAATAGGGAATGTCCACCTTGGAGGCTGATGTTCACGTCCACAGGTCCTGCCTCCCCAGACACTTACTCAACTCTGAAGCCTTCACTGGTAAGACAGCAGGGGTGGGGGGACGGCGGAGTCTTTGATCAGAAGAGGGCTCAACAGGCAAGGGGACCTGGTCCTTGCAAAAACCTTGGACTGCAGTACGGGCCGTGGGATGGGCCTCGTGTGTGGCCCGCACCCTTTTCCCCGTCAGGGAAGCTCAGGAGGGCCTTTTTCAACGTCTCTTTATCTGACAGCTTTCATGCATCCTAAGACAGCAAGCAGAATTAGATCAAAGTCTACGAGGCCCTGTCGGCTCGGTGAGGAAGGCGAGCCAGCTTGTATCTTCATAAGAGAGGTGACAGTTGGTTTGAACTGGCGTTGGGCCACGGAGGGCTGGGCAGTGCAGAGAGGACTGGCGACGAGGGCTGGGATTCTTGGCTTTCCAGGAGGAACAGCCCTGCTCCCTTCTGTCCACTTGCCTCCTTCCTGGGTCTCTTTCCCCAGTAGGTGTGGTTCCTTGTGTCCTGCAGGCCACAGTGCGACCCAGGGCTTCGGAGCACGCGTTGATAGTCCTGACTTTTGTCTGACATCTATGCAGAAAACGGAGAGCATCCCCTCAGACAATGGGATACTGTCCCTCAGGTGCTGACCACACTCTGCGACTTGTCGTGATGGATAACAGGTGTGTCTGCAGCTTGACCTTGCACCTGAGGCAGCCGCAGAGAGGTGGAGGAAGGAGGAGAGGAATTCCAAAATTTCACTGGAGCAAGTTTAGCCCAGCTGGCTGCTGGAGAAACGGTTCTCCTGGATATTTTGGAGACTATATGGAGAATGAATTCCTTCCTTCCTTCCTTCCTTCCTTCCTTCCTTCCTTCCTTCCTTCCTTCCTCCCTCCCTTCCTTCCTTCCTTCTTTCCTTCCTTCCCTTCCTTCCTTCCACTTTCCTTTCTTTCTTTCTCTTTTTCTTTCTTCTCTCTCTCTTTCCTTCCTTCCCTCCCTCCCTCCATCCTTCCTTCCTTTTTCTCTTTCTTTCTTGCTTTCTTTCTTTCCTTCTCTTCTTTCTTCCTTCTTTCTTCTTTCTTTCTTTCTTTCTTCCTGCCTCCCTTCCTCCCTCCCTCCCTTCCTTCCTTCTCTTCTTTCCCTTCCTTCCTTCCTTCCCTCTTCCTTCCCTTCCCTCCCTTCCCCTTCCTTCTTTCCTTCCTTCTCTTCCTTCCCTTCCCTTTCCTTCCCCTTCCTTCCTTCGTTCCTTCATTTCTTCCTTCCTTCCTTCATTTATTCCTTCTTTCCTTCCTTCCCTCCCTCCTTCTTTCCCTCCCTCCCTTCCTTCCTTCTTTCCTTCCTTCCCTCTCTCTCCTTTCTTCTCTCTCTTTCTCTGTTTTTTTTGTTTTTTTTTGGAGACAGGGTCTCACTCTGTCACCCAGACTGGAGTGCAGTGGTACAGTCACAGCTCACTGCAGCCTCAACCTCCTGGGCTCTACCAATCCTCCCACCTCAGCCTCCTGAGCAGCTGGGACTACAGGAGTGCACCACCACGCCCGGCTAATTTTTTGGTATTTTTAGTAGAGACGGGGTTTCACCGTGTTAGCCAGGATGGTCTCGATCTCCTGACCTCGTGATCTGCCCATCTCAGCCTCCCAAGGTGCTGGGATTGCAGGTATTCCTAAATATTTGTTAAGTGCTAGGTGTTTAATGAAAGCGTAATGGGTAGAGAAGCCATCTCATGTGTATATTGTCACACGTGTCCATGTGAAGAGACCACGAAACAGACTTCGTGTGAGCAATAAAACTTTTTAATCACCTGGGTGCAGGCGGGCTGAGTCTGAAAAGAGAGTCACTGCAGGGAGATACGGGCGGGGCCGTTTTATAGGATTTGGGTACGTAGTGGAAAATTACAATAAAAGGGGGTTGTTCTCTGGCTGGCAGGGGCAGGTGACACTAGGTGCTCATTGAGCCAGGATGAGCCAGGAGAGGGAATTTCACAAGGTAAAGTCATCGGTTAAGGCAGGAACAGGCCATTTTCACTTCTTTCGTGATTCTTCGGTTACTTCAGGCCATCTGGATGTATATGCGCAGGTCACAGGGCATATGATGGTTTCGCTTGGGCTCAGAGGCCTGACATATATATGTGTGAATGTACATGTATGTGTGCAGGCATGCGTCTATACGTGTCTGTAGGTGTACGTATATATGTGTATATATGTGTGAATTTGCATGTATGTGTATGGGCGTATGCATGTATATATGTGTGCACATGCATGTATTTGTGTGTGCATGTATATATGTGTGCATGTATGTGTATATGTGTGTATGTATATGTGTGTGTGCATGTATGTGTATATGTGTATGCATGTGTATATGTGTATGCATGTGTATATGTGTGTATGCATGTGTATGTGTGTATGCATGTGTATATGTGTGTATGCATGTGTAGGTGTGTGCATGTATGTGTATATGTGTGTATGTATATGTGTGTGCATGTATGTGTATATGTGTATGCATGTGTATATGTGTGCACATGTATATATTTGTGTGTGTGTGTATGTCTGTATGTGTATATGTGTGTATGTTGGTAGTGTGAATATGTGTGTATCTGTGTGTATTTATTTATATATATGCATATATATGTATCTGTGTATATATAGATGTCTATGTGTGTATACATGTGTGTCTGTGTGTTTATGTGTACATACTGTGTGTGTGCATGATATAACATATGTGCATGCGTATATGTGTATACAAATGTCTATATGTGTAGGACTGTGTATATAGAATGAGTGTATGTATATGTGTTGTGTATGTATGTATTTGTGGATGTATGTACGTGTGTATCTCTGTATGTGTACATGTGTATACTTATGTGTGTATGCATGTATATGCGTGTATAAGTGTGTATTCATTTATACATATCATGTGTGTGTCTGTGTATATATACGTGTGTATGTGTATATAGATGTGTGTGCATGTGTTTATGTGTATGTACTATGTTTGTGTGTATATAACATGTGCATGTGTGTGTATATATGGTATATGTGTGTATGACTGTGTATATATAGTGTGTATATGCATGTATATGTGTTATGTGTATATATTTGTGCGTATGTATATGTAATATGTGTATATATAATGTGTGTATGCATAGACATGTATTACACATGTATATGTGTAGATATATTTGTATGCATGCATATGTATGTATATTTGTGTGTATATTTGTGTGTATATGTGTCTATGCATTTATAATGTGTGCATGTGTATGTATGCATTTGTGTGTGTGTATGTGTTTATAATGTGTGTATATGTGTATGTGTGTATATTTGTGTCTGTGTGTATATTTGTGTCTATGTGTATATATGTGCATATGTGTTTATAATGTGTGTATGTGTGTGTATGTATGTACACATTTGTGTATGTGTATGTGTTTATAAAACAAGTGTGTATATGTTTGTATGTATTTGTGTGTATATGTGTATCTGTGTGTATGTGTTTATAATACGTGTATGTATGTGTATATGTGCGTATATTTGTGTGCATATTTATGTGTGCATATGTGCATATATATGTGTATATATGTTTATTATACGTGTGTATATGTGTGTGAATGAGTACATATGTGTGTATGTGTGTATATGTGTGCATGTGTGTATATAAATGTATGTGTGTATATTTCAGTGTTTGTGTATATGTGTGTATGTTTATGTGTGTATATGTGTATGTATTTGCATGTATGTGTGTGTGTGTGTTTATAATACATGTGTATGTGTGTATGTGTGTATATTTGTGTGTATGTGCATATATGTGTGTATGTGTGTCTTTGTGTCTATGTGTGTATATATGTGTGTTTATAATACATGTGTATGTGTGTGTATATGTGTGTATGTGTGTGTATATTTGTGTGTATATTTAAGTGTATGTGTATATATGTATGTGTTTATGTGTGTATGTGTGTATGTGTGTGTATGTGTGTATATGTGTATGCATTTATAACGTGTGTATGTATATGTGTTTCTGAATATATTTGTTATGCATGCATATCTGTGTATGTATATGTGTGCATGTGTGTATAATGTGTGCATGTGTTTATAATGTGTGTATGTGTGTATATGTGTGTATATATGTATGTGTGTGTTATAACGTTGTATGTATATGCATATATATGTGTGTGCACGTGTGTATATACGTGTGTGTGCGTGTATACTGAGATAACTTTCAGCAGTCCTTATGCATATGTCATGTGTGCATGTGTGTATGTGTATGTGTGTGCATATTTGTGTGTATGTATATGTGTGTGCACGTGTGTGCAATATGTGTGTACATGTGTGTATAGTGTGTGTGTGTGCACGTGTATACTGACATAACTTTCAGCAGTCCTTTGCCTTCTAGTGGCATTCTCACGTTTAACTTTACTCCCTCCTTTTTTAAGCTGTCTGACTCCTCTTACTTTTGCCCGCGCCTTCGGTGTTGCTGGCGTGAGCCTTCCCCGGGTGTGAGTATTGCCTCTCCGTCACGACCTGGCTGAGGCTCTCCCATGGATCTTGTAGCAGCAAAGTGTCGTCACTGTGAGAGGCAGGACTATTAAAAGCCCTCCAAGATGACCATCCTCCAGTGGCCACTTTTTGATTTCTTTAAGAGGCATTTTGATTCCACAGTCTCTCGTGATGCTGCATTCCTTTTCCACTGGCATTTACAGCTGGAATCACGGGCAGTTTCCTTCCCGGGGTGAAAAGGCGGCCGTGAATGTGGCTCTGCAGGGAGCCCTGGAGACTAGGTTTCTGCCCCCAGGCCTCTGCCCAGGTGTGTAACACAGCGAGGGGCACCCAGGCAGTTTGCATACCAATTGGGGTGTGATTTGCATGCGGGCAGCGGGCCTGGAAATCCCTGAGCACCAGCTGAGGGGAAATTTAATAACAGTCCTGAGGGCTTGAGGACTAACAGCTCAATGGGACCAGCTGCTCTCAGCTCCTCTGAGGGCAAAAAATGAAAATTAAATTAAATTTAGAACAGAGTCATGACATAAATGACAGTGGGGAAGGTGGGGGTTGTGTACCAGGCAAGGGTTCTTGGAGGAGACACCGGGGTAGGGCTGACGCAGGTGAGATCCCCCTCTGGCCCCCCACCCCACTGTCCCCTCCCGCCCCCCACCCCACTGTCCCCTCCCAGGATTTTTGTACAAGTGCCTGGTGGACCTGGGACTAGCAGGAATGTGTCCCCAGCATGCTTTTGGTGTCAGTGTTTGCCCTTAACTTGTTTGAGTATCAGAATTATCTCTGATTCTTTTAACTTTAAATTGGTATTATTATTATTTGAGACGGAGTTTCACTCTTGTCGCCCAGGCTGGAGTGCAATGGCACAATGTTGGCTCACTGCAACCTCTGCCTCCCAGGATCAAGAGATTCTCCTGTCTCAGCCTCCAGAGACTTTTAACTTTAAATTGGTATTATTATTATTATTATTATTATTAGAGACGGAGTTTCTCTCTTGTCGCCCAGGCTGGAGTGCAATGGCACAATTTTGACTCATTGCAATGGCGCGATCTCGGCTCACTGCAACCTCTGCCTCCCAGGTTCGAGCGATTCTCCTGCCTCAGCCTCCCGAGCCTTTTAACTTTAAATTGGTATTATTATTATTATTATTATTATTATTATTTGAGACGGAGTTTCACCCTTGTCACTCAGGCTGGAGTGCAATGGCACAATTTTGACTCACTGCAACCTCTGCCTCCCGGGATCAAGAGATTCTCCTGCTTCAGCCTCCAGAGACTTTTAACTTTAAATTGGTATTATTATTATTATTATTATTATTATTATTGCTGCTATTATTATTTGAGATGGAGTTTCACTCCTGTCACTCAGGCTGGAGTGCAATGGCATAATTTTGACTCACTGCAACCTCTGCCTCCCGGGTTCAAGAGATTCTCCTGCTTCAGCCTCCAGAGACTTAACATTAAATTGATATTATTATTATTATTATTATTTGAGACAGAGTTTCACTCTTGTCGCCCAGGCTGGAGTGCAATGGTGCGATCTCGGCTCACTGCAACCTCCACCTCCCAGGTTCAAGCGATTCTCCTGCCTCAGCTTCCCGAGTAGCTGAGATTACAGACGCCCGCCACCATGCCCGGCTAATTTTTATTATTTAGTATTTTTATTTTTTAGTATTCTTAGTATTTTTATTATTCAGTATTTTTAGTAGAGCCGGGGTTTCACCACATTGGCAAGGCTGGTCTCGAACTCCTGACCTCCGGTGATCCACCCACCTCGGCCTCCCAAAATGCTTGGATTACAGGCGTGAGCCGCCATGCCCGGCCGAAATTGGTATTATTTTTAAAAACCACCCGGCCATATATAAAAGCCAAAAGAACGCTAACAAGAACTCCCATAAACCCACGACCCGGCATCAATAATCAGGATTTTGCCAGTTTATTCTCTGTTTTTTTATTGTCATCTTAAGACAGGTTTCCACCATGTTGCCCAGGCTGGTCTCGAACTCCTGGGCTCAAGGGATCCTCCTGCCTCAGCCTCCCAACATGCTGGGATTACAGACATGAGCCACTGTGCTTGGCTAGCATTGTGCCTTTTTTTTTTGAGGTGGAGTCTTGCTTTGTTGCCCAGACTGGAGTTCAGTGGCACGATCCCGGCTCGCTGCAACCTCCACCTCCGGGGTTCAAGTGATTCTCCTGCCTCAGCCTCCCTACTAGCTGGGATTACAGGCACCTAGCACCACGCCTGGCTAATTTTTGTATTTTTAGTAGAGACGGGGTTTCAACATGTTGGCCAGGCTGGTCTCGAACTCCTGACCTCAGTTGATCCTCCCGCCTCGGCCTCCCAAAGTGCTAGGATTTTCTTTCTTTTATGGAGTCTCACTCTGTCACCCAGGCTGGAGTGCAGTGGCATGATCTCAGCTCAGTGCAACCTCCACCTCCCGGGTTCAAGCGATTCTCCTGCGTCAGCCTCCTGAGTCGCTGGGATTACAGGTGCTCACCATCACGCCTAGCTAATTTTTGTATTTTTACTAGAGACTGGATTTCACCGTGTTGGCCAGGCTGGTCTCGAACTCCTGACCTCAGGTGATCCACCCGCCTCGGCCTCCCAAAGTGCTGGGATGACAGGTGTGAGCCACCGTGCCCGGCCAAAAACAGGTTTTCTAAGTATGTTGTATATACAACATTTTACCCACCCTACAGTAGCACCCATATTCTGAAAATAAGTCTTCTTTCATAATACAATATTATTTTCACACATCAGAAGATTAATAAGGATGCCCTCATTTGATCTAATACACTCTTCGCATGTAACTGAATTGTTACATCTCGGTAATGTTGAGCTAAAATGCTTCCTGTACCTTTAAATTTTTTTTTTTTTCCTCTAAGAGACAGAGTCTTGCTCTGCAGCCTCAACTTCCCGGGTTCAAGCGATCCACCCACCTCAGCCTCCCGAGTAGCTGGGACTACACGCATGCACCAGCATGCCCAGGTAATTTTTAAACTTTTTGTAGAGATAGGGTCTTGCTATGCTGTCCAGGTTGGTCTTGAACTCCTGGACTCAAGTCATCCTCCCGCCTCGGCCTCCCAAAGTGCTGGGATTATAGGCGTGAGCCACCATGCCTGGCCTCTTTTCCATGTCTTCAAGAAGCTGTAGTTCCTTTTGGTGGGAAAATGTATTTTATTTTTATTTATTATTTTGGTTTATTTATTGATTTTTGAGATGGTGTCTCACTCTGTCGCCCAGGCTGGACTGCAGTGGCACAATCTCGGCTCACTGCAACCTCCGCCTCCCGGGTTCATGCGATTCTCCTGCCTCAGCCTCCCGAGTAGCTGTGATTACAGGTGGGCGCCACCACACCCGGCTAATTTTTGTATTATTAATAGAGACGGGGTTTCACCATATTGGCCAGGCTGGTCTCGAACTCCTGACCTCAGGTGATCCACCTGCCTTGGCCTCCCAAAGTGCTGGGATGACAGGCATGAGCGACCACGCCTGGCTGAAAATGTATTAAAATATATCAACATTTACAACATGCCAGAAATCGTGTTCTTTGCAACTACTCTAACTGCAGATAAAAATATAGATGTCGAATTAAAAAACATGGGAAGCAGTAGATCACGGTGATATTCCTTTAGGTGTACAAAGATAAACTTGTCTGAACAGCTTATATCACACCGGGGTGTGGAAAATGATCAGGTTAGAAGGAAGAGGGGAAAGTGTGAGACCCCACCCTGCTCTGGACATTGGTGGCCTGGCCTCAATGTGTACAAATCAGTAGGAACAAAGCTGAGAAGAGACAAGTATGCTTTTTTTTTTTTTTTTTTTTTTGGAGACAGTCTCACTCTGTTGCCCAGGCTGGGTGCAATGGCATGATCTCGGCTCACTGCAACCTCTGCCTCCCAGGTTCAAGCGATTCTCCTGCCTCAGCCTCCTGAGTAGCTGGGAAGACAGGCACACACCACCACACCCAGCTAATTTTTGTATTTTTAGTAGAGGCGGGGTTTCACCATGTTGGCCAGGCTGGTCTCAAACTCCTGACCTTGTGATCTGCCCGCTTCAGCCTCTGAAAGTGCTGGGATCACAGGCGTGAGCCACCGCAGCTGGCTCCAACATGGGCTACAACCCAGTGGAATATTACACAGCCATGAAAAGGAAAGAGGTTCTGGCCTGGGCTACAATGTAGTGGACGGTGACACAGGCTACAACCTAGTGGAATATTACACAGCCATGAAAAGGAAAGAGGTTCTGGCACGGGCTATGATCTAGTGGAATATTACAGAGCCATGAAAAGAAAAGAGGCTCTGGCATGGGCTATGACCTAGTGGAATATTACACAGCCACAAAAAGGAAAGAGGCCCCGGCATGGGCTACGACCTAGTGGAATATTACACAGCTATGAAAAGGAAAGAGGCCCCGACACAGGCTACAACCTACTGGAATACTACACAGCCATGAAAAGGAAAGAGGCTCTGGCATGGGCTATGATCTATCGGAATATTACACAGCCATGAAAAGGAAAGAGGCTCTGGCATGGGCTATGATCTGTCGGAATATTACACAGCCATGACAAGGAAAGAGGTTGCGGCATGGGCTGCAATGTGGTGGACTATTACACAGGCTACAGCCTAGTGGAATATTACACAGCCATGAAAAGGAAAGAGGCTCTGGCATGGGCTGCAATGTAGTGGAATATTACACAGGCTACAACCTAGTGGAATACTACACAGCCAGGAAAAGGAAAGAGGCTCCGACACAGGCTACACTGAGCATGATGTTGAGGACACAAGGGAGAGAACCCAGATACTAAAAGACACAGCCTAGGATTCCTTTGATTTTAAATATCTGGAACAGGTGAATCCACAGGGACAAGAGGTGGATTGAAGGTCACCAGGGGTTGGGGAGGGGGATGGGGAATGACAGCTTCATGGATACAGGGTTTCCTTTAGCAGTGATGAGAACATCCTGAATCTTGACAGAGTTGCTGGTTGCACTACGTGGAGAATACTATAAATGGCCCTAAATTGTGTGCTTTAACATGGTAAATTGTATGTTGTCTCCACCTTAACCTCATAAAGAAAATTTTTTTAAAAGAGGGGCAGACGGCATCCCGAGGACATTTGCAGATGATGGTAGAGTCTTAGCTGTTCCTAACACCAATAAAAAGCTGATGGAGGCCAGGCGTGGAGGCTCACACCTGTCATCCCAGTACTTTGGGAGACCGAGGTGGGCGGATCACGAGGTCAAGAGATCGAGACCATCCTGGCCAACATGGTGAAACCCTGTCTCTACTACAAATACAAAAATTAGTGGGGCATGGTGGCGGGCACCTGTAATCCCAACTACTCGGGAGGCTGAGGCAGGAGAATCACTTGAACCCGGGAGGTGGAGGTTGCAGTGAGCCGAGATCGCGCCACTGCACTCCAGCCTGGGTGACAGAGCAAGACTCTGTCTCAAAAAAAAAAAAAAAAATAGCTTGTAAGTCATGTTTGGGATAAAATCATGTGAACACCAGTGTGGAGTGGAGAAAGATCTGGACGTCACAGTTTTTCATTGTAAGTGTGAGGGTCCCCAAGAGGCCCAGGAACCCCCTGAGGGCTTTGGGGGTAAGTGGCAGTTTGCAGTTTTTATGAATGTGGAGGGAGGTGGGTGAGTAGCCAGTCCTGATCGTCCTCATTTATGCTTCAGCGTCATAGAAATATCCCAAGCTAAGGGTGGGCGCGGAGGCTCACGCCTGTCATCCCAGCACTTTGGGAGGCCGAGGCAGGCGGATCACGAGGTCAGGAGTTCAAGACCAGCCTGGCCAACATGGCAAAATCCCGTCTCTACTAAAAATACAAAAATTAGCTGGGCGTGGTCGCGGGCACCTGTAATGCCAGCTACTTGGGAGGCTGACGCAGGAGAGTTGCTTGAATATGGGAGGGCAGAGGTTGCAGTGAGCTGAGATCATGCCACTGCACTCCAGGCTGGGCGACAGAGCGAGACTCCATCTTAGAGAGAAGGAAAGAAAGAAGAAAGAAAGAAGGAAGGAAGGAAAGAAAGAGAGAGAGGAAAGAAAGAGAAAGAGAGAGAGGAAAGAGAAAGAAAGAAGAAAGAAAGAGAGAAAGAAAGAAAGAGAGAAAGAAAGAAAGAGAGAAAGAAAGAAAGAAAGAAAGATCCCAAGCTGGCAAGCGGCAAGAGACTCCCAGACTGTGCCAGTATAAGAGAGAAAGAGTCTTTGTTTTGTGTTTTATTTTTGGAGACAAAGTGGAGTGGAGTGGTGCGATCTCGGCTCACCTCTGCCTCCTGGGTTCACGTCATTCTCCTGCCTTAGCCTCCCGAGTAGCTGGGATTACAGGTGCCCGCCACCACGCCTGGCTCTTTTTGTATTTTTAGTAGATTACAGGTGTGTGCCACCATGCCCTGCTAATTTTTGTATTTTTAGTAGACAAGGGGTTTCACCATGTTGGCCAGGCTGGTCTCGAACTCCTGACCTGAAGAGATCTGCTTGCTTTGGCCTCCCGAAGTGTTGGGATTACGGGTGTGAGCCACCGTACCTGGCTTTCTTTTTTTTTTAAACAGATACAGGGTCTTGCTCTGTTGCCCAGGCTGGAGTGCCGTCGTCCAGTCATAGGTCACTGCAGCCTCAAACTCTCAGGCTTAAGCTATCCTTTCAGCTCAGCCTCCTGAGTCGCTGGAAATACAGGTGCCTGTGCCACCACGCTTGAATAATTTTCATTTTAATTTTTGTAGACACAGGGTCATGCTATGTTGCCCAGGCTGGTCTTGAACTCCTAGCCTCAAGCAATCCTCCCACAGCGGCCTCCCACAGTGATGGGATTACAGGTGTGAGCCACCGTGCCTGGTCTTGTCCTAGGACTCTGAGGCATCCTGCAGCCCGTAGCAAGTCTAAACGACTTTTAGCTTGTTCTCCCTCTTCCCGGCTCCCCTCATCCCAGGTTACAGGCTTATATCAAGGCGTCCAACTGTTGGCAAAACATCAATTTGCATTTTTCAGACATCCAGGGCCCACGTGCTGTACCTGCCTTCTATTCCCAGACAGGAACTCGGAACGTAGGTGGCTGTTTACATATTTGACCGTGCGAGATGCAGGTACCTGGAAACGTCCGTAGGTGGAGGATAAGGGGAGACATTCTGCTTCCTGAATGTCATGGATGGGAAGACACACATCCCAGCCCCTGTGCGGGGGCCTCAGAGTGTTCCTCAACAAACAGGATCAACTTGTAAGGAAAGAGGGCCGTTGAAAGCTCTGTGATTGGCCGGGCGCGGTGGCTCAGGCCTGTCATCCCAGCACTTTGGGAGGCCGAGACGGGTGGATTGCCTGAGGTCAGGAGTTCGAGACCAGCCTGGCCAGCATAGTGAAACCCTGTCTCTACTAAAAACACACAAAAAATTAGCTGGGCGTGCTGGCTGGTGCCAGCTACTCAGGAGGCTGAGGCAGGAGAATCGCTTGAACCCGGGAGGCGGAGGTTGCAGTGAGCCGAGATCCATCCATTGCACTCCAACCTGGGCGACAGGGGCGACATTCCGCCTCACAAAAAAAAAAAAAAAAAAAAAAAAAAAAAAAAAAAAAAAAAAATGCTCTGCGATTTTTGCAAAACCGGGAAGGCGGGGAACCCAGGCTTGTTTTAAAATAGTCCACCTAAATTATAACTATGGCTCGTGGTGTGTTTTCCAAAGAAGAACCCTCCTTTAACGAGACCCCGCCTAGGCCGGCCGCTGTTGTAAATCTCCTGGTGGTGTGGACATAGCCAGGGGCTGGAGGTGGAACCCTCTGGATTTGTAGGTAGGAAGCAAAGAAGGGGCAGGTCCATTGCTCACCGCAGTTCCATATTTATGACGCGTGGACGCTGGGGAAAGCAACGAGTGTGTCGCAAATGCGGTGAGGCCACCGTTCACCGTATTTTATGCTCATGACTTGTTTTCTTTTCATTTATCTCCCGGTCAATGAAAACGAACACGCCTGATGCCAAAGAAAGGCACACGAGTGTGGGCGTCCCAGGGTGCAGAGGGCTGGCACTAGTTACCCTGGTGACTTTGCCGTGTCCCCTCTCATCCCCAGGATTGGACATGCAAAGCGTCAGTAGTTAAAAAACACGACCAGACCGAAGAGAAATGGGAACCACCCACCATTCTGGTGGGGCAGGGCCTGCAGAAAATAATGCAGATGTTCCACCCCATGAGTCAACGTGGCAGGGTCCACGTTCCCAGGCAGGATGGTGTCCAGTCTCAGGGCCCAAGCCAGCGGAAGGGCTGGGCCCACTAAAGGCGCTCCGTTATGTCCTGTGGGCTTTGCAGCCAGCTTTGCGGAGGGCGGTCCTCCTCCTGAACACCCATGATGCTTTTTTTCGGGAAACCGCGGAGAACATTCCTCAGTGAAATTTGTGGTGTTGCAAACTTTCCAGCCGAAGCCATCTGGGTGCAGTTCAGTGGTTTTCAGCCCCATGCACTGTCCTCCCAGAGACAGGTCTGAAACGCATCTTTTTCTTTTTTGAGACGGAGTCTCGCTCTGTGGCCCGGCCTGGACTGCGGTTATGCCGTCTCGGCTCACTGCAACCTCCGCCTCCTGGGTTCAAGCGATTCTCCTGCCTCAGCCTCCTGAGTAGCTGGGATGACAGACGCCCGCCACCACGCCTGGGTAATTTTTGTATTTTTACTAGAGACCGAGTTTCACCATGTTGGCCAGGCTGGTCTCGAACTCCTGACCTCAAGAGATCCACCTGCCTCGGCCTCCCAAAGTGCTGGGATGACAGGCGTGAGCCACCGCGCCCTGTCAGAAGTGCACAACCTACTGCCCCGTAGGTCTAGGGAAATGGTGGAAGATTCCTCTGGGCCTGTGTCTGTTTGGAAGTGTCTGTAATTCAGGACAAAGCTGGCGGGATATTGGAGGGAAACACGGAGCCAGGAATGGGCTCAGAAAAATGGAAGCAGCAATGCCTGTAACAGGATCTTTAAAGAATTTTTTAAAAATCCTTGGCTTGGATTAACAAGCAGAGGGTTTCCGTTAGAACACAAATCAAGGTGTTAACACCTACAGATGCAGACTGCTTTTCTTCTCATTTAAAACATTTTTTTTTTTTTGAGACAGGGTCTCACTCTGTCGCTCAGACTGGGGTGCAGTGGTGTGATCTCAGCTCACTACATCTTCCAGCTCCCAGGCTCAAGTGAGCCTCCTACCTCAGCCTCCTGAGTAGCTGGGATTACACAGCAGGCATGTGCCACCACGCCCGGCTAATTTTTATTTTTGTAAAGACATGGTCTCACTATGTTGCCCACGCCGGTCTCGAACTCTTGGCCCCAAGCGATCCTCCTGTCTTGGTCTCCCAAAGTGCTCGAATCACAGGTGTGAGCCACCAAGCCTGGCCTTCTAGATGCTGGATCCCAGGGCCGTCGGCCGTTGGAAATTCAGAACAAAAGTGCAGTCATGAGTCAAACGGAAGCAAATGTGTCCGTGGAAAACTGCCCGGGCTGGTCTGGTCGGTGAAGGTTGTGACATCAGATCTTCCAACCTCTTCGTGGCAGAAATCAGTCGTATTGAAACTACAACCAGGCACTTAAACTGTTTGGAAAGACGAGCTGGTTTTATGAAAGACGACGGTCCTTTCTGTCCATAAGGATGAGATTATTGTGCATTTTTGCTTCTGGCTGAGATAAATGTAGCAAGACATACAGGAAAAAAACTGGTTACTGGGGGCCGAGCGTGGTGGCTCACCCCTGTAATTCCAGCACTTTGGGAGGCCGAGGCAGGCGGATCACTTGAGGTCGGGAGTTCGAGACCAGCCTGACCAACATGGAGAAACCCCGTCTCTACTAAAAATACAAAAATTAGCCGGGCGTGGTGGCGGGTGCTTGTAATCCCAGCTACTGGGGAGGCTGAGGCAGGAGAATCGCTTGAACCCGGGAGTTGGAGGTTGCAGTGAGCCGAGATCACGCCACTGCACTCCAGCCTGGTCAACAAGAGCGAAATTCTGTCTCAAAAAAAGAAAAAAAAAATCACACCATAGACTGGGTGCAGTGGCTCACACCTGTAATCCCATCACTTTGGGAAGGCAAGGTGGGTGGATCACCTGAGGTCAGGAGTTTGAGACCAGCCTGACCAACATGGAGAAACCCCGTCTCTACTAAAAATACAAAAATTAGCCTGACATGGTGGTGCACACTTGTAATCCCAGCTACTTGGGAGGCCGAGGCAACAGAATTGCTTGAACCCGGGAGGTGGAGGTTGCCGTCAGCCGAGATCATGCTATTGCACTCCAGCCTGGGCAACAAGAGCAAAATTCCATCTCAAAAAACAAAATAAAATAAAAGAAACAAACAAACAAAAAAAGCTGGTGACTGGGTTGGGTGTGGTGGCTCATGTCTGTAATCCAAACGCTTTGGGAGCTAAGGTTTGATGATTGTTTGAGCCCAGGAGTTTGAGAACAACCTGGGCAACATAGCAAGAAGCCCCCTCTACAAAAAATAAGAAATTTCAGGCAGGGCGCGGTGGCTCACGCCTGTAACCCCAGCACTTTGGGAGGCCGAGGTGGGTGGATCACCTGAGGTCAGGAGTTTGAGACCAGCCTGGCCAGCATGGTGAAACCCCGTCTCTACTAAAAATACAAAAATTACCTGGGCGTGATGGCGGGTGCCTGTAATCCCAGCTACTCGGGAGGCTGAGGCCGGAGAATCTCTTGAACCTGGGAGGCGGAGGTTGCAGTGAGCCGAGACCATGCCATTGCACTCCAGCCTGGGCAACAGGAGTGTAACTCTGTCTCAAAAAAATAAATGAGTAAATAAATAAATAAGAAATTTCAAAAGAGAAAAGTTTTGGAAAACTGGTTACTGGGGGCGGACACCGAACGTTTTATTTATATTTGTCTGTGTTCTTTTCCTGGATAGAATATAAATTAAAACTACAACCAAGTAACTGGGGAGAACATTGGCAAAGCTCTGTTATTACAGGAGGGGTATTTCTGAGCAAATAGGATCCCCCCGACCTCATTTTTTCCTGAGATACGACACTGAGTTTTCTTACAGCCTTTTTTTTTTTTTCCCCATTGGAATAACATGTAAAAAAGCTGAGTCTGGGGTAGGTCTGCCGGCAACTGTTAAAAATGAGATGATTGGTAACCAAAAGATAATTCTTTTAAATAATTACCCTTCAAGGGAGACCGAAAAATTAAAGGAGAACAGGAACTCAGGCTAAAGGA
Organism: Gorilla gorilla gorilla; assembly: GCF_029281585.2. NCBI lineage: Eukaryota > Metazoa > Chordata > Mammalia > Primates > Hominidae > Gorilla > Gorilla gorilla. The sequence continues at coordinate 9,918,419 of NC_073247.2, forward strand.
GCAATTTAGAATTTCTTTTCGATCCTGGAATCATTGCATATCATGGATTAATTGATAGTATTTCGAGACGGAGTCTTGCTCTGTCGCCCAGGCTGGAGTGCAGTGGCACGATCTCGGCTCACTGCAACCTCCGCCTCCCGGGTTCAAGCGATTCTCTCGCCTCAGCCTCCTGAGTAGCTGGAATGACAGACGCCCGCCACCACGCCTGGGTAATTTTTGTATTTTTAGTAGAGACGGAGTTTCACCATGTTGGTCAGGCTGGTCTTGAACTCCTGACCTCAAGTAATCCACCTGCCTGGGCCTCCCAAAGTGCTGGGATTACAGGCATGCACCAGTGCATCTGGCTAATTTTTTTTTTTTTTTTGTATTTTTAGTAGAGATGGGTGTTTCACCATGTTGGCCAGGCTGGTCTCGAACTCCTGACCTTCTTCTGCCTTGGCCTCCCAAAGTGCTAACATTACAGGGGTGAGCCACCACGCCTGGCTGGACATCTTTCAAAGGCAACATTCAGGTCTTTTAATACATGCAGGTCTTTTTTCTTTCTTTCTTTTTTTTTTTTCTGAGACGGAATCTCACTCTGTCACCAAGCTGGAGTGCAATGGCGCAATCTCGGCTCCCTGCAACCTCCGCCTCCTGGGTTCAAGCGATTCTCCTGCCTCAGCCTCCTGAGTAGCTGGGACTACAGGCTCATACCACCACGCCTGGCTAATTTTTGTATTTTTTAAATACAGACAGGGTTTCACCACGTTGGCCGGGCTGGTCTTGATCTCTTGACCTCGTGATCCACCCACCTCAGCCTCCCAAAGTGCTGGGATTACAGGCATCAGCCACTGCGCCTGGCCCATGCAGGTCTTTTAATACGTGCTGAGAACCTGTTTTCTTGTCGTCTGGGGCCTCCTGCATTCGTTGACCTGTGACCATACATCCCATCACCTTCTCTCTCCTCTACCTCTCTATGGAAACTCCCTCTGCCTCCCTGGCTCGTGGACTCTAGTGATTACCTTTAAGGCCCGTCCAGTTAACCCAGCATAATCCCTCATTTCAAGACCCCTTATCTGAATGGGATCAGCAAAGTTCCTTTTGCCAAACAGCCTACTACATCCACAAGCTCCCGAGATCTGGATGTGTATGTATATCAGTTCATACTCACACTGCTATAAAGATCCTACCTGGCCAGGTGCAGTGGCTCACACCTGTAATCCCAGCACTTTGGGAGGCTGAGGCAGGCGGATCACCTGAGGTCAGGAGTTCGAGACCAGCCTGGCAACATGGTGAAACCCCATCTCTACTAAAAATATAAAATTAGCTGGGCATGGTGGCGCATGCCTATAATCCCAGCTACTTAGGAGGCTGAGGCAGGAGAATCACTTGAACCCGGGAGGCAGAGGTTGCCGTGAGCTGAGATTGCGCCATTGCACTCCAGCCTGGGAAACAAGAGTGAAACTCCAGCTCAGAACAAAACAAAACAAAACAAATTCCTACCTAAGATTCGCAGCTGGGTGTGGTGTCTAATGCTTGTAATCCCAGCACTTTGGGAGGCTGAGGCAGGTTGATCACTTGAGGTCAGGAATTCGAGACCAGCCTGGACAACATGGTGAGACCCCCGTCTCCACTAAAAATACAAAATTTAGCCAGGTGTGGTGGCACATGCCTGTAATCCCAGCTGCTCAGGAGGCTGAGGCAGGAGAATGTTGTCTTTAAAAGAAAAGGCCGGTGGAAAGATACTTGCTTGTACCTTTTTCTACGTATCTGTGTATTAATGGGGTTACCGAGTTACCCATTGCTTCAGTCTCTCCACTACCAGTGATACTGACCTGTTTGTTCGATCTTAAAAATAACTGGGTATGATAATTCTTTTAAAATCTTTCCAGTGTAATAAATGAAATATACCACAATAGTTCCCCCCTTATCAATGGGTTTGCTTTCTGCAATTTCAGTTATCTGTGATCAACCTTGGCTTGAAAATATTATATAAAAAATTCCAGAAATTGGCCAGGCGCAGTGGCTGATGCCTGTAATCTTGGCACTTTGGGAGGCCGAATCGGGTGGATCACGTGAGGTCAGGAGTTCAAGACCAGGCTGACCAACATGCTGAAACCCCGTCTCTACTAAAATACAAAAATTAGCCGGGCTTGGTGGTGGGTGCCTGTAATCCCAGCTACTTGGGAAGCTGAGGAAGGAGAATTGCTTGAACCCGGGAGGCAGAGGTTGCAGTGAGTCGAGATCATGCCATTGCACTCCAGCCTGGGCGACAGAGCAAGACTCCGTCTAAAAAAAAAAATTTCCAGAAAGCAACGATTTATGTGTTTTTTTAATTGTGTGCTATTCTGATGTGTCTCGCCTGGGATATGACTCATCTTTCTGTCTGGTGTCCCCACCATGCTGTAGACACAATCCGTCCATTAGTCACTTAGCAACCGCCTTAGTGATCAGAGCGAGTGTTGTGGTATCTTAATGCTTGTGTTGAAGAACGTTTACTTGACTTGAAAATGGCCCCAGCGTGCAAGAGGAGTGATGCTTGAGTATTTTTATAATGGTTCTATCTTACTATTAGTTATTGTTGTTCGTCTTTGGCTCTGCCTAACTTATAAACTAAACTTTAATATACGTTCGTACGTCTAGGAGGAAGCACAGCATATACCGGTTTTGGTGCTACTGGATGTTTCCGGCATCCCTGTGGGGTCTTGACATACATCCTTCATGGATAAAAGGAGACTCTTGTAGATGCTGCACTGGTGATTTTCATTTCTGTCAACGTTAGGGACTGAACATTGTTATATGGTGATTGCTTCGTCAACCTGATGTTTGGTTGTTCATGTTTGGAAACCCAGACTCCAAAAGGAGGGCAAACACCAGAGGGATATTTGCTGGTTGTCAAGCTGCCCTACGTGATTGCGTTTGTTTCAGAAGGGGCTGTAAGGAGCTCTTGCCTGCCCCGTCTTTCTCTCCCCCACATGTCCATGCATTCCACACCCAATATGGTGTCTGTAGAACATTGACATTTGCACGCATTGCACACCCAATATGGTGGCTGTAGAATGTTGACATTTCCTTGCATTCCACACCCAATATGGTGTCCGTAGGACATTGACATTTGCACGCATTCCACACCCAATATGGTGTCTGTAGGACATTGACATTTGCACGCATTGCACACCCAATATGGTGGCCGTAGAATGTTGACATTTCCATGCATTCCACACCCAATATGGTGTCCGTAGGATGTTGACATTTCCATGCATTCCACACCCAATATGGTGTCCGTAGGATGTTGACATTTCCATGCATTACACAACCAATCGTTGACATTTCCATGCATTCCACACCCAATATGGTGGCCGTAGGATGTTGACATTTCCATGCATTACACACCCAATCGTTGACATTTCCATGCATTCCACACCCAATATGGTGTCCGTAGGATGTTGACATTTCCATGCATTACACACCCAATATGGTGGCCGTAGGATGTTGACATTTCCATGCATTACACACCCAATATGGTGGCCGTAGAATGTTGACCATCCCAAGATCATGTCGGCTTTGATATTGCCACGGCGTGAAGATTTCAGTTTGTTTTTTTTTTTTTTGGAAACGGAATCTCACTCTGTCACCCAGGCTGGAGTGCAGTGGCGCGATCTCAGCTCACTACAACCTCCGCCTCCTGGGTTCAAGCGATTCTCCGGCCTCAGCCTCCCGAGTAGCTGGAATTACAGGCACCCACCACCACACCCGGCTAATTTTTTGTATTTTTAGTAGAGACGGGGTTTCACCATGTTAGCCAGGATGGTCTCGATCTCCTGACCTCATGATCCTCCCGCCTCGGCCTCCCAAAGTGCTGGGATTACAGGTGTGAGCCACTGCACCTGGCCATAAGATTTCATTTTTTTTTCTGTTGTTTTATTTTTTGAGAAGGAGTCTCGCTCTGTCACCCAGGCTCTAGTGCAATGGCACAATCTCAGCTCACTGCAACCTCCACCTCCCAGGTTCAGGTGATTCTCCTGCCTCAGCCTCTTGAGTAGCTGGGATTACAGGCGCCTGCCACCACGCCCGGATAATTTTTTGTATTTTTAGTAGAGACGGGGTTTCACCATGTTAACCAGGCTGGTCTTGATCTCCTGACCTCGTGATCTGCCCGCCTCGGCCTCCGAAAGTGCTGGGATGACAGGCATGAGCCATCACGCCCAGCCAGAAGATTTCATTTTTTCTTTTTCTTTTTTTCTTTTTTGAGATGGAAGCTTGGTCTGTCACCCAGGCTGGAGTGCAGTGGCGCAATCTCCGCTCACTGCAACCTCAACCTCCCGCGTTCAGGCGATTCTCCTGCCTCAGCCTCCCGAGTAGCTGTGATTACAGGCACCCGCCAACACGCCTGGCTAATTTTTTGTATTTTTAGTAGAGACGGGGTTTCACCGTGTTAACCAGGCTGGTCTTGATCTCCTGACCTCGTGATCTGTCTGCCTCGGCCTAGGAAAGTGCTGGGATGACAAGCGTGAACCACTACGCCCGGCCAGATTTCATTTTCTTCTACAGAAAGTGGCTTTGCTGGTGGGGAGCCATCCCCCAAGGAACTGTGAAGGTCCTCTTGAAAAGGGTGAGAGTGTTTTCTCTGCTTCCACGACCAGGGCTAAGTGGAAACATTGAATCAATATTAACCCCATCCAGTCTTCAAGGCCTTTGTGTGTGTGTGTGTGTGTGTGTGTGTGTGTGTGTGTGTGTGTGTGTGTGTGTGTGTGTTTTCCAGAGACGTCAACCCTCTCTCTGGGATAATGAGAGAAATTTCCTAACAGAGTACTTCTCCCTCGCTCAAAGGGAGTGACATTTTGTAATGCTTTCTGAAATCAAGCCATTCTGACCCAATGACTTTTCGATGAGTTAAGGGCTAAATGAATCAGACGCGTGTGAATTCAATTTACTTCTCAACACATTCGCTTAAAAGGCTTCCAGAAAAAAAAAAAAGAAAAGCCCTTTTATTCCTTCCTTCCTTCCTTCATTTCTTTCCTTCCTTCCTTCCTTCTTTCTTTCTTTCTTTCTTTCTTTCTTTCTTTCTTTCTTTCTTTCTTTCTTTCTTTCTGTCTTTCTCTCTCTCTCTCTCTCTCTTTCTTTCTTCTTTTTCTTTCTTTCGTTCGAGATGGAGTCTCACTCTGTCTCCCAGGCTAGAGTGCAGTGGTGTGATCTCGGCTCACTGCAACCTCCACCTCCTGGGTTCAAGCGATTCTCCTGCCTCAGCCTCCCGAGTAGCTGGGATGACAGGTGCCCGCCACCACGTCTGGCTAATTTGTGTATTTTTAGTAGAGATGGGGTTTCAGCATGTTGGTCAGGCTGGTCTCGAACTCCTGACCTCAGGGGATCCGCCCACCTCGGCCTCCCAAAGTGCTGGGATCACAGGCGTGAGCCACCGTGCCCGGCCCCTCATACCTCACCCCAATCATTTGAGAAACAGATGGAGATGCCTTGATATGCACCAGAGGCTGGAGCAGGTGATTGGGGCAAGTTCAACAGGTACTTCCCCATTGACCACGGGGGAAGAGAGAACCTTGTTTCTTAAGTGTGATGAGGAGGTGTTTTTTTTTGTTTGTTTTGTTTTTGAGATGGGGTCTCGCTCTGTCGCCCAGGCTGGAGTGCAGTGGAGCGATCTCAGCTCACTGCAAATTCCGCCTTCCGGGTTCACGCCATTCTCCTGCCTCAGCCTCCCGAGTAGCTGGGAGTACAGGCACCTGCCACCACGCCCGGCTAATTTTTCTGTATTTTTAGTAGAGACAGGGTTTCACCGTGTTAGCCAGGCTGGTCTCGAACTCCTGACCTCGTGATCCGCCTGCCTTGGTCTTCCAAGTACTGAGGAGGTTTTTAATGAGATTTGTGTGAAGGGTTCCTTGGAGACGCTCGGTAAAGAAAACGACAAATAGTAACAGGTTGCAAAGGAGGTCTCTGCGTAACCTGGGGAGCTGCTGTCCAGGGGTACCTCAAAAACATGAGGAGCTGCAGACAGTCCGTAGTTTCCAGGTGACCTGGGCGTGGGCGTCTGTGATCTCTGTGTGGCAGGGTGTAAGCAGGCTTTGATGCCTGCTGCCTCAGGGCTGGACACACACCTGCCTCCTTGCTGTTTCGTTTCCAGATGTCCGTGACTGTGAGGCCTTCATGTTACCCTGAATTACCTGCCGGGAACTGTTCAGTGGGATTAGCTGACCCCTCCCTGCACACATTCACTTTTCAAGAAAAGCTCACCCTACTGAGAGCAGGTGTGAGGGACCTTGGCCAGGCGGGAGTTATGTGAGGTCTCGGATGATTTTAGGAAAAATAAATTGCTTCCCTAGTTCCAATTGCAGACTTCTGTCTTTTTATTCCCGGTGCGGGGGCGGCGGGGTTGGGGGGTGCGTGCGGCTGCTGCCGCCGAAAAAATACAAGATGAGAAGTAAAAAGCGATGTGTAACCACTTGTGTAAACATGTCATCTTTGTGTGTGTGTGTGAGACGTGGAGGGAGACACCTTTTCTTTATTTAGCAGCTGTAACATCCAATGAACTCTGAACTGTTTATGGGCCTCCTGCTCCCCAAAGGGTACACCCTGCTTCTGCTGGCTTCATGCCTCAGAACTTTGCTGTCGTTGGTCTCAGACACCACTTTGCCATCCACTTTCCGGCAGGTGGGGGTCTTTTGGATAGTTTGCGTGGAGTTGCTGCTGTCCAGGGCATCACCAAGACTCTAACAGAGAAGACCAAGCCCCAGTTAGCGTTTGCAGGCGTTGCGGGGAGAGGGTGGGGACAGCGCAGGTCGCTGCCTGTCCCTAGAACCTCACTGTCTGTCTGAGAAGTGATTAGATTGCAGGCACGTGGAGGGTGGCGGGGATCAACTCTCTCAGGGCCTCTAATCACACGTGGCACTTGCTGTCAGCAAGACGGCTTTGGAGCGGGGAGGTGGATCATTAGGGATGAAGCTGCAAATCATGACAACAAATAGGGTCTTAATCTCCCAAGAAAGGGGATGTCACCGGCTGGCTTGGGAGGCAGGGGTCCCCCGAGCGGCGGTGCTGGCTGGCCCCCCTGCATCCCATTTGCAGAGCAAGCTTCTGCTTTCAGGGCCTGGCCGGGCTGTGAGCATCGTGAATTCCTGGACCCTGCTGGAAAAGGAAGCGTCTGACGTGGGCAGTGACCGTGACTCACAGAGACATGAAAAGTACAAAACGTGGCCAGTTGTTTATGGCTCTAACTAATTTTAGCAGAGGTCTTGGTATCTAGAAAACATACTTTTTTTTTTTTTTTCGGTGAATGTGTAGTAAAGATATAAGCTTGCCCCCAAACAGATCTGGCTTTTGCCTTTGAGCTCTGGGAGGTCACTCTGAAGGCCTTAGGATGTCATGCCTGATAAGAATGTCATTATTTCGGCCAGGTGCAGTGGCTCACACCTGTAATCGCAGCACTTTGGGAAGCCGAGGCGGGTGGATCACCTGAGGTCAGGAGTTTGAGACCAGCCTGGCCAACACGGTGAAACCCTGTCTCTACTGAAAATGCCAAATTAGCTGGGCATGGTGGCAGGTGCCTGTAATCCCAGCTACTCGGGAGGCTGAGGCAGGAGAATTGCTTAAACCCGGGAGGCTGAGGTTGCAGAGAGCCAAGATCGTGTCATTGCACTCCAGCCTGGGCAACAAGAGCAAAACTCTGTAAAAACAAACAAACAAACAAACAAACAAAAGAGAGAGAGAGAGAGAGAAAAGGGGCTGGGCGCAGTGGCTCATGCCTGTAATCCCAGCATATTGGGAAGCCGAGGCAGCAGATCACCTGAGGTCAGGAGTTCGAGACCAGCCTGGCCAATATGGTGAAACCCCGTCTCTACTAAAAATACAAAAATTAGCAGGGCGTGTTGGTGGGCGCCTGTAATCCTAGCTACTTGGGAGGCTGAGGCAGGAGAATCGCTTGAACCTGGGAGGTAGAGGTTGCAGTGAACTGAGATCGTGCCATTGCACTCCAGCCTGGGCGACAAGAGCGAGACTTCATCTCAAAAAACAAAGCAACAAAACAAAACAAAACAAAAAACAAAAAAACAACTGTATTGAGGTTTAATTGACATACCACGAAATGCATTCATTTTGACTATACAGTTCAACGCCTCTTAGTAAATTTGTAGAGTTCCACGACTGTCACCAAATCTAATTCTGGAATATTTTTATCACCCCAGAAAAGAAATTGCATGGCTATTGGCACTCACTTGTCTTCCCTTATCCCATTTCTGCCCAGAGCCTCAGGCAACCACTCATCTCTATTCTGCCTCTATGGATTTTCCTTTTCTGCGCAATTTCTTCGCGTAGAATTATGCAATATGTAGTCTTTTATCCCAGACTTTACTTAGCGTTATGTTTTTGAGGTGCATCCGTGTTGGACCATATATCAGTATGTCATTGGCTGAATAATATTCCATTGCAGGGAAAGACCACAGTGTGTTTATCTGTTCACCTGCTGAAAAGACATAGGCTGTTTGCACGTCTTGGCTGTTACAAATCATGCTGCTAGGAATATTTACCTACAAGTCTTTGAGTAAACATAAGGTTTCATTTCTCTTGGGTAGACGCCCACAGGAGGAATTGCTGGATTGAATGGTGAGTTTGTGTTCAAGTTTTTTTTTTTTTTTTGATGGAGTCTCACTCTGTCGCCCAGGCTGGAGTGCAGTGGCTCGATCTCAGCTCAACGCAACCTCCGCCTCCTGGGTTCAAGCGATTCTCCTGCCTCGGCCTCTTGAGTAGCTGGGATTACAGGCGCCTGCCACCATGCCTGGCTAATTTTTGTATTTTTAGTAAAGACGGGGTGATGACAGGCATGCACCACCACACCCGGCTAATTTTTGTATTTTTAGTAAAGACGGGGTTTCTCCATGTTGGTCAGGCTGGTCTCGAACTCCCGACCTCAGGTGATCCACCTGCCTCGGCCTCCCAAAGTGCTGGGATGACAGGTGTGTGTGTTCCACTTTTTAAGAAACTGTCAATGTGTTTTCCAAAGTGACTATATCAGTTGACATTTCTACACACAGTGGTTCTCACAAATACTTAATAACATCTTTTTTTTTTTTTTTTTGTAGCCTTTCCTGTGGGTATGAAGTGGTATCTTGTGGTTTTAATGTCTCAAATGAGGAAGGATGTTGAGACTCAATGCTGATTCAAGATCTACATAGTAGGCCAGGAGCAGTGGCTCACGCCTGTAATCCCAGCACTTTGGGAGGCTGAGGTGGGCGGATCGCGAGGTCAGGAGATCGAGACCATCCTGGCCAACATGATGAAACCCCGTCTCTACTAAAAATACAAAAATTTAGCTGGGCGTGGTGGCAGGTCCCTGTAGCCCCAGAAACTCAGGAGGCTGAGGCAGGAGAATTGCTTGAACCAGGGAGGCGGAGGTTGCAGTGAGCTGAGATTGTGCCACTGCACTCCAGCCTGGGTGACAGAGTGAGACTCCATCTCAAAAAACAAAACAAAAACAAACAAACAACAACAGAAAAACAAGATCTACATAGTTATAAGACTCCATCAGAAACAAACAAACAAAAAAAACAAAGAAAACCCAAAACATCTACATAGTTATGAGACTTGACTTTTGGAGCTGACTTTGGGATTAAATGACTCAATTTTGGAGCTGACTTTGGGATTAAATGACTCAAGTAAACTGGTTTATTTGTACAGCTATTTTTCCCCCCAGGGAAAGTGTTTGCTCACCTATCCCTACAACAAAATGTAAGCAGATCCAATGAACGAGATGAATTCTCGGGGTGGATGGAAACTCATCCCGTATGGCTTTATCATTTTGATCTCCATGATGGGATGCACCGTTTTGTCGAAGAGGGTAGCTGTCCATCTCCCTTCCTGGGGATCCTGGATTCATTAATTTCCTGCTCACGTATTTCTTTCGTCCCTGCTCTTAATGTCCGTGCCCCAGTTTTGGGGACAGACCTGCCTGAAGGCTTTCTGTATCTCTATAAAACGTGCAGCTAGCAGGATTAAATGCTCCACCTTCGCTGTATGACAGACAGGAGTGTTCTCACTCACCACCAGAGCCTGCGCAGATCAGTCCACTCATTAGGTGGCTGTTGCTTGTGTCCGAGATTATTTTCTGCTTATATAGAGGTTTCCCTGGCTGCATCAGCTGACTAGTTTTCCAAACGAATTTCAGCCATTCTTATTTATTTCCTCAGGCAAAGAAAATGTAAGCTTTTTAAGAGAAAATACTTACCCTACTTTTAATGATAAATAAGACAAGGAGAGTTTTCTCCTGTTTAAAAATTCCCTATATGACAAAATACACAGTTAAACTTCGTATGGCTTAAAAATAGCTTGCCCTATCGCTCCATAAACCAGGAAATATGGAATTCTTGGATGGCCCTAAAGAAATTTGGTAAGGAATCCAAGCCTTTTAAAAATTAGATAGGCACAATCTAGACACACATATTCAATGACAGGTTTCTTTCTTACGTATCTGCCCATTCATCTGCCCATCTATCTCTTCATCCATTCATCTTTCCATACATCATTCCACCCACCCATTCATCCATTCACCCATCCATCCACCCACTCACCCATCTGCCCATTTATCTACCCATCTATATATCCATCCATCCATCCATCCATCCATCCACCCACCTACGCACTCATCCATCCATTTATCCATTATCCATCCAACTTTCCAATCATCTATCCATGCATCCTTCCATCCACCCGTCCATCGACTCATTCATTCATTTATCCATGATTAATTCATCTGTTCATTAATCTATCTATCCATCCATCCACCCATCCATCCACACTTTCATCCATTCATCCATCCATCCATCCATCCATCCACCTACTGAGAATATCCATCCATTTATTCATTATGCATTCAACCTTCCATCCACCCATCCATCTACTCATTCATTCATTTATCCATGATTCATTCATCTGTTCATTCATCTATCCATCCATCCACCCATCCATCCAACCTTCCTTCCCTTCATCCATCCATCCACCCACCCATCTACCCATCGATTCATTCATCCACCCAGCCACTCATCTGTTTATTCATCTATCCGTCCATTCACCCACCCATCCATCTATCCATCCATCCATCCATCCATCCATCCATCCATCCATCCAACCATTCACCCGTCTTCCCATTTATCTACCCATCTATCCATCCATGCATTCATCCATCCATGCATCCATCCATCGACCTACCCACTCATCCATCCATTCATCCATTATGCATCCAACCTTCCAATCATCCATCTATCTATGCATGCATCCATCCATCCATCCACTCATTGATTCATCTATCCATTATTCATTCATCTATCTATCCATCCGTCCACTTATCCATCCAGCCTTCCATCCCTTCTTCCATCCATCCACCCACCCATCTACCCATCAATTCATTCATCCACCCAGCCACTCATCTATTTATCTATCAATCCATCCATCCATCCATCCATCCATCCATCCATCCACCCACCCACTCACCCATCTGCCCATTTATCTACCCATCTTCCCATCCATCCATCCATCCTTCCATCCATCCATCCACCCACTCATCCATCCATTTATCCATTATCCATCCAACCTTCCAATCATCCATCTATCTATGCATCCTTCCATCCATCCGTCTACTTATTCATTCATCTATCCATTATTCATTCATCTGTTTATTCATCCATCCATCCATCCATCCATCCATCCATCCATCCAACTTTCCATCCATTCATCCATCCACCCACTCATGTATTTATTTATCTATCCATCCATTAACCCACCCATCCATCTATCCATTCATCCATCCATCCATCCATCCATCCATCCATCCATCCATCTATCCGTCCATCCATCCACTCATCCATCCATCCAATCACCCATTCATCCATCTACCTACCCAATCATCAATCCATTCATCTGTTATCTATCCAACCTACCAATCATCCATCTATATATGCATCCATCCATCCATCCATCCATCCATCCTCCCATCTATCCATATATCCATTCATCCATCAATCCAACCACTCATTCTTCCATCTATCCATTTTTCATTCATCTATTCATTCATGCATCCATCCATCCACCCACTCATCTATTCAGTCATCCATTCACCCATCCATCCATCCATCCATCCATCCATCCATCCATTCATCCATCCATCCATCCATTCATTCATCCACCCAGCCACTCATCTATTTACTTATCTATCCATCCATCCACCCACCCATCCGTCCACCCATCCAACTATCCACTCATCCATCCATCCAACTATCCACTCATCCATCCTCCATTCATACATTCATCTACCCATTCATCTATCCATCCATGCATGCATCCATCCATCCATCCATCCATCCATCCATCCATCCATCCATTCATCCAACCACCTCAATAAGTTGAAGACTATCTGCCCCTTCCTGCAAAAACCTTATAATCTTTTGAAATAAAAGAGTAAGATCAAGGGTCACCAACATCCAATCTTCCCATTTGTTCCCAGGGACAGCCACACTCTTGCGTTTTTGCATGATCTCCTCTAGGTGAATGCTTCTCTCTCTTCCTTCCTCTCTCTCTCTCTTCTTTCTTTCTTCCTTCCTCTCTCTCTCTTCTTTCTTTCTTCCTTCCTCTCTCTTCTTTCTTTCTTCCTTCCTCTCTCTCTTCTTTCTTTCTTCCTTCCTCTCTCTCTCTTCTTTCTTTCTTCCTTCCTCTCTCTCTTCTTTCTTCCTTCCTCTCTCTCTTCTTTCTTTCTTCCTTCCTCTCTCTTCTTTCTTTCTTCCTTCCTCTCTCTCTCTTCTTTCTTTCTTCCTTCCTCTCTCTCTTCTTTCTTTCTTCCTTCCTCTCTCTCTCCTTTCTTTCTTCCTTCCTCTCTTCTTTCTTTCTCTCTTTCTTTCTTCTTTCTTACTCTTTCTTTCTTTCTGTTTCTTTCTTTCTTTTTCTCTCTTCCTTTTCTTCTTTCTTTCTTTCTGCTTTCTTTTTCTTTCTTTCTTTCTCTTTCTCTTTCTTTTTCTTTCTCTTTCTCTCTCTTTCTCTCTTTCTTTCTTTTTCTTTTTTTCTTTATTCTCTCGTCCTTTCCTTCTTTCTTTCTTTCCTGTCTCTCTCTCCCTTTCCTTCCTTCCTTCCTTCCTTGCACATACACACAATCAGGCATAAAACATGCACAAACACACAGAAACACACACAAATGTGCACAAATACCCACATATAAACAAATATACACAAACAGACGTGCAGAAACACACACGCATGCACAATCATGCAAACAGACACACACAGACACACATACGAACATGCAGAAACAGACATACATGCACAAATACACACAGACAAACATGCACAGACACACACATGCTCAGATACACAAAAAAACCATGCACAGATACAGACATTCACAAATAAACTCACAAACATGCACAGATACACACAGTCATGCACACAAACATGCACAAATACACATAAACATACACACACACAGATGAACATGCACACAAATGAATGCACAAATACCCGTACACACACACACAAAAAGCACGAATACATGCATACAAACACATAAAAACACACAAACACACACGTGCAGAGGAAATATTGTCTATATTACAGGCAGCTACTGCCATGGCCAGCTAATTTTTTGTATTTTTAGCAGAGATGGGGTTTTGCCCTGTTGGCCAGGCTGGTCTCAAACTCCAGACCTCAGGTGATCCGCCTGCCTCAGCCTCCCAAAGTGCTGGGATGACAGGCGTGAGCCACCACACCCGGCCTGTGGTGTGATTTTTGTTTTTCTTTTTTTGAGAAGGAATTCCACTCTTGTTGCCCAGGCTGTAGTGCAATGGTGCGACGTCAGCTTACTGCAACCTCTGCCTCCCGGGTTCACACCATTCTCCTGCCTCAGCCTCCCGAGTAGCTGGGATTACAGGCAGCTACCACCATGCCCGGCTAATTTTTTGTATTTTTAGTAGAGACGGGGTTTCGCCCTGTTGGCCAGGCTGGTCTCGAACTGCAGACCTCAGGTAATCCGCCTGCCACAGCCTCCCAAGTAGCTGGGATTACAGGCACCCACCACCATGCCTGGCTAATTTTTATATTTTTAGTAGAGATGGGGTTTCACCATGTTGGCCAGGCTGGTCTCGAACTGCAGACCTCAGGTAATCCGCCTGCCACAGCCTCCCAAGTAGCTGGGATTACAGGCACCCACCACCATGCCTGGCTAATTTTTATATTTTTAGTAGAGATGGGGTTTCACCATGTTGGCCAGGCTGGTCTCGAACTGCAGACCTCAGGTAATCCGCCCGCCTCAGCCTCCCAAAGTGCTGGGATGACAGGCGTGAGCCACCGCACTCGGCCTGCGGTGTGATTTTTATGTACCCAAACATACTGGCCTTGCCGCCGGGCCGGTCGACTGCCTGAGATTTCAACGCGTTTGTCGTTCGGATCTGCAAGGGCGATGAAAGTTTTGAAGTCCTCACGTGCTCAGGTGTCCTGTGGGTTGAGGTTCTTTAGAGACAGGTTTCCACTCCCTTTGCTCCCAGATCTGAGCCTCTGCTGACGACAACGCCTCATCTTCGATGGGAAAAAGGCACAAGTCTTTGGCGATTCCCTTTTTCGTTCTCATACGTAGAAACCCCACTGTCTTCTTCACGGCCAGTGACTCGGTCGAATGTCCCAAGTCAACCGGGGAGAAAACCCCAAATTATGAAACAATTAAAAAAAAATACTCGTTCGATTTTTTTTCCTTTCCCCCGTAACCTCGTTAGTAACCCCATGGACAGGAGGTTGCCTTGGGCCAGAAGTTATGTTTCTCATTAATATACATGAGCTGTTCTCTGTTTCTTTTTTTTTTCATACCGACCGTGGTAGCCAGGCACCTGTCCCCCTTTTGTTCCTCGATAGAGCGTGTCTGAACGTAAAAGAAAAATTGTCACTTCTCATTACGTGAACTAAGGGTACGAGAATTGATGGGCCTTTCTACCTAATGCTGTTATCCGAACCAGGTTTGTTTATTTAATGAACAAAATGTCACATCAAATCTGTCTTCCCCTGACGTCTGAACCCCTGGCAGCTGCTGGTGGCAGGGTTTCCTGAAATGGGGAGGTGGAGGGAGGCTAGCTGGATTAACTAATTTAATTTGCATGTGATTCAAAAGTTAAAGCAAAGACTCACACCTCCTCTGATGGAACAAATTCTCTTATTATTATTACTATTGTTTTTTTTTCAGATGGAATCTCGCTCTGTCCCCCAGGCTGGAGTGCAATGGTGCAATCTCGGCTCACTGCAACCTCCGCCTCCCGGGTTCAAGAGATTCTCCTGCCTCATCCTCCCAAGTAGCTGGGATGACAGGTGCCTGCCACCATGCCTGGGTAATTTTGGAATTTTTAGTAGAGACGGGGTTTCACCATGTTGGTCAGGCTTGTCTCGAACTCCTGATCTCAGGCTGGAGTGCAGTGGCGTGATGTCGACTCACTGCAACCTCTGCCTCCCAGGTTGAATCGGTTCTCCTGCCTCAGCCTCCCAAGTAGCTGGGATTACAGGCACCCGCCACCAGGCCAGGCAAATGTTTGTATTTTTAGTAGAGATGGGGTTTCACCGTGTTGGTCAGGCTGGTCTCAAACTCCTGACCTCAGGTTGGAGTGCAGTGGCGTGATCTCAACTCACTGAAACCTCTGCCTCCCAGGTTGAATCAATTCTCCTGCCTCAGCCTCCCAAATAGCTGGGATTACAGGTGCCTGCCACCAGGCCAGACAAATGTTTGTATTTTTAGTAGAGACAGGGTTTCACCATGTTGGTCAGGCTGGTCTCGAACTCCTGACCTCAGGTGATCCTCCTGCCTTGGCCTCCCAAAGTGCTAGGGTGACAGGCGTGAGCCGCCATGCCAAGCTGTTATTATTATTTTTTAAAGCACACGTCCAAGGGCCATTGTATGGTGAGATTCCAGATGTTGGATGGCAAGGAGGAGGCGTCCTGACCCGGACTGGTCAACATCAGGGAAACCGCAGCCCGTTTAGATGGAAGATTTAAAGTTCCGTCATGCCGTGCGAGCTTCCCGCAACCGAGATACAGATACATAATCTCCCTGGGAACGTATCAAACTGTCGGGGCACCAGGAGCCTCTGCCTTCTCTTCGGCTGCCAATTTCAGGGACGAGGACCGCAGCCAGGTCAGAAGCACGGTTTGCAGGGGTGACAGCTTGTCACTTGCAGAGTTACGCAGTCTAAGCCACTTCATAAATGCAAGGTGCCGACGTGTTGGAAAGGCTGGAGTCCCGGGGTGGAAACACCTATGTCGGGGGCCAGGTGTGTCCCTGGGGGAACAGCACAAGCGTGTCGGATGCCAGGTCTCCGCCCACCCCGGAGCCAGCTCCGCTTGGACTGGCCACCTTGGGTCTGCTCTGGAGAGGGGATGTATGGAGAGGCTGCTCTGGAGAGGGGACAAATGGAGACGGGACGTATGGAGAGGCTGCTCTGGAGAGGGGACGTATGGAGAAGCTGCTCTGGAGAGAGGACGTATGGAGAGAGGGGATGTATGGAGAGGCTGCTCTGGAGAGGGGATGTATGGAGAGAGGGGACGTATGGAGAGGCTGCTCTGGAGAGGGGATATATGGGGAGGCTGCTCTGGAGAGGGGACGTATGGAGAAGCTGCTCTGGAGAGAGGACGTATGGAGAGAGGGGACGTATGGAGAAGCTGCTCTGGAGAGGGGATGTATGGAGAGGGGATATATGGAGAAGCTGCTCTGGAGAGGGGACGTATGGAGAGAGGGGACGTATGGAGAGGCTGCTCTGGAGAGGGGATATATGGGGAGGCTGCTCTGGAGAGGGGACGTATGGAGAAGCTGCTCTGGAGAGAGGACGTATGGAGAGAGGGGACGTATGGAGAAGCTGCTCTGGAGAGGGGATGTATGGAGAGGGGATATATGGAGAAGCTGCTCTGGAGAGGGGACGTATGGAGAGAGGGGACGTATGGAGAGGCTGCTCTGGAGAGGGGATATATGGGGAGGCTGCTCTGGAGAGGGGACATATGGAGAGGCTGCTCTGGAGAGGGGACGAATGGAGAAGCTGCTCTGGAGAGGGGATGTATGGAGAAGCTGCTCTGGAGAGAGGACGTATGGAGAGAGGGGATGTTTGGAGAGGCTGCTCTGGAGAGGGGATGTATGGAGAGAGGGGACATATGGAGAGGCTGCTCTGGAGAGGGGATGTATGGAGAGAGGGGACATATGGAGAGGCTGCTCTGGAGAGGGGACGAATGGAGAAGCTGCTCTGGAGAGGGGATGTATGGAGAGGGGACGTATGGAGAGAGGGGACGTATGGAGAGGCTGCTCTGGAGAGGGGATATATGGGGAGGCTGCTCTGGAGGGGGGACGTATGGAGAAGCTGCTCTGGAGAGAGGACGTATGGAGAGAGGGGATGAATGGAGAAGCTGCTCTGGAGAGGGGATGTATGGAGAGAGGGGACGTATGGAGAGGCTGCTCTGGAGAGGGGACGAATGGAGAGGCTGCTCTGGAGAGGGGACGAATGGAGAAGCTGCTCTGGAGAGGGGATGTATGGAGAGAGGGGACGTATGGAGAAGCTGCTCTGGAGAGGGGACGAATGGAGAAGCTGCTCTGGAGAGGGGATGTATGGAGAGGGGACGTATGGAGAGAGGGGACGTATGGAGAGGCTGCTCTGGAGAGGGGATGTATGGAGAGAGGGGAAGTATGGAGAGGCTGCTCTGGAGAGGGGATATATGGGGAGGCTGCTCTGGAGAGGGGACGTATGGAGAAGCTGCTCTGGAGAGAGGACGTATGGAGAGAGGGGACGTATGGAGAAGCTGCTCTGGAGAGGGGACGAATGGAGAAGCTGCTCTGGAGAGGGGATGTATGGAGAGAGGGGACGTATGGAGAAGCTGCTCTGGAGAGGGGATGTATGGAGAGAGGGGAAGTATGGAGAGGCTGCTCTGGAGAGGGGATATATGGGGAGGCTGCTCTGGAGAGGGGACGTATGGAGAAGCTGCTCTGGAGAGAGGATGTATGGAGAGAGGGGACGTATGGAGAAGCTGCTCTGGAGAGAGGATGTATGGAAAGAGAGGA
This sequence comes from Gorilla gorilla gorilla, assembly GCF_029281585.2. NCBI lineage: Eukaryota > Metazoa > Chordata > Mammalia > Primates > Hominidae > Gorilla > Gorilla gorilla. The sequence goes on from NC_073247.2 coordinate 9,936,450, forward strand.
TGTATGGAGAGAGGGGACGTATGGAGAAGGTGCTCTGGAGAGGGGATGTATGGAGAGAGGGGAAGTATGGAGAGGCTGCTCTGGAGAGGGGATATATGGGGAGGCTGCTCTGGAGAGGGGACGTATGGAGAAGCTGCTCTGGAGAGAGGATGTATGGAGAGAGGGGACGTATGGAGAAGGTGCTCTGGAGAGGGGACGTATGGAGAGAGGGGACGTATGGAGAGAGGCGACGTATGGAGAGGTCCCACACCAGGCTCCATCCAAGGAAGGGAGAAGCATCTTCACCCAGGCCCTGTTTACGCTTCGCCACGCTGTCCTCTGTCACGCACCGTGGCCGAGACCACAGCTGAACGTTCAGAGGCTGCAGAGAAAAACAGAAGCCGGCTGTGTGTGTGTGTGTGTGTGTGTGTGTGTGTGTGTGTGTGTGTGTGTGTGACATGACAGCCGGGCCTCTGAAGCGTGCCGTGGAAGACGCAGTTGTGAGGATATGTGGCAATTAAAAATAATTGGCAAGCAGGTCTCGTTCGTCCCTTCGGAGAATGCAGCGACCATATAATGATGTTTCATTAGCCATGCTGTACACTGCACGCTCCATATGGCACTCACAATTAAACAGCCTCATAAAGGAGAGAAGGGGAAAAGAGAAACATGAAAAAAAAAAAATACCCCGGCTCAGATTAGCATTGCATGTAATCGGCACTTCATTAGCTAATTGATTTCTTATTAGTTACAGGCAGTGGCCCGGCTAGGGCTTCTGCACACGTCATTAGCCGCACTTACACGATTATGCAGATGCTCATTTTGTAGCTAAACATTCCTGGAATCAAGGGTGCCTCTGTTGCTTACGGCAATTTCACTCACTTTATTTTATGTTTTCTTGCTAATATTGGCTTAACCTTCAAATCAAAAATTCTCTCCCCCTGGAGTAGGGGGGGCCTCACCAGATTTAATCACAACCTTCAACGCAGAGAAATAGGCCACGTCATCCCATCTGAGCTCAGCTACGTCTTGTTTGCTGTGTTTTATTTTCAGCTTGTTTTATGGCTCTCTGGAAAAAGCCAGCCGTCTTCCCCGGGGACAGTAATCTCTGGACAGGGTGGATGTCCCCCCTCACGATGTCCAATGTCACCACGGCTGCATGTCGCACCTTGCAAACGGACAGCCGTAGGCCTGACCACACCTGCCTTTAAATGCCTCGAGGTGGGGGGGAAGTGTGCGGAGGTCTGAAATTCACAGGTAGCCGTCTCTCTGCATGGCACAGAAATGGATTGCATACTGGCATCGGCCACGGAGAGGCTGCTCGGACCTCAGTGTAGGATTACTTCTGGTTATATTACATTTTATAAGCATACATAATTTGGTTTTCTGATTTTGGGTTTTTTGTTTTATTTATTTATTATTTATTTATATATGATTTATTATTTATTTGATTATTATTTATTTATTATCTTATTTACTTATTTATTTTTTATTTGTTTAATTTTTTTTTTTTGAGACACAGTCTCACCCTGTCGCCCAGGCTGGACTGCAGTGGCGCGATCTTGGCTCACTGCAACCTCCGCCTCCCGGGTTCACGCCATCCTCCTGCCTCAGCCTCCAGAGAAGCTGGGACTACAGGCGCCCGCCACCACGCCCGGCTAATGTTTGTATTTTTAGTAGAGACATGGTTTCGCTACATTGGCCAGGCTGGTCTCAAACTCCTGACCTCAGGTCATCCGCCCCCCTCGGCCTCCCAAAGTGCTGGGATGACAGGAGTGAGCCACCGCGCCTGGCCTGTTTATTTGTTTTTTATGTGTATAAGTGATTCTCCCACCTCAGCCTCCTGAGTTGCTGGGACTACAGACACCATGCCCGGCTAACTTTTATTTTTGTGGAGATGGGGTCTTGCTATGTTTCCCAGGCTGGACTCAAACTCCCGGGTTCAAGCAACCCGCTGGCCCCAGCCTCCCACGTAGCTAGGACCACAGGCAGACACCACCACACCTAGTAAGTTCCTTTTGTTTTTTGTGTTGTTTTTTTTGAGATGGAATTTCACTCTTGTGGCCCAGGCTGGAGTGCAATGGCACGATCTAGGTGCACGCAACCTCTGCCTCCCGGGTTCAAGCGATTCTCCTGCCTCAGCCTCCCGAGTAGCTGGAACTACAGGCATGCACCACCATGCCTGGCTAATTTTGTACTTTTAGTAGATACGTGGTTTTGCTATGTTGGCCAGGCTGGTCTCGAACTCCCGACCTCAGGTCATCCGCCCGCCTCGGCCTCCCAAAGTGCTGGGATTACAGGAATGAGCCACCGTGCTGAGCCTGTTCCTTTTGTTTTTAATTTTTTCTAGAGAAGGGGGTCTTGCTGTGTTGCCCAGGCTGGTCTTGAACTCCTGGCCTCGAGCCATCCTCCCACCTCAGCCTCCCAAAGTGTTGGGATGGTGGGCACGAGACACCATGCCCGGCCCCAGATGATGTTTTAAAATGACTTCTGTGGGTGGCTTATCCAGAAGGAGTTTGAATTTTAGGGAAGCAGAAGAACCCTAGGCCAACTCTGATTCAAAGATTAGACGATTGTCTTCTGTTGTTTTTTTTGAGACGGAGTCTCGCTCTGTCACCCAGGCTGGAGTGCAGTGGCGCGATCTCGGGTCACTGCAAGCTCCACCTCCCGGGTTCACGCCATCCTCCTGCCTCAGCCTCCCGAGTAGCTGGGACTACAGGCACCCACCACTACACCCGACTAATTTTTTGTATTTTTAGTAGAGACGGGGTTTCACCGTGTTAGCCAGGATGGTCTTGAACTCCTGACCTCGTGATCCACCCGCCTCGGCCTCCCAAAGTGCTGGGATGACAGGCGTGAGCCACCGCGCCCGGCCGCCTTCTATTGTTTTAAATTTTGCAGAATCTTAATCATGGGAGGCCACCCTCTTTGTGGGGGTGATTGAGGGTGTTTGCTGTATGGACGAAGGTGTGGATGAAAATGTTTCCATTTGAAGACACTCACGGACAGTCAATGGGCTGAATTCTGCCCCCCGCCTCACAAGACTCATGTGTTGACAACCTAACCTCAAGGCCGGGCACGGTGGCTCACGCCTGTAATCCCAGCACTTTGGGAGGCTGAGGCAGGCGGATCACAAGGTCAGGAGTTCAAGACCAGCCTGGCTAAGATGGTGAAACCCTGTCTCTACTAAAAATACATAATTAGCCAGGCGTGGTGGTGGGCGCCTGTAATCTCAGCTACTCGGGAGGCTGAGGCAGGAGAATCACTTGAACCCGGGAGACAGAGGTTGCAGTGAGCCGAGATCACGACACTGCACTCCAGCCTGGGCTACAGAGTGAGACTCTGTCTCAAAAAAAAAAAAAAAAAAAACAAAAAAGAGTAAAAGTATGGAGATTTACTGCAAAGGGAAAAGTAGACACTCAAGAAAAGCAGCTGGGTGTGGTGGCTCATGCCTGTAATCCCAGCACTTTGGGAGGCCAAGGCGGGTGGATCACCTGAGGTCAGGAGTTTGAGGCCAGCCTGGCCAACATGCGGAAACTCCATCTCTACTAAAATACAAAAATTAGCTGGGCATGGTGGTGGGCACCTGTAATCCCAGCCAGTCGGGAGGCTGAGGCAGGAGAATTGCTTGAACCTGGGAGGTGGAGGTTGCAGTGAGCCGAGATCACACCACTGCACTCCAGCCGGGGCAACAGAGTGAGACTCTGTCTCAAAAATAAATAAATAAATAAATAAATAAATAAATAAATAAATAAATAAAATTGTACTTATGAGTTATCTCCTTTACATTCTTAGGAGGAAAAAAATGCCCCAAAGTCAAAAGAGTGAATTCTTGCACTCACAAAGTAGATGTTAAGCAATGCAATAGATGATTGTTTAAAAATATTCACTTCTGGTCGGGCGTGGTGGCTCATGCTTGTAATCCCAGCACTTTGGGAGGCTAAGGAGTGGGTGGATCGCCAGAGATCAGGAGTTTGAGACCAGCCTGGCTAACATGGTGAAAGCTGGTCTCTACTAAAAATAGAAAAAATTTAGCCAGGCTTGGTGGCGTGCACCTGTAGTCCCAGCTACTCAGGAGACTGAGGCAGGAGAATCACTTGAACCCAGGAGGTGGAGGTTGCAGTGAGCCGAGATCACACCACTGCACTCTAGCCTGGGCGACACAGCGAGACTCTGCCTCAATAAATAGAATAAAATAAAATTGTACTTAGAACTGTATCAGGTTAGTTATAGGAGTTATCTCCTTTACATTCTTGGGAGAAAAAAATGCCCCAAAGTCAAAAGAGTGAATTCTTGCACTCATAAAGTAGATGTTAAGCAATGCAGTAGATGATTATTTAAAAATATTCACTTCTGGTCGGGCCTGGTGGCTCATGCCTGTAATCCCAGCACTTTGGGAGGCTAAGGAGGGGGTGGATCACCAGAGATCAGGAGTTCGAGACCAGTCTCTACTAAAAATGGTCAAAGCCAGTCTCTGCTAAAAATACAAAAAATTAGCCAGGTGTGGCAGCATGCGCCTGTAGTCCCAGCCACTCTGGAAACTGAGGCAGGAGAATCGCTTGAACCCAGGAGGTAGAGGTTGCAGTGAGCCGAGATCACACCACTGTACTCCAGCCTGGGTGACAGAGCAAGACTCCAACTCAAAAAAAAAAAATTCATTTCCTTGATTCAAATTCACTTCCTTGATTCCATTCCTACTTCTCAGAGCAGAGTACAGAGTCCACTTTTCTACTTGAAATGAGCTTGCACTGTTGGGCTGCCCTCTTGTTCCTCTGTTGTCACTCCCGAGAAAAACTTTCCCTGCCCAGCTGTTGTTCCTGAACCCAGAAGCCCAGAATTAACCCACCTAGGGTGGAGCTGAGCTTCCAATCGAGAAGCCACGCCTAGTTGAGATCAGCTATCAACACCTGGGTAAACAAGAATAAGAGCTTATCCTTTTATGAGTGAAGGGGCAGTTTGTTACGCAGCAATAGCTGACTGCTACAAGCTAATCTGGAAGGCTCGGGGCTAGGCTCTTTGCTGGATGCAGGAACATTAAACTCTAACCCTGCCCTCACGGAATCATGACTAGGAAAACTAAGATAAGCATAAAAATTAGTAAAGTTGAGCCACACTAAATTGCTAACCCTTGCCCATTTCTAATGAAAATGGCAATGTCATATCTTCCATCTAATATTACTTAGATATTAATCTAAATATTATTAATAATCCTCAATATAATCAAAATATTATCAATAATCTTCAATATAATAATCTAAATAATAATCTTCAATATCATATTATTTATATATTAATTGATTATTGAATGGTTAATTATGCAATAAGCAATTATTGAATTAATACTTGTGAATAATAATTTAATAATTAATATATTAATATTATTAACATAATAATCTAAATAATATTAATAATCTCCTTTACTTTAATATTATTTTAAATAAACACACCTGCAGAAAATACATAAAATATATCCTCCTCATACATAGCCTCCCATATGTCTGTATTTATGAAAAAGCACAATATATCATGACTGTCATCCCAGCACTTTGGGAGGCCAAGCCCGGTGGATCATTTGAGGTCAGGAGTTAGAGACCAGCCTGGCCAACATAGTGAAACCTGATCTCTGCTACAAAAACAAAAATTTGCTGGGCGTAGTGCCTCACGCCTGTAATCCCAGCTCCTTGGGAGGCTGAGTCCCAAGAATCGCTTGAACCCAGGAGGTGGAGGCTGCAGTGAGCTGAGATCGTGGTCTCCCGTACTCCAGCCTCAGCGACGGACTGAAACTCTGTCTGAAAAAATAAACAAACCCCACAATATAAAGATTATTAATTTGCCATAGTGTTATGGAATTTAAAACTCAAGCTACCGTGGCTCATGCTGATAATCGCAATGCTTCCAGAATGTGAGACAGGAGGATTACTTGAGGCCGGGAGTTTGAGAGCAGCCTGGGCACCATACATTAACTGGGCATGGTGGCGCATGCCTGTAGCCCCAGCTACTCGGGGTGCTGAAGGGGAAGGATGGTTTGAGGCCAGAAGTTTGGGGCTGCAGTGAGCCGTGATCGTGCCACCGCACTCCAGCAATTTGGGAAATTATTAAATCCACCTGGTCTTTGAGAAACTATTAAATCCATCTGCTCTGTGATGCTACACATAACAAAATACCCGTCGAGAGGTTAAGCATCCCATCCAAGTTAAAAAAAAAAAAAACAGACATCAGTGGCCGGTCGCAGTGGCTCACACCTGTAATCCCAGCACTTTGGGAGGCCAAGGTAGGTGGATCACCTGAGGTCAGGAGTTCAAGACCACCCAGCCTGGTCAACATGGTGAAACCTAGTCTCTACTAAAAATACAACAATTAGCTGGGTGTGGTGGTGCCTGCCTGTAATCCCAGCTACTCAGGAGGCTGGAGCAGGAGAGTCACTTGAACCTGGGAGACGGAGGTTGTGGTGAGCCGAGATCACGCCATTGCACTCCAGCCTGGGCAACGAGTACGAAACTCTGTCTAAAAAATAAAAAAATAAAAAAAAAGCAGACATCAGCAGGCCAGAACTAGAAGTCAGTCCTGAAAGAGGCCCTCAGCAAAAAACCTCAACTAGTAGCAGTAAGGGATAGGCAGAATCTATAAAACAGAATTTTATAAAGTAACTCCCTGCACTCAGATAAAATGCGCTGTAATAAAAATGTCACTAATTTATATTAACTATGAATAACACCATTCTCCACGACTGAACAGCAGGTATTACAGAACGTTACAAAAATACGCTTACTTTCCATGAGTATGATATTGGATACTTCCAAAGTTTTGATGAATAGTGCTTGGGTGGAAAATCTGATTATTTGATAGACAATTACAATTAATCTCACATTTTCAGATGCAAAAAAAAATGCTTCTAAGCTACAGAAAGTCTTGCTTTCTTAAGTAATTCCAACTTCTCTCCTGAAATCTTTACACAGTTAATTTACTCAGTCTTTGGTTAATAGCCCGTGCTAAGATAAATTTCTGCATAAATTCTGAATTTATGAGATCCCAATTAATGAAGTTTTATTGAAGAGACATCCCGTTCCTGATATAATTTTAATGTCATCATCATCAGTTATGTTCCCAGTCCAATAGCCCTAACGTTGCAAAATTTATTTCCATCAAACAAACAAAAGTCACACACACACAAACACACACACACACACACAGAGGATTCATTAAGAACGTCAAAGATAAAATCATTACCACATCCATCTTGAGAAGTTGAGCCGATGTGTGTATTCTTCAAGGATCACATCTATTTTTTATTTTATTTTATTTTATTTTGTTTTATTTTATTTTATTTATTTTATTTTATTTCATTTTATTTCATTTTACTTTATTTTATTTTATTTTATTTCATTTTATTTCACTTTACTTTATTTTATTTTTATTTTTTGAGACGGAGTTTCGCTCTTATTACCCAGGCTGGAGTGCAGTGGTGCAATCTCGGCTCACTGCAACCTCCGCCTCCAGGGTTCAAGCGACTCTCCTGCCTCAGCCTCTCGAGTAGCTGGGATTACAGGCACCCGCCACCACACCCAGCTAATTTTTGTGTTATTAGTAGAGATGGGGTTTCACCATGTTGGCCAGGCTGGTCTCCAACCTCTGACCTCAGGTGATCCGCCCGCCTCGGACTCCCAAAGTGCTGGGATGACAGGCGTGAGCCACTGTGCCTGGCTGATCACGTGTATTTTTAAAGACAGGGAAATAAAGCCAGCATTGCTCCTGATTTCCTTCCCTGGTCTTTGTCCCCTCCCAGAAGATAAGAAGATGCTTTAAATCCTCTCAGCCTTCCTTGTCTACTACAGACTTGCTAACGCACAGAGAAGACAGCCCTGCATCTTAATGGCTGTCATCCTCTTTCATCCAGCTCCTGGCCAGTCCTTGGAAACGCCTGCCGGCCACACTACAGTCTTGCCATATTGTCCCCAAATGAGCTTATTTTTACTTATTTATTTATTTATTTTTGAGACAGACTTGTCACTCTGTCGCCAGGCTGGAGTGCAGTGGCGTGATGTCAGCTCACTGCAACCTCCGCCTCCCGGGTTCAAGCCATTCTCCTGCCTCAGCCTCCTGAGTAGCTGGGATTATAGGCGCCAGCCACCACGCCCGGCAAATTTTTGTATTTTTAGTAGAGACAGGGTTTCACCGTGTTGATTAGGCTGCTCTGAAACTCCTGACCTCAGGTGGTCCACCCGCCCTGGTCTCCCAAATTGCTGGGATTATACGCGTGAGCCACTGTGCACGGCCAATCTGTGTAATCTATCATCTCTCTCTCTCTCTTATTTATTTATTTAGAGACAGAGTTTTGCTCTTGTTACCCAGGCTGGAGTGCAGTGGCGTGATGTCAGCTCACTGCAACCTCCGCCTCCTGGGTTCAAGCCATTCTCCTGCCTCAGCCTCCTGAGTAGCTGGGATTACAGGCACCAGCAACCACGCCCGGCTAATTTTTCTAGTTTTAGTAGAGATGGGGTTTCACCATGCTGGCCAGGCTGGTCTTGAACTCCTGACCTCAGGTGATCCGCCCGCCTTGGCCTCCCAAAGTGCTGGGATTACAGGCGTGAGCCAACGCACCCGGCCTGATTTTGTATTTTCAGTAGAGATGGGGTTTCACCACGCTGGCCAGGCTGGTCTTGAACTCCTGACCTCAGTTGATCCGCCCACCTCAGCCTCCCAAAGTGAGATTCCAGGCGTGAGCCACCGCGCCTGACCTATGCTGCCTTTTCATTTGCATTTTTTTTTTTTTTTTTTGAGATGGAGTTTCGCTCTTGTTGCCCAGGCTGGAGTGCAGTGGCACAATCTCGGCTCACTGCAACCTCTGCCCCTGGGTTCAAGCGGTTCTCCTGTGTCAGCCTCCCAACTAGCTGGGATGACAGGCATGCACCACCATGCCCGGCTAATTTTGTATTTTTAGTAGACACAGGGTTTCAACATGTTGACCTGGCCTGGATACCACTTTTAATTTTACTTTGTTCTGAATAGTTTTGTATTCCTCTATTTGGAAGCTTTGTTCTGGGATTCTGTGAAGTCACTTGGAGGTAGTTTGAACCCTTCAGGTCTTGGTTTCATTCTGTTGGAATGAAGAGTAATGTTTAGTTCGGGATTAATTTGTCCAAGCTACTGAGGAAAGGTCCTCCTCACTATCCTACCTAACGCCCCATGAACTATGGAAGTTTTCCAATCTGGAAGGTGAGAACAGGCACCTTTTGAGCATTGTGTGAACGCTGGTCACTATTCCCTGTTCCCGTGGATCCTTTCTGTTGGTTCTTTCCCTCACCTTGAATAATTTCCTCATACACACATGTCAATCAGTTCTCAGCCCAATGCTCTCTAGGTGGACCTTCTGCAGAAGGTCTCTATGCTTCTTTCTCCACGCAGCTCTCTCATATCTGCTACTGTGTCCTGTGAACTCTTCCTGCCTTGGTCTCCCCAGACTCTCAGCTCCACCTTCTCAACACAAGAGGCCTTCCAGTTTCCATCTGTGTTGTGCCTCCTTGTACTGCCGCCTATAACATCTCTCAGGCAGTAAGCCGGGAGATCATAGGGCTCACTGCATTACTTTTCCATCTCTCAGAGATCATTGTCTTTCATTGCTTCATGTCCAGGGTCTTGAACGCCATCATTTCATGTATTATGCCCAGTGGAAGATAATTCTGATCTCTGTTACTTCATGTTGGTCAAAAGCAGAAGCCTGCATCTATCTATCTACCATTCTATCTTTCGGTCTATCTACCTACCTACCTACCTACCTATCTACCAGTCATCTTATCTATCATATTCTCTGTCTACCTATTATCCATCTACCTATCTACCTACCTACCAACCATCCTTCTACCATATCCTCTGTCTACCTATCCATCCATCCATCTACCTACCAATCATCTTTATCTATCATATTATCTATCTATCTATTCATCTATCATGTATCAATATATCATCTGTCATCTATCTATCCATCTATTATTTATCATCTTCTCTATCTTATTCTCTATCTCTCTACCTACCAATCAGCGTATCTATCAACCATATTATCTATCTATCTATCTATCTATCTATCTATCTATCTATCTACCTATCATCTTCTCTATCATATTCTGTATCTACCTGTCTCTCTACCTACCAATCAGCTTATCTATCAACCATATTCTCTATCTATCTATCTATCTATCTATCTATCTATCTATCTATCTATCATCTATCTATCATCTATCTATCTATCTATTATCTGTCTATCTACCTGTCTTCCTATCTATCTGAAACTCTATGTTTAAAACTCTGACTTCTAAAAACATTATAATAGACATTATGTAATGAACACCTATTGTATGCCAGCCTTTGCTTATCTTATTTCTTTTTCTTCATGCCTGTTTTGAAAGATAAATATTATCCCTGTTTTGCAAAGTGATGTTCAGAAATAAATGGTTTGACAAGAGTCACATTAGCCAATAAACCCTTCAGCCTGGTTCAGTCTTGAAGCTTTCTGAGGATGAAGATAGCTTTACTACACCATTGGTTTACCAAGTAGGGATGATGTGAGGGTGTTTGTTTGTTTGTTTGTTTGTTTGTTTGTTTGAGACAGAGTCTCACTCTGTCACCCCAGGCTGGGGTGCAGTGGCGCGATCTCGGCTCATGCAACTTCCACCTCCCAGGTTCAAGCAATTCTCCTGCTTCAGCCTCCCAAGTAGCTGGGATTACAGGAACTCACCACCATGCCTGGCTAATTTTTGTGTTTTTAGTAGAGACGGGGTTTCACCATGTTGGCCAGGATGGTCTCAAACTCCTGACCTTAGGTGATCCACCTGCCTCGGCCTCCCAAATTGCTGGGATTACAGGCATGAGCCACCGCGCCCGACCGAGGGTTCGTGTTTAAAATGCAGATTCCCTCAGATGTTGGTGTGCCTGCACGTGTGTGTGACTATAAAGAAACAGAATGAGAAAAATTGGGGGAGGTGATAGAACTATTCTGTATCTCGAACATGATGCTATGTACATGTTTCAAAAAATGTGTTCAAGTTCATAGAACTGCATATCATGAAAATCAATTTTATAGTATGATAATTTAAAATGTAATTTTTTTGAAAATGTAAAAAAAAAAAAAGCAGATTCCTAAATCCTATTCCAACCCTACTGAAACATAATCTCTCTTTTAAACAAGTTGCCACATAACGGACACACTTCCCAAGAATGTAAAGTCTTATTTTGCATTCATCAGAAGGTGAATGTCTACAAGGCCTATTTTATTGAATTTTTTTTTTTACCTGCATGCATTCTTTCCACCTTCAGCGAAAGATGCAAAACGTATATTTGTAAATTAACTTTCCTGAAACTCCCCTCTCACCACCATTGTTTTTCCGCTAAGTGCAATTTTATCCACAGTGATCCTTCCATGGTTTTTGCCAAGTGGCAGCGTTTTTATCAAAAGAACGCCTTTCCTGTCAAATAAATAAACCATCGCGTCTCACGGTTGTCCAGATTCCTGCTCGGTTTTACAAAGCTTCTTTCCATTGGTGCCTCCAAGCCTTTCTCCGGGCATTTTCTTTCTACAACGGGTTGGATGTACACGGATCAAACTGAAAGGAGAGGGAGGAGGAAGCATACGTGATGAGTCAGGAAAGACGCTTTAGGTATGTGACTGTCAGAGCACAGTGACACGAGGTGATACAGAGTCTGTGACTGCACTGTGCCAACACCCTCGTGAAAATCAATATTCCTGTAACCGATTCTGCAACTTGGAATGAGGTGTTTTCAATTAAGGCACTGTTGACATTGGGGGCCAGGTAATTCTCCGTGGTGGGAGCTGTCCTATATACTGTAGGATACTCAGCAGCGTCCCTGAGCTCTACCCACTAGAAGCTAGTAGTAACTATCACCTCCTCCCTGGTCGTGATAACCAGAAGTGTCTTCACTCATTGCACAGTGTCCCCCATGGGGCAGAATTCCGACTCAAATTATTATTATTATTATTATTTTTGAGGCAGAGTCTTGCTCTGTCACCCAGGCTGGAGTTCAGTGGCACAATCTCTGCTCACTGCAACCTCCGCCTCCCAGGTTCATGACATTCTCCTGCCTCAGCCTCCCAAGTAGCTGGGTTTACAGGCGCCCGCCACCATGCCCAGCTAATTTTTTGTATTTTTAGAAGAGACGGGGTTTCACCGTGTTAACCAGGATGGTCTCGATCTCCTGACCTCGTGATCTGCCCACCTCGGCCTCCCGAAGTGCTGGGATTACAGGCGTGAGTCACCACGCTCGGCCTCGGACTCAAATTTTTCTCCACTCTTCTCATGTCCAGAGAAGACAGCAAAGACATAATTTGTATTAACTTTGAGATTACCAATAAATTTTAGTGAATAAGCAAATTTGCAAATACAGAGTCTGTCCACAATGAGGAAGTACTGTACCCCTGAAGACTACAGGGCCCTGAAAAATTGCTATGCAGTGGGATCCCTAATATTGCTCTCTCGGGTGAGTAGGAGCTGCCCCCATTGTGGTCTGAATGTAGGGTTCTTTCCCAAATTCTTATGTTGAACTCTTCATCCCCAAGATGATGACGTTAAGAAGTGGGGCCTTTGGGGGGTGATGAGGTCATGAGAGCAGAGCCTTCTGAATGGGATTAGTGCCCTTATAAAAGGGATCCTAGAGAGCTCACTTGTCCCTTCCACCGTGTGAGGACACACCAAGAAGTCACCGTCTATGAAACAGGATAGGTAGGTGGGTGGACGGATGAGTGAATGGATGGATGGAAGAGTGGACAAATGGATGGATGATGGATGGGTGAGTGAGTGGATTAATTGTTGTATAGATAGATAGGTGGTTGGATGGATAGATGGATGCATGATGGATGAGCAGATGAATGGATGGATGAATGGATGGGTGGATGGGTGGATGGATGGATGGATGGATAGATGGATGGAAGTGTGGACAGACGGATGGTTGAGTAGGTGGATTAATGATTGTATAGATGGCTGGATGGGTAGATGGATGCATGATGGATGAGTAGATGAATAGATGGATGAATGGATGGGTGGATGGATGGATGGAAGAGTGGACAGATGGATGAGTGAGTGGGTAGATTAATGGTTGTATAGATGGTTGGATGGGTAGATGGATGCATGATGGATGAGTAGATGAATAGATGGATGAATGGATGGGTGGATGGATGGATGGAAGAGTGGACAGATGGATGAGTGAGTGGGTAGATTAATGGTTGTATAGATGGCTGGATGGGTAGATGGATGCATGATGGATGAGTAGATGAATAGATGGATGAATGGATGGATGGATGGATGGATGGAAGAGTGGACAGATGGATGAGTGAGTGGGTAGATTAATGGTTGTATAGATGGTTGGATGGGTAGATGGATGCATGATGGATGAGTAGATGAACAGATGGATGAATGGATGGGTGGATGGATGGATGGAAGAGTGGACAGATGGATGAGTGAGTGGGTAGATTAATGGTTGTATAGATGGTTGGATGGATAGATGGATGCATGATGGATGAGCAGATGCGTGGATGGATGGAATGATGGGTGGATGGGTGTATGGATGGATGGATAGATGGATAGCTGGCTGGATGGATGGATGGGTGGATTAATGGTTGTATAGATGGCTGGATGGGTAGATGGATGTATGATGGATAAGCAGATGACTGGATGGAGGGATGGGTGGGTAGGTGGATGGATGGATAGGTGGGTAGGTGAATGAGTGGATGGCTGGGTGGATAAATGAGTGGATGGATGAATGGGTGGACAGATAAGTGGATGGGTCGATTAGTAAATGGATGGATGGATGGATGTGTTTGTGAATGGAAAGGTGGATGAATGCATAAGTAGGTGGGTGGATGGTTGTATGAATGAATAGGTGGATGCGTAGGTGAATGGATGAATGAACAGCTGGATGGCTATGTGGATGAATGAGAGATAGATGAGTAGATAAGTCCAGACATGATTTTCACTCTATGTGTTCCTGTTTACTTTGCCTTTGCCTCATCGTCTTCCAAGACAATATATTTCTTTGCAGATATTCAAGAAATTATTTTAGAAATGTGCTTTGGGAACAACATAGACACACTCTGAATAAAGGCAGAGTCCTCCTAAAGAAGACTCATGTCTTTTTTTTTTTTTATTATACTTTAAGTTTTAGGGTACATGTGCACAACGTGCAGGTTCGCTACATATGTATACATGTGCCATGTTGGTGTGCTGAACCCATTAACTCATCATTTAACATTAGGTATATCTCCTAATGCTATCCCTCCCCCTCCCCCCACCCCACAACAAGCCCCAGTGTGTGATGTTCCCCATGCTGTGTCCATGTGTTCTCATTGTTCATTTCACACCTGTGAGTGAAAACATGCCGTGTTTGGTTTTTTAGTCCTTGCGATAGTTTGCTGAGAATGATGGTTTCCAGCTTCATCCATGTCCCTACAAAGGACATGAACTCATCATTTTTTATGGCTGCATAGTATTCCATGGTGTATATGTGCCACATTTTCTTTATCCAGTCTATCATTGTTGGACATTTGGGTTGGTTCCAAGTCTTTGCTGTTGTGAATAGTGCCGCAATAAACATACGTGTGCATGTGTCTTTATAGCAGCATGATTTATACTCCTTTGGGTATATACCCAGTAATGGGATGGCTGGGTCAAATGGTATTTCTAGTTCTAGATCCCTGAGGAATCGCCACACTGACTTCTGCAATGGTTGAACTAGTTTACAGTCCCAGGAAGACTCATTTCTTATCCACTCCCCCGAGATAACTGCCATTGTCACTTAATACCCTTCCAGAACATTTTCCACACATTTAGACACATTTGGACCTGTTGTTGCATGTGTGTGACTTGTGAAAACGTTCGTAGTGTCACGTTGTATTGTCGCTTGTAGATTCCCCAAGTTGCTTTTCTCACTCAACAACCTGTGTTGGAGATATTCCCCACCAGCACACAGAGGCTCACTTTCTGCATTTTATCTGTTCGATGTGATCCACAGTATGGATCCATCAAGTCCCCCGTTGGGCGAACAATTAGAGTCTGCCCTTTTTTCTGCTATCAAAGTCATTGCTGCAACAAGCATGCTTCCCCATGCTATGTCGTGCCTGAGTATGAGAGTTTCTCCAGGGTAGACACTTAGAAGTGGGATTGCCTGGTCAGAAGAAAACGTGCACTTAATTGTCGTGGACAGCACTGACTTTCCCTCCAATCTGTGGTTCCAATTTCCCATCCCACATGAGGAGATAATTGCCTTACATCCTGCAACCACTTGCCACGATCACACTTCGCAATGTTTTTGCTATTATAGGCAATTGAGCAATGAGACGCTCTTTTCTTTTTAACTTGTAAAAATTTATTATAGAAAGGAAAAGGCAGAGAACAGCCATAAAAAGGACAAATAATGGCATGTGTTACTAGTCATTCCTGTAAGGAAATTAACAGGAGAAACAGCGTAGGAAATGCTACTTGTGATGATAATACTGCAATGTATTGAATACTTGCCATGCGCAGTGAGACAGTCTTCTCTCTGCTGCCTCATAAGACTCTCCCAGCTGCCTGCACTCCCTATAGTGCCGCTAACATTGTGTTTTACACAGCCATATACAGATATAAAAAATATATAATATATATTTTACAGATAATATAATTATATATAACTATATATAATTACATAATATATAATTAATTATATATTATAAATAATATATACTAATTATAAATATTATAGATAATATATAATAATTACATATTATAGATAATATATAATAATTACATATTACAGATAATATATAATAATTACATATTATAGATAATATATAATAATTACATATTATAGATAATATATAATAATTACATATTATAGATAATATATAATTACATATAATACATCTTTTATATAAAATATATATTATATATAACATATAATTATAATATATTATATAAATATATCTTTTATAATATAAAATATGATATATAATATAATATATAATTATATATTATATATGCTTATAAAATATAATATATAATATATATTATCAAATATATAATATATTATATAATATATAATATATATTATCAAATATATAATATATTATATATAATTATATATTATATATGCTTACAAAATATATTATAAAATATAATATATAGTATATTATATATTATCAAATATATATTATATAATATATAATATCATATATTATCATCTATATCATATATCAATTACATATTATATCATATATAAAATATAATATATAACATATAATATCTATTGTATAATATAATATATAATATATATTATATCATGTATAATGTAATATATATTATATATCATGTATAATGTAATATATATTATATATTATATCATGTATAATGTAATATATATTATATATTATATCGTGTATAATGTAATATATAATATATATTATATCGTGTATAATGTAATATATAATATATATTATATCATGTATAATGTAATATATAATATATATTATATCATGTATAACGTAATATATAATATATATTATATCATGTATAACGTAATATGTAATATACACTATATCATGTATAACGTAATATATAATATATACTATATCGTGTATAACGTAATATATAATATATACTCTATCATGTACAACGTAATATATAATATATATTATATCATGTATAATGTAATATATAATATATATTATATCATGTATAATGTAATATATAATATATATTATATCATGTATAAGGTAATATATATTATATCATGTATAAGGTAATATATAATATAATATATATTATATCATGTATAATGTAATATATAATATATATTATATCATGTATATTATACATGATATAATATATATTACAGTATATATAGTATATATTATATAAAAATATATAATTATTTATTATATATAAAACTATGTATACACAAAATATATATATACACACATGTATATATTTTTTGAGATGGAGTCGTGCTCCCATCACAGAGGCTGGAGTGCAGTGGTGCGATCTCGGCTCACTGCAACCTCTGCCTCCCGGGTTCAAGTGATTCTCCTTCCTCAGCCTCCCGAGTAGCTGGGATTACTGGCATGCACCACCACGCCCGGCTAATTTTTGTATTTTTAGTAGAGATGGGGTTTCTCCATGTTGGTCAGGCTGGTCTCAAACTCCCGACCTCAGGTCATCCACCCGCCTTGGCCTCCCAAAGTGCTGGGATTACAGGCACGCCACTGTGCCCGGCTGTTTTTTTTTTTCTGTTTTGTTTTTTTTTTTGTTTGTTTGTTTTTGAGACAGAGTCTCACTCTGTTGCCAAGGCTGGAGTGCAGTGGCACTGTGTCAGCTCACTGCAACCTCCATCTCCTGGGTTCAAGCAATTCTCCTGCCTCAGCCTCCCGAGTAGCTGGAATGACAGGCGTCCACCACCACGCCCGGCTAGTTTTTATATTTTTAGTAGAGACCGGGTTTCACCATGTTGGCCAGGCTGGTCTTGAACTCCTGACCTCAGGTGATCCACCTACCTTGGCCTCCCAAAGTGCTGGGATGACAGGCATGAGCCACTGCGCCCGGCCGTGTACTGCTGTTAAGACACGGTGAGAATGAGCTGGCTGGGTGTGGTGGTTCATGATTCTCATCCCAGAGCTCTGGGAAATCAAGGCAGGAGGATCACTTGAGTCCAGGAGCTCAAGACCAGCCTGGGCAACACAGCAAGACCCCTATCTCTCTCTAAAAAAAAAAAAAAGCAAGCATGGTGGTGAATGCCTGTGGTTTCATCAGTGAGGTGTGATCATGCCGCTGTACTCGAGCCTGAGGAACACAGCAAGACCCTGTCTTAGGGGGAAAAAACCCAAAAAAACAGAGAAAGAATAAACTATCATAATGCTTAATTTTGTGTGCCTTTATTTAGCAGTGGGAACCAAATTGGCCTCCCCTAGGTAATTCAGCTATTCGTCTGGATTATGTGGGTTACTGTGTTACAGTCATCTCTTGTTTGATTTTAGTGAAACTGACTTAATTTTGCATACAAAAGCTGGTTCTAGGATCCTACCCCCCCAAGACAGGTTAGTTATGACGGGCAATCTCTCGACCTCATGCCTGACATCTTACATGTGTTGAGAAATCAAGAAGGTCGAAATATAAGTGGAGAGGTTGACGCTCCATTCTGGGGCAGCCCTGTAACTGTCTGTCAATGTTGTGTCTGAGCTGGGCTGTGTCCACCAGCGTCCTGTTGTATTACCTAGGAGCTCATAAGTTCAGAAAGATACTCAAATGGGGAGTTTTGTCCTGATGAACCCCAGGATGGAATACAGGACAAAAAATACATTAATATTTGAGTCTTCTTAAGAAAGTCTAGGCCGGGCGTGGTGGCACATGCCTGTAATTCCAGCACTTTGGGAGGCCGAGGATGGAGGATCGCCTGAGGTCAGTTGTTCGAGACCAGCCTGGCCAACATGGTGAAACCGTCTTTCTACTAAAGATACGAAAATTAGCCAGGAGTGGGGGCGGGTTCCTGTCATCCCAGCTACTCGGGAGGCTGAGGCAGGAGAATTGCTTGAATCCTGGGAAGCGGAGGTTGCAGTGAGCTGAGATTGCACCACTGCACTCCAGCCTGGATGATGAGAAACTCTGTCTCTAAACAAAACAAAACAAAAAGTGGAAACTGGAAACAGCTTTTATGCTCTTTTATTTCAATGGTTTACGGAACCCAGGATGGTATCCAATGAGAGCTTGCATTCAGGCATGGGGAAGACACAGTTGAGAAGAATGAAAATGATTACAATCATGCAGAAAAAGAAACTTGGGCACCCAAAACACACCCAGGAAAATGAGGGAAGGGAAAGTATTTGAATTTGACTAGTAATGACAAGCCGCAGATACATGAGCTCACAGGACTGTGGCTGGACAGACATCAAGGGTGGACAGAACCCAGCCTGTCAGGACTGACACCCTACGGTTGTCCGTCTACAAATTGGCTCCTGATTGGTCTACCCGGGACTGTGGTCCACGGTCATTGAAAAATATGTCATGGAGGCTCCAGGTACACTCAAGCTGTGGGCAGACAGTTCCATGATGGGACTGCACCTCGTATCAGAAAGGGCCTCCCATCCTCCCCTTCTTTAATTCCACCCTCCTGACGTCCCAGTACTTCACCCCATACAACCACATGTCCTCAGGACAATGGGCAACGGATGCCGTTTGGTTCAGTGGAGGCAAAAAACATGATTTATGAATGTTGTTCACGTTTTAACAATTTAAATTTATGTTTACTATATTAAATATAATTTTATATTTTTATAATGAATATAAAAATATGTATTATATTTTAAAGTTTAAAAATATTATGAAATTATTTTAATGTTATAAATATATTAAACATATTTGTATTTTTATAAAATATATAAAATTATATATTTATAATTTTTAAAATATAAAATTATTTTAATTTTATAAATATATTTATAGCTTTTATAAATATATTAATAAACATGTTTCTATTTATAAAATATATAAAATTATATATTTATAATTTTATAATATATCTAATAAATATATTATAATATCATATAATATATTATATACCATAATATATAATATATCTAATAAATATATTATAATATATACGAAAATATTTAATAAAGATATTTTTAAATATAAAATACATATTATTTATTTATAGAAATACATATTTTTATATATTTATAATTAATATATAAAATATTGGTATAAAATAATTTATTAAAATAATTCAAATTTTCATAATTTAAATTTATATTTATTATATTAAATGTAATAACTTCATATTTTTATAATTAATATAAAATATTTATTAAATAATAATTTATTCTAAAAGCTCTCAGAATTTCAAAGCTAATATTTGACTTTTTAAAAAAATTAAGTGCTGTTTGTATAAAAATTTTAATATGACATAAAGTTTATATTTCTATAATTAATATAAAAATATTTATTGTATTTTTAATAAATAATTTTGAAAATATTAATTGTATTTTTAATATTTTGAAAATATTACAAAAATATTTTAATTTTATAATATGTTAACAAATATGTTAAATATAGTTATAATTTTATAAATATATTAAAATAAATATATTAAATATATTATAAATATATAATATAATAAATATGTTACAATATAAATATATAACACATATATTAAAATATTAGAAAATATATTATAATTGTATTTTAAATATTTTATATGTTTATAATTAATATATAGAATATTTATTAAAATAATTTATTATAATTATTTAATTTTAATTTTAATTTTAATTTATTATATTAAATGTAATAATTTTATATTTTTACAATTAATATGAAAATATTTATTAAGTAATAATTTATTCTGACAGCTCTCAGAATTTCAAAGCTAATACTTGACTTGCTTCTTAAAAAAAACTAAAATATTTGACTTGCTTCTTAAAAAAAAACAAGCACTAAGAGTTTGTATAAAAAATCTTAATATGACATAAAAATGAATGCCAGAGAGTCAATACATCAGAAGTCCGGATAAGCTCTGTTTTTGGCATGTGGGATTTTTATTCATAGATTTTTTTTAACTCTTTATACATCTCATCATACGTTTTCGTGTTGAGGATTTCCTTTGACGTTCTTATTGGCTGTTGGAGCAAGATAAGATCCCATTTGGGGCTGTCATGCATGAGCCCCTTTGCTGAGGATGTGCAGAATGGGGTGTCTGAGGTCTACCTGCGTGGAACCAGGTGCACCTGCGGATCTTGCTGACACGCGCGGGAATTTTGCACGTTCACCAACAGGCAAACGAATCCCCGTGTCTTTAAGGGTCTGCTGCAGTTAATAGATGATCCACTGTGTCATGTCACAGCCCAGATGAGTGACAAGCCAGTGCTGACAGAGAGTGACATGTGTCTGTCACTTTGCTGACAGCCCTGGCACATTCTGCAAAATGCCTCAGCTCCTGCTGCCTAATTTTCTGCTGTGAGAGCCAGGTGGCTTCCTTTGGTCTCCACAGGAAACAAAATGTCTCAGAAATCTTTCCCCAAAGCACAGGCTTCATACATTCATGGGGTCTCACCATGTTGGGAGAACGGTGGCAGAATCAGAAAGGTGACGGGGGCTAGCTGGGAACACCTGTGTGCGGATTCTTCAGAATCTGTAACAGCCTGGTTTGCAAACTCAAGGGGACTGTGGGCGCTGGGAGATTCCTGAAGGCAGGTGGGTGGTTGGAAGGATGTGAAAAGACTCAGTTGGATCCCAGGGGTGGTGGGTCAAAGGCATTTCCTGTGTTCACAGCTGGTTGCCACCGACGCCTGTTGCCACAGATGCCTGGTGTACAGGGCGTGGTTCTTTTCTCAGGTGAGTACCCAACAGCCAAGTTATCCCAGTCCATCTGGATCACCTGCAAACAGATGCACCATTCATGCCCCACCTCGGGGTTTGTTCTTTTCTTCAGCACACTCCTGGCTTATACCTGTGTGCTCAGATGCAGAGGTAAAGCATTTTAAGGACACCTGCAGGAATCTGTCCGGTGGCAATGAACCATTCGGACCCAAGAAAGTGCAAGAGTGATGCCTTCTTGCTCTGCTCTCATCTGGAAGCGCCTCTCTCCCTTGCCATGGAGAGGCTGGCCATGTAATGCTCACTGTGGCTCTTTCAGATACGTCATCTCCGCATTTTAAAGATGAAGAAGAGTCAGTCTCATTCCTCAGCACCAGTAGTAACGGGGGGAGTTGGGCTGACTCCAAACCTGCTCCCAAAGATAGCACTAAAAAATGCTGGTAAGGTGGTGGTCACAAAGAGTGTCATCAACTCCAGATAGCAACCAGGTCTCCTTACTAGAAAACCTAACGGGCATTGGTTTGATAGATGCATCATTGTGTATGTCTCTATCCACCTATGCATTCTCCATCTATCCATCTATCATCTCTCGGTTCACCTACTCATCTATCAATCTATCCATTCATCTATCCATTCTTTATATCTATTTCTCTATCTATCCATCTATTTATCTCTATTTATCCATCATCCGTCTGTCATCTATTTATAGTCTGTCATCTCTCTTTCAATCTTCTATCTACCCTATCTATCTACTACCTAAAGCTATCTGTATTCTATCTATCCAAACATCATCTGACTGTCATCTACCTACCTATATCTATCATCTCTCTAGCTCTGTCTATATATCTATCTATATCATCTCTATACCAGTCATCTATTCCTCTCTCTATTATCTATCTATCTATTATCTATCTATCATCTATCATCTATCTACCATCTATCTATCAATACATCTATGTATCAATCATCTATCTCTCAATCAGTACATCTGTCAATGTATCAATCATCTATATCAGTACATCTGTATGTATCAACCATCTATCATGTATCTATCTATACATCTGTATATCTGTCTATCTATCTATCTACCTATCTCAGTACATCTGTCTACTTATCAATCATCTGATTGAAGAAAAGGCTCGGAGACGGAGTCGATGTCACCAGCACAGGAAAAGCAGGATGTGGC
The DNA here is from genome assembly GCF_029281585.2 of Gorilla gorilla gorilla. Taxonomy (NCBI): domain Eukaryota; kingdom Metazoa; phylum Chordata; class Mammalia; order Primates; family Hominidae; genus Gorilla; species Gorilla gorilla. The sequence goes on from NC_073247.2 coordinate 9,958,956, forward strand.
TCCCATTCCTTGAAACCTCTGTCTTCCTCCTGATTTACAAGTCCTGTCTGAGATTCTCCTCTGGTGTTTATTTGCTGTTTTTCTTATGAAGCCAGATTTCCAAGCATATTTTCACATTGGTTTTGAAGGTCCTGATGGAAAACGTGTGCCTGGAGATAAATGTGCTTTAACCAAATGTGTGTCTTCTGGAACATTCTCTGGATAGCTCTAGCAAGTGAGGAGTAAGGATAGCTGCTTCCTTTGGACCCTACAGTGACCATTGTTTGTCTCTACCTGCACAACCTCTATCTCTCCTCCAGTTTAAGCAACCAGTTTCCTGCAGGTGAACATCCTGGCACCCTAATTGGTTCAAAGATGGGCGTAGGACTCAGTGCAAGCCCTGAGTTTGTGCAGAAACTGAGCAATGTAACAGCCTGGGAGGAAGTCCTGGAGGGACTTGAGCAAGATGACTTATCAGAGACAGAATCTGAGGAGAAGGCTCAGAACTTACCTCTAATCTCTTGCTTGTTGAACCCAACAACTCAAATGAAAACCAGAGCTCATGGTTGCTGTTGAGACAGTCCACACTTTCCAGCCTCCTGAAGCAGAGAGTGGAGAAGAAAGAGGCTCTCTTGGGTTTATTGTAATACTTGAGTGAGTTAGCCCTTTTGAACAAACTTGACATTGAGCAGGTGTTGATTACAAATGAGATGTTTCCTGTGTTACTAATGGACACCCAGAAGAGGCAGGGTATTAGAAAGGGTATTAGCTTCCGCTGGCTGCTGTAATGAAAATGATGACAGACTTCATCTTAGTTTATTTTGTACTGCTATAAAAGAGTGCCACTGATTAGGTAATTTAGAAACAATGGGAGTTCATTGGTCTCGTGGTTCCGAGGGCTGGAAAGTCTGAGGTTGAGGTGCTATGTCTGGTGAGGATCTTTTTGCTGTGTCATCCATTGTGAACTATCTCTTCGAGGTACTTCATATCCCCACTTCAGAGATGGAGAAACTGAGGTTGAAGAATGGTCAGTCTTATTGCTCAGCCCCAGTGATGGGTGGAGTTGGGTTGACTTCAAACCTACTCTGAAATATAACATTAAGAAATGCTGGCAATATGGCGGTCACCAATAGTGTTCATCAACTGCAGAGGGCAAGGAGGTCTCCTAACTAGAAAACCTCACAGCTATTGCTGAAGGAAGGGCACAGAGTTGAATTCAACATGGTTGACTCCTTGAAACCTCCATCTTCCCTCTGACGTACAGCAAGTCCTGCCTGAGATTCTCCTCTGGTGATTGTTTGCTGTTTTTCAACTGGACCAGCTCCAGAGCCCAAGCAAACTGGGGTAATGACGAGGGGAGGGTGTGATGGATAGACAGATAGATAAATGATAGAGATAGATAGATGGGTAGATAGATATATAGATATACAGATGATAGATGGATAGATTGATAGAGGGGTAGATAGATATATAGATAGATGATAGATGGATAGATTGATAGAGGGGTAGATAGATATATAGGTAGATGATCGATGGATAGATTGATAGAAGGGTAGATATATAGATAGATGGGTAGATAGACAAATGATAGATGAATAGATAAATGATAGATGATGGACAGATACATAGATGATAGATGGATAAATAGATAAATGATAGATGAATAGATAAATGATAGATGGATAGATAAATGACAGATGGATAGATAAATAATAGATGAATAGGTAAAAGATAGACGATGGACAGACATAGATGATAGATGGACAAATAGATAAATGATAGACGAATAGATAAATGATAGAAATATAGATAAATGACAGATGGATAGATAGATAAATGTAGATGAATAGATAAAAGACACATTGATAGGTAAATGATGGATAGATACATAAACAATAGATGGATGGATAGATAGATGGGTATTTAGATGGATAGATAGATAAATAGATAAGTAATACATGAATAGATAAAAGACAGATGGATAGATAGATAAATGATAGATGAATAGATAAAAGACAGATGATGGACAGATAGATGATAGATGGATAAATAGATAAATGATAGATGAATAGATAAATGATAGATGGGTAGATAGATAAATGACAGATGGATAGACAGATTAATGATAGATGAATAATAAAAGATAGATTGATAGATAAATGATGGAGAGATACATAAGCAATAGGTGGATAGATAGATAAATGGTAGATGGGTATTTAGATAGATAAATAGATAAGTAACAGATGAATAGATAACTGGTAGATGGACAGATACATGCTAGATTTCCAAGCATATTTTCACATTTTCACCTTGGTTTCATAGGTCCTGATACAAAACATGTGCCTGGAGATCAATGTGCTTCGAATTAGGATTTTTGTTTCTTGTTTCTTTTTTTGCCCCAGAAGGTTAGGAGGGTCCCCATAGAACGTGGGAGGGGACCTGTCTAGTGTTCAGAGCTTGCTGGAGAGGCTCCAGCACGACTCGTTGCTGGATGCTAAACAGGTGGTCCCCCGAGAAAGACCTGGGTCTGGAGGTGAGGGTTGCAGGGTTTATACGCCAGCAACGGAACAGGCGCTTCCTTGGAGAAGTATGTGTGAACCGGTCGCCCTCCCCACCTAAAGGTGTTCTGGGTTTGAGGAGGTTGTCAGTGGTGACCGTATGACCCCAAAAGTCAAACAGAAGAATGTGCTTTATCCTTCCTTCTGCTTTAGGGAGGAGAGTGTTTGCAGCAGTTCTTGTTAATTCATGAAGCACGTGATTAGTTGCATCAAGGATGAAACAAGGTAGGTAGGTAGGTAGACAGTTAAGTATGCACATGCATATATACATAGATGGCAGATAGATGGGTAATAGATCAATGCCAGATAGATAAATAGATGCTGGATAGAGAGATAGATAGACGATGAATAGAGAGATAGATGATGGATAGAGAGAGAGGGATACATAGACAGATGATTGATTGATTGATTGATGAGATAGATACATGCATAAAAGAGCCATACACATTACGGTGTGTATACATGCAGAGATAGACGATAGAGATAGGTAGTATGTAGATAGATAGGTAGATAGATGATAGATGACGGATAGACAGGAGATAAATGCTGGATAGAGAGACAAAGAGATATAGATAGATAATGGATAGGTAGATGAGGTACACAGATGTAGATAAATAGATAGCTAATAGGTAGATAGATAATAGATGATTGATGGATAATAGGTAGATAAACAGATCATAGGTAGGTAGATAATAGATGATTGATAGACAATAGATAGATGATAGATTAAATGGGTAGATGATAGGTAGATAATAGGTAGATGATAGATAGCTAGATAGATGATAGATAGGCAGATAGATGATAGACAGACAGATAGATGATAGATAGATATATAGACAGATATATAGATAGCTAGATAGATGATAGATAGCTAGATAGCCAGATAAATGATAGATAGATAGGCAGATAGATAGATAGATAGATAGATGATAGACAGATAGATGATAGATAGATATATAGACAGATATATAGATAGATAGATAGATAGATAGATAGATGATAGATAGATAGATAGATGATAGACAGATAGATGATAGATAGATATATAGACAGATATATAGATAGATAGCTAGATAGATGATAGATAGATAGATAGATGATAGAGGATAGATAGATATATAGATAGATAGCTAGATAGATGATAGGTAGATAGATAGATAGATGATAGATAGATGATAGATAGATGATAGATAGATATATAGACAGATATATAGATAGATAGATGATAGACAGATAGATGATAGATATATAGACAGATATATAGATAGATAGATAGATAGATAGATGATAGATAGATAGATGATAGACAGATAGATGATAGATATATAGACAGATATATAGATAGATAGCTAGATAGATGATAGATAGATAGATAGATAGATGATAGAGGATAGATAGATATATAGATAGATAGCTAGATAGATGATAGGTAGATAGATAGATAGATGATAGATAGATGATAGATAGATATATAGACAGATATATAGATAGATAGATAGATAGATGATAGATAGATAGATAGATGATAGGTAGATAGATAGATAGATGATAGATAGATGATAGATAGATGATAGATAGATATATAGACAGATATATAGATAGATAGATAGATAGATGATAGACAGATAGATGATAGATAGATATATAGACAGATATATAGATAGATAGATAGATGATAGATAGCTAGATAGATAGATGATAGACAGATAGATGATAGATATATAGACAGATATATAGATAGATAGCTAGATAGATGATAGATAGATAGATAGATAGATAGATAGATGATAGAGGATAGATAGATATATAGACAGATATATAGATAGATAGCTAGATAGATGATAGGTAGATAGATAGATAGATAGATGATAGATGATAGATAGATGATAGATAGATGATAGATAGATATATAGACAGATATATAGATAGATAGCTAGATAGATGATAGGTAGATAGATAGATATATAGATGATAGATGATAGATGATAGATAGATATATAGACAGATATATAGATAGATAGCTAGATAGATGATAGGTAGATAGATAGATAGATAGATGATAGATGATAGATAGATGATAGATAGATATATAGACAGATATATAGATAGATAGCTAGATAGATGATAGGTAGATAGATAGATAGATAGATAGATAGATAGATAGATAGAAAGAATAGATGGATAGATAGATAGATAGATGATGGTAATAGATAGATAGATAGATAGATAGATAGATGATAGACAGATGATAGATAGATATATAGACAGATATATAGATAGATAGATAGATAGATAGATAGATAGATGATAGATAGATAGATGATAGACAGATAGATGATAGATATATAGACAGATATATAGATAGATAGCTAGATAGATGATAGATAGATAGATAGATAGATGATAGAGGATAGATAGATATATAGATAGATAGCTAGATAGATGATAGGTAGATAGATAGATAGATGATAGATAGATGATAGATAGATATATAGACAGATATATAGATAGATAGATAGATGATAGATAGATAGATAGATGATAGGTAGATAGATAGATGATAGGTAGATAGATAGATAGATGATAGATAGATGATAGATAGATGATAGATAGATATATAGACAGATATATAGATAGATAGATAGATAGATAGATAGATAGATAGATGATAGACAGATAGATGATAGATAGATATATAGACAGATATATAGATAGATAGATAGATGATAGATAGCTAGATAGATAGATGATAGACAGATAGATGATAGATATATAGACAGATATATAGATAGATAGCTAGATAGATGATAGATAGATAGATAGATAGATAGATAGATGATAGAGGATAGATAGATATATAGACAGATATATAGATAGATAGCTAGATAGATGATAGGTAGATAGATAGATAGATGATAGATGATAGATAGATGATAGATAGATGATAGATAGATATATAGACAGATATATAGATAGATAGCTAGATAGATGATAGGTAGATAGATAGATAGATAGATGATAGATGATAGATAGATGATAGATAGATATATAGACAGATATATAGATAGATAGCTAGATAGATGATAGGTAGATAGATAGATAGATGATAGACAGATAGATGATACATAGATAGATAGATAGATACATAGATAGCTAGATAGATGACAGATAGATAGATAGATAGATAGAATATCAATTTGTTCTTGCATTGCTATAAAGCAATACCTGAGCCTGGGTAATTTATAAAGGAAAGAGGTTGAATTGGCTTATGGTTCTGCAGGCTGTACAAGAAGCCCAGTGGCTTGGGCTTCTGAGGAGGCCTCAGGAAACTTCTAGGCAAAGGGGAAACAGGTACGTCTTACATTGCTGGAGTAAGAGGAGGGCGGGGGAGGTGCCAGACACTCGTAATCAATCAGATCGCGTGAGAACTCTAGCAGAAGAACAGCACCAAAGGGATGGTCCTAAACCACTCCTGAGGGGCCCACCCCCACGATCAAATCACCTCTCACCAGGCCCCACCTCCAACATTGGGGATTACAATCCAGCATGCGATTTGGGCAGGGACGCAGACCCAAACCCTATTAGATAGATAGATTAATGATAGATGGATAGATAGATAGATGATTGATGGATACATAGATACATGATAGATGGATAGATACATGATAGATGATAGACGGATAGATAGATGATTGATGGATAGATGGATAAAGGATACATGGATAGATTAATGATAGATGGATAGATAGATAGATGATTGATGGATACATAGATAAATGATAGATGGCTAGATACATGATAGATGGATAAATAGATGATAGACGGATAGATAGATGATTGACGGATAGATGGATAAATGATAGATGGATAGATAATGATTGATGGATAGATAGGTAAATGATAGATGGATAGATAAATGATAGAGGGATAAATAGATGATAGACGGATAGATAGATGATTGATGGATAGATGGATAAATGATAGATGGATAGATAATGATTGATGGATATATAGATAATGATTGATGGATAGATAGATACATGATAGATGGATAGATAAATGATAGAGGGATAAATAGATGATAGATGGATAGATAGATGATGGATAGATGGATAAATGATACATGGATAGATAATGATTGACGGATAGATAGATAATGATTGGTGGATAGATAAATGATAGATGGATAGATAGATGATTGATGGATAGATAGATAAATGATAGATAGATAGATGGGTAGATAGATATATAAATAATAGGTAGATAAATGATAGATGAATATATAAATGATTGATAGATGGATAGATAAATGATAGATGAATAGATAAATGATGGATAGACACATAATAGATGGATAGATAGAAAGATAGATAAATGATAGATGGGTATTTAGATGGATAGACAGATAAATAATAGATGGACAGATAACTGACAGTTGGGCAGATAGATAAATGATCGATGGATAGATAAAAGATAGATAAATGAATAATAGATAGATCAATAAATAGTAAATGAATAGATGAATGATAGATGGGTAGATAGATGGATAGATAAATGATAGATGGATAGATAGATAATAGATGACTGATAGGTGAGAGAGAAATGGGTGAAGGAAGGGAGAGAAAGAAGGAGAGAGATTTGGGGTCATTAAATAGCAGAGGAAAAGCATGTACACAAAACCTTTGCAACATGTGCAATGGAATATATATATATATTTATATATATATATTATATATATTTTATATATATATTTTATATATATATTATATATATATTTTATATATATATTATATATATATTTTATATATATATATTATATATATATTTTTATATATATATATTTTATACATTTTTTATATATATATATAAATACACACAGAGACAGAGAGACAGAGAGAGAGACAGAGTCATCAGAGAGTCATCAGACAGCAGAGAGGAAACCCACCCAGCACTGAGGTCATACAGCAAGCTGGAAAGAGACAATGAGTAATGTTTGACGTGAGAGGTCATTTTCTGCACGTCCGGAATCGAGGCATTGATTTTTCATACACATTATGGCTGTTGGCTAGAGATGACCATTGAACCTGTCTGGAGACAGATCTCTGGGTGGAGCAGACCAAGGCTGTTTGGTGACTTGCGTTATTTGAAGATTTCCCTGCATGCTACTGAAACCAGATGTAGTGAGCTATGATCATCCCACTGCTCTCCACCCTGAGCGACAGAGCGAGACCCTGACTCTTATAAAAAACAAAAATAAAAAATAAGGTCAGTGCAGTGGCTCATGCCTGTAATCCCAGCACTTTGGGAAGCTGAGGCAGGTGGATCCTCGAGGTCAGGACTTCGAGACCAGCCTGACCAACATGGAGAAACCCCGTCTCTACTAAAAATACAAAAATTATCTGTGCATGGTGGCAGGTGCCTGTAGTCCCAGCTACTCGGGAGGCTGAGGCAGGAGAATGGCGTGAACCTGGAGGCAGAGGTTGCAGTGAGCCGACATGTTGCCCAGGCTGGGTGACAGAGCAAGACTCCATTTCAAAAAATAAATAAATTAATTAAATAAAAATAACATAACATAAAATAAAATGGGAACGTCTCCACTCCTCAGAGTGACTCATCCCACCGATCCCACACTGAAATTTAGTTTTTGACACACTGCAGAATGCAAGTAATAATTGCTCAAAATTTGACTGAAGCCGCTTCCCAGAAAGTGAGCTCAAGAAGGTAGGGATGTGGGTCTTTTTGTTCAGAAGTATCTCTCTTTTTTTTTTTTTTTTTTCTTTTGAGATGGAGTCTCGCTCTGTCACCCAGGCTGGAGTGCAGTGGTGCGATCTGGGCTCACTGCAAGATCCGCCTCCTGGGTTCACACCATTCTCCTGCCTCAGCCTCCCAAGTAGCTTGGACTACAGGTGCCCGCCACCACTCCAGGCTAATTTTTTGTATTTTTAGTAGAGTTGGGATTTCACCATGTTGGCCAGGCTGGTCTTGAACTCTTAGCCTCAAGAACCTCCACCTCCCAGGTTCAAGCGAGTCTCCTGCCTCAGCCTCCCGAGTAGCTAGGACTACAGGCACCTGCTACTGCGCCCGGCTAATTTTTGTATTTTTAGTAGAGACGGGGTTTCACCATGTTGGCCAGGCTGGTCTCGAACTCCTGACCTCGTGATCCGCCCGCCTCGGCCTCCCAAAGTGCTGGGATTACAGGCCTGAGGCCACCGTGCCCGGCCAAAAATGGATTTTAATTTTCTAAATTTCCTGCCTCTAGGAGAAAGTACCTTCTTGATCCTTCAGGAGCTAATTTCCACCCAAATCCTCGATGGCTTCAGGGCTCTGGCTGGCAGATGATGTTACAGTGAGGAAGCCGTCGTCCTGTGTGGAGTATGGTTCACACCAGCATGCTGCGTCCTGGCCATCAAAGAGATACATGTGCCAGATAAAATATGTGGGTATAGATCACGCATAGACTTGCATTCTGGGTCTTCATAAAAAAGTTTAAAGAAGGCCGGGAGTGGTGGCTCACGCCTGTAATCCCAGCACTTTGGGAAGCCGAGGTGGGTGGATCACCTGAGGTCAGGAGTTTGAGACCAGCCTGACCAACACGGTGAAACCCCGTCTCTACTAAAAATATAAAAATTAGCCAGGCGTGGTGGCAGGTGCCTGTAATCCCAGCACTTTGGGGGGCCGAGGTGGGTGGATCAGCTGAGGTCAGGAGTTCGAGACCAGCCTGACCAACATGGTGAAACCCTGTCTCTACTAAAAATACAAAAATTAGCCGGGCGTGGTGGCTCACGCCTGTAATCCCAGCACTTTGGGAGGCCGAGGTGGGCGGATCACGAGGTCAGGAGGTCGAGACCAGCCTGACCAACATGGTGAAACCCCGTCTCTACTAAAGAAATATAAAAATTAGTCGGGCGTGGTGGCAGGTGCCTGTAATCTCAGCTACTCAGGGGGCTGAGACAGAATTGTTGAACCTGGGAGGCAGTGGTTGCAGAGAGCCGAGGTCACTGCACTCCAGCCTGGGCGATAGAGTGAGACTTGGTGTCAAAAAATAAAAAAAATTAAAGATAGAGGGAGAAAGAGGAGAAACAAGAGGAGGAGGAGGCTGGAGGAGGAGAAGGAGGAGGAGGAAGAGAAAGAGGAGGAGGGAGAGGAGGAGGGAGAGGAGGAGGGAGACGGAGGAGGAGAAAGAGAAGGATGAGGAAGAGAAAAAGAAGGAGGGGGAGGAGGAAGAAGAGGAGGAGGGAGAGGACGAGGGAGAGGAGGAGGAGGGAGAGGAGGAGGGAGAGGACGAGGGAGAGGAGGAGGGGTAGAAGCAGGGAGAGGAGGAGGAGGAAGAGAAAGAGGAGGAGGGAGAGGAGGAGGAGGAGGAGGAGCAGGGAGAGGAGAAGGAGGGAGAGGAGGAGGGAAAGGAGGAGGGGGAGGAGCAGGGAGAGGAGGAGGAGGAAGAGAAAGAGGAGGAGGGGGAGGAGCAGGGAGAGGAGGAGGAGGAAGAGAAAGAGGAGGAGGGAGAGGAGGAGGGAGAGGAGGAGGGAGAGGAGGAGGGAGAGGAGGAGGAAGAGAAAGAGGAGGAGGGGGAGGAGCAGGGAGAGGAGGAGGAGGAAGAGAAAGAGGAGGAGGGAGAGGAGGAGGGAGAGGAGGAGGAGGAAGAGAAAGAGGAGGAGGGAGAGGAGGAGGGAGAGGAGGAGAGGAAGAGAAAGAGGAGGAGGGAGAGGAGGAGGGAGAGGAGGAGGAGGAAGAGAAAGAGGAGGAGGGAGAGGAGGAGGGAGAGGAGGAGGAGGAAGAGAAAGACGAGGAGGGAGAGGAGGAAGAGCCTGGAGGAGGAGGAAGAGAAAGAAGAAAAGGAAGAGGAGGGGAAGGAAGAGGCTGGAGAAGATGGAGGAGGAAGAAGAGAGAGGAAGAGGAGAGGGGAGAGGATGAGGGGAAGAAGGAGGAAGAGAAAGAGGAGGAGGGGGAGGAGGAGGAAGAGAAAGAGGAGGAGGGAGAGGAGGAGGAAGAGAAAGAGGAGGAGGGAGAGGAGGAGGAGGGGGAGGAGCAGGGAGAGGAGAAGGAGGGAGAGGAGGAGGGAAAGGAGGAGGGGGAGGAGCAGGGAGAGGAGGAGGAGGAAGAGAAAGAGGAGGAGGGGGAGGAGCAGGGAGAGGAGGAGGAGGAAGAGAAAGAGGAGGAGGGAGAGGAGGAAGAGCCTGGAGGAGGAGGAAGAGAAAGAAGAAAAGGAAGAGGAGGGGAAGGAAGAGGCTGGAGAAGATGGAGGAGGAAGAAGAGAGAGGAAGAGGAGAGGGGAGAGGATGAGGGGAAGAAGGAGGAAGAGAAAGAGGAGGAGGGAGAGGAGGAAGAGGCTGGAGAGGAGAAGAAGGAAGAGAAAGAGGAGGAGGGGGAGGAGGGGAAGGAAGAGGTTGGAGAAGGTAGAGGAGGAAGAAGAGAAAGAAAAGGAGGGGGAGGAGAGAGGGGAGGAGAAAGAACAGGAAGAGGAGAGGGAGAAGGAGGAACAAGAGAAGGGGGAAGAGGGGAGGAGGAAAGATGAGAGGAGGAGAAGGAGGAACAAGAGAAGGGGGAAGGGGGAGGAGGAAAGATGAGAGGAGGAGAAGGAGGAGGAAGAGAAAGAGGGAGAGGTGGAGAAGGGGGAGCAGAAGGGGAAGGAGGAGGAGGAAGAGGAGGAGGGGAAGGAGGTGGAGGAGGGAGAAAAGGGAAGAGGGGGGCAGAGGGTGGAGAGAGACTCAGGAAAGCAGGTCCCCCTCACCCCCATCCCGCCGTAATAAAGACACGACGCCTTTTTATGCTGAGAAAACATCAAGCTGTGTTTCTCCTTCCCCAGAAACACTTCGCAGCCCTTCTTGGCATCCAGTGCAGCGCAAGGTAAGCCAGATGCCTCTGCTGTTGCCCTCCCTGTGGGCCTGCTCTCCTCACGCCGGCCCCCACCTGGGCCACCTGTGGGACCTGCCAGGATGCTGAGCTGCAAACCCTAATGAGGGGCAGGTGCTCCCAGAGACCTGCTTCCCACACGCCCATCGTTCTCTCCCCCGCTTTGAGTTCTCCCAGGCCCCTCTGTGCACCCCTCCCTAGCAGGAACATGCCGTCTGCCCCCTTGAGCTTTGCAAGGTCTCGGTGATAATAGGAAGGTCTTTGCCTTGCAGGGAGAATGAGTCATCCGTGCTCCCTCCGAGGGGGATACTGGAGTCCACAGTAATTGCAGGGCTGACACTCTGCCCTGCACCGGGCGCCCCAGCTCCTCCCCACCTCCCTCCTCCATCCCTGTCTCCGGCTATTAAGACGGGGCGCTCAGGGGCCTGTAACTGGGGAAGGTATACCCGCCCTGCAGAGGTGGACCCTGTCTGTTTTGATTTCTGTTCCATGTCCAAGGCAGGACATGACCCTGTTTTGGAATGCTGATTTATGGATTTTCCAGGCCACTGTGCCCCAGATACAATTTTCTCTGACATTAAGAATACGTAGAGAACCAAATGCATTTTCTTCTTAAAAAAAAAAAAAACCCAAAAAACTGTACTTAATAAGATCCATGCCTATAAGAGAAAGCAACACCTCTTTTCATATATACGGGACCTGGGGCAGTGTGTGAAAGTTTACTTGCAGTTTGCAGTAAAATGACAAAGCTAACACCTGGCGTGGACAATCTTACCTAGCTATGCTCTCTAAAATGTATTTTTTCTAATCTGGGCAACAATGGTGCCATCTCGGTTCACTGCAACCTCCACTTCCCAGGTTCAAGCGATTCTCCGGCCTCAGCCTCCCAAGTAGCTGCGATTACAGGCACCCGCCATCATGCCCGGTTAATTTTTGTATTTTTAGCAGAGATGGGTTTTTGCCATGTTGGCCAGGCTGGTCTCGAACTCCTGACCTCAGATGATCCGCCTGCCTTGGCCTCCCAAACTGCTGGGATGACAGGCGTGAGCCACCGCGCCCAGCAAGGAATCCATGCATTTGCCTTTGAATATTAGCCTCCACTGCCCCATCAGCAAAAGACAACCAACATCCTCAGCAGAAAATCAGAGAAAAAAGAGGTTACCAGCCTCCCGCCACCCCTGAAGAATAATTGTGAAAAACGTGGAATTAGCAACATGTTGGCAGGATTTTTGCTGAGGTTATAAGCCACTTCCTTCATCTGGGTCTGAGCTATTTTGTATTCAGTCTTACCATTCGTTGGTTCTGTAGTTCATGTTTCAAAAATGCAGCCTCAGAGACTGCAAGCCGCTGAGTCAAATACAAATAGATTTTTAAAGTGTATTTATTTTAAACAAAAAATAAAATCACAAATAAGATGAAACAAAACGAAACTGACTTTATACAGTAAAATAAACGATGCCTGGGCACAGTGGCTCACGCCTGTCAACCCAGCACTTTGGGAGGCTGAGGCGGGCGGATCACCTGAGGTTAGGAGTTCAAGACCATCCTGGCCAACTTAGTGAAACTCCCGTCTCTACTAAAAATACACAAATTGGCTGGATGTGGTGGCAGATGCCTGTAATCCCAGCTACACAGGAGGCTGAGGCAGGAGAATCACTTGAACCCAGGAGGCGGAGGTTGCAGTGAGCCGAGATCGTGCCCCTGCACTCCAGCCTGGGCGACAGAGTGAGACTCTGTCCCAAAAATATAAGTAAATAAATAAATAAAATAAAATAAACAATCTTCCTGCTCAAAATTGAGGGCATTTTTGTTGAGATAGATTCATTCAGAGCAAGACTCTCACCTCCTCCTTCTGTTTTTTTCTGATTTTTTTTTTTTTTTTTGCTACCTGTGTAGCGACGTTATCATTGCTGGAGCACGGGTGAGACTATGTCTTTAGACTTCTCCCCCTCCTTCCCCTAAGCCTCCAACGCGTGCTAAAGTGCAAAAAACACCTGAGTCCAAACAGCCTGGCCGGGTGCAGTGGCTCATGCCTGTCATCCCAGCACGCTGGGAGCCTGAAGTGGGTGGATCACCCGAAGTCAGCAGTTTGAGACCAGCCTGGCCAACACGGTGAAACCCTGTCTCTATTAAAAATATGAAAATTAGCCGGGCATGGTGGCGCATGCCTGTAATCCCAGCTACTTGGGAGGTTGAGGCAGGAGAATCGCTTGAACCCAGGGGGTGGAGGGTGCAGTGAGCCGAGATTGTGCCACTGCACTCCAGCCTGGGTGACAGAGTGAGACTGTGTCTCAAAAAAAAAAGAAAGAAAAGAAAAAGCAAGAAATGGCAGGGATACGGTTTGTCTTCAGAACCATGGTGGAGAGGGGATTGTGTGAGTTCCCGGGGCTGTCAGAACAAATGACCATGACCTCACAGTGGGAAGGTCAAAAGAGCAGAGATTCATCCTCTCCCAGCTCTGGAGAACAGCAGTCTGTGATCCAGCTGTCTGAGGACCATCCTTCCTCCAGAAGCTCTAGGGGAGGGTCCTTCCTGGGGGCTCCAGGTGTCCCTGGGCCTGTGGCTGCATCACTCCAGTCTCCACCTCCGTTCTCCACGTGGCCTCCTCCTCTGTGTCTGTGTCTCCTCTTCTGTCTCTTAGAAAGACACCTGTCATTGCATTTAGGGTCCACCCTCATTCATGATCATCTCATCTCAAGATCCTTCACTTAATCACATTTGCAGAGACCCTATTTCCAAATGATATCTCATTCTAGGTTCTGGGCTTTAGGATGTGGACAGATCTTTCTGGGGGCCACTGTTCAATCCATTACAATTGTATCCACTTCCTTGTAGAGGTTCTAGGGCAGGATCCTTCCTGCCTCTCCCAGCTCCTGGGGGCTCCAGGCGTCCCTGGGCCTGTGGCCGCATCACTCCAGTCTCTGCCTCCGTCTCCACATGGCCTTCTCCTCTGTGTCTGTGTCTCCTCTTCTGTCTCTTAGAAAGACACCTGTCATTGCATTTGGGGTCCACCCTCATTCATGATCATCTCATCTCAAGATCCTTCACTTAATCACATTTGCAGAGACCCTATTTCCAAACGATATCTCATTCTAGGTTCTGGGCTTTAGGATGTGGACAGATCTTTCTGGGGGCCACTGTTCAATCCATTACAATTGTATCCACTTCCTTGTAGAGGTTCTAGGGCAGGATCCTTCCTGCCTCTCCCAGCTCCTGGGGGCTCCAGGAGTCCCTGGGCCTGTGGCCGCATCACTCCAGTCTCTGCCTCCGTCTCCACGTGGCCTCCTCCTCTGTGTCTGTGTCTCCTCTTCTGTCTCTTACAAAGACACCTGTCATTGTATTTAGGGCCCAGCCCTAAATGGAGTACCACGATGACCTCATTATAACTAACTGTATCTGCAGAGACCGTAGTTCCAAATAAGTCACCCATCCTGGGTTCCAGATGAAATTATTTGTGTGGGGGAGATATTATTCCAGCTGCTACACAGGATGATTTGTTTTCCTCACTATCAGTGATTGAGATTAGCATATTTCTGTGCTTGGTTAGAGAAATGTAAGATGCCGTTCTGTCTCCTGCTCTTTTTTTTTTTTTGAGATGGAGTCCTGCTCTGTTGCCCAGGCTGGAGGACAATGGCGCAATCTTGGTTCACTGCAACGTCCACCTCCATGGTTCAAGAAATTCCCCTGCCTCAGCCTCCCGAGTAGCTGGGATTACAGGTGCGTGCCACCATGTGCAGCTAATTGTTTTGTGTTTTTAGTAGAGACGGGATTTCACCATGTTGGCCAGGCTGGTCTCGAACTCCTGACCTCAGATGATCCACCCGCCTCGGCCTCCCAATGTGCTGGGATAACAGGTGTGAGCCACTGCGCCTGGCCCTGCTGTATCTTATGCACATAAAAATCTGTGAGAACTTTCCTTAGGTGATCCTCCAAGCCTCAGGGGTCTCACCAATGGCTTTTTGCTGTAAATGTCAGACGTGGGGCCGGGCGCGGTGGCTCACGCCTGTAATCCCAACACTTTGGGAGGCTGAGGCGGGCGGATCACGAGGTCAGGAGATCAAGTCCATCCTGGCTAACACGGTGCAACCCCGTCTCTACTAAAAATACAAAAAATTAGCCGGGCGTGGTGGCGGGCGCCTGTAGTCCCAGCTACTCGGGAGGCTGAGGCATGAGGATGGTGTGAACCAGGGAGTTAGAGCTTGCAGTGAGCCAAGATTGCACCATTGCACTCCAGCCTGGGCGACAGGGTGAGACTCCATCTCAAATAAATAAATAAATAAATAAATAAATAAATAATAAAAATAAATTCAGACGTGGACGCCAAGCTGTCATGCGCACAGATTAGGCTGCGTCAGACGACCGGAGAGACTGGCTGTGTAGAATCCTCGTTGCCTTTGACTCCTGTCACCTTTACACGTGGGAAAGCCCTGGTCATCTGCGATTCTGTCCAGCTCCTGGACTTTTTTTTTTTTTTTTTTTTTTTGAGACGGACTTTCACTCTGTCACCCAGGCTGGAGTGCGGTGGTGTGATCTCGGCTCACCACAACCTCTGCCTCCCGGGTTCAAGCGATTCTCCTGCCTCAGCCTCCCGAGTAGGTGGGACTACAGGCACCCACCACCATGCCTGGCTAATTTTTGTATTTTTACTAGAAACGGGGTTTCACCATGTTGGCCAGGTTGGTCTTGAACTCCTGACCTCGTGATCCGCCTGCCTCAGTCTCCCAAAGGGCTGGGATTACAGGCGTGAGCCGCCGTGCCCGGCCTCACCTCCTTGACCGTTTACAGGTGACAACTCTTTGAATCAGTCACCAAAGCGTCAAGATTACAGATCTTCAAGCCGCAGACATTTCACGTACAATCAAAATCAACTAAAAAGGCAGGCGGTGTTTCCTGGAAGAACTTTGCTGAAAGAAAAATCATGAACCATAACAAACCCTGGAACCGGCTTCTTAACCCCCACCGCAAACTCCCAAGCTTCGGTGTGTGTTGAAAAACCAGAAAGATAGCCTTCTGTAAATAGGATCCACATCTTCATCTTTCTTTCAGGACCCGAAAGACACCTCCTGGCTGTTTCTTGCTGGAGAGAAAGCATTTCACGTGCAGTACACCCTGTTTGAAACATTGCTCGGGTATTTTGATACATTGTTTTGTTGTAGTCAGAAACAGCGCATCAGAAAACACAGTTGTACAAATACTGTTTTTAGTGCTACTTGGTGGGGGCTGTGTGTGTGTTTTAAAATAACAAAACTGCTCAACTCCATGGGAATTAGTCAAAATGAATATCGGGGAAAGGTTTCCTTCGTTACTTAAATAGATGCCTTTGCAACCTACTATTTTATTATGTCATTTCTATGGGAAGAGATTATTTAAAAGAAGAAAAGGGCCCCAGGTTTTCTCTCCTAAATTTCTAGCCCCAAACCTTCCTGATATTGAAAAGCAAGTATATCAGAAAAGACTGTCTTCTACAAATTATGTTTTTAATTGCACTGTGTGTGTGTGTGTGTGTGTGTGTGTGTGTGTTTTAAAATAACAAAACTGCTCAACTCCATGGGAATTAGTCAAAATGAATATCGGGGAAGGGTTTCCTTCGTTACTTAAATAGATGCCGTTGCAACCTACTATTTTATTTTATTATGTCATTTCTATGGGAAGAGATTATTTAAAAGAAGAAAAGGGGCCCAGGTTTTCTCTCCTAAATTTCTAGCCGCAAACCTTGGTGATATTGAAAAGCAAGTATATCAGAAAAGACTGTCTTATACAAATTATGTTTTTAATTGCACTGCGTGTGTCTGTTTTAAAATAACAAAACTACTCAACTCCATGGGAATTAGTCAAAATGAATATCGGGGAAGGGTTTCCTTCGATACTTAAATAGGTGCCTTTGCAACCTACTATTTTATTTTATTATGTCATTTCTATGGGAGGAGATTATTTAAAAGGAGGAGCTCACGTTTTTCGTACGAAATTTCTAGCCCCAACCCTTCTGGACATAACTCGTCTTCCTCTGCAGACTGGAAAAGATGATTTTGCCGTCCAAGCATCCACCGGTGCTGTAGGAGAAGATGCACCGTGTTAGGTAGGTCAGCTGGCTCTGAGTTGAAAGAGTCACCCAAACCCAGGAGGTCCAGGGCAGAAATTGTTTTAGTTCCACAGAGCAGCCACGGGTGCACCGTCTGTGTGTCTCTGTCAGTGACGCAATCCAATGCATCTGGCAAAGGGAACGCGGGGGGCTGCGGGGAAGGCCCATTTGAGTGGCCTGTAAAAATGCTTAAAGTTCCATACACCTTCCCTGTCTCTGGGATTCTCAGCATCCTGCTCTGCCCTCCAAGTACAGGTCGCTGACCCACCCCCCACCCCTGCCCACCTCCAATCACATGCCTTGCACCCCTTCCTACCACTAGGCCTGCCGCTAAGGACCTGATTATCTATAAATTTATGGCAATCCACAACCACCGGCCTTCCCCTCCTGAAAATGTTTTCTGACACATTTCAGGAGACGCAGAATACAGGCTCGCTGGTCCACCCGAGACCCCTTGGCTGCAGAAACAGCCCGACTCGTGAACACAGTTGCCGTGGTAACATGCCCCTCAGCTGTAGCCGGCCTAGGAAAACTACGTGGGCAAGGATGATTTTTTCACAAGTTTTATTTTTTATTTATTTACTTGGGACCTTTTGTTTGGCAGCCGGACGGTGCAGGTTTCTCTCTGCAAGGAGTCTGCTTGTGTCCACACACACAGGCAACACACACTGATGGACATAAAACTATCCCCTCCCAAGGCTTGCAAAGGATGCACGTTTTTCAGGCTGCAGCCAGGACGAGGGAGAGGTAGAGGTTGTAGTTACTTGAATAGGGGAGTCCCAAGAAAATCGTTGCCATAGGAAAGAAACAGTGGCTCATGTCTGTCATTCCAGCACTTTGGGAGGTAGAGGTGCGGCGGATCAACTGAGGTCAGGAGTTCGAGACCAGCGTGGCCAACATGGTGAAACCCCGTCTCTACTAAAAATACAAACAGTAGCCAGGTGTGGTGGCGGGCACCTGTAATCCCAGCACTTTGGGAGGCCGAGGTGGGAGGATCACCTGAGGTCAGGAGTTCGAGACCAGCCTGGCCAACATGGAGAAACCCCGTCTCTACTAACAATACAAAAATTAGCTGGGCGTAGTGGTGTGCACCTGTAATCCCACATACTCAGGAGGCTGAGGCAGGATAATCGCTTGAACCCAGGAGGCGGAGGTTGCAGTGAGCTGAGATTGCACCACTGCACTCCAGCCTGGGTGACAGAGCGAGACTCCATCTCAAAAAAAAAGAAAAACAATTCATGGATCCTGAAGGGTGACATTTTAGGTGGAAATAATGACAACAGCTAAAACACAAAGCAAAGCTATTTTGTTTCCCAATTTACACGAAAAACCAAACCAAACAAAACAGGTGCTGGGGTGATATTGAAAGATAAGATTGCTTAGAATATGGAGGCTAATGTTTGGAGGTGACTTTTGTAAATTGATCTTCATCCCTGGCACTCCTTTGGTTGAAGGAGCCTGGATTTTAGTGTAAGATTTGGCCGGTTTGTTATAACATGTGGATCCCCTTTCTTTCTTTCTTTCTTTCTTTCTTTCTTTCTTTCTTTCTTTCTTTCTTTCTTTCTTTCTTTCTTTTCTTTCTTCCTTCTTTTTAAGTGAAAGCAAGTTTTTTAAGAAAGTGAAGTAATAAAAGAATGGCTACTCCAGAGGCAGAGTACCCCTTAGGGCTGCTGGTCGGCTGTCTTTATATCTGCTCCTATTTATTTATTTATTTATTGGAGACAGAGTCTCGTTCTGTCGCCCAGGCTGGAGTGCAGTGGTGCAATCTTGGCTCACTGCAACCTCCGCCTTCCAGGTTCAAGCAATTCTCCTGCCTCAGCCTCCTGAGTAGCTGGGATTATAGTCATGAGCCACCACACCAAGCTAAATTTTTTTTTCTTTTTTTTTTTACTTTTAGTAGAGACAGGGTTTCACCATGTTGGCCATGCTGGTCTCGAACTGCTAGCCTCAGGTGACCCGCCCGCCTCGGCCTCCCAACGTGCTGGGATGACAGGTTTGAGCCACTGACCCCGGTCCATCCTCTTTATTTTTTAAATTCTATTTGTATTCTTGATCTTCCCAGTTTTAGTGGCTCTTCCGGGGGTTGAGAAAGCATGAAATACAGAGAATTTCTCTCCTCTTTCACCCAGAAAAGTTGTCTCATGTCTTTGGAGGTGGTAAGACCAGAGATATCTTTCTTGCAGGAGGAAGATGATTTCAAGAACAGAGAAATTGAGATGATTTTCCCGAGACAGGCAGCTGTTTCTTTCCTCCTCTCAGACACCTGTCCCGCGAGGCCAAGATGAAGTTGCTTCATTTTCTTAAGAGAGAATGACTGGAATGTTCCGGAAAACCGAAACGTCCAAGCTTTTGCAGGATGGAAGGAGTGGATCTATAGCAATTGAATTGAACACTTGAGTTCCTGTGTCTCCCTTGCTGCCCCCCAAACCTGAGAGCCCATTTTCAGCTTCTCCAGTGACCCAGTTGTCCAAGTGGAAACTAGTCAATCACCCTCAGTGGACCTGATATTCCCCAGAAATTATGGCTCGTGGAGATCTCATCGGAATTGTAAACTCATGCAGCCAGCCACATCTGCAAGTCCCAGGGGAATCAGGTCAAAAAAACGTACCGGAATTACAGAAAAATCGTGTTGTCATCTCTGCACCGTACAAGGACAGAAACGACCTGTTTCCAAGAATGACATTATATAGCATCCCTCCCTTTTCGTTGACGGGGGAGACTGTATTATCCTCTAAAAGGTGCCACGAAGACTATTCAGAAAGGGTAAAATGACAAAATTAAAAGGAACGAAGGTGTATAGAAGGGCCAATTATAAAAACCTAAATGCTGGAGGCGACGGGGTGGCCTGTGGTTCGTCTCTGCAAATTTTCTCCGCATCTGACAGAGACCCAGTTCCGTCACCTCCAGGGCACAACGTAAGACCCCTGTTTCTGCAGTTCTGCCTTTTTAATTGATCGCCAGAGCTTTCTGGAAGATGATAGAATAAGGCCAAATTGTACGCGCCGGGGTGCTGATCTTAATGACTGGGGTATGTGTGTGTTCTCCGAAATTAGAAGGAGGAAAGTGAGACCACAGATTGTACAATTCCATTCGAATCACATGTCCAGAACAGGAAAATCTATGGGGGCGGAGGGTGGATCAGTAGTTGCTTAGGACTGGGGGAACCAGGATGGGATAACTACGGAGGGAGGGGTCTGAAGATGGCAGGTCAGCTTCTTTGGGGGGTGATAAAGATACCCTAAAAGTGACTCTGAGGACCGTTGCTCAACTCTATGAATATAATAAAACCTATTGAATTGTGTGCCTTAAATAGATGCATTGTACGATAGGTCAGTTATAGCCCGACAAACCTGCTTCGAAGGAAAAGAAGGCAGATTGTGAAATACACACAACAAATGGAAGCAAAGCAAATGACAATGATTTTTAAATTTATTTTTATTTTTTGTAGAGATGGGGGTGTCTAGCTAGGTGGCCCGGGCTGGTCTCTAACTCGTGGGCTCAAGGAATCCTCCAGCCTTAGCCTCTGAAAATGCTGGGACCACAGATGGGAGTCACCACCGTACCCATCCATACAACTTTTTTTTTTTTTAATGTGAGACTACAAAATTATGAGGACATATCATATATTTGGAAAACTAAGGTAGAAAATCTCTACTTGTGATTGTTTTAAAAGTGTATTCATTGGCCGGGCATGGTGGCTCACGCCTGTCATCCCAGCACTTTGGGAGCTCGAGGTGAGCAGATCACCTGACATCAGGAGTTCAAGACCAGCCTGGCCAACATGGTGAAACCCCATCTCTACTAAAAATAGGAAAGTCACCTGGTGGCAGGTGCCTGTAATCCCAGCTACTCGGGAGGCTGAGGCAGAAGAATCACTTGAACCCAGGAGGTGGAGATTGCACTGAGCCGAGATCACGCCACTGCGCTCCAGCCTGGGTGACACAGCAAGACTCCATAAAAAAAAAAAATTATAACCTAATGATTAAATACTGTAGGGAACAGCTTACCACAATTCCTGGCCCATGGCCAATGCTGGGTATAAGATAGCTATTGCAAACAACCATGATGATGATACATCTCTTGTGTAGGGTTAGGTTGTTTGAGACACATTCTATGCTCCTTGATTTGATTGGAGGGTACCTTGGTTCCTTGGGGACTTGGAGGTGATGAAAGCCTCCCTGGGGACAAAACTCACCTTCACTTCTCTAATATCAAGCTTCAGCGACCTGCTCCAAAAAAATTTCTGAGCTACAGCACAGGGTTGGACATGCCCAACAACAGAGGAAATCCACAAAGTGTGTCTTGACACATACATCCACGGTCTAACGAGGTGAGGCCAATGACTGCTTCCACACACCCCAGCCAGACTCTGACTTCACTCCCAGCAGGTTTCAGTAGACTTGGCAGCAGTTGGAGTGAGCTGGCTTCTTGTGGTAGGCAGCCATGTTGGAAGAGCTCCCAATAGTCCCTGTTTCCTGGTAATCTCATGCTTGGATCATCTTCTTCTCTTGAGTGAAGAGAAAAACTGCAGAGAGAGAGAGAGAGAGAGAGAGAGATCACAGGGGCAGTTTCCCCCATGCCGTTCTCATGATAAATGAGTCAACTCTTACACCTCTTTTCTCTGGTGTAAAACAAGGCTGGTGAACAGGCAGAGAGAACTGGGGTGTTGGAGTAGCATTGACCTTCCTTCTTCATCCCTCTATAATCTCTTCTTGTGCAGGAGTAGGAAAACTAAAAATCACACTTCTGATCATCTGTGATCTCAGAGTCTTGGACAAGCCTTGCTTGCCAATCAGCAGGGATGGGAGTTGGAGCCATCTCCAAGTGTCCCCCCACAAATCTATGTCCACCTGGAAGTTTCAAAGGCAACTTTATTTGGGAAAAGCAATTTTGCAAATGTTATTAAGTGAAGGATCTAGGGATGAGATCATCCTGGAGTAGGGTGGGTCCTAGGCCAAATAACAGGAAATCTGCCCACCTCGGCCTCCCGAAGTGCTGGGATTACAGGCATGAGCCACCAAACCTGGCCTATCGTTGATTTAATGATTGATACGGTTTGGCTCTGTGTCCCCACCCAAATCTCATCTCAAATTGTAATTCCCATGTGTCCAGGGAGGGAGCTTGTGGAAGGTGATTGGATCACAGGGGCAGTTTTTGTCATGTTGTTCTCATGATAAATGAGTCAATTCTCAGAAGAGATGATGGTTTTAAAGTGTGGCACTTCTTTGCTCTCTTGCTCTCTCTCTCTCTCCTGAGTAGACTGGCTCATTCTTTCTACTGGTTACAAGCAATAGAAGTGATAACAAAATTGATGGTTTCTCATTTCCTAAATGGTTACCAGTGGATTCCTGGTTTCCTCTCTCTCTCTTCTCTCTCTCTATCAACTTTTGCCTCAATCTCTCTATCAACCTCCCTCTCTCTCAATCTCAATCTCTCTCAGTCTCATTCTCAATCTCTTTTGCTCAATCTCTTTCTCAGCTTCTCTCCCTCAATTTCTCTTTTGCAACTTCTCTCTCTCAGTCTGTGTCTCTCAATCTCCCTCTCTCAATCTGTCTTGTAGTCTCCCTGTCTCTCATACTCTCTCTGTTTCTGTCTGTCTCTGTGCTTGCTCTGGGGAAAGCAAGTTCTCATGCTGTAAGTTCTCCCATAAAAAGGTCCACATGATACGGAACTGGCCATCTTTGGCCAACATGAGTGAGTTTAGAAGTGTGCCTTTCCCCAGTTGAGCCTTCAAATGAGATCCCAGCCCTGGATGACACAGTGACAGTAACCTGCTAGGAACTGTGAACCAGAGGCACCCAGCCAAGCTGCTCCCAGACTCCCAACCCAGTGAAACCATAAGATAATAAATGCATGTTGTTTTAAGCTGCTAAGTTTGGGGGTCACTTGTTACACAGCAAGAGCTGACTCATACATTTTCTTTGAAATTGATTTCCACCTCTGTCACCAGCATCATTCCATAAATTTGCTCTATGTGCATTGCTGACCTGCAGTAGAAGTTTTGGAGAAGTGAACCACATCCCCTTATCTGCCATTTCACAGCAAGCATTCATAATTTCTTTCCTGACTCTCCACTCCACACTGTTGCCTGCCTCCCTGGTTCCAGATCTTTGGATTCACGTTGTGAACATGAAAATGCTCATCACTCTGGACTGACACCTGGGCACTGTCACAGGCATCCGTGTGAAGAGACCACCAACAGGCTTTGTGTGAGCAATAAAGCTTTTTAATCACCTGGGTGCAGGTGGGCTGATTCTGAAAAGAGAGTCAGCAAAGAGTGGTGGGATTATCATTAGTTCTTATAGGTTCGGGATAGGCGGTGGAGTTAGGAGCAATTTTTTGTGGGCAGGGAGTGGATCTTTCAAAGGACATTCTCAAGGGTGGGGAGGATATTACAAAGTACCTTCTCAAGGGTGGGGATGATTTTACAAAGTACCTTCTTAAGGGCAGGAGAGGATATTACAAAGTACCTTCTCAAGGGTGGGGAGGGTGTGTTGTATAAAATACATTCACAAGGGTGGGGGAATATCAGAAAGTACATTATCACAAGGGCGGGGAGGGTGTATTGTCACAAAGTCAATTGATCAGTTAGAGTTGGGCAGGAACAAATCACAATGGTGGAGTGTCATCAGTTAAGGCAGGAACTGGCTATTTTCACTTCTTTCGTGGGTCTTCAATTGCTTCAGGCCACCTGGATGTATACGTGCAGGTCACAGGGGATATGATGGCTTAGCTTGGGCTCAGAGGCCTGACAGGCACTACTTGCTCATTGATGAGTCTCCGTTGGGGCTTACTTCCAGGACTTCCTTAGCAGGGGATTTTTCTGCTTCAAGGGCTCATGCTGGGCACATACAAACATCTGCATGAATCTGGTCTGGTTCCCATTACAAAGTGCCACCCACGGTGCAGGTTAGACAACAGAATTTTATTCTCTCCCAGTTCTGGAAGCCAGAAGTCTGGGATCAAGGTGTTGGGAGGGTTGATTCCTCCTGGAGGCTTCGAGGGAGATGCCTCCAAAAGGAGGAACTGACTCTCTTTGACCAACATCACATGATAGCAACCTGCCAGGAACCAAGAACCAGAGACACGTATGCAACCAAAAGGCACCTGCCTCTTCCCCAGCTCCTGCTGGTTTGCGGGGCAACCCTGGGGGTCCTTGTCTTGCAAATGTGTTGTCTAGCTCTCCGCCTGAATGAGGCATCACCTGCATTCTCCACCTGCGTTCTTTGGAAGAGCTTTGCAGCCTCTCAGGAGAGCTGCTCACCTGTCCCCCCTGCCTGCTCGTTGCCCTGTGCAAACCAGAGTCCTGAGACACTCTCCAAAGGCTGGTCCCTACCAACCCAGGTTGCCTCTTATTTCTTGCAACAAGACAGCAAAAGACGCTGCAGAAGGATCGTTTACCTTGTTTGGAAAGAGAGCCCACCCTTTCACCTCGCTGACAAACATTTTCTTGTGTCCTAATGAGAACCCCAAGGAATACCCCGGGATGTGAGGAGAGGGAGCGTCCGCCCGGCAGCCTGCCCCAAGGAGCCTAAGCCTGTCCTGCACACATCACCACACACACTCTCGGCATTGCAGTCCCATGTTTATAGAGAAGATTACAGGAGAGTTTCCAAAATCCCAGCCCACGCTGCCCCTACCTGACGATGTTTGATTTCCGAATTCCTTTAATTTTGGCAAATGGATATTGGCTGTGGGTCAGCATAGATTTTTTCTGGATATTTAAACAACATTTCAGATGCTTTTCCTGGCATCATTAGCTGAATGCTTCTACTGACAGCTGGAATCATTCAAACATCTGAGACAAGAGAGTGAACAGGACGTTCACTTGTTACCGTGTCTCCTGGCTTCTCAATCACCACCCCTGAAATTCGCAGAGTATCACTCTGGGAAGCCTGTGAACGTGGCTGAACGCAAATGGATTTAAAACTTGACAGGTGTTTCAAGCATGGAAAGGAACAAGGACTATAACGGCGAATAATAATAATAATAATAATAAAAGACAAATTAGGGATCAAGATCCAGTCTGTTTTTGTCTCATTTATAGTCTTTTCTGCAAGAGGTTGTAGGCTGGTACCATTTCACTAGGTTAAAAGCCTACGGTGTCAAGAGGTGCTAAGCTTTGCTGCTGTCTCTTGCTTGGCAAGACAAGCTCCGAGTCTTTCTGGAACTGACAATTGTGTGTGGGCATTTTCTTGTTTCTGGGGTTCTTTGCATGCATAGGGGCTGATCTTTGATATCCACTCTGGACTCCTCTTTGCAAACCTCTGGACATGCCACAGACAGCAGCTGTAATGTAGTGAGGTCAGCCTGCTTACAACCCACGTACCAACCCCATGGAGGTGATTGTCGTACGATTAACAGCAGGCAGTTAAGGAGAAAGTCGTGCTTTACAAACGAGTCTGTGACTAGAAATCACAGGACCTGATGAATCCCTCAGAAACCCAAGAGGGATGGACTAACATTGAGGTGGTTGTGGACTGTCCAGCCGTGCAGGGACAGTCTCCAAGAAGACGCTTTAGACACAACGGTGAATTCTGCAGGCACTAGTTTGCGTGCATATTTAGGGTAGATATTCAAATGCATGAAGGATGTCAGTTTTCTTTTCTTTCTTTTTTCCTTCCTTCTTTCTTTCCTCCCTCCCTTCCTTCCTTCCTTTCTTCTTTCTTTCTTTCCTTCCTTCCTTCCTTCTTTCCTTCCTTCCTTTCTTCTTTCTTTCCTTCCTTCTTTCCTTCCTTCCTTCCTTCCTTCCTTCCTTCCTTCCTTCCTTTCTTCTTAAGAGTCTTGCTCTGTCACCAGGCTGGAGTGCAGAGGCGCGATCTCGGCTCAATGCAACCTCCACCTCCCGGATTCAAGCGATTCTCCTGCCTCAGCCTCCCGAGTTGCTGGGATTACAAGCACGTGCCACCACTCCCAGCTAATTTTTGTATATTTAGTAGAGATGGGGTTTCACCGTGTTGGCCAGGCTGGTCTTGAATTCCTGACCTCGTGTTTCACCCACCTCAAATTCCCAAAGTGCTGAGATGACAGGCGTGAGCCTCTGTGCCCGGCCAGGAGTGCCAGTTTTCTGAACACGGGCACACACTTAATTTAATCTACAAATGTTTAAAAATCAGATGTTCAGCCTGGCATAGTGGCTCACGCCCGTAATCCCAGCATTTTGGGAGGCTGAGGCGGGTGGATCATGAGTCCAGGAGATCGAGACCATCCTGGCAAACATGGTGAAACCCCGTCTCTACTAAAAATACAAAAAAATTAGCTGGGAGTGGTGGCGGGCGCCTGTAGTCCCAGCTACTCGGGAGGCTGAGGCAGGAGAATGGTGTGAACCCAGGAGGTGGAGCTTGCAGTGAGCCCAGATCACGCCACTGCACTCCAGCCTGGGCGACAGAGCGAGACTCCCTCAAAAAAAAAAAAAAAAAAAAAGAGAGAGGTAGATCTCAGCTATTCTCACCAAAGGAAAATGGTAAGTATGTGAGCAAAGGCCTATGTTAATTAGCTCAATGTATCCATTCCACAATATTTATACACATCAAAACATTACGTGGGGCCAGGCATGGTGGCTCACGCCTGCAATCCCAGCGCTTTGGGAGGCTGAGGTGGGAGAACTACCTGAGGTCAGGCGTTCAAGTCCAGCCTGGTCAACATAGTGAAACCTTGTCACTACTAAAGATACAAAAATTAGCCGGGCATGGTGGTGCGCACCTGTAACCCCCAGCTACTCAGGAGGCTGAGGCAGGAGAATCTCTTGAACCCGGGAGGTGGAGGTTGCAGTGAGCTGAGATCGTGCCACTGCACTCCAGCCTGGGCAAGGAAGCGAGACTCCATCTCAAAAAACAAAAAAACAAGAAAGCAAAAAAAAAAGTTATGTGGTGCACCTGAACATATGCAATTTTTTTCTGTCAATTAAAAAATGAAGTGTGCTCAGGAGGCTGAGGCAGGAGAATTGCTTGAATCTGGGAAGCAGAGGTTGCAATGAGCCGAGATCACACCACTGCACTCCAGCCTTGGCAAAAGAGTGAGACTCCGTCTCAAAAAAAAAAAAAAAAAAAAAAAAGCGAAGTGTGTAAACATTTCCAAAATGTACCCAGTTGCAGGGAGCAATGTTGCATATGTTTAAACCCAGCACTTTGGGAGACTGAGCCAGGAGGACAGCTTGAGCGTAGGAGTTTGAGACCATCCTGGGCAACATAGCAAGATTTCATCAGCAACATAGCAAGACTTCATCTCTACAAAATGTAAACAAAAACATTACCCAGGTGTGTGGCTGAAGTCCCAGCTCCCCGGGAGGCTGAGGCAGTGGGACTGCTCAAGCCGAGGAGTTCAAGCCTGCAGTGAACCACGATCATGCCACTGGACTCCAGCCTGGGCAACAGAGCCAGATTCCATTTCTACAAAAATAAAAAATTTAGGCCGGGTGCAGTGGCTCATGCCTGTAATCCCAGCACTTTGGGAGGCTGAGGCGGGTGGATCACGAGGTCAGGAGTTTGAGACCAGCCTGACCAACATGGTGAAACCCCGTCTCTACTAAAAATACAAAAATTAGCCAGGCATGGTGGCACGTGCCTGTAATCCCAGCTACTCAGGAGGCTGAGGCAGGAGAATTGCTTGAATCCAGGAGGCGGAGGTTGCAGTGAGCCAAGATTGTGCCATGGCAATCCAGCCTGGGCAACAAAGCAAGACTCTCAAAAAAAAAAAAAAATTTAAGCAGGCATGGTGGTGCATGACTAGTTTCAGCTACTTGGGAGGCTGAGGCAGGAGGATGACTTGAGCCCAGGAGTTGGAGGCTGCCGTGAGCCATGGTCAGGCCACTGCACTCCAGCCTGGGCAACAGAGCAAGACCCCATCTCTACAAAACTAAAAAACTTTACCAGGCATGGTGGTGCATGCCTGTAGTCCCAGCTACTTGGGAGGCTGAGGCAGGAGGATGACTTGAGCCCAGGAGTTGGAGACTGCCGTGAGCCATGATCAGGCCACTGCACTCCAGCCTGGGCAACAGAGACAGACTCCATCTCTACAAAATAAATAAATAAATAAATAAATAAATAAATAAATAAATAAATAAATAAGCAGGAATGGTGGTGCATGCCTGTAGTACTTGGGAGGCTGAGGCAAGAGGATCTCTTGAGCCCAGGAGTTGGAGGCTGCTGTGAGCCATGATTAGGTCACTGCACTCCAGCCTGGGCAACAGAACAAGACCCCGTCTCTATAAAATAAATAAATAAATAAATAAATAAATAAATAAATAACCAGGCATGGTGGTGCATGCCTGTAGTTCCAGCTACTTGGGAGGCTGAGGCAAGAGGATCTCTTGAGCCCAGGAGTTGGAGGCTGCTGTGAGCCATGATCAGGCCACTGCACTCTAGCCTGGGCAACAGAGCAAGACCCCATCTCTACAAAACTAAAAAACTTAACCAGGCATGGTGGTGCATGCCTGTAATCCCAGCTAATTGGGAGGCTGAGGCAGGAGAATGGCTTGAGCCCAGGAGTTCGAGGCTGCAGTGAACCATAATCAGGCCACTACACTCCGGCCTGGGCAACAGAGACAGACCACATCTTTGCAAAATAAATAAATAAATAAATAAATAAATAAATAACCAGGTATGGTGGTTCATGCCTGTAGTCCCAGCTACTTGGGAGGCTGAGTCAGGAGCATCTCTTGGGCCCAGGAGTTGGAGGCTGCAGTGAGCCATGATCATACCACTGTACTCCATCCTGGGCAACAGAGCAAGACTCTGTCTCTATCAAAAATAATAATAATAATAAAGATAAAATGTACCCAGCTGATGATATTCCACAATCACTTCAGTGAAAATCTGGTTTCCTTTGAGCAGCCTAGATTTCTTTTTCTGACAGAAGGCTTCCTTTTTCCAACATGCTTACTGGTCTGACTGAACTCTATATAAAACCCTCACCATTTTTTTTGTTTGTTTGTTTTGAGATGGAGTTTTGCTCTTGTTGCCCAGGCTGGAGTGCAGTGGCTTAGGGCTTGGAGGGAAGCTCTTAATGAAATATTCTTAGAAGCTTGTCAGTAGCCTGGGTGTCCTAAGATAATTGTGTGTATATACACATACATACATAATGTATATATGTATATATATAATTATAAATAATATATAGTAATGTATAGCATATATTATATATAATAATATAATTTATATATAAATTATATATAGTGTAATATATAACATATAGTATATATAGCATGCATTATATATAATTATGCACATAATATATATTTTATATATTATGCACATAATATATGCATATGTATAGCATATGTTATATGTAATTATGCACATAATTATGCACACATAATATACGGTATATATACTATATATTATGTATAGTATATTACACTATATAATATATTATACGTAGTATATATACTATATATTATATATATGATATAATAGTTATGTTATATATTATCTTACTTTATGTATATATTATATAGAATAATTATATGTACTATATATACTACATATAATATATAATATATAGTATAGTATATTATACTATATAGTATATAGTATATTATACATAATATATGCTATAATATATAATATAGTATACACTATATATAATATATAGCATATATTATATATGTAATTCCAGGCTAATACATAATATATATGTTATATACATTATATATAATTCTACACTAATATATGTTTGTATAATATATACAAATGTTTGTTCTGTTTTTTCTATATATAATATATATTCTAGGCTGAAATATATATTTTTGATATATAATATTTTATATATGTATATATTATATATTTATAGTATATAATTTATTTACATATTATATATTTAAAATATATAATTTATTTAATTTTTAATATAATATATTTAATTTACAATATATAATGTATTTCATTTCTAACATATCTTATATATTTACAAATTAAATATATTTATTATATATGTATTTATATATATATATTTCAGCCTAGAGGACAATTATCTTAGGACTCCCAGGTTACTGACAAGTCTCTGAAGATATTTCATATATATATAGATTTATCTATGATTTGAGACAGGGTCTCACTCTGTCCCCCAGGCTGGAGTGCAATAGTACAATCACAGCTCTCTGCAGCCTCGACCTGCCAAAGCTCAGGTGATTCTACTGCCTCAGCACCTCTGAGTAGCTGGGATTACAGGCAGCTGCCACCACACCTGGCTAATTTTTGTATTTTTAATAGAGACGGGGTTTCACCGTGTTGCCTAGGCTGGTCTCGAACTCCTGACCTCAGGTGATCCGCCCGCCTTGGCCTCCCAAAGTGCTGGGATGACAGGCGTGAGCCGCCTCTCCTGGCCTGGGCTGAACTATATTATAGGGTGTCTGCAGTTCTGCCAGAGGATCAGGAAGACAGCTCAGTTCAGAAGCCACAGGCCAGCGTGCATCTCTCCGGATTTCCAAGGTTTGGGTCAAACCTCTGCAGAAATGTTTGTCTGTTTTTTTTTCTGGAATCTTCTTTTTCAGCTGCTGTCCCCAATCTCAGGCCTGATTTCATGCACTTTTATGCACTTTGAGAAGTGCACGAAAGGGACCAAGAGAAGTCTCATTTGCAGCTGAGGACCGCCCTCAGCAGCAGCTCATTAAACAGCCATTTAATGCCCAGTGTTTCCAGACTCGATTATGGCTCGAAGTGGGGGGATTTACGCTGTGGAGGCAGCATCCTTTCTTAATCCAAAGCTGTCACTTCGGATGCTACGACGGTGTGTGAAAATCTCTTGGGAGCGACAGAACCCAGGGCCACACGGTCGGCAGAAACGAAATGAAGAAATTACAGTAATTTTCTAGTTTAACGAGGTCGCGTTCCTTCTGTTGTCATTCACCAGCTACAAGGAGAGGAGACCAAATTTTCTGCCCCTGGCATTTTTTTTTTAAACAGAATTTCATATGCAAACAAAAATAGATCGCTCTAAAAATGAGTGTTTTGGAGGTTTTCGGTACAGGCAGGTGGGAGGGGAAGAGAGGTTTTCAATAAGGAGAGAAGGCTCACTTTGGAGACCTTGTTTCTGCGTCTCGTGAATAGACTCTTTTTTTATTACTACTTTTCAATTTTTATGGTTTTAGAGACAGGGTCTGGCTCTGTTGCCCAGGCTGCAGTGCAGTGGTGCAATCATAGCTCACTGCAGCCTCGACTTTCTGGGTTCATGCGATCCTCCTGCCTCAGCCTCCCGAGTAGCTGGGGCCACAGGCGCCCACCACCACACCCAGCTAATGTTTTGTGTTTTTTTTTTGTAGAGATGGGGACTCTCTATGTTGCCCAGGCTGGTCTTAAACTCCTGGTCTTAAACGATCCTCTTACCTCAGCCTCCCAAGATGCTGGGATTACTATCTCTGGCCTGGTTATCGTCTTTGTTTATCAATGGAAAGGCATGCATTTTGCAGATACCTGGCTTGTAGCTTTTTGGGGTTATTTCGACACGGAGTCTCACTCTGTCACTGAGGCTGGAGTGCAATGATGCAATCTCAGCTCACTGCAGCCTCCACCTCCTGGGTTCAAGCGATTCTCTTGCCTCAGTCTCCCGAGTAGCTGTGATTACAGGTGCCTGCCACCACGCCCAGCTAATTTTTGTATTTTTAGTAGAGACAGGGTTTCACTGTGTTGGCCAGGCTGGTCTCAAACTCCTGACCTCAGGTGATCCACCCACCTCAGCCTCCCAAAGTGCTGGGATTATAAGTGTTAGCCACTGCACCCGGCTGCTTGAAACTTTTATAGAGATGGGGTCTTGCTCTGTCTCTCTAGCTGCCATGCAATGGCTTGGAGCTGCTCCAGGTCAACTTGGTCATCCAAGTCCATATAGCACCAACATCTTCCTGAGCTCAGAGAGCACTGAAGGCAAATAGAGCCCCTTCCCTTCCCTCCCCTCCCCTCCCCTCCCCTCTCCTCCCCTCCCCTTTTCTTTTTTCTCTTCTCTTCTCTTCTCTTCTCCTCT
Source organism: Gorilla gorilla gorilla (assembly GCF_029281585.2). Taxonomy (NCBI): domain Eukaryota; kingdom Metazoa; phylum Chordata; class Mammalia; order Primates; family Hominidae; genus Gorilla; species Gorilla gorilla. The sequence continues at coordinate 9,991,374 of NC_073247.2, forward strand.
CTTCTCTTTTCTTTTCTTTTATTTTCTTTTTTTTCTTTTCTTTTCAATGGAGTTTCACTCTTGTCGCCCAGGCTGGAGTGCAGTGGTGCAAACTCGGCTCACAGCCTGGGCAACACAGCAAGAGTCTATCTCTACAAAAAAATACAAAAAATTTCCTGGGCATGGTGGCCCACACCTGTAGTCCCAGCTACTTGGGAGGCTGAGGTGGGAGGATCACTTGAGCCTGGGAGGTCGAGCCTGCAGTGAGCTATGATCATGCCACGGCACTCCAGCCTGGGTGACAGAGCAAGACCCTGTCTAAAAAAATAATAATAATAAAATAAAATGAATGTATATCTCTGTCCTTTATGTATTTCCCCCCTCTCTCCCTCTCTCTCTCTCTCTCTCTATATATATATATAATGGAGATATATAAAAATATATAAATATAAGAGATAAATATCTAAAGGACTTAGATATATTTATTTTATATTATTGTATAAAATACATATAAAGGATATCTATCCTTTATAGATCTAACTATATTATCTATATTATATTATCTATATTATACTGTCTATATTATGATCTGTTATTATGTTATATCTATAACTATTATAGATATAGCTACATTATATTATATCTATATTATCTGTCTGTTATTATAATCTATTATCTATAATATCTATTATATTTTCTATATTATCTGTATCTATATTACTTATATTATTTATATATGCTTTATAGATCTATCTATATTATTTATCTATCTACCTATATTATCTATGTATCTACCATCTATATCATCTATCTATCTACCTATATTATCTATCTGTCTTATCTATCTTATCTATCATCTATCTATCTAGATATATCTTAATATATCATGTAGGCGGGACACGGTGGCTCACGTCTGTAATGCTGGCACTTTGGGAAGCCAAGGCGGGTGGATCACGAGGTCAGGAGCTCGAGACCAGCCTGGCTAACACAGTGAAACCCTGTCTCTACTAAAAATACAAAAAATTAGACAGGTGTGGTGGCATGCACCTGTAATCCCAGCTACTCAGAAGGCTGACGCAGGAGAATCGCTTGAACCTGGGAGGCGGAGGTTGCAGTGAGCCAAGATTGAGCCATTACACTCCAGCCTGGGTGACAGAGGGAGACTCCATCTGTCAAAAAAAATATATATATAAATATATATATATGTGTGTGCATGTGTGTATATATATATCATCATATATATGTCATATATATAGATACCTATATATATCATGTCATTATATATATGTGATCCAATTTGCTAACATTTTACATGTATCTTTATAGATAAGACACACACACACACACACACACACACACACACACATACACACACGGGCCTCCCAGAATGGTTTAGGGAGTGCCTCCACCCCTCCACTGCTGAAAAAGTTTGTGAAGGTTTGCTGTATTTCCTTAGACAGAATTCACTAGACAACCTGGGCCTGGAGAATTCTTTGGGAGCAGACTCTTCATCGCAGCCCCGATTTTTAAATGCTAAACAGGACTATCCACATTTTCTACTTCTTCTGATGTCAGCTTTGGTGACTTGTGTCATTCAAGGAATTTGTCTGCTTCACGTCAGTTAAATTCATCGCCATAAGGTTGTGGACGAAATTCTCTTGTCATGTTTTGAATAGTGTTGGGATTTATAACTTCCCTCCTTCCTAAAACACTGTCTTTCAGAGTCACCTTCTCTTGGTTTTTCTCCTACATCCCTGGCCACCCCCTCTGAGCCTGCTGCATCCCAACGTTTGTCTCGCCCTATAAACATTGCACTGCCCAGGGCTCAGTGGACAGACCTCTCCTCTTCCCTATGCATGTTTAAGCCGTGGGGGATCTCATCCAATCCAATGCAATAATTCCCAAATATATCCATGTCTATCTCATCCCAGTCTCCTCATGGAGCTCCCACTCAGCAACCCAACCAATGACTCCACATCTCAGAGGTCCAGTAACCATCACAAATAAAACAAGCCCAAAACAGGCCACCTTTCATCCCCCTAAAACTCCCCTTCACATCCTCTGCCATTTTGGTGAATGTGCCACTTTGTATGTGGTCATGCACGTAGGTCACTGAAGCCCTTTGGTTACTTCTGAATGTGAAAGGTTTATTCCAGCCTCCTGTCTCTCCTTGTTTTTTTTTTTTTAAATTAAAAAAATATATTTTCATAGATTTAGGTGGTACAAGTGACTATGTTACATGGGTGTGTTGTGTAGTGGTGAGTTGTGGGATTTTAGTGTAACCGTCACCCAAATAGTGAACATTGTACCCAATAGATTATTTTTCAACCCTCAACCCCTCTCCCACCCTCAGGCCCTCTTGACCTTCCAAGTCTCTAATGTCTAGTATTCTACTCTCTGTGATCATATCCACACATGGTTGATCTCCCACTTCCACGTGAAAACATGCAGTTTTTGGTTTTCTGATTCTGCATTAATGTACTTAGGGGCTGTGATGAAGAGCCTGCTCCCAGACAAATCTCCAGGTGCATGGATGAGGGCATCCAGCTGCATCTATGTTTCTGCAAATGACTTGATACCATTCCTTTTTCATGCCTGCATAGTATTCCATGGTGTACAGATACCACATTTTTCTTGTTTTCTTGAGACAGAGTGTTACCCTATTGCCCAGGCTGGAGTGCAGTAGTGCCATCTTGGCCCACTGCAACTTCTGCCTCCCAGTTTCAAGCAATTCTCCTGCCTCAGCCTCCCGAGTAGCTGGGATTACAGGTGCATGCCACCACGCCCAGTTAATTTTTGTATTTTTAACACAGATGGAGTTTCACCATGTTGGCCAGGCTGGTCTCAAACTCCTGACCCCAGGTGATCCACCTGCCTCGGCTTCTGAAAGTGCTGGGATTACAGGCTTGAGCCACTATGCCTGGCCCACTTTTTTTTAATCCTGTACATTATTGATGTACACTGAGGTTGATTCCATGCCCTTGCTATTGTGAACGGTGCTGTGGTCAACATCCAAGTACATATAATGACTTCTTCTCCTTTGGGTAGAAACCCTGCCTGAGGATGGCTGGATGGAACACTAGTTCTACTCTTGGTTGTTTGAAAAATCTCCATACTATTTTCCATAGAGGTTGTAATACTTTACGTTCCCACTGGCAGTGTACAGCGTTGCCCTCTCACCATATCATCACCAACATCTGTTGTTGTTTGACTTTTTAATAATGGCTATTCTGCTGGTGTGCGATGGTATCTCATTACAGATTTGTTTGGAATTTCTTCTGTCCTTCTTTTATCTGCTTATCATGCCCTTCCCTCTAGGGTCTCATAACCCCTTCCCTCACTTCCCCAAGATTCTGCACTAAATGTCACTTTAACTTCCAATTCTTTCTTTTTATAAAAAAAAAATTATTTCCATAGGTTGTTGTGAACAGGTGGTGTTTGGTTACATGAGTAAGGTCTTTTTTTTTCTTTTGTTTGTGTGTGTGTGTGTGTGTGTGTGTGTGTGTGTGTGTTTTGTTGGTGGTGGTGGTTGTCTTTCTTTCTTTTTTTTTTTTTTTTTTTTTTGAGACAGAGTCTTGCTTTGTCGCTCAGGCTGGAGTGCAGTGGCGCAATCTCGGCTCACTGCAAGCTCCACCTCCCGGGTTCACGCCATTCTCCTGCCTCAGCCTCCCGAGTAGCTGGGACTACAGGCGCCCACTACCACGCCCGGCTAATTTTTTTGTATTTTTAGTAGAGACGGGGTTTCACCGTGTTAGCCAGGATGGTCTCGATCTCCTGACCTCGTGATCCGCCCGCCTCAGCCTCCCAAAGTGCTGGGATTACAGGCGTGAGCCACCGCGCCCGGCCTGTCTTTTTTTTTTTTTTAACAACAATAGTTGGCATTTATTGACCCAGATACTATACAAGGCAAGTCAACAATGGCATCATAAATATTAATGAAGTCCTTCCATAAACACTAGATGTTATCAGCGTTATTTCCCCAGTACATCTCTGTAAAGACATTGAGTCATAGCAAAAAGTGAGTCAGTATAATTTGAGAGCCTGGACCATTAATGACTTAGCTATAATCAATTTAGTAAGTAAAACGATTTTCCATTTGAATTTGTTTCTTTGGTTATTAGTGAGATGAACACATTTGTAATATTTTAGTAGAATATTTGAATCTTTTAATAAATCACCCTCTCAACACATTTTCATTAATCTGTTGCAGTGATTGTTCATTTTATACCGACATGAGTAATTTCTTTAGTGGCGATTGGTGAGATTTTGGGGCACCCATCACCTGAGCAGTATACACCAAACCCAATTTGTAGTCTTTTATCCCTCACCCCCTTCCCACTCTTTCCCCCAAGTCCCCAAAGTCCATTGCATCCTTTTTTTGTTTTGTTTTGTTTTGTTTTGTTTTGTTTTGAGATGGACTGTCAATCTGTTGCCCAGGCTGGAATGCAATGGTGTGATCTTGGCTCACTGCAAGTCCCCAAAGTCCATTGCATCATTCTTTTGTTGAGACAGAGTCTCGCTCTGTCGCCCAGGCTGGAGTGCAGTGGTGCAATCTTGGCTCATTGCAACCTCTGCCTCCCAGGTTCATGCCATTCTCCTGCCTCAGCCTCCCGAGTAGCTGGGATTACAGGCGCCCGCCACCACGCCTGGCTAATTTTTTGTATTTTTAGTAGAGACAGGGTTTCACCATGTTAGCCAGGATGGTCTCGATCTCCTGACCCCATAATTCACCCACCTTGGCCTCCCAAAGCGCTGAGATGACAGGCATGAGCCACTGCACCCGGCCCAGTCCATTGTATCATTCTTATGCTTTGCCCACTTATGAGTGAAAACGTACAATGTTTGGTTTTCCATTTCTGAGTTACTTTACTTAGAATAATTGTCTCCAGTTCCATCCAGATTGCTAAAAATGCCATTAATTGGTTCATTTTTATGGATGAGCAGTATTCCATCATATCCTTGACTCCCAGCTCCTTCTAAACAGCTCCTGCACCCCATCTCCTTCTCTCTCCCTCCATCTCTCTTTCTCTCTCTCACTTTTTCTCTCTCTGTATTTAGAGACAGGCTCTTGCTCTGTCACCGAGGCTGGTGTGCAGTGGTGCAATCACAGCTCACTGAAGCCTCAACCTCTTGGGCTCAAGCAATCTTCCCACCTCAGCCTCCCGAGTAGCTGGGACCACGGGTGCACGCCACCATGCCTGGCTAATTTCTAGTAGAAAGGGAGGGTCTCAGTATATTGCACAGGCTGGTCTTAAACTCCTGGGCTCAAGTGATCCTCCCACCTCAGCCTCCTGAGTAGCTGGGACCACAGGTGCATGCCACCAAGCCTGGTTAATTTTTAATAGAGAAGGGGGGTCTCCCTATGTTGCCCAGGTTGGTCTTAAACTCCTGGGCTCAAGCAATCCTCCCACCTCAGCCTCCCAAAGTGCTGGGATTACAGGTGTGAGCCACTTCACCCAGCCCCAATCACTGTCAGACTCCCAGCCTTTCAGTCTACTTACCGTCTTGTGAGATTGTATCTGATTTTCGACTGATGTATTTCCTGATTGGCTGTGTCCTCCAGTAAGATGGGAACTCGGTGAGAACAGAGAATTTACTTCTGTATTTCCCGCTCGTGTGCCTGGAAGACAAGCAGGTGCTCGTCTAAGTGGGTGGATCTGTTTCTTCTTGCTGCTGTAAAAAGTGATCCTAAATGCAATGGTTCCAAACGGCACCTCTTCATCATCCTACGGTCACTGTGAGTCAGACGTCAGGCACAGCATCGCCAGCTGCATCCCCTCCTCAGAGCCTTCTATGGCCACAATTATGAGATCCACGCGGTAGGCTCTGACTGAGGGTCCTAAGAGATGGTCCATGTCCGCATTCAGGCAGGTCATTTGCCCAAACTCAGTTCCTTGGGGTTGCAGGACTGAGGCTCCCAATGCAGGACCTGGCTTTACTCTTGGAGGTGCTCATGGTCCTTCTCCTGCCCCCACGTGGGGCCCCTGTAGCAAGGGCAGGCTGAGTTTCTCTGTGCTTGGAACCCTCCTGATGCCGTCTTCTCCTTGTCTGTCTGACTCCAGGCACAGAAAGTTCTTTGCTATGGAGAGTGCATCTGATTAGATTGCACCCACCTGGATAAGTTTGGCAAACTGAATCCCATCTTTAAAGTCCCCTTTGCCAGCCAAGGTCATATTGAAGCTTAGAAAATGATACCCTAAATGAAGGCTTTATCAGCAGCCTGAGAGGCAAATGTTTCTCTCTTTGACCTTCTCTTATCCTCCTGCCTCTCAGTCCCATTCTCCGCTGAGACACCACCAGAGAAACTAGAATTTTTCTTCCCCCCACATGGGTCTTGGAATTCAGAACCTCTTTTCCTCAAAGACATCATAGAAACTAGAATCCCTCTTCCCCAACACGTGTCCTAGAAACAGGACCCCCCAAGCCAGGCGCCGTGGCTCACACCTATAATCCCAGCACTTTGGGAGGCCAAGGCAGGTGGATCACCTGAGGTCAGGAGTTCGAGACCAGCCTGGTCAACATGGTGAAACCCTGTCTCTAGTAAAAATACAAAAACTCCCGGACATGGTGGCAAGCGCGCGTAATCCCAGCTACTGGGGAGGCTGAGGCAGGAGAATGGCTTGAACTTGGAAGGCGGAGGTTGCAGTGAGCCGAGATTGTGCCATTGCACTCCAGCCTGGGTGATGCAGCAAGACTCAGTCTCTAAAAAAAAAAAAAGAAACAGGAGCTCTTTTTCCCCAAAGACATCATAGAAACTAGAATCCCTCTTCCCCAACACGTGTCCTAGAAACAGAACCCCCCAAGCCAGGCGCCGTGGCTCACACCTATAATCCCAGCACTTTGGGAGGCCAAGGCAGGTGGATCACCTGAGGTCAGGAGTTCGAGACCAGCCTGGTCAACATGGTGAAACCCTGTCTCTAGTAAAAATACAAAAACTCCCGGACGTGGTGGCAAGCGCGCGTAATCCCAGCTACTGGGGAGGCTGAGGCAGGAGAATGGCTTGAACTTGGAAGGCGGAGGTTGCAGTGAGCCGAGATTGTGCCATTGCACTCCAGCCTGGGTGATGCAGCAAGACTCAGTCTCTAAAAAAAAAAAAGAAACAGGAGCTCTTTTTCCCCAAAGACATCATAGAAACTAGAATCCCTCTTCCCCAACACGTGTCCTAGAAACAGGACCCCCCAAGCCAGGCGCCGTGGCTCACACCTATAATCCCAGCACTTTGGGAGGCCAAGGCAGGTGGATCACCTGAGGTCAGGAGTTCGAGACCAGCCTGGTCAACATGGTGAAACCCTGTCTCTAGTAAAAATACAAAAACTCCCGGACGTGGTGGCAAGCGCGCGTAATCCCAGCTACTGGGGAGGCTGAGGCAGGAGAATGGCTTGAACTTGGAAGGCGGAGGTTGCAGTGAGCCGAGATTGTGCCATTGCACTCCAGCCTGGGTGATGCAGCAAGACTCAGTCTCTAAAAAAAAAAAAAAGAAACAGGAGCTCTTTTTCCCCAAAGACATCATAGAAACTAGAATCCCTCTTCCCCAACACGTGTCCTAGAAACAGAACCCCCCAAGCCAGGCGCCGTGGCTCACACCTATAATCCCAGCACTTTGGGAGGTCAAGGCAGGTGGATCACCTGAGGTCAGGAGTTCGAGACCAGCCTGGTCAACATGGTGAAACCCTGTCTCTAGTAAAAATACAAAAACTCCCGGACGTGGTGGCAAGTGCGTGTAATCCCAGCTACTGGGGAGGCTGAGGCAGGAGAATCGCTTGAACTTGGAAGGTGGAGGTTGCAGTGAGCCGAGATTGTGCCATTACACTCCAGCCTGGGTGACAGAGCAAGACTCAGTCTCAAAAAAAAAAAAAAAAAAAAAGAGAGAGAAAGAAAAAAAAAGAAACAGGAGCCCTTTTTCTCCAAAGACACCAGAAAAACTAGAATCCGTCTTCCCCAACACGGGTCCTAGAAACAGAAGCCCCCAAGCCAGGCGCGGTGGCTCACTCCTGTCATCCCAGCACTTTGGAAGGCCGAGGCGGGCAGATCACCTGAGGTCAGGAGGTCGAGACCAGCCTGGCCAACATGGTGAAACCCCGTCTCTACCAAAAATAGAAAAAATAGCTGGGCGTGTTGGTGAGCACCTGTAATCCCAGCTATTCGGGAGGCTGAGGCAGGAGGATCACTTGAACCCGGGAGGCGGAGGTTGCAGTGAGCTGAGACTGCGCCATTGCACTCCAGCCTGGGCGACTGAGCAAGAGTCAGTCTCAAAAAAAAAAAAAAGAAAGAAACAGGAGTTCTTTTCCCCCAAAGACACCAGAGAAACAAGAATTCCTCTTCCCCCATATGGATCCTAGACACAGGAGCCCCTTTTCCCCAAAACCAGCCATAAAACCCAAAAATAAGACTCTAACTTTCCCTCTACCATATCTGTATAAAAACCAGTCATAAGGAAATTCGCTGACATACATTGTTTGACTGAAGGTCCTACGACCCCCATTTCAGAGAAGACCCTGCCCCACACCTAGAAGAAAGGAACGCTGCTCAGAGAGGCCGAGAAGATTCTAGACAGACAGGCCTGGCTCAGTTTCCCCACTTAGGCCATTAGCCTTAGGTCAAGCCCTTTTTGTGCAATATTGTTTCTACAGGCCTTTGTTAAACCAAAGCACAAAAATGGATAATTTCCTTTCTGAAGCCTCCTGTGTACACACGTTACATAAATGTGTATGTGTTTTCTCCTACTCTATTTTTTTTTTTTGGAATTGGAGTCTTGCTCTGTCGCCCAGGCTGGAGTGCAGTGGTGTGATCTCGGCCCACTGCAACGTCTGTCTCCCGGGTTCAAGCGATTCTCCTGCCTTACCCTCCCTAGTAGCTGAGATTACAGGCATGTGCCACCACCACCACGCCTGGCTAATTTTTGCATTTTTAGTAGAAACAGGGTTTCACCATGTTGGCCAGGCTGGTCTCGAACTCTGGACCTCAGATGATCCGCCCGTCTCGGCCTCCCAAAATGGTGGGATTGCAGGCATGAACCACCGCGCCTGACCTCTCCTATTCTTCTGCCTTTTGCAAATTAATTTTTCAGCAAACTTTCAAAGGGCGAAGCTCCCTTGGCCCCCACAGTAAGACAATCACAGCTTCCGGGGATGAGGGTCTGGATATCTCTTTTTTTGAGGGGGGTGAGGAGATGGGGGCTGGCGTGATTCCATCCCCCACAGGGCTCAGGTACTATTTCATTACTCACAGAATCCGCAAACAGGACCCTTTCACAGCTGGCTTGGTCCTGATGCCTGCCTGGGGGCAGTGATGCCTTCAGAGCTCTGTGAGTCTTTTTCCTCCGGGGAACACGGGATTGTCTCCAACATTCTGGGAGATCAGATCCTCCTAAAGCACCGCAGCCCATTTTGCAGCAGAAAGGATTTTGGGAAAGCAAATGAGCCGAATAAAAGCTGCAGAGGGTGAAAATGATGGTGTCTCCCTCCAGACCGAAATGGTGTCATGTACCCTCTGGACCCCCAGGTTGTCGCCTCCCCTCCAGACCCCCACGTTCTCATGTCTCATGTCCCCTCCACATACCCACGCTGTCATAGCCCTGGGCATCGTGGCCTGTGTGCAGAAGAACCTCTCGTCCTTGGAGACCCAGAGTCCCCAAATAACCTGGCCACACGGGGGACCCCAGTCTTTCTGGTCCAACCTGGCTGCACCCTGAAGTCACGGAGACCTAGGGACCCCAAAACATGTCCCCCAAAGACACCTTACTGCGCCCTGGTGCAAGAGGCCTCACTCCCAACCTGGAAAGCTGCCTTCCTGACTCCCACACAGACCCCAGAGCTGCTGGGAAGGCCCTGGGCGTTTCAGAACTCCCCTGGCCAAGCTCCTGTAACCCCAGAAACTCTGTGACTCCTCTGAAAACAGGAGTGGGAGTCACTCCCACCTCCCCGCTGCCAGACCCCGGGCTACAGGGTCACGGAGGCAACCTCAACAGGTGTGAGAGGATGACAGCTGAGGCCAGCAGGCACACAGCAGAATGAATGAATGAATGGATGGATGAATGAATGAATGGATGAATGGATGAATGAATGAATGGATGAATGGGTGAATGGATGAATGGATGAATGAATGAATGGATGAATGAATGAATGGATGAATGGATGAATGGATGAATGAATGAATGGATGAATGGATGAATGGATGAATGAATGAATGGATGAATGGATGAATGGATGGATGAATGGATGAATGGATGAATGAATGAATGGATGAATGGATGAATGGATGAACGAATGAATGGATGAAGGAATGAAGTGAACCCAGGGCAGTCCCCTGCCTGCAATATCTCCCCACACACCTCAGGGCTTTCTTAGCTGCGGCGAGCGGACAAGTGCCCTGAGCTAGACTCCCTGAGTGACCAATGCAGACAGCTGTCCGCTCAGATCCCCCGGGACCCTCAGCCAGTGGCACAGAGTAGCTCTCCTGCCCACGCCTCCAGAAGCAGACATGCCCGGGTGGTTTATCCTGCGTGGCTGGGGGCGTGGGGGTCGCTGGGCTGTCGCTTGCTCCCATCCCTACCCCGGGTGCGGCCCCTGCCCCGTGCGCTGCGGGGGAGAAGCGCGGGGCGGTGCAGAGCGCAGAGCTGGGCTCCGGGAGAGAGTCCAGCCGGGTCGAGCTCAGGTCTCTCGCCCCAAGCTTCGCCTCGGGCCAGGAGGCTGAGCTGCGGGTGGAAACCCCCCTCTCCTGCCTCGCCCCGGGGCCCCCTCCCCCGCACTCCGGCCTGGGCCGGCGCCTGAGCTCCCCAATTAGCCCGGCTGCACTCGGACCTCCCCCAAATTCCTCCCCCAGATCCCTGCCCCGCACGCTCCTGCCTGGAGACCCCGCGCGCTCTGCGCTCCTCGCCTTCCCAGCCACCGCGGGCCAAGTTCCCCAATGCGCGCAGGGCATGACCGGGGCGCATCCCCGGCCCCCCAACAGGCAGCCTTGGGCGGTCAGCGCGGGCGCCTCATTAGTGGGGTGAGATGAAGGGTCCCCCGGAGAGACGCAAGGCGAGCCCCCACCCACCCACCGAGGCCCTGAGCATGGATAAGCGCCCCCAGTCCGGGCACCGTGGGGGACCCCTAGGGTCGTGGCCTCGCGGGCTGGTCCAGGAGCGCCCAGGAGCCTGGGGCAGGG